>NW_027508833.1:16540000-17742500 GCF_051911475.1 Siphateles boraxobius | reverse complement strand
ATTGATTCGTCTCGTCCCACATTTTTTTCTTGTTGAATAACCTTGCTTCAGTGGGAAATGCATCAGATCGTGCCTTTTTTCAAAGAAGCTAGAGAACAATTGAAATTGAAACACACAATTGAACCTGGAACATTCCTTTAACACTATGGAAGTTGACCTTGTTGCATTTAAAGATATGTTCTCATGCATACTTGTATCAGCCAATAAAGTAATTTTGTTTGTATGTAGACGATCACAGTATGGCTGCACTTTTTTGGGGGGAAATCCAATTTAGGATTGTGAAACGATTAATCGCATCCAAAATAAAAGTTTGTGTTTATAATATATATGTGCGTACTGTGTATAATTGTTTTGTATAAAGAAATGCACACGCATGCATGTAGTATATATTTAAGAAATTTTTGCATGTACAGTATATACTGAATATATATTTATATATAATTTATATATAAATATATATATAAATATTTTATATATAAATAACACATTTTTCTTAAATATATACTAACATGTGTATGTATTTAGATATACAAAATAATTATACACAATACATGCACATATATTATGTAAACACAAACTTTACCGATTTTAACACAGCAATATTTCTGATGAAAGCAATATTTCTGATACCAGTGATTTTTTTTAATAATAATTTTTATTATTATTTATTTTATTATATTAAATAAAATGAGAAATATTACCTAATTTGGACTTTTCTGAATTAACAGACATGCATGTAGACCCTTGAAACATCTAAAAAGAGTATGAAGTTCATAAAATCCCCGTTTGAGTTTCTTCTAGGTAGCGTTTCATTGAAGGATTTTAAGCTATTGTGATGTGGTGTCCCCTAGCACAGAAGTTAAATAGTGCTTCCAAGTAGTGCAAGTGTGTGACATATTAACCACCAGGTAAAGTTTCAAAGAGATAGCTCAAGTCTGAAAGTTCAGGTGTCAGAAACTTGAGTCGTAGTAATATTCCCTACAGCTCCGGCACAAAGACTGCAGTCATCACATCTGCAGCCGCTGGCTCGTTAAACGCCCGACTTGTTTTCCCAGAGTTGGAAAAGCCCAGTTCTTAAGTATACCTCCTATAATGAAGAAATGTCAAGTCTCCCGCTCTACTTTATAAAAAAGAGCCTTATTACAGCACTGCGATGGGATTCCCCAAGGGAATTCTGCTTGCAGAGGAGAAATCAGCAGAAAGAAAAAATGGAAGAGTGAAATGAGGAAGTCAGGTTGTGAATATGTTCTAGTGAGATGTCTGAATAGAGAGCTGTCAGCTGTTTAAGAAAAGGCTGCTCTTTTCTGCACTAGCTGTTCAATCGGTTTCTGAAGTGGTTATAAATTGGACTGGACTGTTTTCCAGAATGAATGTTGTAGCTCTGTATGTGTGCATGTACCAAGGTTGCTAAGAAGAAAAGAAATACAAGGCTTGTCATCACAATAAGTACATTTTCTTTGCAGCTCTTGTAATTATAATGGAAGATTAGATTATTCAATCAGATTATTACAGTATGGATGACAAGTAAATGCTTAAAAGGTTAGTTCACCCAAAAATGAAAATTATCCCATAATTGACTCACCCTCAAGCCATCCTATGTGTATATGATTTTATTCTTTCAGCTGAACACAATCGGAGTTATATCAAAAAAATATCCTGGCTTTTCCAAGCTTTATAATGGGAGTGAATAGAGCCTGAGTTTTTGAAGCCTAAAAAAGTGCATCCATCCATCATAAAATTAATACATATATGGCTCCAGGGGTTAATAAAGGCCTTCTGAAATGAATTATCCATATTTATCATTTTATAAACTATTATCACTGTCTTCTGGTAATGGCCGTACGTGAGTCAAGTTCCGGCGGAAGAGTGACCTTCGACCCGACGCACGACGTATTGACAAACGCGGAAGCTCAGAGGAAAGAGCGAAACGAAACCCCGGTCACGAATTAGAAGAATTTTTCAAGAGAAATCTCAGAGGAGCTTGAGTTTGTTGTTTGAACTGTGAGAGGCGTCTACTCTCAACCAAGCTTATGCAAAGCCTACGTCATGCGTCGGGTCAGAGGTCACTCTTCCACCGGAACTCAACTCGCATACCACCGTTACCGGAAGCCAGTGATTATAGTTTATAAAGTGATAAATATGGATTTTTTTCTTTAAAAAAACACATCACTTTGCTTCAGAAGGCCTTTATAAAACCCCTAGAGCTGTATGGATTACTTTTATGATGGATGGATGTGCTTTTTTGAGCTTCAAAATCTCCCATTATAAAGCTTGGAAGAGCCAGGATATTTTTTTTAATATAACTCCGATTGAATTCGCCTGAAAGAAGAAAGTCATGTACAACTAGGATCGCTTGAGGTTGAGTAATTAAGGGATCATTTTAATTTTTGGGTGAACTAACCCTTCAATACTAGACCAAACCAGCTTGCTTAAAATGGTTTACTACTAGATGGTTGTCCAGCTTATCAATTATCAATTATCATTATCTAGACCCGCTCAGACCAGCTAATGGGCATCTAAGACCAGTGTTGTTATTGTTAACTGAAATTCTCAGTTTTCTGTAATTAAAATGATTTTGAAATAAAATATAAATATTAGATAAAAAATTTAAAAAGTTAAATATAAAATTGAAATAATAATAAATTACAGCTAATAAAAAAAACTAGTAAACTAAAATGAAGAATAAAAACTAATTCACAGAACATTTCTTTCTTACCCATTCCAGGGTGAGTTGTTCTTGGTGTAACAAATTGAGGCGCATACTTAGATCAAAATATATGCACACAGTATATACTATATACCACATTACGAACTCCCAGCTGAACAAGAAATAGAGTAAATTAGTCGAAGTAATGTTTCATTTCACCGCATTCTGCTTTTAATCACTTCATATCCTTTTTTATGAATTTTTTTCCCTCAAAAAGCTCTTATATTAGTAGTCATGTATAAAATTGCTTACACATGTATTCCCAGATAGGCAGAGACGCTTGTTGAAGCCAAACATCCCACGGGGTTTTGTATTAGATTAGTCGCAGTCTCTCGGGCACAAAGGATTTATGAAAATTCTCTCTCTTTTCCTTTGTTTCTGTCTCCCGGTCTTTCTCTCTTTTGTTCCTTAAACTTCTGCAGAAGGATAACTAAAAAGACACTGTTGCCATGATACTGCTCTCCTTGATTTTTCTGTTGTGATGTAACTGTACAGATCCATGTTGTTTTTCTTTTTGGTTATTGTGTTGCAGTTATCAAAGAACCAAATATAATCCTCTCACTGCGTGTGTTAAAGCAAAAGTCACAAAGAGAAGGAAAGACTCTTCCAGAGAGATCTGATTTCATTTGGCTGTATTACATACTCTCTGGTGCTCCGTTCCAAAACCTAGTAAACTTGTAAGACATCAACGCAACGCAAATTTTGTATATTTTTATGCTTATTAGAGTATTCGTCCCATTATCTCAGCAAAATGATAGTTCTGAAATTAGTTATTTGGGTCGATTCTCCCAAGTTTAGCACTTTTTGTGTCGTGTGTTTGTAGAGTATACAATTGGGTCACTTATGACAAGGAAGCTATATTGGGTCTTGGGACTTGTTTGCAATCTGGAAATGGTAACGTATACCGGTGTTGTTACTTCTGAACAACAGGCTTAAAGCCACAGTGAAATTCCCGCTATAGCTGTATTACAGGCATCAATGTCCATTTTATAATAGTGAAATGATCAAAACGAGGCATAGTGCTGGAAAATCAATTTAAAACTGTGCACTGCTTTAGACGATATCAAAATGCAGGATGTATCACAATGACTAAAAATAGTTGGAGAATATGCCCTATTAATTTTATCCTCAAGTCTTTCTCTCGCCCTCCCTCTCCATCTCTCTTTCTCTGGTGTTTGTGGGGATCAGGAAGGATTTGGGTGGAGTGTTTCAGTGGCAGGTGGGCAAAATCTGTTCACAAAAAAGCTCTTTCTAAACCCGAAAACTCAAGATTCAACTGTTTGCATTCATATTGTTGTAATGTTTTCCATGAAACACATATTTGCAAGGCTTTTGAAATTGTAGTATTATTTGATGTCCCAGATTTCCCCCTTCACCCCCTGTGGGTTTTAGAATGCTTATCTTAATAACATAGCCATGCTTTCTCAGTGGGGAATAGCAAAACATGGGGTGATGGTTTCTTTGTTTTTTTTAGACATTTATTCAACATAAACAGTCATTGTAATATTAAAGGGACAGTTCACCCAAATGAAAATGCTGTCATAGTTTATGGAGCCTCATGTCATTGTAAACCTGTATGCATTTCTTTCTTTTGCAGAACACAAAAGAAGGTATTTTAAAAGAACGCTGGGGTCCAAACAACATTAGGACCCATTGACTTTAATTTTATGGACAATTCTTTTAAAAAAATGTCTTCTTTTGTGTTTCACAGAAAAAGAAAGTCGTCCAGGTTTGGAACGGCATAAGAGTGAGTAAATTTTGATGTGTTTCTGATGTTTCTAAGAAATTATAGCATCCTTATCATGGATAAATTATATGAGAGCAACACTAATTTACAGGGGATGCCAGTAACAATTGTCTATCCCAAATGTCAGAAGAAGAGAAGGCGAGGTGGATGCAGCCGATAGAAGAGAAGTACACACACACACACACACACACACACACACACACACACACACACACACACACACACACACACACACACACACACACACACACACACACAAGCCAAGTAGCATTAGCACTGGGATGTCTGGCAACCAAAATGTATCACCGCCCTTCCCGACGGGCTATCTTAAATTGTGAAGTAAAATTCCTTCCTTGATTTGTGTTGTTCACTCTCTTTACTTATTTAAGGGAAAAGTATGATCACAGAAGTTTATGATCATGCAGATTTGTCCGCAGTGCAAATGCTGTTTGGCTTGTGTGTGTGTTTACTTCTCTTCTTCCGGCTGCATCCACCTTCACCTTCTCTTCTTCTGACATTTGGGATAGACAATTGTTACTGCCATCCCCTGTAAATGAGTGTTGCTCTCATATAATTTACTTTTGCTAAGTGATAGAGATTGGATGCACAGTAGAGAAAATTGCAAAAATTGCTGACTGTGTGTGTGTGTGTGTGAATATGTTAAGAGGCGCATGGATTTACACTGGTATTTCAGTTCTACTCAGCCAAAATAGACAGACCAGGATGAAAAAGGGAAAGCCAAAGAAAAGCAGACCGCCATTCCTATCCAAATTTTTACATAAAAAAAATCTTTTTTTATTTGGTCTAGTTAAAATTCATTTCGGGCTCCCAAATCCCTGGTTATGTATTGCTCACGGAAAGTGGTTTTGTAATTTGCATCAGATCTGATGTAATGTAGTAATGAAGCTGTTTATTTTTCGTGTGCATCAGTATTGTGATTCATAAGCTTTATGACCTCATTTTTGGTGTGCTGTACATGGTATTTGGAGTCAGTGGTTCATATAGCCTGCGCTGGTGTCAACTCGGGTCATAATGTAATAGATGAGTGGTGATGCTGGATCTCTGCATTTGCATTGCTCTGCAGGCATTGCTAGTCCATCATAGGATTACTGTTCAATCAGGATTTGACGTTTCCTGACAGCGCTACACGATATTGCCCTGCTGAATTAGATCTGTACTAGTTTCACTGGCCCACCTCTTGGAGTCCAGCAAAGACCTCCGTCTCAATGCCAACTGGCTAGGCTTTTGGAAGAAACACAGACCACCTTGACCACTGGCTTCAGGTAAGTGTGTCTGTGGCAGCATGTGTTCCTGACTTCCTGTCCAAAGGGATTTCAATGTGTTCATTATCATCAGGGACACATTTTGTGTGTGTTTTTATGTGACGTCACAAGGGGGAAGAGTGGCTTTAAGCTGGCTTTATTTGGTCTGTAATCCCTCATAGCAATCTGAATGAGTAAAATGTTTGGAGTTGGAGCGGATCAGCTTCGCTGGATTATCACAAACCCCTGCCTCCCTCACACCAACCCTCCCCTTGTTACAATTTTCCTTCCTTTCTCCGTTTTCTCTCTTTCTTTCCCTCTGTCTGTTCACGCTTGTCGCTTTGCATTGCCAGAATGGAGTAGTCAGGCAGGCTTCACCTACCAACGTTATTTGTGAGAGCTCTTGGTGTCCTCTTTCCTGCTTCCATCACCACCAGCAGTATTCCCCAGATTAATTATTCACCGGTCGCCAAGCAAGAGGAGCCATTTGATAGCCAGACCTTGCCACTGTGATAGAGACGGGAGACAGAAATTACAACTGGACCTCAGGTGAAAAGCAATATCTTCTGTTTTAATTTTTTCTTCCATACTCCTTCCTTTCACCACTTGACATCAGCCTGCAACTAGGAACTTAAAGGAAAACCTCTCTCATTTTTCTTCCCTGTGAGTAAGGTATATCTATTCCTCATGTTGATCTCCAGTAAGCAGTTGCCGATCGGCCGCTCCCAGAGCTGGGACACGCTGGGTGGGAATGAGGGTCATTGGGAGCGCAGTGACAGTGTTTACGAGCAGCAGGCCCGGATGGCTGGTCGTCGCAACTCGCTGAGCTATGGAGCAGATACAGGAGGGGGATGGTACGAGCCACCACCTGGAGTGCGTCCTCCTGACCTCGATTTAAAAAGGGAGCCAAACTCCTACCAGCAATCTCTTTACAACCAAGGTTATTTGGATCGTCCGGACCCACGTAACATAAGAAAAAGCTCCGTTCCTGAGTTGAACAGCCATTATGATCGACATTCCATGGCTAACCGTGGTTCTCTGCCACACCATGACTACTATCAGCAAGACCCAGGCATGCCACCTCGGCCAACAGATGGTTTCTATCGTGGAGACCAACCTCATTCTCTCAATAGGTCATCAACACATTATGGAATGATGGCAGGTCCTCGGCAACTGTGGGAACAGAGTTCAGGAGGTCGGCCTGGTTCTGGTGCCCCAACGCCTGGCATGCCTCCTCCCCCACCTCCAAGTTCTCATGACATGGGTCGTATTTATAGGGAAACATCCCTGCCTGGACCCCCACCTGCTACCCCTGGCACAAAAATGATGCAGGATGGGCAGCGCATTCCAAGCCGAGCACCATCTCCAGCTCGTTATATAATGGAGCCAAATTCTCCCCGTTACGGTACTGAGCCACCTGCCTCTCTCACTAGCCATTACAGTGACGTTAACGGAAGGCCGATTGATCAGCCAGCAGCCACTTGCCTGGTGGTTGACCCAGCTGCTCAAGGAATGGATGGAACTGCCCGAGGTATGGTCATGCATCTGGAAAACCCCTCACCATACACCATACAGCAGCAACAGCAAGTCCAACAACAGGCTCAACAGCAAGCGCAGCAACAAATGCAACAACAAATACAGCAGCAGCACATGCAGCAGGTTCAGCCAGTGCAGCAAATGCAGCAGGTTCAGCCAGTGCAGCAAATGCAGCAAGTTCAGCCAGTGCAGCAAATGCAGCAAGTTCAGCCAGTGCAGCAAATGCAGCAAGTTCAGCCAGTGCAGCAAATGCAACCAGTACAGCAAGTTCAGCAGGTACCACAGGTACAGCCAGTGCAGCAAGTTCCACATGTGCAACCCATGGCACCTCCAAATCCTGTCTACACTCCAGTTCCCTCTACAGCCCTTGCCCCAGTAACCACTCCTGCTCTTCCTGCTCAGCCTTTTTCTCCTGCTCCTCCTCCCACTGTCCCTCAGACCCCAGTGGCTCCTGTAGACCCTAAAAAAAATGCAGACCCTGAGTTTCTGGCATTGCTGCAAAAAGAGGGCCTCTCGGAAAGCACCATCAATTCTCTGCTGCAGCAGGGCTTTGACTCCACTGCAATGTTAGCTGTTATGGAAGAAAATGATGTGCGTTCAGTGGCCCCCAACTTGGGCCAAGCCAGGGTTCTGTCTCGTGTTGTGCTCAGTTTCAAACGACCACCTGAAATCCTTCCTGCTACCCCCCTGCATCCCAGTGCTCCAGTACGTGGCAGATCCAACAGCTTTAGCCATCGTAGTGACATTTATGCGCACCAGCCGCCACCCTTAACTCCGGGCTTGGAGTCCCAGTATATGCAGCCACCCTCTACCCCCATGCAGACTGTATCTGCAAGGATAGGTGAGGGCTATAGTCGAAGACCCAGCAGTGCTCCCTCCCAGCAGCTTCTAGACCAGACCAGTGGGTATCCTGGAGCCAGGTCTGCAGGAGCATACAGTGGTTCTATGGTTCCAGTCCAGCCTCGCCCATTGTCAGGCTACAATCCGCATACTGGCTTGCCCATGTCACATATGACTGCAATGTCCCAACACATTTCATCACATCTGCCAGTAATGCCATCACAAATGGCAATCCATGCAATGCCACAGCCTTTGCCAGCACTGCCTGCAGTTCCCCAACCAATGACCATGCCTGCTTTGGCACCCCAGCAAGCTCCGAAGGCATACACAACCAACTATACTGTACCAATGGAGTTGTTAAAGAGGGATCGAAGCTTGGCCACCATGTCTCCCATGCCCAGTCCCCATGTAAGCCCACAAGTAATGCGCAGGGCTGGAGTATCCTCAGACGGAACCCTAGTACCTGTTGGTAGTGCCGGTCCAGGTCAAAGTGTGAGTCTGGCTAATCAGAAGCTCAGCCGGCGTACTGGACCTCCAGTCATTGTCTCCACTATGGCATCGCCGGACACAAGTAAATCAAAGCCCTCTTCCATTACCTTTTTCACATTCTCCTATCTTCCCCTCCTCTGCCCCCTCTGTAGTGCTTCAGCTCCTAACTGTGTGTCAGAGTGAGTGTGTCTGAATCATATGATTGTAGGTTCATTGATTCAAGTTACATTTTTGCCTTTGAACTTCACTTTTTAGAAGTGCTACACAGATACACCTCCTTTGAAGAATAAATAGTGCTGTTTGTTTTCGTTGCTGAAAAAGTAGTGAATTGAGTTGCTAATAATTTTACCAGACCCTCCAGTACTGAGATATCATCCCTGTTCCTTCCTTCGTCTAATGTTGAGCAAGACTCATCTTATATTATTAAAAATGATTCTTTCAGATCAAAGCTTTTGGAGCTAGTTTGGCTTTGTTTTGTTCCAGATCAGATGCAACTTCTTTTGTACATAAAGGATTAGAAAAAGAAAAAAAATGTTATTATTTAGCGTGTCATTCCTCATCATCTTTTTATACCTTGTCATTGCAGAACCGCATACCACTGACTATTGTATTTTTGTCTAGCGCAACTCATTTAAAAGTAAACTCACTTTGGACTTTCTTTTTACAATGAGTGACATAGTAATTGTGCTAGAATGTGCAAGCGTGTTTTTCATTATGTTGCCTTGTGGTTCAGTGGCCTGTTATGTTATTTGTCAGTCACATTTATGCAGTATTAGCCATTATCAGGGTGCACTGAATTTTAGACTGTGTTTTTTTATGGCTTGGAATTATATATTACATTGCTTTAATATTATTTATGTTCTCTTGTAGGCATCTCTAAATTAATTTGGAGTGACATGTCTTATTTTTTATTCTCATGGTTTGTCTTTGCTGGTTTAAACCTCTGTCACTATCTGCCCGTTGCTGCTGATCTGTTTGACTAAGATACTGTGAGTGAAGTGTAGCCTGTCAGTTAGTGGTAGAGCCACTTGATACATGTTTGATGTGAATTGTCACTTTGAGGCGTATATAGGCAAGATCAGAATGATGAACTGGACCAGCACAGGGGTGAGTGACAGTTTACGGTCTTTGCCAAGCACAAACTTCAATGGGAAATTTCAATGTGAGAAATAAGTGAACATGTAGTTCCTCTACAGTTGGAGGACATTATTTACACAACATTTAAGCAAAGCATTTATCATAATGCAAAAAATAGCCTTTTCATTATTGAAATGCAAAACTGTTATTTTAATTGTAAAAAAATGTTATGTCTTGATAGTATTTGTCAATCTTCTTTTATCATCATTTAACGGAATTTGCTTAACTAGAATGAATGTAAACAGAAAATAATGTCACACAATAGAATTAAGTCAATTTAGGATTTTTGCATTATGCAATAATATACAGTATATTTTGTGGGATTCATTCAAATGTTGTTGCAGGGCTGATGTTGATGCACATGCATGTTTTGCAGATAGTGCTAAAGACTGTAAAGGGTTATGGTGTCATATTTCTGTATTCTTGAATCCCACCTGGTGCAGCTGGTGTAAGAGACTGTTTCCAGCCCACATTGGCTGTTTCAGAACGATGACCAATGACTGCACTGAGGGGGAGGGGAGGCAGCGCAGGAAGTTTTACTTTGAGCCGAAATGGAGATGCAGTGTCAGACCCCGGCAGGAAATTAAACAACACATCACGATAGTCAGGCTAATCACATTGTGGTGATAGTAATCAGAGTGTATGGATATGATTGGAGAGCCTTTGGGGTGGGAGAGAAATGAGCAGTGATAAACAATATTAAAGGCTGACTGGTTCAGTGCCTAGTTAGCGAGCAGCTTCTGTAGGGTTGGGCAGTATGACCAAAATCTCGGTAGAAGTTATTATATTCATGGCTTGACATTAAATGTTTTGCTCACCAGCCACTGTGGCTAATGGTTTTTCAAAGTTACTAGCCACTCAGCATTTTCACTGTCCATAATTTTACATTAATAACATGGGGAAAATCTTTTTTACTGCTGTCACTTTAAGACCTGATTCACAGATCCATTATACTGTTACACATGCATTTTTGTGTAACTGTTTATGTTCCTTTAAAACATATCTGACTGTGTTTAAGAGTATACTGACCAAGACCAGCATTTTGACATTATTTTGTGTGTATTCGACTGTTTATGCGCAATAAGCAGCAAAAAATTGCTCAATTTAGTACTGAGAGGCGGCTTTATGTGCGCACACTTTGGGTGTGAGCACAAAATCTGGGCGAATGAGTAAAATTATGAGCAATCCCAATGCCGAAATCCAAGCCCTGTAACACCAACAATATTCATCATTGTTGCAAATGAAACGAGTGAGTGAGGGGAGGCGGGTTTGTGCATCAACTTTCTGTCGGAGGGATGAGAAAGCGAGGTAACGTGGTATTCTGTGGAAAATGTATATTGGAAGCATTTCAAATATTTCAGTGTCGATGTATCAAAAAATCTTATACTATTTGACAACACTACATTGCACATTTAAAAGACTTCAGTTGAAAAAATGCATATATTGTATATAAAATTAATATAGTCTAAATGGCTTGTAGGAGTGACTGCGTTACACAACACTTTTGAAATACACCCGCATTTGGTGGGTTGGCGGGTGTTATATGTTAGATAACCATTATTAAGCTATTTTTTTGGATAATCCAGTGAAATAAAAACTTGGCTGATCAACTACATTTTATAGCTAAAATGTTTTTTTTTGTGTCCATGGTGTCCAAGTCAGATGTTGGAGGACTGGTTGACCATCCCACCCATCCCTAGAATAGAGGACAGATAGCATCATAATCTTTTAACTATTCTTTTTACTACTGTCTCTAATCCACGGCTTCCTGTCTATCTCATGCATCCTCTCGTTTCGTTTCTCTTTCAGAGGCTTCCATTTTCCCTTGGTGTCTTTTTGCCTCCCTTTGCTTCCGTTACACCTCTGCCGTCTCACTTGAGTTAATGGGTTTAGCTGGCTTCGTTCCATGTAATGAAACCATTTCTCCAGTGCCCCAGTCATCTCTGACTCCAGATGTTTCAGGTTGGATAGAGTCAGAGTACATTGCTCATGTCCTAAACATCTGTGAAAACCCCCAGTGGGCAAGCAGTCTCGAGCAGAATATGAGCGCTTCTCTTATGCACAACAAAGTCATTTGCATGTGGGTGATGGTTGTTTGTTTAGCCAGTAATTTCGTCTGCTAATGGACAGGCTGTAGACTGCGGGCTCGCAGGGTATTCCTTAATTGTGTGTTGCTAGGTGACCTGTTTTTGGTAGCAACGACTGCTCTATTTTTTCTTATTATCATTATTATTATTATTGTGCTCTCTCCTTTAGAAAGCATGCACATACACCATAATGTATCGTTCCTTACGGTCTAATACATCTCAATGAACTGATCTGAAAAGAGCCTGCTTCCTTATTCCTTTACCATATATGGTCATTCCAAATGCCCCTAAAGACTAATTGCGTCTATATATGGACATGCTGGGGCGACCCTGGCAAAAGACCTTCCTTTCTAGTAAGAAGGGATTATGTAGCCATGGCGATGGGTGTCACGGTCAGACCATATGAGAGTGTTCCAGGTCAGGTGTGTCCATATGTTTGCGTATTTTTGTTTGTGCTTTTTTGTATCTGGTGTATTATTTGATATTGATTTTTTATTCTTTTGAAGTTCTTTTTTGAACGAGAGCTCTTAGGACTGAGGCGTTTTGAGTGATCATCCTGTAGTCTGGGATAAGCCGCTCCTGGTCATGGATCAGAAGTGTTACGCTGAAAGGACGCTCCGTGGTACGCTTTAGTCTAGTGTAGGCTGTTTAGTTGAACTATTGAATTATAGGCAACAGTGTTTCTATATAGTCACAGTTAGTGTTTATGCTAGTGCATGCTAGATTCTGTGTAATGAAATGTAGCATCAGAGTCACTTTGCCATCGGCTTGACAATTAGCATGTGATTTATTTTCAGTCTCTGAAAGAGAATCAACATATACATTTTTTTTTTCCCGTAAAGGTGATATGGTTAAATAGATTCATTGAAGGACATGACCAATCAATCAGTCATCACTTTTTTTGTTTACATTTTAAATGGTCTTTAAACATGAGTCTAGCTTGGTATAACTAGATAAATAGATGGCACATTTAAGGCTAAAAGGACCAAAAGTTTGATTTAACTGTTTAAGATTTTTTGAACATGTATAATGGTATTACTAAGGTTTATTTAAAAAAAAAATCTTTTAAGGTTTATTTGAAGTAGCCTGTTGCATATTTTGGTAGACTGATATAGAAATTATTCAGTACCATGGTATTTATCAAATTGTGGTATTTTGCCATATGGATTTTTAGGGGTGTATAAAACGTTAAGCAACAAAAACAATTTTCAACATTGATAATAATCAGAAATGTTTCTTGAGCAGCAAATCAGCATATTAGAATGATTTCTGAAGGATCATGTGACACTGAGGAATGGAGTAATGATGCTGAAAATTCAGCTTTACGATAGGATTAAATTCATTTTTTATATCTATTAGAAATGGAAAACAAATTTTAGATTAGTTGATAAGATGATTAGGGATGTTAAGAGACTTCTTTCAAAAACGTGCGTGTGTGAGTGAATTAATATCAGTTTATGAATCGGCTAGTTGCTCATGGTATCTGATATGATTTCTGTAAAAAAAAAATGGTAAGGCTCCATCCTTTTTTTTTATCACTTGATTTTATATCACAAAAAATTGGGATTTACCTGGATTTTTGACATCTTGATGTCTGGTAAAGTTTTATTCAAATTACAGGTTTATTTAGTCTTGGCAAGACTGTCCAAGAGAGTAAAGGTGGTTGCTTCAACATAAAAATGACTTGTAGGCAGTCGGTAACCATTAATCTGTAGGAATTTGATCAGACAAAATCAATATGGAGTACAAAGAGAGGAAATAATGAATGAGAATGGAGGGCAAAAGACACTCAAAACCAAAAGTCATTTCAGTGCCCTTTTCTCCAACTCAGCATATTCATTTAATGAGGGTTTTAGAAATGAAAAGAGAAGACTGAGAGAGGGAATGAAAGAAAAGAGATTAAAGAGGTAAAATCCCACTAGCCATCTGTGCAGGACGGGACCAGTGGGAAAGGACGGGGTGGGGGTTTGGGGTTAGCGGCCTCCATCAGAACATAATCCTGCAGAAATGAATGAATGCGTGTACTGTAATCCCTGTCTGCAGTAGGACAACTCATCTGACCTATCTCTGACGTTTACATCTGTCCCACATGGCAGATTAGCATTAAAGAATCAGAAATTGGTGGGATATTGGTTTGTTTGAACGTATGAATAATCAATTTGCCCTGGCGCAGTGTGTAGACGAGAGCTGTATGTAAACAACTAGCATCTGATATTTCTTCATAAAATGTTAAACAACTTGTGAATCACTTATGCTGTTGCTTTTTTCATGGATAACCGCATTTGCTAGGCCTAATTGTAAATGTACAATATACCACACATTGCACGTATGCAGTTTGTTGCAATTTGTCAATGTACTACTTGCAATCTGGCCCTTTCTTTGTGGGTATATGAAATGTTTGCACAAAGTCACAGAGACCAAACGTTGAATGAACAAATGAGTGTCATGCTAGTGTTCGGCAATAAAGATGTGCTGATGGAGAAAGAGATTCAGGCCAGAACAGAACGATCACTTGCTCTATTTGGCCAGTGCTGCATTGCCACTGTCTCACATATGCATGTGTTTTTATGCATTGCAAACTTAAACATTTGGTTTGCCAATACATTACATATATTGTTTGCATTGTTGTGTTGTAATTGCAAGAAAGATTCCCTGATAGTCTTTGAAGCATTAGTTATTGTCAATGCCAGCCATTGTCTTTGTCTATTACTACTATAGCTGTATAATTTATAGCAGTATTATTGTATTATTATATATATATATATATAATTTTTAATGAATTATTTATATATTATAGTAGTTTATACATTTATCAATTGATAAATGTATATACTATAATATATAAATAATTCATAAAAAATTATATATATATATAATTTTTAATGAATTATTTATATATTATAGTAGTTTATATTTATATATTTATATATTATAGTAGTTTAAATTTATCAATTGATAAATGTAATAATAAATAGAATATGTTCTAAAGCACAAAATGTATAATATATTATGATCTAAAATTATTGCTAGAAGATATTGCTATACATTTTTATTATATTATTCATACAACTATTTATATATTATGTTACATTAATACATTTATTATACTTTAAAAACATGTTCTAAAGCATTAAAAGTCAATTAAATTACATAATTGTATAATTCAATTATATAATGTATTTTATTTAAAATTATATTATTTAAAAAAAAAAAAAAAAATATATATATATATATATATATATATATATATATATATATATATATAAATTAAATAAATGTATATTATATTATAATTATATATATTATGTTAATAATAAATATGTAAATGCTTCAAATATATGATTTATGTGGTGTGGTCTGAAAATATTGGGATGGCAAAGTATTCTTGTAAATGTGAACAGAACCTGCATGATATGATACCACAGAGTTTAGAAACAGAGACTTGTACAATGCAATTGAGATGGGTATCTTTGTAAAGAATGAGAGAACATGTGGATGACTGCTGAAGAGAAGCCTTGTTCACAATATTGTGTGTGTATGTGTGTGTGTGTGTTTGAGAGAGAGAAAGAGAGAGAGAGACAGTGTGAGATGGCAAACAGGTCCCGGTGAATTATTCATTGTGAGAAAATGAAAAGGTCACGGAGATTGAGTTTCATTCGTAGATGGAGAGGCAGATCTCTGTATGAACACAGACAGCGCAAGCAGATGCAGATGTTGGAAGGACCAGAAATTGTTTAGCACTTCAATTCAATGCAAACTATGAACGAAATAAGACATGAAAGAATTGTCTGATGCTGTGTATGCTGTATGAATGTCTATATACCTGCAAGGACAGACTTGTGTTTGTATAAACATCTGCTCAAAGAAACGTGTTCAAGTCATTGTGTAATGATGTTTGCAACCTGTTTTGCTTCCTTAATGTGACGTCTTAACTAATAAAATGAAATGTTGGGTGGGTCTTGATTTTATCCGTCGGGAAATGATTGGATTGTGAAAAGTGGGCGTTACATATCAGAACAGTCTGGTGGTTGAAGGGGAGGAATTGAAAATAAGAGCAATTGGTGATAGTAACATGCATTAGTGAATCATTCACGTGCATCATGCTTTCCTTTCGATTTTTGCATTTTATTTTTATGTTTTACACTTTAACCATGCAAGTGTTATTTGTTTGTGCACGTGTGTGTGCGCTTTTGCTGTAACTCTTTCCCTAATGTTAAGCACTATCACCTCATAAAGAGCCTCTGTCTGTAGTCTAACAAAACACAGCTGTGTGTGTGTGTGTGTGTGTGTGTGTGTGTGTGTGTGTGTGTGTGTGTGTGTGTGTGTGTGTGTGTGTGTGTGTGTGTGTGTGTGTGTGTGTGTGTGTGTGTGTGTGTGTGTGTGTGTGTGTGTGTGTGTGTGTGTGTAAAAACCTCTCATTCCCTGGTCCAATCTCTCGTTCAGAAGGCCAGATGGCTTCTGTCATATAGAGAACTAACAGATTGAGGGAGCGAGAGAATGTGAAACTAATGAATAGAGGGAAAAAAGTATTTTGGGGAATGAAACGGAGTGAGAGATCACATCTGCTGTGAGTGTGTTCCCTTCAGGAGTGTAAGAATGAAGATTGAACACTTTGCTAATTATCTGTGTTAACGTGTTGTTTGTTTTCTCTTGTTTGGTCACCACACCACCAGGTTTACTTACACATCACTCTTAAGTTGTAGTAGAGATTTCACGTCATTGTTAAAATAATGTAGCCTAGGCTATGTAAGGTGAAGGATTTCGTTTCCGCAACACCAAATGGAATTGCATTCTAACTTTTGGCTGGGAGAAGTTTGTCTGAACAATTAAGGCTGGAAGAATGTACAGAATTTGTTTGAAAATGGTCATATTTTTGCAGTTCAGTTTTGTTTTGCACAGAAGTGATGCATTTCCCTCTTAAATCAAAAAGGTATTCGAAAGGATTTAAAGCAGCCATATCAATGAAGCCACTGAATGTTGTGGTGAAAAAAATCAAATAATGTTTTTCATGATAACAATTGTATTGTTGCATTGGGCATTGTGTATTGATGTGCTTTTTTGTAGGGCTGCACAGTTTCACCAAAAATGTTATATTAATGTGAATAGGGGAGGAAAAGTATTTATATATATATATATTTATTTATATATATTTTATATACATATATATTTCATATATATATAAATGTGTGTATAAAGTGTATATATATATATATATATATATAAATGTGTGTGTTTGTGTGTGTGTGTGTGTGTGTGTGTATATATATATATATATATATATATATATATATATATATATATATATATATATATATAACATTTTTGATGAAACTGTGCAGCCCTTCAAATAAGTACATCAAATAAATAAATACAATTGTTATCAGAAAAATCATTATTTTATATATATATAAATATTTAACAAAATATTACTATTGGAGTATTTCACTGTAATATGAAATTAAAATTTTAAGGAAAAATTAGTGACTATTTTGTTTTACAGTACAATTTCTTCATTTTAAAACGTTAAACCATCAAGCTTTGTTGAGTGCCAGTGTCAAGTGCCAAGCTTCAGCTCACAGCGCTTATATTTATTTAATTAAATTGTAGCCCTTGGAATTTGATAATCGCTCTAAGCCATATTGTAATTTCGGTTTTAGTTCGATTCATTGTGCCGCCCTACCATATTCTTGCTTTTGTATTTTTCCCCTGAAGTCCACTTATGAGGTCAGTCAAGGTTTCGTGCCCCAAAAGCAGAGGTAATTTAGTTTTTCATTTAGTTTTGCCCCTTTTGTATGCCATCATTTTAAAGGACCCCACTGAAAACAGGCTGTTTTTTCTACTTTGCCTTTAGAGCATTATTTAAATGACCTCTGTAATGATTGGCTAACTGGTGTACTTCACTCTCTCATACATCAAGGTGTGGCAAGTTGCTGAATACTAATCAGTAACGATATGTAAATGCAGGTGGTCACGTGTTAATGAGCTCATCAAAACCACAATGATATCTGAATGCCACATTATTTACAGATTCGTTTTTATAAATGTTCAGTTTGAACTGGAGGAAGCTTTGTGTTGAGAATATAACAGTATGTCTGTGTACACTGTTTTATTTGAAATGTGCAAGGAAAATCCTGTTTTCCGTGGTATGTCCCTTGTAAGGCTGATATTGTGTTATCGCACACTAATTGTGCTGATCTGGTTCCTCTGGCCAGCTGTGTGTTATATGACCCTCCACTCATGTGGTGACTGTTCAATTCCTTTCTCTGTGAGTATTTTCTGAAAAGTGAAGCGAATGTCTTGACTTTCACTGGAAATCCTGTTAAGTGCTTTGGACGGTGTGTATTGGCCACTGTGACAGTGTGTTCATATGGATTTAAGTAGCTTAAAATCAGTCATTCAGCTCAACTGTACACAACATGAGCTGCTACACATCTTTGTTGTGTCTGTGTCTGCACAATGCAGTATACAATGAACCTTCCTTTCAGTCAGTCATGTTCATTTAGAGTTGATGTTCATTAATAAGTTTGCTTCTTTGTTTGGTTGCTAGTTTGTTCGTTTTCTACTTTTTCCTTTCATTTGTTTGTACATCTTTTTCATTTGTTGGTATGTTTGTTTGTTCAAAACATTAATTTGAAATTCATACTTTTCATTGTTTTGGTATTGGTTCATTCATTCATTCATCCATTGTTAGGTCATTAGTTTGTTCATGTTTTCTTTTTAGTTTGTTCTTTTGTTTGGGTCTTAGTTCTTTCATTCATTCATTTATTCATTGTTTGGTCATTAGTATGTTCTTTCTTTCTTTTTCTTTTTTTCTTTTGTTTGGGTCTTAGTTCATTCATTAATTAATTTATTCATTCATTCATTCATTGTTTGGTCAATAGTTTGTTTGTTCATGTTTTCTTTTTATAGATTGTTCTTTTGTTTGGGTCAACGTTCTTTCATTCATTCATTGTTTGGTCATTAGTTTGTTCTTGTTTTCTTTTTATAGTTTTTTATTCTTAGTTCATTAATTTGTTCATTAATTTATGCATTCATTCATTCATCAATTGTTTGGTCAGTAGTTTGTTCATGTTTTCTTTTTTATAATTTGTTCTTTTGTTTGAGTCTTAGTTCATTCATTCATTCATTCATCCATTGCTTGGTCATTAGTTTGCTCTTCTTTTTATAGTTTCTTCAGATCTTAATTCATTAATTCGTTGGTTCATTCATTGTTTGGTCATTAGTTTGTTCATGTTTTTTCCCTTTTTTCATTTGTTTGTGCAATGATGCTTTTTCTTTAATTATATTATTCAAATGTATGTCTTTTTTCTTTCATTAATTTGACAATTGTTCATTCATTCATTCATTCATTCCATTTTTGTTCATTACTTTGTTGTCAGTGTCATTTTCTTTCATTTTATTAGTTTGTTTGTTGAGGTATTTGGTTTGTTCAGTTGTTTGTTTTTTGTCTTTGTTCAAACATTATTGTCTTTCATTCAATCATTCCTTGTTTATTTGTTTGGTCCTTCAGTTTTTCCCCCGTCAATTTATTTGTTTGATGTGTATTATGTTTTTCATTTGTTAGTTTGGTCATTTTTTCATTTGTTAGTTTGTTTGTTAATTTGACAGTTTTTCTTCAACCCTTCATTTTGCTTTTCACAAAACACGCACACACACACACACACACACACACACACACACACACACACACACACACACACACACACACACACACACACACACACACACACACACACACACAGACACAGACACACAGACACAGACACAGACACAGACCCACACGCACACACACACATTAGTGTTCACATTACATAAGCCAAATAAATACCATTTTAACAGAATGAAGTGACAAATTTTTGAGCATAGAGGGAGGGTGAATTAAAGAGAGGTAGAAAGAGCAAGAGAAAATAAAAGAAAGAAAGGCAGGCTGAGATTTGAGTGGAAGGGAGAGGCTGGCAGTCTCTAACCACTGTGGTCTCCAAATCATAAATTTGAGAGCAAGGGAGTGCTGTTGAGAAAAAAAAAAGGAGTGGGTAGAAAAAAAGAGCAACAGAAGGGGGAGTGATTGGAAGCGTGAGGAGTGGAACGGCACAACTCATTTGCACTGGCACTCGTGTGGGAATTTTTGACCCTCTCCCTCTTTCCGTGACTCTCCTTGACTCGGCCAGGCATAGTTATTCCTCTCCTTTTTAACCTTGAGAAGTCGATTCTAAAATGAGACGAGAGGGGGGGATGAAAACGGCAATCAAGATGGACAAGGCGAGAGTGAGAGGCTAGAACGAGGGATGAAAACAACACGCTCTTCTGTCCGTCTCTGAACGCTTTCGGTCCTGACTGAAGAAGAGCAGATATCTCCGCTTACCCACATATGGGGGAGTGAGCGAGTGAGCGAGTGAGCGAGCGACAGACAGGCAGCGAGAGGAGGGATACCCCCAGGACACAATCACAGGAGAACGCTTTTTCTCTACCGCCTCCCTCCATTTTTATTTCTCCCCTGTTTTTTGGGCTGCTCTTCATGGGAGGAATGTGGAGGCAGCATTTTCCAGGCAAGACGCATGTTTCTGAAATTGGCCAAAAGCAAAAGTGTGTGTGTGTGTGTCTTTGTGTGCTTGTGCACGGTACTTGCTTTTTGATGGTGTCACAAGCGCATGTCTTGGCTGCTGTCTGTGACACATCTGCAAACTAGTTCGGCATGTGTGTGCAAACTCACACAGTGCATTTTGTTCCTGACTCCTTATTAGTGAGTGTGTGTGTGTGTGTGTGTGTGTGTTTGCCAACCAAATCCCTGGCTAATAGATCAGGAGGGGTGGAGAGAGAAGAAAAAGTGACGCAGCACAGATACACTCTTATTAGACACTCATGCACCTGGTTTATTTCAGGACCTGGACGGTCATTCAGTGATCTGACTCTTTTAACTCCTTTTCCTGCAAGTGTCTATTAGCTTTGGAGCAAAGTGTGTTTTGTGTCTCAGTTGTGTGTGTGTGTGTGTGTGTGTGTGTGTGTGTGTGTGTGTGTGTGTGTGTGTGTGTGTGTGTGTGTGTGTGTGTGTGTGTGTGTGTGTGTGTGTGTTGTGTGACGGTGAGAGATGAGGTTGCTTGGTAACCATAAGCAGCAGTTGACAGTGAGGTGAGGCACTTGGCTGGCAGCTTTTTTTTTTATCCAAGATTGCTTGTATCTCACACACACACACACACACACACACACACACACACACACACACACACACACACACACACACACACACACACACACACACACACACACACACACACACACACACACACACACACACACACACACACACACACACTCTTATTAAAATCACAGCGCACACCTAAGCAAGACGTGTGGAAACTCACACATACGGTGCGATATACACGCTGCCATATTTAACACACACACACACACACACACACACACACACACTTACAGATCCACGTCAACGCAACTCCATGGAAAAATCTCCTCATTTCCTTTTGTTTTTACAGACTTTTATTGTTCATGGGATTTCAAAGAGAGTATTACATTTCTCTTTCTCTCTCGCTCTCTCTCTCTCTCTCTCTCTCTCTCTCTCTCTCTCTCGCTCTCATTAGTTTCACATACATTAAAGTAATAGTTCACCCAAAACTAGAAATGTCATTATTTATTCACCTATGCAATGTTAAAATCAAAAATACTTTGATTTTATTTCTTCTGTTGAACATAATTGGAGATGTTTGGTAAAATGTTCACCATCATATACTCTGCCAAAAAGGTCTGCACTAAATATTCACATTTATTACGATGGCTTTGTGTGAGGAGCAGACTGAAATGAAAGTGATTATCTTTAGTTCCTTTCCTCTGTAGATCTCAAATTAATTTATACTTTCCGCATCAATGTTTGGTCACATGACATGCAAGAACCAAAAAAATATATGTTATTTCTTAGTATTTCTGTCTTGTTTTCCAGTACAAATATTTGAACATTCTTAAAACGGTTACTTGAGAAGCAAAAGTCTTGTTTGCTGAAAAATTTAATTAAGCGAGTTTATTCTCAAAACAAGAACTATACTTGTGAGGTAATAAAAATAAACTAATTTCAAAGGGAGAACTGGATTATTTTGGCAGATATTTTTTCTTGTTTTAAGCAAAAAATGTTTAAATATTTGTAATAGGAAACAAGATAAAAATACAGAGTAAGAAAATAATTCTATGCAGTGTTGATATTAAATGTATGATGCTCCATATTTGAAAGTATGTGATCGCAAATTCAAGATTCAGAAGCTTTTGCGGAAGAAAATATAAATTACTACATTTTATGATGCTCTTGTTTGTCATAATTATTTGTAGCTTGATGGTCACCATATGTTTACGTTGTATGAAAAAACAATGTTAAAATTCTTACAAATATTACTGTGTTCCAAGGAAGAGAGAAAGTCATATGGGGTTTGAAACAACACGAGGTGTATGTAGAAGATTTTCATTTTTTTTTTTAGGTGAATGATCCCTGCTGGGAGAAAACTGCAAAGACTGAGAGAAATTGTGATGGCAAGTCAAATAAAAAGCCTCACATCTCTAAAATCAATGTTTTGTCCGGATCTTTTGTGCACTATGATCAGAGTAAATGTGGAGAATGGCTGAAGGGTAGTGCTGAGATTTTCCCCTGCTGCTCTCTGATTGGATAATCCCCCATTCCGGCCTATGATTGGATAATGGCTGTGTACTGCTGTACTTCTCAGACTCTGTTTGTTTAAAAATCACTGAGTTTAAGTTTGCCTTCACTGTTCATGTCCAAAAAAGCTTTTAGAGCAGGCTGTCTGAGCTCTGAAATTGTTTATGGGTTGGAAAATGAACAGTCGACATGGTTTTGTGAACATTGATTGGTCGAGCACCTCTACATGAAGGGGTGTGTGTGTGTGTGTGTGTGTGTGTGTGTGAGAGCCCCATCAGTCTGTCCTTCCCCCTCTGATTTCTCCCGCTCTGATGTAGTGATGGCTCCACCATGTCATTTGTGTTTCTGTTTGATGTGTCCACTGCTCATTTAAAGCGTGCCAAACCCCTGATCTCCCGCATCCACTCCGTTTCCTTCGGAGAGACCCAACGCTGCCTTAACATCTCCCACACAATTATTTTTTTATAATACCATGGTAAATAATTCTCATTTGAAGTCTTTTTTTAAATAGATGGTGGAGAGTGAAGCGAGAGAAACAAGAGAACAAGATGTTTCCCCCAAAGGCTATTAAATGAAATGTATTCATAACTCTGCCCAAATGCTGCAATCTCCATGACAACAAGACACATGGCGGGAGGGTGATTGGGAAGTTGACGTTCTTCTCTGTGTTTGCAGGTATAAGGCCTCAGATCATGAACGGACCGATGCACCCTCGGCCGCTGGTCGCTCTGCTGGACGGGAGAGACTGTACCGTAGAGATGCCCATCCTGAAGGATTTGGCCACGGTGGCGTTCTGTGATGCACAGTCAACGCAGGAGATCCATGAGAAGGTCTGTTTGCTCTATTTCCTTCCAACCTTCCTTTCTTCCTTCCTTTCTTTCCTTCCTTCCTTCCAACCAACCTTCCTTGCCCTATTTTTCCTTCCTTCCCTATTTTTCCTTCCATCCTTCCTTCCTTCCTTCCTTCCCTTCTTTCAACCAACCTTCCATCCCTCCTTTTAACCAACCTTTCTTACTTCCCTCCTTTTATCCTTCCTTCTAACCTTCCTTCCTGCCTTCCAACCTTCCATCCCTTCTTTCAACCAACCTTCCTTCCTTCCTTCCCTCCTTTTTACTTTCACTTCTTCCTTCACTATTTTTCCTTCCTTCCTTCCTTCCTTCCTTTCAACCAACCTTCCATCCCTTCCTTCGACCAACCTTCCAATCCTCCTTTTAACCTTCCGTTCTTTCTTCCCTATTTTCCGTCCTTCCTTCTAACCTTCCTTCCCTATTTTATCTTCTTTCCTTTCTGCCTTCCAACCTTCCATCCCTCATTTCAACCAACCTTCCTTCCTTCCCTCATTTCAACCAACCTTCCTTCCTTCCTTCCTTTCAACCAACCTTCCTTCCTTCCTTTCAACCAACCTTCCTTCCTTCCCTCCTTTTAACTTTCCGTTCTTCCTTCCCTATTTTCCTTCCTTCCCTCCTCCTTTCAACCAACCTTCAACCAACCTTCCATCCCTTCTTTCAACCAACCTTCCATCCCTTCTTTCAACCAACCTTCCATCCCTCATTTCAACCAACCTTCCTTCCTTCCCTCATTTCAACCAACCTTCCTTCCTTCCTTCCTTCCTTCCTTCCTTTCAACCAACCTTCCTTCCCTCCTTTTAACTTTCCGTTCTTCCTTCCCTATTTTCCTTCCTTCCCTCCTTTCAACCAACCTTCAACCAACCTTCCATCCCTTCTTTCAACCAACCTTCCATCCCTTCTTTCAACCAACCTTCCATCCCTTCTTTCAACCAACCTTCCATCCCTTCCCTCATTTCAACCAACCTTCCTTCCTTCCTTCCTTCCTTCCTTCCTTCCTTCCTTCCTTCCTTTCAACCAACCTTCCTTCCCTCCTTTTAACTTTCCGTTCTTCCTTCCCTATTTTCCTTCCTTCCCTCCTTTCAACCAACCTTCAACCAACCTTCCATCCCTTCTTTCAACCAACCTTCCATCCCTTCTTTCAACCAACCTTCCATCCCTTCTTTCAACCAACCTTCCTTCCTTCCCTCATTTCAACCAACCTTCCTTCCTTCCTTCCTTCCTTCCTTCCTTCCTTCCTTTCAACCAACCTTCCTTCCCTCCTTTTAACTTTCCGTTCTTCCTTCCCTATTTTCCTTCCTTCCCTCCTTTCAACCAACCTTCCATCCCTTCTTTCAACCAACCTTCCATCCCTTCTTTCAACCAAACTTCCATCCCTCCTTTCAACCAACCTTCATTACTTCCATCCTTTTAACCTTCCGTTCTTTCTTCCCTATTTTCCTTCCTTCCAACCTTCCATCCCTTCCTTCCTTCAACCAACCAACCTTCCTTCCCTCCTTTTAACCATCCTTTCCTTCCTTCCCTATTTTTTTTCCATTCTTTCTTCCTTCCATCCCTCCTTTAAACCTTCCTTCGAGCTTCCGAGGAACCAAATAATTTCAACCAAACAGATTTAGCTGCTTTTATGTACCTAAAATATCAATCTTGTTGCAAATAATGAAGGCTTTTTTTAACACAAAAAAATTATGATATTTAATTATTTTCCTTTGTACACAAATATAACAATAAATATAAATTTAATCTTAAAATGAACTTAAAATTTTGATATGATGACACAATCAACTTGTTTTGAATTGGTTCACTGAAAAAGTTCATGTAATTTTTGAACTTCAACTGAACTTCATGTAATTTTTTTTGCTGCTGAAGTTTAAATCCGACAAGAAATACGTAACAAATATATAACATGTTTTATCGCATTGTTTTCACTGATTGCATGTCTGTTGTCTTCACAAACTCCTTTGAATCAGATCTTTTAATGAATTGACAGAAGACCCACAAATGCACAATCTATTAAATCAGTTTGAATCAGTCAAGAAATTACTTAATGAATCTGTTACTGACTTGAAAATTCACTGGCTGGAGGTTTATATGACATTGTGCTGTCAAAGATTTTGTTGTAATAAATTGTTTGCTTGTTTGTTTTCTGAAAAGATCATTCAAATATTTTCATAAAATAGATTTGTTTAGTATGTACAATATGCATGCATTGTAAACAAAAGCAGAATTCTGCCGGAAACACTAGTTTAAAAACACAGGCTGTGATTCATTTTATAGTGACCCAATTATTAGACCCAGTTACGAAGGTGTAGAATTTCATTGCATTTAATTGAATTACTCTGTTAAGTTTAATATTATGTTTTATAGGGGCAGTCGTGGCCTAATGGTTAGAGTCAGACTGGTAACCCGAAGGTCACAGGTTCGATTCTCAATACCGACAGGAAATGTCTGAGGTGCCCTTGAGCAAGGCACCTTACCCCAAATCACTCCCCGGGCGCCACAGCAAAATGGCTGCCCACTTCACCGGGTGTGTGTGTGTGTCCATGGCTTGCAGTGTGTGTGTGTGTGTGTGTGTGTGTGTGTATGTTCACTACTCACTGCTCCTGATGTGTATGCACTAACCTGGATCGGTTAAATGCAGAGTACAAATTCAGAGTATGGGTTACCATACGTGGCCGTCACGTCACTTTTTACTATTTGATTCGGAATATGGTTTTGTAAAAACTAAAAAAAACGAATAATTATCAAACTGGGAGGAAATTTATTAAATGACACGTACACGACCATGGCAAACTCCCAGGATGCTACAAAAAAATTATTTATGTGTGCTTAATAAACATCCTCCGGTTTTGTGCCCTGATGTTTATAGTGTGGTATAAATGTGTCTGTGGCAGGTGTTGAACGAGGCTGTGGGGGCGATGATGTACCACACCATTACTCTGACTAGAGAAGATCTGGAGAAATTTAAAGCCCTCCGAATCATAATCCGCATTGGTAGTGGATATGACAATATCGACATTAAAGCAGCCGGAGAGATGGGTAAGAGCATTGGGTGACAAATGCTAAGACATGTTTCCTGCTCACGACTTTGGTCTTAATAGACATTTGTAGAATAAGAAGTTGATACCTGACATACAAATGTAAATTTGCCCTATTATTATTTTATCTACATAATGAGAATAATAAGAATAAAAACCTTATCTAAAAATCACATGCACCATTTGACAACAGTGTCTTTGTGTTGCTTCAACAGCTTTCTGGACTTTTCTAATATACACCTGAAAAATGAGCAGTAGGAAACTTAAAACATTGATAATATTGTGAAAAGCTGGAGCAAATGAAATGCAGAATGTATAAAGATGTTGAGTTTATATAGTGTGATACTTGGCATCACAGAGAACACACTTCTGACATTGAATACTGCTCAGCTGAGAACCTAGGTTCAATCTTTGTTCAGAAAAACAAAGTACTCTGCGTGTAGTGAGGAAACGTTGATTGTTTGAAAGTTTGAGAAGTCTTTCAGAGACATAAGAAGGTAGAGGAGGACTAATTGTTCCTCTGGGACAGACAGTTTATATGGTTAGAGTTAAAGAAAGGAGGTATTCTGGCTGGATAATGATCTCCATTTCTCCTTTTAATGATGGCTGGATAAACTTACAGATCAAATCCATGAACGGATAGAAGACAGGATCAGGGTTTACTTGACTATCAGTATGAATGGACCATCTGAGGCAGATGTACAGATATGTAACTATCAATCTTTCTATGAATCAGACTGAGCATTTGTGCATGTCTGCAGGGATTGCAGTGTGTAATATCCCATCAGCCGCTGTGGAGGAGACGGCAGACTCGACGCTTTGCCACATCCTGAACCTGTACAGGAGGAACACGTGGCTGTACCAGGCCATGCGGGAGGGCACACGGGTCCAGAGCGTGGAGCAGATCCGAGAGGTGGCGTCAGGGGCCGCCCGCATCAGAGGGGAAACACTCGGACTTATTGGCTTTGGTGAGAGACCGAAACGGAGAAACACTTCATCAACAAACATAAGAACATTACACAATTGTGTTAAGCATTACATAATATAATAATGCTTGTTAATGCCATTAATAAAAGTTATGAAATTATTATTTTTTATTTTGTACATTAGTTGCTAGTTCTGTATTATACATTGAAATACAAATTTGAGATATAAATGCATATACATGCTTCTATCCAAAGCAACTTATATGTATGAACTAATTGACATTTTACATACATTTTCAGTCATCATAAATTAAAGTATGAGAATTATGTAGTGATTAAAACATGAAGTGAATAAAAATCATTAAAAAAAAGTTCAATTTTAATTTTGAAATTCTTATGTAAGCACAATCTAACCTTAACCCATATAAGACTAAATTCAAGCATTTAACTAAAAATATAATATAATAATAAATATTGTAATAAATAATATAATTTAAAGTGACTGCAGTACATGACAATATTATATTTACATATTAAAAATCATAGGAACCTTGAAGGAATGGTTCAAATTAATTACGTCATCTATTCACTGTCTGGTCATCCATGTATAATTTTTGTTTTTATATAACTAAAGTGGTGACAAGAGTTAGTTAAGCTCCAAGGACAAACAAGCATTTTAGTTGTCATACAGGTTATATAAACAATCCTAAAGTCATATCTGCTGAATGGGTTTGTGTGTCTATATATTTATGTATATTTGTGTTATAGGCCGATCAGGACAGGCAGTGGCTGTTCGAGCAAAAGCGTTTGGCTTTAATGTGATCTTTTACGACCCATACTTGCAAGACGGTTTAGAGAGATCGCTGGGCGTTCAGAGAGTTTACACCTTACAGGACCTCCTGTACCAGAGCGACTGTGTGTCTCTCCACTGCAACCTAAACGAACACAATCACCACCTCATTAACGACTTCACCATCAAACAGGTAGACTACACACAAACAGTGCATTAATCGCACCCTGTTGTCATGAGCGCCATCTAGTGGCTGTGGCCTGAACGTGACTTTGAGGACTTGTGAAATATCATCTATCATGTTTTCGCAGATGCGACAGGGAGCGTTTCTAGTTAACACAGCCCGAGGGGGTCTGGTCGATGAAAAAGCCCTGGCTCAGGCTCTAAAAGAGGGCAGGATACGAGGGGCCGCCCTGGACGTTCACGAATCTGAACCCTTCAGGTAACATTTGTAATGACATACTAATTAGAACAATCTCCATGTTGCTGTACACCACAATTTGTCTTAAGATAATATATGTAACTCCAAACATATCTACAGCTGCACCTACATTTGCATACTATTACTTTTATATAATATGCAATTTTTGGATTAGTGCATGCCAGATTACTGTACATTGACAATGGTGTGTTATTTCAGATGTACAAACATAGCAAGCCAAGGACTGCAAAGTTTTCTGCTCTGGCATTTTACTTTTCTAGAACATAATGGAAATTTGTTATGGAAGCACAACATGTATTATTTCTTCCCTTGGATTAATTTATTTCGCTTCTATTATTGTATTATTTTCATTTAATTATTATCAGAATGTATTGCAATGTATCCAACGTTGAGTAATAATGAATTTTCAAAAGTTTGCATTTGGGAATAATACTTTTTTTTTTTTAAATTAAAGAAGCAAATACTTTTATTCAGCAAGGATGCATTAAATTTTACTGTTTCAAATAAATGCAAAATCCTGAAAAAATACATTATGGTTTCCACTAAAATGTTAAGCACAAATATTTTCAACACTGATAATAATTTAAAAAAAAATTTTGTTTAAAGCAGCAAATCAGCATGTTAGAATGATTTCTGAAGGATCATGTGACACTGAAGACTGGAGTAATGTTACTGAAAATTCAGCTTTGCATCACAGGAATACATTTAATTTAGTAATATATTAAAATGGAACAGTTTTAAATGTAAATACATTTTACAGTAGTGTATATACTTTCACATCACGAGCGAAGTACATCCTTTCAGTGTGTAGTAATCAGGATATAGTCTCATTCCGTCTCCCTATGCTATGGTTTTCTCTCAGTTTTACTCAGGGTCCTCTGAAGGATGCGCCCAATCTGATCTGCACCCCTCACACGGCGTGGTACAGTGAGCAGGCCTCACTAGAGATGAGAGAGGCCGCGGCCACTGAGATCCGCAGGGCCATCACTGGTATGAAAGCTCCCATTAACTTCTTTCTTAGAATGATTTATGTTCAAAATGTAACTGCTTCTGATGATGTCATTGTAGAATTGGCATACGAAATTGTGATTATCATAGTTATATTTAATATGGTAAAGTTATTTATGATTAACTGGATGGTATGTGAACTGTGAAGTGAAGGGGGATCTGATTTACCTCTCTTCGCATAACTTTTCAAACTGTTATTTTAACATTCTTATGCTGCCTAGCAAGCACTTGTATTTCCTTCAGGGAATGTAAATCCAGTTCTTTATATAAACTCTGTCTCCCTCAAAGGATCCGTTCTGTTGTACATCAGTCATCATGTCTCGGGGTTTGTTCTGGTTTTCAGGTCGTATTCCAGACAGTCTCAGAAACTGCGTCAACAAAGAGTTTTTTGTTACTACGGCGCCGTGGGGGATGATGGAGCAGCAGGTACACCCGGAGCTCAACGGAGGAGCTTACAGGTGAGAAAAGAGATTTTAAACATGCACAGAACCTAACATACATTACCTGTCATATCATACTAACCTTTATTCCATCCACCCTCGAGTTTGTTAACATCTCAAACAACCTTGTTTCTGGGATTGAGAATCGAGAACCGGTTCTCATTTAGAACCAGACCCAAATGATTTCCGTTCCATTCAGTTCTATTAATCTTTCAGTCTTAACAATAATTGTTAATATCAGATTTAACATTAAAAAAGAACAACTTAAATTAATTGTTTTTAATATATATATATATATATATATATACAAACATTCTTAAAACTATAGATATACTTAGAAGTAAAACTGAAAATCTTGAATACGTCAAGAATATATTTTAAAATAAATTTATTTTTCTTACCACATTAGCAAATAGTTTTCTTCTCGTTTTCAGTATAAATCTAGCATAATTTAGTGATATTTATTAGCTATATTGATTCAGGAAACTGTTTAATAAATAGTAAAAGTTTAATATATATATATATATATATATACTGTATATATATAATTTATTAATTAATTATAAATGGTATTAAAAATATAAAAACATGTTACAAAAAAATTAAAGGTGCAGTAAGCGATTTCTGAGAAACGCTGTTGATATTTGAAATCACCAAAATAAATGTGCCCCTACCCAAAACGATCACACCCCTATCTTGATAACTCTGCCCCAAATCCCTCCCCCCTAATGATTCTATACTGCTGATTGGCTACAAGTGTGTTTTGGTGCTCGGCCCGATCCACTTTTAACAGCATTTCTGAGAATTTCACTTACAAAGAACTCAATCCTTAATCAAATTGCTGAGGGACCTATATTGTCAAATAAAATCTGAATCAAATCCAGATTCATTAAATTCCCTCTAATCGCCATCCCTGCTCTTTTCCCCACTCTACTCAAGATCCCTCCTTCCTCGCAGTGAGATGAAATACTCAACAAATTCATTCATTCTGATGTATGAGCAGCCAACCAGCACAGCGGCTGTGTTCAGCAATGCAAACAAGCTTCATTAGTTCATCCCTGTGTAGTGAGTGTAATCCCTCCAGATCGCAATATGCAAATAGACTTAAAGGTCACTGCCGTCTGTCCCTGTGGCACACATAAATTAACTTCGCTCTCCATCGACTGCATCACCACTAGCTTTACCAGCTATGACCCTTCTGAACGTTTCCCTCAACTAACACCTCATTTTTATGCATTTAACTCTCCAACCCACACATATAAACACACTCTCACACACACACACACACACACACACACAATGTGTGTTGCTCAGTCTGATTGCTTCTCTCGCACAGCAGAGTGGCCCAACCGCTACCAGCCGTTTCTCCTGGTGGCCTGCAAGACAAAATGTATACCTAAACAATGAGAGGTAAATATTCACAGAGTACTGCAACAGCTGTCGCCAGATATCAAGAACAGCCCAAATAGCTCTGAAAGACGAACAATGAACAAAACAGTGAGGTCTGAAACATCAAGCATAATCCTTACTTTGATTTGACAACTTTTGTTTGTACATTTCTCATTCTCATGTGCAATGGAACATGCTTTCATGTGATACCCTCCTATTTATGGAAATGTTACATAAAGGCTGAACAGCAATTTTACTTACTAATTTTTTTTTTTTTATTGGTTCTAGAATTATTTTAATTGCACATAATTTTTTATTGTATGAATTTGGCTGTGTTGTATGAGCATTTGTTAAATTAGATTGTGATTTTGTATGGAGGGCCATTTGTGCCACTCAAAAAGTAATAAATCACCTGAGGAATCAATAAATCAAATAATAAATGAATTAAATACCTTATTTATTTTAAGCAATAAAGAAAGAAAGAAATACCTCAATAAAGAATTATCGGTTGCACTTTACCATAAGGTTCATTAGTTAATGTATTAGCTAACATGAACTAACTATGATCAATACATTATTTACAGTATTTATTCATCTTGTATTAGTAAATGTTGAAATTAAAATGAACAAAGATTAATAGATGCTGTAGAAGTATTGTTCATTATTAGTTCATGTTAACTAATGAAACCTTATTGTAAAGTGTTACCAATTCATTTTAAGCATTTAAGCAGAGGCCTTGATATCAAATGATTTCAAGCATGAAAAACATTTCAATCATATCACGTGCCTAAACTTTAGACTGCTAGTGTATAAATAACGTTTTTCAGCCAAAATTAAGCTTTGAGTCTGTAAGCAATTTGTTGTAGTCAGAGTATAGCATTAAACCAATGACCTCACCGTAACTCTATATTCTCTGTCTTTTCTCCAGGTTCCCCCCTGGTGCAGTGGGTGTGTCTCCTGGTGGCATGGGTGGACAAATAGAGGGCATGATGCCTGGCGGGGTGCCCAGTGCCCACCCCCTGCCGCCGGGCACCCAGCCCAGCCTCGCTCCCTCCCCCACCCAGCTCCTCAAACACAACGACCATAGAGAACACCTGGCCAAGTCATAACCACACACCGGACCGCTGACCAACTGCAAATCGTAGAGACTAAGAGACAGTGAACGGGTGAACAAGCAATCAGCTGCCCGCGCCAGCTGCACCAGAGACATGCTTCACGGACGTCTACCACTGTCTTGTTTTCAGTTTGAGTGTTTTTCTGTTCATTTACGTTTTAACCTAGGAAGTTCGGTGGTTTTGTTTCTGTTGTTTTTGCGAGGGGCGGACATCATTTCCACCTGTTCTAATGCAGGTGGGCGGTGCTTTCTTGTCAGAGGGCGTGGCATTACATGATGGCCACGCCTCTTTCCTCGTGCACCAGTTTGAAACATTGACTGATACCCACGTCATGCACTTCTCTTCTTCCTCCTCACCTAATTTGGGCACGTAACAGAACTCAACGCAGTTATACGTTTCAACATCGTTTCTATCTTTACATCCACGGAATTAGTGCTCGTCTTTGTTTCAGTGTTAAAAGTGCTTGATAAAAAATATATATACAGTGTATCTATTAAGAGAACAGAGAGGAAAAGGCTGTTCTTGGGCAAAAATAAAGATGATAGAGAAATTATTAGCATTTTCTTTTTTCAGAACATTTAGAGTAGCTGACCTCTTGTTTACAGAATTGCACAAATTGAGCAAGCACCAGCTCAGAAAACACCCCTCTTTAAGACCCAAGAACACACTATTTTACTAATATATATATATATAAAAATTAATTTAGATTAAAAAAAAAAATTGTTTTCAGGATTTGTTCGATTCTGTGGCAGGTTTTTAAATGTCAGTTCCCAAAAATGGCAATTTGGATTTGAGTGAACGTCACCGTGAGGAACATTTTGATTTTGTGTTTGCTATGAGTTCTGTAAAACTCCAAAAATAGATGGCAGCTCACACAGAAAAGGGACTGGAGTGAAAAACCGCCCCTGTCTCAGGAAGAACATTTACTCCAAAACACATGACAACCCGGTGGTCTAAATACTTGCTCCTTCCCATCAGCCTCTTCGCCTACCCGAGGTATTTTTATAGATCTGACATCCAGTGCGTTTTTTGGTGTTGAATGTATGGCAGTTAAATTAGATTTGTATTGTCTAGTTTAATGTTTTTGTAACCATACTTTCCTGTGATCCTCTCCCTGTTCCTTTTCTTTTGGGTTCTTTATGTGGAAGCGCACTGTTCGGAGCTCATTGTGTTGTTTATATGCAATATCCTGAGGTCCTCGGCCAACTCCAGTCAGGTTGGTTCCAGAACTGTAGGTTTGGTTTTTAGTGTGAGTATTTGTATTTGTTTATTGTACCGAGGTGAACATTTAGCATACAGTACAGTTAAAATAAAAATAAAAATACCGTTCTGACTTTCTATACTGTGCTTGTGTGTTTGTCTCAATTTTACACACGCATTTATGAAGGTGAGACAGGATTTGCAGCATCTGCTGTGCTGTGACCTTCAGATGCCCCTGCATGATTCTGGAGGCCACGAGGGGTCGCTGTGGCTCTGGGTTAATATGTTGCTTGATGCAGAGATCATTATTTAAATACTAGCATGCTTATTTTTGGTAAAGAAATAATAAGAGGGAAACTATACTTTTGCAAAAAAATAAATCACAGCAAACTTTACAAATCACATAATATTTTGAGGGGTCTTAATTTGACATAATTATGTTATATAATAAAATTGTGAAGGGCTAGTTTCCCTCTTGTTATTTTTTCACCCAAAAAAATGAGACACCACAAACATGAAATAGCATTGCATTGGATACGAAATATCAAAGACAGCGGCATCTGGTATCGTGTGTGTGTGTGTGTGTGTGTGTGTGTGTGTGTGTGTGTGTGTGCGCGCGCGCGCTGAAATTCAGACATTTCTAGCAAGAGCTTACATTTCCAAATACTTTTTTGGAGCCACTGTAGATTCTATTAATCATCTTGTATTATTTTTTTATATTCACTTTTTCTGGCTAGATCATTGGTTCATTGTTAGGCTAACTAACTTTTTTAAACAATCTAATTATTTTAAAGTTAACGCTTTAAAAGATATTCTGAAATGACTTTACTTAATCGTGAAAAGTATATTTTAGCAAATTATTTCCTGAGTAAACTGTTTGGTTAGGGTTTCGACGCTTTGATCAATTTAATGCAAGACCATTAAAATATGCGACGTTCTGATATCATCTGACAATAAAATTGTATGTTTTCTGTCAATTTCCTCTTCATTCTGTTATTAATCTCTATCTTGTTTTTCTGATATGCCGTTGCATTGCTTTTACTCTAATATTTGCTTAGTGCTGATAATGTGGGTGTGCCGCTGAAATATGACAGGACTTTGGACTATTGTTTTATGCGTCTCAGTGGATCATCGCTGTCGTTGTTTGAATAGTTGGCATGGGCAGACAGATGCCAGACAGTGTCTGAGGGCTACAGTGAACCTCGTGAAACTAAATACTGAATATATTTGGATATTTTTGGATTAAGTGGTAATGCAGTCTGACTGTAACAGTCATAAGAGGTGCATCGAAGAATCGGTGAACAATGGAAAAGCTAGAATATTCCCGGATGGCAGTGCAAAGCAATGCAAAAAAAGCATACCCCTCTCTCTCTCTCTCTCTCTCTCTCTCTCTCTCTGTATGTGTGTATATATATATATATATATATATATATATATATATATATATATATATATAATTAAAGTTAAGCGCGTAACAGAGGATTAAAGAGAAAAATAAAAAATCTAAACTAAATAATTTAATAATGACAATAACAACAGGTTTTATTTGTGCTCTTCTGAATTCGCATTGAATGACGTTTAATACAAACTCTGGCTCCTCCTACTTCCGCTACACAGGTGAGGATCGCGTGACGTCGTCGAGCATGAAGGGAGGAAACAGTGTTTGATATCCATGAAGTTTTTCTTTCTAAACTAAGACCTCAAATACATAGTTACAGATATGTGTGATTTCGGTAAGTGACTCATTTCTTTCTTTTTTATTGCACGTACGATAATTATAGTTGATTTATAGTTTAATTGAAGACACAAAAAGGGTTTTCAGAGAGAAAAGCCTCTGACAGTCGTTTTTTTTTCTCTCGCGAATTGCGTGTCTTGTGATATTGAAATTTTTCTCTTTTTTTAATTCACTGTAGAAAAGAATATTCAGCAGCTGGATGAACCCTTAGACATTATTTTACACTAAATCCTGCGAAAGTAGGCCTAAATTAGAGCAGAGTTTCATATAGTAATAGTACTAGTTTCATAGTATTAGACACAAATGTAATTTGTAAATGTACAGAACTATAAACATTATGAACTATATAAATAAAATCAGTTAATATCTATCGCAAGAAAAAGATGTATTGAAGCAACACAAAATTTATGCCATTGCATTAGAATATAAAATATCAAAACAAGTATCTTTCCTTTAAATAATAAGCACAAAGCACTGTTCAACTAGTTAAAAATCATGGAAAATGTTTACTAAACGTAGCATTATTTGTGTAGGCCATCTCATGCGATGACATTTGTAAGTGTGAGTTTTGAGAGCACTGCATGAAATGACATTATATTAATCTAGACAAGCAGAAGGGTCCTGGGCGGCTGATGAAGAAAGGATTGACTCTCATCGTCATCGGTCATGTTAATTTCATCCTGAGCGCTATTCTTCATGGCAGCGTGTTACGCCACGTATCCAAACCCAGCAATGAGATCTCAACGGAGTATACCGTATCAAACATCATCTCTGTCTCCTCAGGACTGCTGGTGAGGGATTACGCTTATGTTTGTTCACTTATGTCCCATCTGTAGCTCCTAAACTCTGAGTGAGTCTGAATCCTGAGAATATTCACTCAAAAAGGCAGTCACGTCTACTGCTTATAATTTGGGTCTGCTGTGGTTTTCTTGTTCACCCAAATGAAGTCTGCATATGCTGTTTTTACATATATTTAACACATTCAATTTGTTAGGCTTCCTGAGGAGTTTTAACATTTCTACGTTTTCCCACAGAGCCAGAAAAATGAAAGGGTGCCTTCACACTAGCACTTTTGGTACGCTCACGGGTTCGATTGACGTCAGAATTCGCTTCGTTTGATGATGTGAACGCTGCTTTCAGAGTGTGTTCACACTTGTAATTCAGTTGTTTTGGTGTGGAGTGGACCAAAAAAGAAAATGACACATTTAGTCCTGGTTCGATTAGCATTTACACTGTCATTTTTTTAACACCGAACCTAAAGATACAAAACAAAAAAAAGCTGCTTTTATGACATAGCCTATATTTTGCGACGGAACTTGTCGAACATCCAGAACAATGCCTTGTTAGCACATATATGATGAAGCTGAGAACTTGTGAAGTTCATAAAATGAAACGGCGACAGGAATCCCTCTGTCGTCACACACACAAACGAAGATCTTCTGCGAGAAGACGCGGTACTGATGCTTGTATCAAGCTGTGATGGGCAACATCGTGACTATGATGAGAAAAGAGCTGATCGAGAGCATTCTGAGGGTTGGTTTTTGGTTCGTTTACATGTCGTTGGCCCATTTTGCATTCATATTTGAGTGGAACCACATCTGAGTTTGTAGACCCACCTTTTCTCAGTCCACTTGTTTGGTGCACACCAGGGTTCGGATGGCTGCGTTCACACTTATTCAAATGAACCGTACTAAAAGAGCAGTCGCACCAGAGTTTGTTTTAATCGAATCGAATCGAACCAAACCTGACAAGTGTGAACACCCTCAGAAATCCGGTACGTTCCTGCGAAACGTACCCGGGTCTGAATTAAATGTACGATTCATGTCATCTCTGGTACGGTTCGCTGCTGATATGAATGCAATTGTACTAGCTCACCGCTATTGATGACGTAGGCTATGATTTGATACAACTGTGTTCTCCCTTCTTTTCTTGACAAGAAAACACGCACTGCAAGCAGAGAATGTATGTCTCAATTCGGCTGGACTCCGACGTTCTATAGAGCATTTGCAGTACATTCGTGGCAGATAGACGCAAGTGCCATTATGTGCTGACGCTTTGAAAACAAAACCAAGTGTTCAAAAATCTAAATATTAAAGTGAGGCGAGCAACTACAGTATGCATTTAGCTGATTTGCCATTTTGTCAATACCATCTAATTGCGTTGAACAGCTGCTGCTTTGAACAGCTGCTGCTCACGATTATTCGCATCTAACATAAAAGTTTGTACATATATGTATATATATACAAGGGGCAGGACGAGGGGGGAAAGCAATCTAACTCCCAGGTAATCAAACCTAGTGTGAAAGCACCCTAAAATTCCACTTATGTCCTCAAACGTTTTTAAAACTGTTTTTCTCAGAGCATCGCAAGTGGAATTGTTGCAATATTGGTGTCGAGGAATATTACCTTCTGGAAACTAGTAAGTAACCTTTTCTCTGTTTTAGTATTATATTTCTAAGGCTTTATCGTGATTGTTCTGTATAGCACTACAAAAATACAATGTTCTTTCCCTGTATTATTTATAGTCAGCTTGAAACAGAAGTTGCGATTAGTCTCAATTATGACATACAGTACTGTGCAAAAGTCTTAGGCACGGTAGTATTGTCACCCCAATAAAATGGTTTTAACCCAGTTATTGATTTATTTTGCTATAATGTGTCAGTGGGAAATATCAGGTTACATTTCCAAACATTCATTTTGCCATTAATTGTAATAATCCAGTGAGATTTTTGTATGCACAAGGAGTCTGACAACAGCCGGTATGATCTGATCTCACCATCACTTGAGTCTGTCTGTGATAACATGAAGAAACAGAAAAAACGGAGACAGACTAAATCCAGAAGAACTGTGGCAACGTCTCCAAGACACTTGAAGAAACCGACCTGCGAAGCTACAGTACTGAGAAAAGTTTTAGGCACTTGTGTAAAAATGTGAGGATGCTTTCAAAAATAATGTCATAAATAGATTTTATTTATCAACTAACTTCTATAACTAAATCAAATCAATATTTCGTGTGACTACCCTTTGTGTTTAAAACAGCTTTTGTCCAGGTACACTTGCACATAGTTTTTCAGGAAGGTTGTCACAGTTCTTCTGGATTTAGTCTGTCTCAGTTTTTTCTGTTTCTTCATGTAATCCTTCATGTTATCACAGACAGACTCGGTGATGATGAGATCAGATAATAACGGCTGTTGTCAGACTCCTCGTGCAATAAAAAATCACACTGGATTATCACAATTATGGCAAAATGAATGTTTGGAAATGTAAACTGATATTTCCTATTGACACTGCAGCAAAATATATAAATAACTGGCTTAAAACCACTTTTTTGGAGTAAAAATGCAAATGTGCCTAAGACTTGTGCCCTGTACTGTTACTGTATATCCGAGTGAAACGTCTTCTCTAGAAGCAAAAATTTAAACACCTTTTTTTAATGCCAGTAAACACGACGTCATCAGAGAAGAGATGTCACTGCAAGAGGAAGGGGAAGTTATTTTGATTCCGAGGGCATATAAATAGATAAGAAAAAGTGGTGCACGGATAAATTGTTTAATAATAAATATGCCGATATTCCATAATGAAGCAAGAATTGTGCATTTTAATTTTATGGTGACATTAACACAGCGCTGTTCTTTTGCTTCCTGTAGCACATCGGTCTGTTAGTGAGTTCCTTTCTGAACACCCTGCTCACACTGGCATGTTTATCGGGGTTGATTTTGGCTATCAGTCTGACTATTTCAACCGACGGGAGCGGCCTCATGAAAGGATGCAATTCCACCAACAATGCACGTTCCTCGGTCATCGTCGACTGCCCTTTTGATGCCACTCGCATCTATGTGAGTCTTTCTACAGGAAAACATCTTAAAACTACAGCGAAAATATTATTAGAAATGCATCTTTATACACAGATCAGCATATTTGAATGATATCTGAAAGATCACGTGACACTGAAAACTGGAGTAATGATGCTGAAAATTTCATTTGCAGTTTTGCCATCACAGGAAGAAATTACATTTAAAAATATTTTCATATAGAGAGCATTTATTTTAAAATGTAATAATATCTCACAATATTGCTGTTTTACTGTATTTTTGATCTTATAAATTTAGCCTTGATGAACAAAGGAGACTTTTTTCAAAAACATGTATAAAATGTGAATTATTCCAAATGTCTGACCCCCTGTGTAAATGCTTGAATCGAGAATCTTGCATATGAAGACTGAACTTGTTTCCCGTCCAGGACACAACCCTTGCTCTGTGGTTCACCTGTGCTGCGTTTACCGCGCTGGAGGCTGGACTGTCTGTGTGGTGCTTTATTGTGGGTCTCCAATTAAGAGGCATCGGACCCTGTGCTCAAAACTACATCAGAGAGCAGGTACAACTCTGAATATTCATGCAGATGACTCCGCTGAATTAACCTGCGGTGTTTAAAACCAAAATCACTTCCTAAGGATTTTCTATGGACTGATTATGGATATGATTTTGCTGGGTTCAGAGCTCTTTACATTTATGAATTTAAGGCAGGTGGTTTTATTCAAAGCTTCTTACATTGCATTCATTTATACATTTTGTCAGCCTTTCAAAGTGCTAGTTTTTGAAAACGATTCCGTTACTATATACATGTAAACTACAAAATCTTGAATTTGTGAAAACTGAAACATCATGCACGTGTATCATAGATATAAACACTAGAGTTGCCTTGGCTACGGCAGTTCATTGGAACGAATGCGTCAATAGAGCCGGCATCTTGAAACAGGGGAGCCCCTCATCAGCATCAATGTAGGAAAAGGTCTAACGGAAATAAAATCACCATAAATCGTCATGAAGGCGATTTTCTATTTGTTTTGGTTTGTTCCAACGGTCAGACATGTATTTATTATAGAGTCCATAGAAACTTTAAAAAAAATTCACAATCTTGTGAAATGTAATCCCTTGCTGTCTGGTTTTTTAGATTTCGTTCGTGTGAACATCCAATACGCAGCACAAAAGTCCGGCATCATCCATGAATTCGGCGTTACCTAGCTACTTCCTATGACAAGACCCCTGTTCCAAGATGGCGGCGGTTTTGACTCATGCTTAGAACCCTAAGGCTACATCTAGTGTTTATATGTATGCACGTGTATTATGTGTTCAGTTTATTTGCCTAGTGTTTCTTTACAAAGTGACATCGCTAACTACTGGCCTGGCAGGAGAATAAGGCATTTTTAGTCATTCTCGCGGATCCGTGTGAGCGGAGATTGTTTTAACAACTTTGTCATCGTGAAAAAAGCAAAGGAACAACTTTTTTGTTTTTAGTACATAGTTGTCATGTAACCGTACCCTGAATCATCGAACAAAATGTTGATGAGGTGATGTGCAATGTTTATTATGAGAAAATTAAAATGTGATTTTTAAAAAAAAATTTTTTTTACCTCTGATGCATGTAAATCTATTTTTTGAGACCTCCACAACTAAATGAGAAACATTTAAAATAGCATAATGAGGGCACTTTAATTCTAAAAAGGTGATTTAGAACTGTAATAAAAAAACACATGGATTAAAAATAGCTATAATATTAGCTCGTTCTAAATCAATGTGATCGTCTTTCATAACAGCTGGAAGGGGAGGCCCTGGCGTCAAGATCAAAGATGGACCAACACCACACAACTCAAGGAGAGCGTCTCATTGCACATCAGTCCGCCAGCGCTTAGAGAGAGGTGGGACATTTACTGTGGTGAAACAGAACATAATGCAAGTTTTCATTCATATGGAGTTACATTCTGCATTTGTATTAATTGATAATGTCAATTGTTCTGTAGATGATTTGAAGCACTGAGGTTGTGAAACAGATTTTTTGCCAGTTGAACTCAAGTCAGTTAAGGATGTTTGGTCTGAATGTGTTCAGTCTACTCATATAGATTGTAATTACTGGTAAACCCAAAACATATTCATTGTCATTTTCTGAAACTGTATATGGAGTTGCAGTTATCGTTTACATGGAAACTAAACACCCAACTTAATTTCAAAATTATTTTTAAAGTGACCACTTGTATTCTTTTTTTATATCATGTTTTGTTCTTGTGCTCCCAATGTCAAATATACCAAATACTGTTTTATTTTTACTCTAAAGGAAAGAAGTATCTATTTTACTATCACACAGTGAGCTCTCTATAGCCGGTTGTCATACAAAGTCCAGTATGCAGTATAGAGAGTGTGCCAGAGTGCCGTCAGAGACGTTAATCTGGGGTGGATTCAATGATGCAGAGAAAATCTCACACTCACAGATAATCCAGTGTGATTACAGTAGTTAAATATTGACAGAGACATGACTGAAACTGTCAAAACAAAGAGATTTACCTCTGCTTGATGCATTAAATTTAATTTCAAAAGACTGTTTGTTTAGAGAGCTGTAATATAGCCTAGTTTCATTCTTGACACGTAACTCAAAATCCCTCATCTCGATGCAGAAAAGTGAACCTTTGCTTTCTACATTTCATTTTATTGTTTTTAACATTGTGGTGTGTTAACAGTGTGCATTATATTTGAATAAATACATTTTAATATTAAGTTTTTGATATGCAGATATAATATTTCGTTTTAGATTCCATAACATGAGTTGAAATGGTGAACATTGTCCTTTTATATCTACACTTAAAAATAAGTTTTACACATTTGCTATAAGGTTTTAGTAGTTGTATGAACAATTATCTCAAATGCAATTAACATGGCATGAAAAGTATGTTGAAGAGGATGTCTTGAAGAGGATGAACAGCATTTTCTGTTCCTTTGTTAGATCGGAAAAATAGTTCTCAAAGACCTGTTTTGTGCCCTTGTGCCTCCTGTGATCTCACACTGGCCCTGTTTAATTCCATATGTAAGTTGATGATGTGTTCTCAGTGTTATGGTAAAGCTGACCTCATTCACTTCACTGCACCTGTTGGATTGCTGGACATCTGCTGTTCTCTCAATGCATCAGTGTCAGAGACAAAAACCTTTACAATCTAGATGATCAGACTCCCAACTATATGGTTATAAATGTATCATTTAATCAAGATAAAGAGAAAAATGCTTAATAAAATAACCTGTTCCCCTGGTTTTTGAGGTCATTTTGAAATTTAGTTTGAGAGAGTTTTATTACATGACAAGTAATCGCATAATATATTCAGTTATTTATCGTTTTTACCGTATATACATTTTTCCCATTATCTTTTATTTGTTACTGCTATGATTCCTGTGCAATATTGTATGTAAAACAAGTTCCTCTGTAACTGAAGACAAAATATTAGTGCTGTCAAATCGATTAATCCCGATTAATGGCATCTAACATAAAAGTTTGAGTTTATTTAATGTATATATATATATATATATATATATAGAGAGAGAGAGAGAGAGAGAGAGACACATGAAAACTCAATTTTTTTATGTTAGATTCGATTAATCTATTTGACAGTACTACAACAAGGTACCTTTTTTAAAAAAAAAAATCTAAATACATTTTAAACTTTTAATATATATAAAATATAATTCAGTTATAAAATAATTCACTCAGCTTTCGTTTCGAAATGCACCGTTACTCTGCCAGAGTTTGAAATGGACATGCGCAGTTCCTTGAAGTTGATTCTCGCTGTCTTGAGGATCGGGGATAGAAAAACAATACGCTGAAAGAAAGGAACTTACTATGCAACTTATTAAAAGGGCGGGTATATATACCGGGAGGTGGTTTATATCTTGCCAGGTAGGTTGTGTCTAAACATCAGTAATCATAGTTTAAGCTTTCTAGGTGTATTTTCAAATTAAGCGGTTATTAAAGTACTGGCCGCACGCAGAGGTGTATTGGTCATAAGGTGCTTGTTACTTTTCTCAACGCTAGTGAGTTTGGTCTAATCACAATCGTTAGTGGTTATACATTTTAGATGTATTATATTTGAGAGAGCTATGGTAGATTTTTAATTTGTTTTTCATATATCAATCCTTCGAATTAAGGTACTTAAATGATTATACATATTATTACAAAATCTTTTCTGACAAGACAAAAAACGTCGTGGGATTTGAGTGCGGCTCAATAGCGGTTCGTGCTGTTGAGCCTCCAAGCGCCCCCTGGAGGAATAAAGGTGTATGTCTCATTGGAAACAGCTGAAGGTGGGGCGAATCGGGACTCGGGAGTTTCGTTGCGATTGTGAATATGCAAAGCCACCAGGCAGTCGTCCGTGACGCTCTTCATGTGCTCGTTTCGGCTAGTTTACGATTTTTGTATCCATCAGCGTCTCAAAGCAGCCGGAGCGAGTGTTTGCATGCGCCGTGAGTGTCTGAGTGAAACTGCAGCACAGACTTCAGTGTGTTACATGATTGTAGGTGCTGAAATCAAACCTGCAGCGTAAATCTACAGCGAGAGACACGCTTTATAGTGTCATATGGAGGAAACCAGATGATCTTTGCCAGGGAAAGGTAAAGTTTGATATGCATAATATTGCACGCACTGTTCAGGTGTTTTAACCCACATATATATGTGGTTTTAGCATATATTTTATATAATCATGAATATATATATATATATATATATATATATATATATATATATATATATATATATATATTGTATACTGTTCCTGTCCCTGTCTGGAAATGCATGTTGATTAATCTTCAAACATGAGTAATCCCATATCATATGTTACACTGCTGACACCGCAGACCTGTGTGAAATATCGGAAATGATTTATATATTTATAACACGTATAATGCAATCTAAGGTGTGCATAGGTTTGTCTATCATCAATTATTTGAAGAATACTGATTAATTTGACATGTCTAGTAATTTGTGGTGTTTTAGAGAATTCATGAAGACTTTCTTCAGATTTTTAATGTCTGGTTACTGTTTCGTAGATGGTTGTGTGTTTGTAGACTCACACAAACGTGTTGTAAGGGGGATGGGATGTTTACACTGGCTCTTGTTAATTCAGATTCAACACAATCGGGATTAAGAATGGTTGATGAAATGACGTGAGAAAGTGTTACGTATTACTGCACATATTACTCGCTTTTCTCGCAAATTGATTTGAATTAAATGCATTTCTGTTTAAAATGCATAGTTGAATTAAATGTGTTGACTCACGAAGAAAAGTAAAATTTCAGCTGAATATTCAAAGAATAAAATATGAAATTATATTTTGCATAGTGAACAAACTATTTTTTGCAAGGTTTTTAAATTAAATATATAATATCATTCTTTAGTTTACGGTCCAATTCTCACCATTAACTACAACTGTAATGAATTAATGTTTATTCATTTAAGTATGGATTAGGTTATGTAGAATATGCTAAATAAGGCATTGATATGTACTAATAAACAGCCAGTATCAGTAATATTTTTTTAAATATTTATATAATTCAACACAATTTAAATATTTGCTTTTGCATGCACTAATGCATTTTTTTTTTATTGTAAAAGAAATGTGCTTAATTGTCATGAAAATAATGAAGAAATGCCAAGGGGTCCTAAAATACTTTAAGATTTTCTTAATGCAAAAATAAATTGTGTCAAATTTTCTCCTTTTTGGAGCTGAAATATGACCCACCCATGCATGTTCTTGAACGGTTTTGTGAGGTTCACCTAGTTAATGGATTGTTGGTTTTGGTTTATGGCTGTTATAACAGCTGTTTAACTGGTCTTGCCTAGTATAGTAACTGTTTACAAGCTGGGGTTTACATAAGCTTGCTTTGCCAGACACAAAACTAATGAAGTTAACCAGTTAAAATGGATCATTTGCTTATTTGCACACACTGACTTCAAATGAGTCTGGTAGCATCTGTGTTTTTACATTTGTCTTTATATGTATTTTTAAATGTTGTTCCAGGTATCCAGTATCAGTTGTCGTTGCCACATCCTAGAGCCCCGTCTGAAGGATCCATTGAAGATCACCCTGACCAAAGACAGTTTATCATTCATTCTGAAGTCTTTTATGAATGTGAGAGGATGCATAAGACTGCGGAGGGGTCTGATCAAAGCGTGCACTGACCCGAGACGCCGGTCAACAGACCGGTATCCATGAGGACCATCTGACAGAACAGGAAGGGGATGGAAGCAGTGGATCGTAGCCGTATAGCTTACACACTATGGGTGTGGCGGATCTCTGCGTAGAGAAGAAACCCTTGTGCTCGTGTTCCTGCCAGTCTCAGCTCTGCCATTCAAACATGGATTTGCCTTCCCGAGGGATGTGGCTCTTCGGGGCTCTGCTGCTCTTGTCCCTGTTCACAAGCAGCCTGGGCATCCACATGGACTCGGTGGTGGGCAGTCACAGCATGTTCACCTGCGAGTCGATCGGTCTGCGTATGTGCCAGGATCTACCCTACAACACCACCTTCATGCCCAACCTCCTGAACCACTACGATCAGCAGACGGCCGCGCTGGCCATGGAGGTACGAGCCGCTCCTTCTGTCTCGTAAACTGCTGGGATTTAGAGAAGGTGCCACAGAAACCGGGTTGCCATAGAGCTTGTTGTTGTGGAAGCTTGTGGTTTGCGGTTGGTGCTTTGATGAACTTGAATAATTTAGACTGTTGCGAGTGAAATAAGCTTTATGTCATATTTTTAAGCCTGAGTGATAGAGCTGCAGGATTATAGGTGCTATTTTGGGGTGGTTTTTTTTTTATCTTAAGGGTTGTAAGGTTATTGTGACTACAGCTTGATCTGAACGTCGTCTAGTTTGCGTCTGTGACGTCCAGATTTTGATTTAGAAAATATCTTCAGGTTTTGAGATGCATTATGCCCTTTTTCCTGACTATTCACATGATTTTGCTCCCTTATGGACATTGTGTATGAGAATCCTAAAAGTTGATTACATCACGATTTCTAAATATTTATCCATTTGGATAGGATTTTTGTTTATTGAATATTGAAAACAGACTGTCATTACATTACAACCAGTGTTGGCTTGGGTAAGTTAATTTAAAAAAAGTAATTAATTACTAACTACTAATTACATCTTCAACAGTGTAATTGGATTACTGTACTGTATTAATTAGATTACTTTAGTGTAATTCGATTTCTCTCTTAAAAGTATTGCATTACATACTACTAGCCTAATTACTTTCTAAATCCCATATTATCTCAACCTTGACCAGTTGAACAATACAACGAAACTGCTCTTTTAATTCTTCCAGATAAATAATATAAAATTGCATAAATTATTCTTGAACTGACCAAAGTATTTAAAGGGAGAAGGTTACATTAAAAAGAGACATTTTATGTTTTAATCCACTATTGTTTTATATAGAATTCTTCTATTGTCTATACAGTAATTTAATGCAGTTACATCAGAAGTAACTGTAATTAAATTACAGAAAACTTAAGACTAATCCCTTACTTTACTTTTTTAATTGAAATGTAATTAAATTACAGAAATAATAACAGTAATCCCTTACTTTACATTTTTAAGGGAAACGTAATCAAATTACAAAAAGAATTACAGTAATCCCTTACTTCACTTTTTAAGTGAAAAGTTATTAAATTACAGTAATTAATTACTTAGTAATGTATACAGCTAACACTGATTACCACACTCCAAATTTGTTCATTAGATTGTTTTAAACAGTTTATAGTGACATTTAATTCTACATACATTCTCATTTTCTCTTTTTCCCATTTGTGTGATGCAGATTGTGCTTGCTCAGGATTTTTTTCTTAATGCCCGCCACGGCCATTTTGATGAATCATATCCATATGAAATACAACGAGATCATTTTAGCCTAGAGGTTTTTTTGCGTAATGAATCTGTTATTCATCATGAAAGTAAACTTAAGTGCTGTTACATCTGTTGTCAAAGATAGTAGATATAATTATTTAGCTTTTTTATTAAACAAGATTATGAGTAAATAAAAGATATATTTAACACAATTAATATAATCACATTATAGGTTAAACATTCACCGCATTTGAGAGACGTTGGATATTGTTTCATTTGACTCAAACATTTCTTCCTGCTAAATAATTAGACTTTTAAATATTGATTATATGAGAAGTAAAAATGATTAACTGTTTACTCGAAATTATTTGTTTCTAAAATAGCTAATCTGTTACAGAAATATCTTGGGAATGTCAAACAGCCCTATAGTGAAACGCTTCTGTTCCATGTCAGGAATGTTTGTTAAATGCCAATTTATTCCATGTGTTGAAGGAACGAATGGAGCCATCTTACATTTTTTCCCCAGTTCTAACAGCCTCATAATCTCTGCTTTGGATTGATTTGAAGCGTGAAATAATGCTCTTTCTCCCATTGTTTCAGTCAATTAAACACGGTGAAGAGCATAAGCGTCCATCGGTGTTCTGAGATCACAACAGGGCAGCCAGTGTCAGTTGCCTGCTGTAGGTCTGGGGGGGGGTCACGTGACCCGGGCGGCACTGAGGTTCAGGGTGGTTCATCTGTCAGGGGTGTACAGTATCCCCTCTGGAAATGTATTACATCACCCCGAGATGCCCTGCTGGTGAACCAAAGCCAAAGTCCTTAAAAACAAGCCTAACCCCGCTCTGTATGTGCCCCAGTGCTGCGATGATGTAGTGTGGATGAATTGATGAATCAATGGGATATGGAATTACTGAAACTGATTACTGAAAGTATTTTAACTTTAACAACGTCAGTATCGTTTCCAATTTTTTCCCCCAAATTGTTTACTTCTTTACAGATTCATCCCTTACAGTACAATTATTTTACAAATGTTGGAATTTATTAACAAAATCGGTTCAAAAGAATTTGTTCTCTGATCGGACATGGCTGGCGTGTGACGGTTGCACAAGGGCTTTGTTTCTTTTCTTTTTTATAAGCTCTGTTAGAGATCGGATGGGATTACGTGGAAATCTGGTGTGTATGTTAACTGAAGTTTTCTCTGTTGTGAATGAGGACAGGCGATTAGCGCTGACCCTGATAAAAAAAAAACATAAATATAGGTTATCCATGTATTATGTGCTTATGTTGAGCTGGATTCTGTGCTCGTGATTTAAATCCAAGCAGAAGGATATTATGCTTTTTACAGTTAAAGCTAAATGTTAAGTTTGAACTTAGAGAAGTTTGATGAATGTCACAAAATACTTTAAAAATGTCAATAAAATTATATATATTTTTTTTGTAATTTCACCCCAAAATTAAACTAGGCTATTTTATTAAACTTATTTTTTAAAGATATTTCTCTCCCAAATTACTGTAAAATAAATGTAAATATGCTTTATTGCCATGGAAATAACTTTACAATGCAAAAATATTTTAATGGTAACATAAGGCTCTTTTTTTTAAATTTCAAAATCATACTTTTAATTTTAGACTGAAATTTGACCCACTCATGTTCTAGACAGGCTTCATGAGATTAACCCGGTTTTCAACAGCAGTAACCAATGGATAATTACAAATTAACCAGAATAAGATTTGACTGTGGGTTTCCTTAACGTTTCACCAAAACCACTCACCCTTCCCGCCCTGTGCTGATTAAAGATCTCCAGAGGAATTTACTGTCTGGTTGGTTTTGGGGTCTAGACGCCCTCATTGTGATGCGAGCAGTGATGCTGTAAGTGGGCGGAGTCTGGGCGATAATGACAGACCTATGTGTGAGATCATCAGTAACTGGCTAAAATCAGAGACTGATGTTCGTCTGTTCCTACTATGCCCTAAAAGTATGTACTATTTTTGTGAAGAAAAACACACTTTTGAGTGTGTAGCAGAATAGTAGGCAAGCTTTGGGACATACTGCTTCATCATAACTGCCTATGACAGACAGCTCTGTCGCTTAGTTACTGTCACAGTTAAAATCCTCAACATTCAATTTAATTTCCTACCGTTTCGGAAAGAAATGTAGTTGCATGTTGATCTGCCAGTCGTGGGTCACATATTGCCATGTTTTTAGTTTTTCTAATTTCGAATACTATTCAGGATGGATAGTATGTGAATTGGGACGCAGCATGAGAATGTTCAAAATTGAATATTATCATACTGATACTGTAAACTACTACTGTATTACTGCCTAAAAAACAGTTTTACATGCAGGAAGTTTGCATAGTATGTGATGCTACATTGTTGTCACATGACCTAGTGAGTATATTGCATGTTTCATTCAGCAAGGGACGTCCAAGCATGTATAAAATTTTTTTTTTTTTTTTACAATTTGATCAAATAATGACTCAAGAAAGATATATAACTTGTTATTTCCGGTTTCATTTGTTACTGTGGAAATGCAAGTCAAGTCGACACTAAATCACGCATTCTGTTTAATATGGCACGTTTTGGCAAATGTAAAAGGTCATCTGTGTAATCCAGGCATACAGAACATTTGCATACTCAACCTTCATATGCAGCAATAGCACAAGTAGTATGTTAATTTGCTATTCTGCACATCGCCTTGAACATTCTCCACAGCAGAGCAGAAAAACGTGTGGATCTGGTACAGAAATGCTATTTTGATAAGCTTTGTTTTTCCATTGCTGGCATGTATTTTCAAAAAAGGCTAAGGTCTGAAAAAACATGTTTTGAGTCCTTGAGACCTCTTGCTGTGTTTTTTTTCAAGAATGCATCATCCATCGGCCCCTAATTCTGCACATTTTGTGTGCATTCAGATTGTAATAATTGTAATGATGTGTTATTTTTCTGTAAGACCCCCTACAGTTTCTACAGAACTGCTCTTTTTGAGATGGACTCAAATCTCTCTTTCACCCTCTCCAATTCTCTCCGTCCTCCTTAACAGGGTAGAGGCGTCACCATGGCCACAAACCGTAATTGTACGGCCTCAAAAGGACAAGCTCTAGTGGTCCCAGGAGGCGGTCTCTCGCACTGACCTTTGACCCCTGAGGATGAAGAGTTGTCAAAAGCCCTCCACTTCAGATGGGCCTGTTCCTTCTTCAGGGTTACCATGGTATGGCTATTAAAAATGTAGGGAAAGAACTCTTGGATGAGTGAAACCTAGGAAAAACGCTGCCAGGGCGAGAAGTGATATTGATTCAGGGCTGGTTGAATGACAGGACAGAAGGAGTGTGGGAGCGAGCTGTCCTTTCTTTCTTCTGTTTTTCTTGCAGAGCTCAGATGAAGGAAATAACTCCACGTTTGGCCAATTTTCCCATTCAAGGCCCTTGAGTCTTTCACGTCTGTGTGAAAGTGGAGGGCCGCCCAGAGCCAATTGGTGACTGCAGAAAGAGTTTATCTTTGTTGTTGTTCTAGGAGAGACGGGATGTGTTTTATTCTCCGTGTGCCCCTGAACACCACAATTTATTCACCCCGTTCAGAGCGGCCAGCGTGTTGCCGTGTCACTCACATGGACGATTCACTTCTTGTTTTGTGTCCTCATTTATAAGCACTCAATCAGCGTCTCTTTAAATCCGTGGAATGGCCTGGAATATTTTACAGCATTTTGAATTATGCATAAATGTTGCAAAATCTACTTTTCATAAATATATGTTTTTCTGCAAGGCTGTATTACATTGATCAAAAATGAAGACTTTTACATTGGACGACAAGATTTCTATGTTAAATAAATTCTGTTCATTTAAACTTTCAATTTATCAAAGAATCCTGTTTTCAAACGTATCTCGGTTTTCATAAATATTTTAAGCAGCACAATTGTTTTCAACATTGATAATGTTGCTTGAGCAGCTTATTGGAATGATTTTTGAAGGATCATGTGACAATGAAGTAATGATGCTGAAAATTCAGCTTTGCATCACAGGAAATTTTAAAATATATTCAAATATTATTTTAAGTAAAATTGAAATGATTATTTTTCTGTATTTTTTATCAAATAATTGCAGCTTTGTTTGATTAAATAATGTAGCCTATATATTCCACCCTTAAATGCATGAATGTTTCGCCAATCATTATTACATATTTGGGTCTTTAGCGACCCGGATCAAGGCTATATATAACATGAATGGATCTCTCACTGCTGCTATAGTATAAAACCTACCTGATATTTTAGTAACAATGACAAAAGAATAAAATTAAGCATATTTCGTTACCTTTTGGAACTTGGAAATTTGGAACTTAGCTAGTTTAATTTGAGCAGAACCTTATTACCATCATCACTGTCATCATCAGAGTTAATTTCCCCAGTACCTTTTCAGCATCTGGCTCATAATCACAATCTCATATTCTCAAAACTATAATTTTCATAGTCTTCAAAATCAATATTTTGATCGCTGACAGCTTCTTCACCCAATCCACCATCAAGTGACAGTGTGACACTAATATTTCATTGCATACAGTAGCCTACTTTCTCTGCAGTAAATCACTGAGCCAAGTTTTGCTGATGACGTATTCTTTTGTTTTATGTGAAACATCATGTCATTGTTGTGTCTCAGACATTGCCACCTTGAGCAATAAGCACTTGAGTTAGAGATTCAATTGTTGTGCAGAAAAAATATGCACCATTACATACCTGGGGTTGTTAGCGACCCTATACTGTTTTACAACAATTATTTATAGAAAACGATATTCTTTTTTCTTTTCTTGTTATATTGTTTATAATGAATAGATTGAGGAATACTAAGAAGTTGATCTCTAATTTTTTGTAACACTATCTGTGATATTTTGATAGATGTGTTGAAGGAGGGAACTTATAAGTCTGAGAGATTTTAAATGAACTTTAATTTCCTTAGCTGACAGTGATGATATAGTGTAGTGTCACTCATATCAGCAGATTTGATTGATTAATACAGCAGACTTTTTCTGTGTTCAAACCATAAGCTATTTACTGCCAAAAACAGTTGGTCTTTAGCAGGAATGGTGGAGCTGATGTGAGCTGCAGACAGACTGATGGTAGGTCACTGTTGATGGGAAACATCCTGATAGTATCTGACAGTATCCTGGGCTGGAGGGAAGAATCTGTTACGTAAAGACTCTACAACTCGTCAGTTCAGAATATCTAGTGCACAGCAGTTAGTCAGACCTTGTTAACTTGAGATTTGAGCTCTCAAGAGCGTACAGCAAGAGATGGATATTTGTGTTTGAATGGGTTCTGTGTCCTCCAAGACTTCAGTGCTGACTGGCTTTTATTAGTACGGTTTGATAAGACAGGAATCACTTATTGCTTATACTTGGGGTTTGTGATTGGACAACAATGTTGCACAATAATGCTCTGCATGATAAAATAACAGGCAAAATATTTCCACCGATTAACATGGGATGAGGGACCAGAATTTCACAGAGGCTTGGGGATTTCAGTCAAATGTAGGATTAAATGAATGTAAGATGATGATCAGTCATTTGACCTGTCATTTGCAGTAATTAAATGACTAATGACAGAGTAGAAACGCAGTCATTCAGAACTGGGCATGGCGCACACAACGACCCAGTAGGGAAAAGGTGACAGATTCTCGCATTAGACTCAAATCGTTTGACTTTCTAATCCTGAGAGAATGCAACTCTCCGTTTTCTCCTCAAACACGCTCTCTGGAAAGCTGGCAAACTGGATTTTCCACTCGCACAAGGCAAGTTTGCTCGGCCGATTCCACCTGCTCCGTGAGCGAAAGGGGGGAGTGAGGTTTTTTTCCTGTTCGGATCTGATTTCACTCTTCATCCATGTTCAAATCTGCCAGAAAACACTGTCAGTCAGGATCCCAGTCTAGACACTTGCATTACCCTGCAGTCATCCATTATTATACCTCTATCACTGTTTTTATGGACAACTACTTGGTAAAAAAAAAGTATATTACTGCACACTCGGTTATAAATTTAAATACAAATAATTTGGCAATGTTACATTGCTAAAGGCTTGTTGCCGATACATTGGTAGAAATAAACTTCTAAGTGAGTGTGCAGGTATATACAGTCAAATTTCTTCACTTAAGGGATTTTGCATAGTTTGTGATATCCATTTAATAATCATTTGAAGCTTTGCAAACTGGCAGCTCAGTAGTAATGAAAAGATTTATCTTGAACTCTGTCATGGAAACTAGCATGCATAAACCTTAATTAAACAATTTAATAATCAATTTAAAAGGAATGTATACCTGTATGATATTACGCTGTAGCCACATTGGATCAGTGTTTTGGAAAATGGATGGATGGATGGATGATTCAGCGCGGGAATTCATTCGGCTCGACCCTCACAGTGCATTATAATAATAATAATAATAATTCATCACATTTATATAGCGCTTTTCTGGACACTCAAAGCGCTTCACATAGAAGGGGGAATCTCCTCAACCACCACCAATGTGCAGCATCCACCTGGATGATGCGACGGCAGCCATAGTGCACCAGAACGCCCACAACACACCAGCTTACTGGTGGAGAGGAGACAGAGTGATGAAGCCAATTGGTATATATATATATACATGGGGATGATTAGGAGGCCATGATGGACAGAGGCCACTGGGCAAATTTGGCCAGGATGCTGGGGTACACCCCTACTCTTTCGAAAGACATCCTGGGATTTTTTGTGGCCACAGAGACTCAGGACCTCGGTTTAACGTCTCATCCGAAGGACAGGGTATTCTCTACACTCGTTATTACTCGTTAATACACTCAATATTGTCCACTATGTTTTCGAACACCACTAAAAATGGATGTCCTCTTAAATAGTGCCCAATTTAAGGGTATCGAAGGCAATTTCGGACACAGCCCATGTTTTGGGGTAGGTATCATGGTAATGGTGTGATATTCTTTAAAAAAGTTACCATGGGGAGTAAAGCAAACCATGTTATTTCCTCAGGACTTTTATGTAAAGGAAATTCTTTCTTAGTCTCTTTCTGCAAAACTCAAAATGGTGCCAACCCTTGTCTAGATATACATGCCTCCTTTTCAACCAAATCCACACTGAAATACAGTAGATAGACGTCTTTATGTGTTATTTTTCTCACCAAAGTTCTCAAGTAGCCCAGGAAGCCGTAAAAGCATGCAGTCGTACTCTGAAAGCTCAAGGCTTTCAAAGGTAACCTCTATTCATCGATTCTTTAAATGAATCATGAGCCTGACAAAAGAAAAAAAGGAAGAAACTTAATCCGTCCATTGAAGTGTTAGAGGAGTGGCGGTTGGCGACTGTGAGAGACAAATGTGCTGTTTTGCACCGCTGCCAGAAACCCCTCTGGTTCCTCGGGCTGCTCCTCCTACACAGTCTGGGCTCGCTGGCATTCACATCAACCCCGCAATGTTTCAATTACCATTACCGTCTTAGACATGGAGATTAGGCTAAATAATATGTATGAATCTCTCTTTCGGGAATGTGTGAGTGGTCTTGATTAATTATACCTTCACGTCTCAATGACAGACGGACAAAAAGATCTTTTCGCAGAAAATTAAACTCTTGCGTGCATTAGTCTTGCTTTATTTGTTGCTGGTCACAGTGTGAAAGGTGTAAAGTGAAATCTGTAGAAAAGTAGCTTTATACTTAAAGCCAGTGCATTTTTTTTTAATTGTCCTGGATGCTGATTGATCAATGCAGTGTTCCAGTAGCCCAGTAATATAAATGAATATACCGTACACTGCCTGGCCAAAAAAAAGTCGCTGTTTGGATTTGAATAGGCAAATGCAAAATTGTGGATCATAGGCAAAATTGTGGATCATTATTGCATTGTTATACCTATGTTTCTAGCATGTTACATGTTTGGCAACAGTTCTTCTAACCCTTATTGATGGAGTTTGTAGCTTTTCATTTCTTGAACAACCATGGAGGAAGACACGTCATGGCCATATTTCACGATGAAAATGTCAATATTCATCTGGCTCAAATTGTGAAAGAATGAAGAATCATTTTCACACATGAATCCAGACCTTAAATTCAATAAATTCTTTGGGTTTAATTGCTAAATAATTATAAATATTAAATAAATTATAATAATTTCATTTTTTATTCCTTGTTACACCTTGAAGGTGTATTACATTCATCATATGTTATAATGCATATTATAACCCTTAATATCTACAGTCAATGCTTAATGAATTATATGCCCTTTAAAGGTACAACCATGAATATTTAAGTCTTATAATTACATTAATCAAATATACAGGTTTCAAAAATATTTATGAGTTAATGTAATTATGCAGCATGAGTTACATATTTCAAAACACTGTCACATAGGATCAGGCATACTCTGATGAGCTGAATTTTTAGGCCGTTCGTGCAGAATGAGATATATGCTTTTAAGTCAGCGATGTGAAAGGGATGGTGATTTGTTCAGCTTGCCCTGCAGAGCTTGTAAGGTGATGGAGACCTACGAGAAGCTGTTAGAGGAGGAATCGTCAGTGAAGTTTCTCCTGGTGGGACGCTTGGATGCTAGCGGTAGGAACTAAATCTTACAGTTGTTTTATTTCATTGTAAATGACTTGATATCACGGAATAGATATTTTTGCTATAAATATAACCCAAAAGCGCTTTTATATGTTAGCCTGTGAATTAATATTCTGTGATAATACTTAGACTGTTGGACATGGTTTTTTTAAACTTGGTACCATGGTAAAACCATATTTGAAGTATCTTGATAAATATGCCATTAGCATGTTTTTGGAAATAGTATCATAGTTCTCTTACGAGAGGTTCTCTCGTATTGCGTAAGTTTAGCTTACGCTACGGGAAAGATTCATCTTCTCGAGATACTGAAGCCAAAAAATTATCCTTAATTTTGTATTCCTTGTCAACGCAGTGCAGCAGCTAGCAGACCTAGAGCAGGCCATCTCGCGTGCTCATTGGCTGCCCTGCGGGCAACTGCTGCAGCCTACCAGTGAGCCCGGCGTGACGTCACGCCCAATGAAGGGCGCCCGCACCTTCATAGCGTCACAGCCCGCCAGAATGGGCGTGGCTTAGCGTATAACACTAGGGGCTGTAGGCTGACTTCCCTGATTTTCGTCTCTTCAGCGAGCTCTTCGCATCGCTGGATCTGAGAGAAGCCACCGCCGCCGTCGAACAGCGGACAGCCAGCTTAGGACAGCGCTGAGGAAGCCGGCCGTCGTCGCCACCTTCAGCCATCCGTGCGAGCTACGCTATCCGGCGACGTATCCTTTACCTTGCTAAAACCTATTCTAAAACCTATTCTAAAAGAGCAGCGAGTGTCTTTTTTAAGACGCCTCGCACTTTCGGGGCTGCGAGCTCTGTGAAGCGCTTCCGCTGTCGACCCTGCGGGCTCGACTCGAAGCCTTCAACACCCCCCGCCTCTCCTCACTGACGCGCAGCTGCCGCTCACGAGCCTCACTGCCGTCGCATCTGAGAATGATGCCGAGGGACACGTACGAGCACGCGGCTAGCTCTCTTTACGTTACAAGAGAGCTACCCCGCCCTCGTGTCCCCGTTCGCGCGTCATGCAGAGCCCTCTCGAGCTCTCTGCATGACCCGGACGGGCATCATCTGTGTTACATGTGCCCACTACTCGTGCGCGCGCCCTCGTACAAACACTGTTCCAGTTCTGCTCGACCACCGAGCAAGCGGCTAGCTCTCTTTACGTTACAAGAGAGCTACCCCGCCCTCGCGTCCCCGTTCGCGCGTCATGCAGAGCCCTCTCGAGCTCTCTGCATGACCCGGACGGGCTTGCGCGCCGCCGTCGAAATGTCTCGCCCTGTCAGTCCCCTTAGATAAGGCTACTGCATCGGTGTATTTGGCAGCCAACGAGCCGGTAATGCAACCCGCTCGCCTGCACACATCCGCCGTTCTCGCGGCGGCCCAGAGAAATCTCAAGTGAGTATAATGTCAGATTAAGAATGTAAGTTACGTGCCCGCTCACGAGCGCTCACGCTTACTAACAGACACATCGCCTCTGAAAAGACGTGCGTGTCCCGCTGCGGCCGGACCGCCGTCAAAGTTTATTCCCTGTCAGTCCCCTTCAAACAGGCTACTGCAGTGGTTCAATTAGCAGCCAACGAGCCGGTTTGTTGACCCTCTCGCCTGCACACAAACGCTGTTTTCACAGCGACCCAAAAAAATCTCAAAAAGAGTATTTAATGTCTGGTCTGGCTCATGCCGTCGGTGTTGTAAGTGTAGTGAAAGTGCCCACGCCCCAGTGTTCACCCCTACACATAAGCACTCCGAACCTCGCAGAACACACTCTCATAAAGCGCAGAAAAGCCGCTCGAGTGTTGAATGTAAGAAATGTGTCCACAAGTCTGTGCCCACTATCTGCCCGCTCCAGTAACGTGCGGTGAAATCTTGTCATGGGTAGGCTGTGACCTATCAATGTGGCATATATGTTCATATATTCATTCAGTTAATATAGCAACCCAAGTTCATATCAGGCATCATCACATCGCTGCCTGCATACAGCAAAGTCAGTCATATGTGAGGCTAATGCACAATCAGATCTAATAATCAAATGAATGGACACATCTATCACTTATGACTTATACAACAAACAAATGTTTTGTGCGGGACAGAGTAAGAGAGGGAGGCGGCGCGTTGTCAGCGAACCGACAAGCAGCCTAGTCATTCCTTCAAAATGCGCAAACGCGCACAGACAGCCACATACACACTATTGGTCTGGTCACTCTGGTGACGGCGCACCAGGATTTGAATAGGCTACAGTCAGAAAACATTGTGCAGGCAGTACAGCTTTACAGTACAAAAACAGCTTAAATTCGCTCCTACAAACTGCGCAAGGCACACACACCGACACGCAATGAGCGTCTGGCGACGGCGCACCAGGATTAAAAAAAGAGAACTACAAAACAGCATTTTAACCCTTAGGAAATGCACCATAATCGCACAGATAGACCTACAGTACAAATATGGCAGAGGTGACGGCGCACCAGGGTATGGAAGAGAGAACATTTTGGTGTCAGCGCACAGCAGGCCTATAACTGTTAGCCCACCATCAGACAACAAACACAAGCCAATATAAGGGTTTTAAAAATAATAAATAAATGAATAATTTACGTTTTAAAGGGGGTGCTTACTTTTATTTGTAGACGAAATTCCTTTTCCTCGATTTACTGAAGCCTTTAAAACGCATTTGCAGCTGCACAGCTAACGTTAGCACAGTGAGCGTATGGCTCGCTCATAGGCTGTGCTGCGGCAACTGCACATCCAATGGCGCGGGCGCCTCTGACGTGAATGGAGCAGAACAAACTTTCCTCCTGGCTCTTATTTCCATTGAAAAGGAGAGACTCGTGAAATTGAGAAATACACCCAACAAAGAGGACTTTTACAACAAAGTAATTGACATCTTTGTCCAGAGGGATAGGCGCATGGACTTTCCCGTTAGCGACCACAGCTCTTTTTCTTCATAGGACGCTTCCAACGCTAGGCGCCGCTAGATGCTAAGTAATTTGAAGCGCGGAGTGAGTGAGAGCGAGTGGATCACGTGACATGAAGCACGCTCGGTCTCTGCCTCAATGTTGATAATTCAAGACAGCACAAAAACTGACTGCGCATGCGCAAATCTACGTAAACCAAGTTCTATGGACCAAAGAGGCACTGCTAGCCTCTGCCTCAATGGCCATGGCCTTGAATTTTCTGCATGAAACAATGATTTTTAGGAGCAAACAATGGCAAAAGGAGTATATTATATGTGTATTCCTGAAAAATTGTGTTACAAAAATTAATATTTGGAATAAAATAAATGCAATTAATAATGTGGTGAATTAATAAAAAAATAATTAATAAATGTAATGTCAACATTTCCTTTGGTGAGGCACTGCCTACCCTGCCTACCCTGACTGCACGTCCCTGGCCCGCTCTGTTACACGATCAAGAAAGCAGGTTATGAATGTAAGTCTCGTGCCCGCCAGAGTGCGTTCACGCTTGCTAACACAAACCTCCCCCCGGGCTCCGCCCGCGCGTTTAAGTGTTATCACAAAACGCAAGGCATTAATAAAACACTCCCCATCCATTATGATCGGGGCGTCAAATACACTTGTAAGTCTAGTGCCCGTGCACACGCGCTCACGTTTACAGGAAGCTTTTCCGCCCGGAGCGCTGCTCGCGCGTCAAAGAGTGAAAAAAGAATGTTCCCCATCCCTTATGATTGGGACATCTCACATAAATCAGCCGGTCTCGGCTTTCAGCGAGCAGCCATTGCCCAGAACCGAGAGCGCGCACGCCGCGCTTTCGGCTCCGGGTCAGTTTCACAAAAGAAAGCAGGTTATGGATGTAAGTCTCGTGCCCGCCAGAGTGCGTTCACGCTTGCTAACACAAACCTCCCCCCGGGCTCCGCCCGCGCGTTTTAAGTGTTATCACAAAACGCAGGGCATTAATAAAACGCTCCCCATCCATTATGAATGGGGCGTCAAATACACTTGTAAGTCTAGTGCCCGCGCTCACGCTTACAGGAAGCTTTTCCGCCCAGAGCGCTGCTTTAACAAAAAGTAAAAAAAATAAAAATAAAAAAAAATTGTTCCCCATCCCTTTTGATTGGGACATCTCACATAAATCAGCCGGTCTCGGCTTTCAGCGAGCAGCCATTGCCCAGAACCGAGAGCGCGCGCGCCGCGCTTTCGGCTCCGGGTCAGTTTCACAAAAGAAAGCAGGTTATGAATGTAAGTCTCGTGCCCGCCAGAGTGCGTTCACGCTTGCTAACACTAACCTCCCCCCGGGCTCCGCCCGCGAGTTTAAGTGTTATCACAAAACGCAGGGCATTAATAAAAACGCTCCCCATTCATTATGATCGGGGCATCAAATACACTTGTAAGTCTAGTGCCCGCGCTCACGCTTGCAGGAAGCTTTTCCGCCCGGAGTGCTGCTTGCGCGTAAAAAAAAAAAAAAAAAAAGAAATTTAAAATATGACAAAAGAATGTTCCCCATCCCTTATGATTGGGACATCTCACATAAATCAGCCGGTTTCGGCTTTTCAGCGAGCAGCCATTGCCCAGAACCGAGAGCGCACGCACCGTGCTTTCGGCTCCGGTTCAGTTTCAAAAGCCCGCAAATGGCGGCGGTCTGAACCCGGAGGCCATTCGCCCCCTAGCGGCTCACATAGCTGCGTGGGAAACTATACGAGGGATTTCAGAATGGGTGTTGAGCACAATAAAGCAGGGCTATACACTTCAATTAATTCGCCGTCCCCCGCGCTTTCAAGCCCGGACCGCGACGATAGTGAATGCGGAAGTAGCACACCTACTTCACGCAGAAATGGCAAAGCTGCTGTGCAAAGGGGCTATAGAAAAAGTACCGCCTTCTCTGAGCGAGTCAGGCTTTTACAGCCGATATTTTCTCGTACCCAAGAAGGACGGAGCCTTCAGACCTATCCTAGATCTGACCTATCCTAGATCTGAGACAGTTCAACTAAGTGCTTGCGAAAAGACCGTTCAGAATGCTTACGACCAGGAAAATCCTCGCGCACGTTCGCCCGAGGGACTGGTTTATTTCTCTAGATCTGAAGGATGCCTATTTTCAGATTCAGACAGTACCCCGTCACAGGCAATTTTTGAGATTCGCCTTCGACGGTCAGGTACATCATTACACCGTTCGGCCTGTCCCTGGCACCCCGTACATTTACAAAGTGCATGGACACGGCGCTCGCCCCCCTGAGAAGTCAGGGGCTGCGAATAATGAACTATCTGGACGATTGGCTGATATTGGCACAGTCAGAGACAGAACTGCTATCTCACAGAACAGTGCTTCTCAGGCATCTGGAATGCTTGGGTCTCAAGGTCAACTGGACCAAGAGCTTATTACTGCCCAGCCAGTCAATTTCCTTTTTAGGAATAGCACTGGACTCGGTGACCATGACGGCTCGTTTATCGACACAGCGCGCGCGCCGTGTTCGCCACCTAGCCGCATCTTTCCAGAAGGGCAGCTTTCTCCCTTTGAAAACATTTCAAAGGATGTTGGGCTGTATGGCATCAGCTGCAGCGGTGCTCCAGCTGGGCCTACTGTGCATGCGCCCGCTCCAACGCTGGTTGAATGCTCGCGTGTCCCGCCGAGCTTGGGTGTCTGGCGTCCAGAAAATCAGAGTGACTCAGGCCTGCATAGCAGCTCTGCAGCCCTGGTTAGTGGCCGACTGGTACCAGCAGGGAGTAATTATGGGAACCATCTCTTATCGTAAAGTCATCTCGACAGACGCGTCCAACTCGGGTTGGGGCGCGCTTTTCTAGGGCAGACCGGCCTTTGGCCAGTGGTCAGACCAGGAGAAGGGTTTTCACTTAAACTGTCTGGAAATGATAGCGGTCGAGAACGCGCTGAAGTGCTTCCTCCCGTTCATACAGGACCAGCATGTTCTTGTCCGCTCGGACAACATGTCTGTGGTATCCTACGTAAACCGTGAGGGCGGTGTCAGATCCAGAAATCTCTGCAATCTGACGGAACGCCTCCTTATTTGGTCTCAGATGCACCTGCGCTCGCTGAGGGCGGCGCATGTGCCTGGCCATTTGAACGACGGCCCAGACAAACTGTCCAGGGACAATGTTCCCCCAGGGGAATGGTCCCTGCGCCCCCAAACGGTCCAGAAACTGTGGCGCCTATTCGGCAGAGCGGAAGTCGACCTATTTGCGTCAAAAGACAACGCTCAATGCCCGACGGTCTTTTCGAAGGACGAGGACGCGCTGGCCCAGGTTTGGCCCAGCCTCCCGCTATATGCTTTCCCTCCGGTCTCTCTGTTGCCACAGGTGATCAAGAGAATCAGAGAAACGCGCCACTCGGTGCTCCTCATAGCCCCGCGTTGGGAGAATCAGATTTGGTTCCCGGAACTAGCACGGCTGTCACATACAGCTCCGTGGCCGAATCCGGTGAGGGCAGATCTCCTCTCTCAGGCTCGCGGCACGATCTGGCATCCCCATCCAGAGCGCTGGTCTCTGCATGCATGGTTGATCAATGGGTACTCGTTGCCCTGCCAGAAGGAGTGAGGAACACGATCACGCAGTCTAGAGCTCCTTCCACGAGAAGGCTCTACACGTCTAAATGGTCGGTGTTCTCTGGATGGTGCACCGACAGAGGTCTGGACCCGCGGACATGCGGGGTGGCGCATCTGCTCACCTTCCTACAAGAGCTGTTGGATAAGGGAAGGTCCCCATCCACGCTCAAGGTATACGTGGCGGCCGTGGCATCGTTCGCAGAATCGACGCACGGCCAGTCATTGGGAAGACACGAGTTGGTCATCCGCTTCCTTAGAGGAGCTAGAAGGATGAATCCGCCGCGCCCCCCGTCGGTTCCCATGTGGGATCTTTCATTGGTCCTCGAGGCCCTGAAAGCTTTTCCATTTGAACCACTTGACTCCGTGGGGTTGAAATATCTATCACTGAAAACCGTCTTTCTGACTGCACTGTCGTCAGTAAAACGTGTAGGGGACCTGCATGTGCTGTCTGTCAGCGCGTCGTGTCTTGAGTTCGGACCGAATGACTCTAAAGTCATCCTCAGACCTAGACATGGCTATGTCCCTAAAGTGATGGGCACTCCATTCAGAGCGCAAGTTATTTCGTTGTCGGCTCTCCCAGCACCTGACAGCGAGGGTGATGTGAATCTCCTCTGCCCTGTCAGAGCGCTGAGGTTTTACATTACGCGTTCCGCCTCCTTCAGGCGTTCGGAACAGCTTTTTGTTTCGTTTGGTGGGCGCACCAAGGGTCTCGCCTCCTCGAAACAGAGCCTGTCCAGATGGATAGTAGACGCTATAGCGGCCGCTTACGCGTCAAAAGGTCTGCAATGCCCTCTGGGCATCAGGGCTCATTCCACGAGAGGCGTGGCCTCTTCGTGGGCATGGTCCAGTGGAATTTCTATCCATGACATATGTGTAGCGGCGGGCTGGAGCTCCCCGTCTACCTTTGTCAGGTTTTATAACCTAGAAGTTCCTGCCTTGCAGGCTAAACTGTTGTCAGTCTGAAGGAGAGGTGTATTCTGCCCAGATCTCCTACTCAGATCACTCTCACATGACTCAGCTCTGCTGGTTGAGCTGCACTAAGTAGGGTATGTGCCATGTGCCTATACAGACCGGTGCGCTGCTCTGTATTCCCTATGTGTGCTTATGTACAACTGATGGCCCGCATGGCTGGCCACCTTATTTTTTCCACTTATGGGGTTCCCCTGAAAGCTCGGGGTCTCATGTGGATGCTTGGCGCGCACGGCGTTGACAAAGTGTTCCCGTAGCGGAAGCTAAACTTACGCAATACGAGAGAACCTCTCGTAAGAGAACGATACTCGGTTACTAACGTAACCTCGGTTCTCTCTAGAGAGGGAACGAGTATTGCGTAACCGGCCGTGCTCGCGCCACGAGCGACTTCGCTTCAGTCGACGAAAACCAGGGAAGTCAGCCTACAGCCCCTAGTGTTATACGCTAAGCCACGGCCATTCTGGCGGGCTGTGACGCTATGAAGGCGCGGGCGCCCTTCATTGGGCGTGACGTCACGCCGGGCTCACTGGTAGGCTGCAGCAGTTGCCCGCAGGGCAGCCAATGAGCACGCGAGATGGCCTGCTCTAGGTCTGCTAGCTGCTGCACTGCGTTGACAAGGAATACAAAATTAAGGATAATTTTTTGGCTTCAGTATCTCGAGAAGATGAATCTTTCCCGTAGCGTAAGCTAAACTTACGCAATACTCGTTCCCTCTCTAGAGAGAACCGAGGTTACTTTAGTAACCGAGTATCGTTTTACTGTGTTTTTGGACATGCACCATATAAATACCATTCATTTCAGACAGAATATTGCTTGGCAAACCTAAGAAACTTATGGTTACACTGCGTCTGCATTATAATAAATAAAGCTGTCAATGCTGGAACAATCTGTGAGCCTTTTGAAAGTAGGCTATCGTTTCTACTTGAGTCTGATTTTTTTGTTAAAAAGAATATTGCTGCTGTGGTATTGACAGCATAGCAGAATCTTCAATGCTTGAAACATTTCTGCCGTCACTTAGTATATGGTGTACAGCTCAGCCCTATTAGACAGCCAAAAATTCCCTTTATAGATCCGTGTCATTTTAATCCAGCTTTCTTCATTTGAAAGTAGTTCATCATTTCCCAAATGTCTGCTGCTTGATGGATGTGTGGCTCTCTTTTCCTCTTCAGAAGGCATCAGCCCTCAGGACTGTCTGTCTAAATTTGGCAGCGTTTTTTCTTTTCTTTCTTTTTTTTTTTCTTTTTTGTCAGTGTGCGTTCTTTAGGACCTTTCTTTCACACTCACAAAATAAAAGGCTGTGATCTCCATTCTGGATTCAGAGTAAGCCTGCAAACCGGCATTTCACGCTCTGACAGGGAGAAGATTCGTGGCATCTCTATCTGCTCGACAGATCCAGAGATTGTTCTGTGTTGTGTTCAGAGGCGAGCTGCCGTTTGATGTTACACCCCTGTCATTCACATGCTTTTAGAGAATTACTTTTGGGGGGATTTATGAAAAACAAGTTTTGACATTTCAAAGCAGGGGTTTTTAAACTCTCTCTATGTTGTTGATGCAATTGTTTTTATAGAGGGGGAACTAGATCCATTTCTAGTTTTAACATTATTTATTTATTTATTTATTCAGACATTCCACTAAATACAATAAGAAAGCTATCAGCTGTTTGAAAAGGTACCCATATTTATTTTTCGAACAAGGAAAATGGGTAAAAGGCAACAATTTGGACATGGAGTCATATTGGGATCCCCAAATCTGGGATTGAACCATATATAAGACCTTAAATATTAAGATTTCAAAAGAAAAGTTTATTACGAATGAAACCTAATGAGATATCTTTAATACTTTTAGAGTTACAAGCACGTAAACTTTGGAAAAAAATATTTCTGACATTTAAACAGACATTTGTCTAAGCAAATTGCATTGATGCGCTTAAAGTGTACTAACAATTTATGCACATTGAAATTCCAATATCTCTGGAAATGCACCATATTGAGACTTAAAAATTGAAGAATCCCAAGTTTAAGAACCAGAATCTAAAAGCATAATTAGAGATCTTTACTTCTTGAGTTACAGGCATGCAAACTTCGGGCAAAAAACACAAGTCATGCTTTTTCCCATTTTTGAACTGCATTGAACTGAACTGTATTATGGATTACATGCAACAAAGGTTGCGAAAGTCAACATATCTTACTAATAGACCTACCAATCTCTGTGTAAAAAAATAAATAAAACACTGAAATGACTTTACAATTACAATGCACTGTGTTTCTGTGACTGATAAAAGTATGTAAATATGAGGCACACGATTGGTTGTCGGTTGCTAGGCATCTAGTCGTAGCATTCTAACATTGCATTCCAGAGCAGGGTTTCATGACCCCAGGTGAAAAGCAATGCTGACCCTTTACCCGGGGTTAAAACTAAAAGCAAGGTTTAGAATGACGATAACCCGGATTTAAACAGTGTGAAAAGCCCCATATTTTAATGAGCTTGAGACTATGCTGATAGAGAATATTTTAAGTGAATATCAACTTAAAAGTCTGTTTCTCACACAAAGCTATCGTATGACTTCAGATGACTTTGTGGAATAGAGCGAGTTGTTTGGACTACTTCAGTTGAAAGTAAATCATATGGCTTTGCAACAACATTAAAGTTCATAAATAGGCTACATTGTGTGTTTTTGCACTGTTTGTGTATTGAATGTTGTGTGTTTTCTTCAGCTTGTAGTACATTTGCCGCTGTAAGGCATCCTGTCGCGTACGGCTGCACTATCGTGTCTGATCCTCATAAATAATAAAGACCTCTGGTGTAATTCAGTTCCTCTGTTGTATCTGAACCCGACTCCCATAAGACGACCCCGTTATTTCCTTCTGCACGTGTCTGTGTGTAACAGTAAAGCAGGGAGTTATGGGGAGGACACTCAAAATCAATAAAATGTCCAGTTCAGCGTCTACAGGGGGGGAAACATGTCAAGATCGATGCAAATTCTGTCCGTACAGCTCAATTACTAAAGTGTATGTGGTTTCCATATGGGAGGCCAATAGAAGCTGCTTGTGTTTCTTTTGATGTTGCTTTAATTCACTTGCTCCAGAGGCAGGGTAAATATTTCATAAACTTCTTCAAATATTGATAAAGCTTTTATTCACGGCTCATTTGCTTCATGTGAATTTTGAGAAAGTTATTTCAGAACTTTTTTAAGGCTCCTCGCTGATGTTCCCAGTACTAAGCTGGTCTTTTTCTTGGTGGGAAAACCGTAATTCATGCAAATTATCTGTAAATATTGTCTTACTTAGGGATTAAGTTCACTCGAGCAATCCATGCAGGAATGAAGCTGTGTCAATCTCCCAGTTCCTTCCAAAAAGCGCGGCGGTCACAAAGGGCCAGTCCCCAGCAGGAAGTGCATATGTATTGGCTAACCCCAGGTGGAGGCACATTGTCTGTTCCTTCGAAGATTTAAATTTAAATGCCCTGCTCTGCAGCTGCTCTCTCTCCCAGCATGCACTGGGCCCCTTCAGGGCACAAAAGCGTCCTTGGAGCTGCCAAACTGGCCTGTAATCCTGCTGAAGGGGCTTTAGGTTACTGTACCCAGACAACTTTCTGCCTGTCTTTTTGCACCTTGATTTTGGGAGACAGGGGCCGGATTCACAAAAATCTTCTTAAGAAAGATACATTCTAAGAAGTTCGTAAGATTATTCTTAGGTGCAATTCTTGAAAAGTTTTCATACTTACTCTAACAATAAGCTCATACTCTTATTGTCGCAACTAGCTTGATAGTTTAGCACTCCGAGTCATGTTTTTTTTAAATGTGTTGAGTGGTTTAAGTAGTTATTTTTAAAGAGCCCGTCTCAAGATTGGAGCAGTCTGTTGCATTCACTTGCGATAGTCAAATTGCAGGATGTGCTATGTCAAGTAAAGGGATCATAGTTGATCTGTGATCAGTACGGACCAGGCACCACGCATGTGATTCTCTGATTAATTGCAAGGTAGTTGCATAGAGTGAAAGTTTATCATTTGCATGAGTTTTAGGTCCTGTCATTTTAAACATTTAAGCAATTTTAAAAAATTCAAGAACATGAACATGCACATACTGTGCCTGTGTGGGACTTCACTTCATCCATCAAGAATTGATTGGATGGTGTAAATAAGAGGTCTTGATGACATCACCTAAAAAGGAACGTTTTTTCAAAAGCAGAGCAAGTTGTATTTTGATTTCACAGACAAATATCTTTGTTCAATGAATCACTCACATTTTTCAAGTGAATTTTGAAGGCGTCAGTTTTGATTTGATGTTGACTTCTGCCTGAGGAGTTTTCTTGCACTATTGCACTTATTCGTAATCATAACACTTGCCAAAGGTCCAGTGGGGTTAATTTTCCTGCCAAACTGCTTCCAGGGCCAAGCTGTGTGTTTTTACGAGACCTGTCGTAAACTCTCAGGGCTCTTGGCATGAACTAACTCTCTGTTCTCCCTCCTCACCAGCCCTTCCATCCCATGGTGAACCTGCAGTGCTCTCCAGACCTCCGTCTGTTCCTGTGCGCCCTGTATGCCCCCGTGTGTATGGAGTATGGACGGGTGTCTTTGCCCTGCCGGAGCCTTTGTAACCATGCCAAGAGAGACTGCCAGAAGCTCATGGATATGTTTGGAGTCACCTGGCCAGAAGAGATGGACTGCAGCAGGTACCGATTCAACAGCTTGAGTTTTTTTTTACTAGAAATTGTAGATAATTTTTGAGAAAAGGAACGAAATTTACTTTTCCCTGTTTCAGATATAATTGCCACATAATTGCTCAGCATTTCGGAGGTAAATTGTGCTGTAATGGTTGAACATGTTTCTTCTTAGACATCTTTTTTTTAAATGGAAAAATGTTTTCTGACTAAAATGGTGGTTTAAACAAATGCAGATGTTCCAGGGAAACCTTTAATCGCCAATGAAAAACAACCATACTCATAAGGGAAAATATGCTCACATATGCTCACAATTCAAACCAGCTTGAAATAAGTCTACAACATATTTCAATTTAATGTTCGCAGCAGTCAAAAAACAAAACAAAAAAACAGTGGTAATAAAGGCACACTTTAAAAGCTATGGAAGCTTGTTTCTGCCACAGAATAAAAATGAAAAGTAATTGTGAGGTAATTTTTTTATCTCATAATTCTCTTTTTTTCTGTCACCATTGCGAGTTTACATCTCAGAATTGCATGTTTGAAAAACCTCCCTCGGTCACACAGTGGTACAGAGAAATATTTAAGGTTTTTCCTCTGGAACGCATCAGTGCCATATTAAGGGGCAATGCCAATCTGTTTTATAATGTTTGGCAACCTTTTCTTGACTACCTTCATGGTGATCTTGCTGGTTTGCTGCAGGATGGGAGACCACATTTTGTCTTCACCAATAAGTCATAAATTCTTTTGAAATTTTTTTTTTTTTTTTTTTTTTTTTTTTATGTATGTGTTTTGTTGTAAACAATAATGTAGATTATGTGACGTAACATGTGATGTGCAATTTGTGTGTGAATTTTTTTATTTTTATTTTTTATTTTTTTTATTTATTTATTATTATTTTTTTCTTCCCCTGTTTTGTATGTTGGTAATAGCTGGGCTTGTTTGTTTATTGTTTGTGTAAAATCAATAAAATATATAAAAAAAAAAAAAAGAATTGCATGTTTACATCTCGCAATTCTGAATATTTAAGGTTTTTCCTCTGGAACGCATCAGTGCCATATTAAGGGGCAATGCCAATCTGTTTTATAATGTTTGGCAACCTTTTCTTGACTACCTTCATGGTGATCTTGCTGGTTTGCTGCAGGATGGGAGACCACATTTTGTCTTCACCAATAAGTCATAAATTCTTTTGAAATTTCCCTTTTTTTTTTTTTTTTTTTTTTATGTATGTGTTTTGTTGTAAACAATAATGTAGATTATGTGACGTAACATGTGATGTGCAATTTGTGTGTGAATTTTTTTATTTATTATTTTTTTTATTTATTTATTATTATTTTTTTCTTCCCCTGTTTTGTATGTTGGTAATAGCTGGGCTTGTTTGTTTATTGTTTGTGTAAAATCAATAAAATATAAAAAAAAAAAAAAAAGAATTGCATGTTTACATCTCGCAATTCTGACTTTACGCAATTGGGAAATATAAAGTCAGTATTGCATGTTTATATCTCACAATTCTGAGAAAAGATGTCAGAATTGCGAGATATAAACTCTTAATTGCGTGTTATAAAGTTAGAATTGCGATTTCTCGCAATTGTTAGTTTATATCATGCAATTCTTACTTTATTTCTCGCAATTGTGAGATAAAAAGTTGGAATTATCTTTTAAAAAATGTGTCGGAAACAAGCTTCCATAGAAAGCAGTAGTTTTGTGTATGTGTTTGTGTATATAAATAATAAATAAATAAATATATATATATATATCTCTTTGTCTCTTAACTGCAGGTTCCCAGACTGTGATGAGTCTTACCCTCGTGCTGTGGATCTGCTGGTGAACGAGGACCCCACTGACCAGTCGCCCATGTCGGTGCAGCGTGACTATGGTTTCTGGTGTCCCCGCGAGCTCAAAGTGGAACCCGAGCTCGGCTACACGCTTCTAGGTGTGCGCGACTGCTCCCCTCCCTGTCCCAACATGTATTTCCGGCGCGAAGAGCTCGCCTTCGCCCGCTACTTCATTGGCGTTGTCTCCATCGTCTGCCTCTCCGCTACGCTCTTCACCTTCCTCACCTTCCTCATCGACGTTACACGCTTCCGCTACCCGGAGCGGCCCATTATCTTCTACGCTGTCTGCTACATGATGGTGTCGTTGGTGTTTTTCATAGGCTTCCTGTTGGAGGACCGTGTGGCGTGTAACGCGGCCAATCCTGCCCAGTTTAAAACATCCACAGTGACTCAAGGCTCGCATAACAAGGCCTGCACACTGCTTTTTATGGTGTTGTACTTCTTTACCATGGCAGGCAGTGTGTGGTGGGTCATACTTACCATAACCTGGTTCTTGGCCGCTGTGCCCAAATGGGGCAGCGAAGCCATCGAGAAGAAGGCCTTGCTCTTCCACGCCAGCGCGTGGGGAATACCTGGCATGCTAACCATAACCCTGCTGGCTCTGAATAAAATCGAGGGCGATAACATCAGCGGCGTGTGTTTCGTGGGCCTGTACGACGTTCACACTCTTCGCTGGTTTGTGCTGGCGCCGCTCTGTCTGGATGTCCTGGTGGGAGTATCGCTGCTGCTGGCCGGGATCGTAGCGCTCAACAGAGTCCGAATGGAAATCCCCCTGGAGAAGGAGAATCAGGACAAGCTGGTGAAGTTTATGATCCGGATCGGTGTGTTCTCAGTGCTGTATCTGGTGCCGCTGCTGACTGTGGTGGGGTGTTACCTGTACGAGCAGACGTACCGCTCAGTTTGGGAGATCACATGGGTGCAGGAGCGCTGCAGAGAGTACCACATACCCTGCCCTTTCCAGGTAAATATCTATCTATCTATCTATCTATCTATCTATCTATCTATCTATCTATCTATCTATCTATCTATCTATCTATCTATCTATCTATCTATCTATCTGTCTATCTGTCTATCTGTCTGTCTGTCTGTCTGTCTGTCTGTAATTATACAGATTCTCGCAGGTTTCACACTTAGGGGGCTTTTACACTGGGCTCGTTTGCGGTCCGAGCCCGTGCGCGATTGTTCCCGGTCTGGTTTCACACTCAACTTGATTCTATCGAACTCTGGTGCGTTTGCGTGCAGCTTACGTCATTGCAAACGTGCACAGCGCATGATAGAAAACACGACGCAGGTCAATATATTGTGTTTTTTATTAATTTGGTGCTATTATGCATAGCTGTACAACGCAGGTTAACTGTGTGTGTGTGTGTGTGTGTGTCGCATAAGCTGTCTTTCCGTTGCTTGCAAATGGACTCTTTTGAGGATTTCCATTAATTTGTTGCCCTGATTGCACGCACTATGCGTGAAAACACTGCAGACTCACTCTTGCTCGTATCCAAGGTAAATCTTCATCCCTTACGTGCGTTTTATTTAACTAAATACATCATAATCGGCTAAAATGCATGCGCAGGATACTTCACTTCCTGAAGAAGTGCGCACCCGAGTCCGTGTTCCTTTCACATACACGCGAACCGCAGCACGGTTCGGGAGAAACCGAACTCAGATCACCTCCTCCAGGTAGTCTCTGGTTCGGGACCCAGTGCACACCCGGGTCCACATGACAGGGTTCACATTAGCGATTTTTCATGCGAACCGTGCCCCGTTCCGAACTAAACTGCCAGTGTGAAAGCCCCCTTACATGTTTAAGGCGGGAAATTCCCGCAAACCATTAGCTTGTTGGTTGAATGAGCAGTTTAATCCACACAGATTATCAAATCAAATCAGTCATTTAAAAACGTTATGCGAGAAATCATTTCACAAACAGTGTGAGAATGATTTAGCGCTACTGCGTCTATTTCTCTTTCAAAATCCGCGCTTAACATCACCACAGCTACACGCTGCGATACAAGACTTTCGCTCACGTTTCGGGACAGAATTTTCACTTGCCTAATCGGGGCAGTGCTGCATTGTTACTAAAGTATCATATCTTGACTTATCATATCAGACATATCACACTTGTCAATTTAAAAAGCATTTAAAATTATTGATTTTAGTGTAGTTTTATTTTTCATTTATTTAGAAAGAAATAGTATACAATTTGAATTTCTGACATTTAGCAGTTATCAGCTATAACATAATTATCAGCTTATTGGTATTGGCAAGAATTTTAAGAGAAGAGACATTATCTGTAGAGATATACAGTAACCAAAAGTGATGTACGGCTTATGAAAATTGACAATGTCCTCCTTTATTCAAATATTATTAAAAATGTTTTAAAGATTTTGTTGTGCCTGGAGTCAATTGTTTTATTTATGATAATGCAATGAAACATGTCAAAATTGTGCGGACATAATTTTTGGCCAGGCTGTCATACAAAGAAATTATGAACGCATGCAAAAACAAGAGCGAACCAATGAAATATCAGTGTAATCCGGCAACTGATTTTGTAGTCAATGTATGCTTTTTCCTGTGAGTTTGTTTGTTTTTCTATGCATCTTTTGCATAGTGTAGTCCGCTTTTTTTTTTCAACCAAGTTTAGTATTTTTTTTTCTCATATTTAAAACATTTAAAAAATATCAAATATTTGACTTGTATTTTGATGGTTTAATCAAACTTAAAGGGCCATTAAAACCAAACATCTCCTCCAGACATCACTTTTGCCCACTACTGAGTTACTATAAGAGATATTGTATGTCTTTTTATATTCAGAGTTGTGGCAACAATGCTTTGACTTTATAACAAAATGACTACTGGTTTTTCTGGAAAGTTTAGTCTTTAAGCCTTCAAATGGTGTCTTTTTAGTGTTTCTAGCAACAAGGTATAGCCTATAAAACTGTCCTACTTGTGCAGAGTGGCTAAAGAGATTTAGAATATGTACCTCCCACCTTTCCAATTATTTTTTTTCTCCCCTGATCGTAGCTATTATCCTCCTCTAAGTGTTACACCAGTATTTCTAGTCGCTTTCTTTAAGATAGAGACATCAGAAGTGTTTGACTGAATTACTATACAAACTGGTTTGATCTGACTGACTGAATAAAGATGATTGTAATAATCGCAATCTTCTGCAAGACCCACATTTGTTGAAAATATCCATAGTAATGGTTCTTTTGTGTTGGGGGTTGAATGGATGGTGAGATACGATCCAGTGCAGTGATGCATGAGGCATTTTTATTACAGTGTAACCGTAGACGCTCGGCCTCTCCCTCCACACAATAATAAACGGATCCGAGCATCACGTGGTGTAGTAATTCTCTCCCCTCCCCTCCGGCATATATCTCTGTGTTCACCATCACTGGCTCTCTCGCTTTGGCTTGTAAGAAGAATGCCTACATTCATCTCACACATTTAACCGTTGAGGACGTTTAGTTAGAGGCTCAACTAATGGAAGCCAGTTGGCACAGCAACAGTCCAGAATATGATTGGTTAGGACTAGGTGATGTTCCTTAAAAAAAAATCTTGATTAGTTGTTAGGTTTTATTGAGATTATATGTATATGTTTGTAATTACATATGATTTGTCTTCATTTACTGAAAAAAAATATTTTTTATAAACACGGCCGTTCAAAAGTTTGGGGTCGGTAAGACTTTTAATGTTTTTAAAAGAAGTCTCTTCTGCTCACAAAGGCTGCATTTGTTTGATTTAAAAATACAAAACAAACCCAGTAATATTGTGAAATATTATTTGAATGTAAAACAGCTGTTTTCTATGTGAATATATAGTAAAGTGTAATTAATTGATCAAAGCTGAATTTTCAGCATCATTTCTCCAGTCTTCAGTGTCACATGATCCTTCAGAAATCTTTCTAATATGCTGATTTGATGATAATGAGAAATGTTTCTTGAGCATCAATGTTGAAAACAGTTATTTACATTTTTATTTCAGGATTCTTTGATGAATAGAAAGTTCAAAAGAACAGCATTTATCTGAAATAGAAAGCTTTTTTAACATTAAACACTACCGTTTAAAACTTTGGGGTCAGTAAGAAATTTTTATTTTATTTTTTGGGAGAACTAAATAAAATAAATCAATAGTTTTATTCATCAAGGAGGAATTAAATTGATCAAAAGTGACAGTAAAGACATTAATAATGTTACAAAAGATTCTATTTCAAATAAATGCTGTTTTTAACTTTCTGTTCATCAAAGAATCCTAAAAAAAAAGGTACACAACTGTTTTCAACATTGATAATAATCATAAATGTTTCCTGAGCATCAAATCAGCATATTATACTGATTTCTGAAGGATCATGTGACACTGAAGACTGGAGTAATGATGCTGAAAATTCAGCTTTGATCACATGAATAAATTACACTTTACTATATATTCACATAGAAAACAGCTGTTTTACATTGAAATAATATTTCACAATATTACTGGGTTTGTTTTGTATTTTTAATCAAATAAATGCAGCCTTGGTGAGCAGAAGAGACTTCTTTTAAAAATATAAAAAATATTACTGACCCCAAACTTTTGAACGGCTGTGTGTGTATATATATATATATGTGTGTGTGTGTATATCTATACAATAAATAATATAACTAAAAAGGCAAAAAGATTATCAAGCATAAATTAAAGATCAAGGCATGTTTTAAAATTATAGTTTAAAAAAATACTATTTTTATTATTATTATTATTATTATTTATAAGTAATGCAAATTAATTTAATTAAAAATATTTAAAATTATTAGTAAATATATTATTATTATTTATTTATTTATTTTATAATATATTAAAGTAAAAATATGTTTATTGTAAAGTAGCATTTACAAGCAAGTAGGAAATTAATTAATTTAGTTCTTGTAATTATGTTTTATATAAAGGATTATTTACAAATATCATATTTAAAAAATATATCAAAAGGCTTTAATAAATATTTATATATGTGTGTATATCTAAAATAATGTAATTAGTTTATAGATATTTTTTATGTATATAAAAATCAAAAAGGCTAAAAGATAATCAAGTTCAATGCACTTTTTCTCAAAATGTTCAGGACGAGACCCAATATTCAATCATTTTTATTTATATGTATAATAATAAACATTTTTGTACAAAATTTTGTACTTGTACTTGTACTAAATTAATAAAAGCATGGAAAATGCCACTTGGGAATATGATCATTTTTGGAGAGTTATTAAACAATAAAATATTTTAATAATATGCTGTATTTGTAATATTTTCATATTCACAGCGTTCTCATTTTTATCAGTAGTAAAATAATTTGATTTAATTTGTGCACTTGATATATATCGCCTGTTGCCCAGCCCTGTGCAGACATATTTTTGCAGGATTATTTTGCAGATATTATACATCCCTTATTTTTTTCTTTCTTGGTGTGTTTCATCATTGGGCTTGTTGCGTCCCGCGGTGCTGCCTGTATTGTGCTCAGCCCCTGTAGCGCTGTGTGATGCTGCGTCCCGTAGTGAAGGACAGACCCCCTCCTCGTCCCGCTGTGATTAAAGGTGCTCAAGCCTGTCATTACCTCAGCCTCTCTAACAAAGGCCACAGATACTGACTCGCTAAAGCTCAGGGGCTGAGCAGGGCTGTGATTGGCTCGACATGAGAGACACGCTCTAGCTCAGTATGCGAGGTCTAACGCACTGACTCTGATGACACGTGTGTTATTCACTCGTACAGTTCACCTAAAAATCATTTACTCACCCTCAAATTAAACACAAAATAAGATATTTAGAAGAATGTTGCTAACCAGACTGTTGATATACCCCATTGACATCCATAGTATTTTTTTTCCTACTATGGAAGTCAATGGGGTCCATCAACTGTTTGGTTATTCATATTCTTCAAAATACATATTTTGTGTGTTCAGCAGAAGAAAGAAATTCATTCAGGTTTGGAACAACTTAAGGGTGAGTACATGATGACACAATTTTCATTATTGGGTGAACTATCCCTATAATAATCTTGACAGACAGTTTTATCCTTCCTTTCTTGTAAATATATCTTGAAGGCAGCATACATTAGTATTTTTCTATGATATGCATCCTTGTATGTGGATGTGTGCTTTAAAGATGTCAAATTTCATCCCATGTAATCATCTGAAAACACCCTCCAGAGTTTTTACACATTCACTTCCTTTGTGGCGGCCGTCGGCGCTGTGTATGTGTTGTGATGTGACATATGCATGAATGCAGCATCCAGGCGCTTTGACAGAGGAAGAGGAGGAGAACAGGCTGTTGTTGTGGCTTGTGCTCACAGGATAAAGCTGGATTGTCCGTGAGCAGCGAGCTGTGCAGCCTGAAGGAGTGAACGTTTAAACACACACTGGTACAGGAAGAAAGTGTGTCCATGCACACACTGCAAAGCTTTGAGAGTGAAGATGAAGCGGTTAGATGAGATGGCATATCCGTAAATGACTAAAACTAATGGTGTAATGTTCCTGAAAGTGTTGTGGTAAAGTAAAGGATGTGGAGTATCAGAGACGGACTAATGTCTGAACATCTCTCTCTCTCTCTCTCTCTCTCTCTGTGTGTGTGTGTGTAGGTGGAGAAAACCAGCAGGCCTGACCTCGTCCTGTTTCTGATGAAGTACCTGATGGTGCTGGTGGTGGGCATCCCGTCGGTGTTCTGGGTGGGCAGTAAGAAGACCTGTTTCGAGTGGGCCGGCTTCTTCCACGGGCGTAGGCGTAAAGAGTGAGTTACCTTCCTCATTCGGCTTCAGTTTAAAGGAGAAACGACTCTGGTATTCATTTAAAACTAGACAATGATGTAGTGGTGTATATATGCAAGACGGTGTTGATGATGGACAAAGACAAATAAACAACTGTAATGCTTTTAATTTCATCAATAGTTTTATTCAGAAAGCTCTCTAAAGCAGGGGCTTTAGGCCTCAGACCCCCATTTCTAAAATATAAAGAGCTAAATATTTCCATGAATAAAGAAGCAATAATACTGTAAAAGTATATATTATGATATATAATATATCTATATGTGTGAAATATTCGGAAAAAATATGACGTTTTTTCTTTTCTTTGCTTTTATAACTGTAATGTTTAAGTCATTCTACATTTTTTAGATTTAAGAACGCTAAACTAATTATATAGGTATTTTTGATTTTTATATGGGCCTAAAATTAACTCGCCAAGCGCCAAATGTGAGTAAAAATCGGTGTTGGCGAGTATATGAAACTGTGTCAATCGCATTAGTAAAATTTTAACAATGCAATGTGAGAACATGAATGTGAACAAATGTGAATAACACTCGGGACAGTTGACGCGCCAGTGCTGCATCCTCACGAAAGTTTAAGCTTTGACAATTGAAATATTCAAGACGCGAAAGGGAACTCAATTCGTTACTCATTACCGAAGCGTGCGCCCAGAAATCCACGTCTCAGTCCTGAATCGAGTCCCGTCTTCTTGCACTTTAATAGACATTGTCAAAATGCCGGTCTTGGCGAGTATCCTCGTAAACACAGTTAATTAAGTGAATGTAAACAGTTGAGAAAGAAAACGCATGTGTATCAGTATATTAGAATCGTGCAGGTCTTAAAGTGACAGCAACAAAATACAAACAACAACACTCAGATCTCTGAAAACCATGTTATATAGAGATTTTATCTTTCTGTATGTAAATAATTTATTCTGCTTGTCTATCCTTTATCTCTGTAGAATTTTTCTGTTTATTTGCCTATATTTGAACTGGTTTTACCCTGTTGTTGCCTTGAAAATAGCGTAAAACAAGCAAATAAATAAGACCATTTGTTTCTCCTCGTATCCAGCAGCGGCGCAGTGAATGAGAGCCGGCAGGTTCTGCAGGAGCCCGACTTTGCTCAGTCTCTGCTGCGTGACCCCAACACACCCATCATCCGCAAGTCCCGCGGGACCTCCACTCAGGGCACGTCCACCCACGCCTCCTCCACACACCTGGCCATGCTGGACGACGTGCGGAGCAAAGCCAGCAGCGTCCACAGCAAGATCAGCAGCTACCATGACCGAGACGGCAGGTGAGATCTACAGTGATGGTCCACTTGTGCTTATATATAGAGAGAGATATGCTATATTGCGAATATCAACTGCTTGACTTGTTTCTATAGTCACAAAACGTAACTATATTATGACCCTGATCTTTATGTAAAGTTGGATATCTATGTCCAACTTTATTCGTATTCATACAATACACTCACCATAAAGTGACAAATACCATATAGAAAATCTCAACTGCCTGATTTTTTTTATTCATTGGCAAAGTGTATATATTATCTTTATAAAAAATTGGATGTATAAGTCCAACTTTAATCGCATGCCAACAGTAGTCATGTCGGGTGATACAGGATAGCAAATCTCTGCTTGTTTGCTTGTATCATTGATGAATGTAAACTATATTATTGCCCATCTCTAATCTGCTAAATCCAGCTATAAGCCATGAAGATGTTAAGATATTGAAGCTGCTTAGAAATAATTTGTATTGCGAAAAGCGATATACAAATAAAATTGATTTCATAAAGGCTCCTATGTATTTTCATGTATAAATGAAAATTTACTGTGAAAAAAAAAGTATAAATGTGTGTACAATATCTGTACAATATCTATCTTTAGTCTACCTATGCTGTAAATTATGTATACAAATATGTATTGAAAAGTATATATTATAAAATGACAATTAAAATATATGTAATTGTATTTTATATAGTTCCCTCCTCAAGTAGAAATAATGTGTGTATGTATATATATTTATTTCCGTCTTTTTTTCTGAACCTTTCCTTGGGTCCCCTCGATCCCGAGTTTGAAACCTCTGATCTAATGCAAGTGTATCAGTTGAGCTTCATCTCACAGTTTAATATAGTTGTGCATGTGCAGACATGTTGAAACGACGTGTTCAAAGAAGCCTGAACTTAATTAACCTGCCGCTTTTCCTTCTGAACACAGGTTCACCCCCTCCAGCCACAGAGGCATGGAGGAACGCCCGGCGTACGGGAGCATGCCACGACTCAACGAGCAGCTGTCCCAAACCGGAAGCCTTCATCGCCTCGACAACCAACCCAGACACGGCAGCATGCGGGACCTGAGCAACGCACCGGCCACTAGCATTACGCACGGATCCAGTATGAACCGTGTGGTGGAGGAGGACGGGGCAAGTGCGTAACCCAGAGACCTGTCCTCAGATTTGAGCCTCCAACTGAAACGAGAGGCGTATATCTGTTGGCGCGGGAGAGTCCCTGTCCTGTAGGAGCCTGGGAAGCTGTTGACGGACAGACATGTGCTTTGGCAGCAGCAGAGAAATCTGAAACTTGATGCATGCGTGTTGACAGAGCCGTCCTCAGGATTTGGCCCATCGGTGGCGCACCTGAGTAACAAGATATGTTTTCTTTGATACTCTGAAGCTCTGTTGGATGAAGTTCACTGCATGTTTCGCAGCGTCAGGATGAAGCAGGACCGAGCGCAGCTGTCCAAGGGGACATTTCCCATTACATCCATCGCACAACCCTGTTTAAAGAGTTAATGGATCACCGACGCTTCAAGACTGATGATATCCGGTTTCAGACCCTTGACGGTTCAAAGCGAGGGAGTATCAGTGGTTTTGTGCCTCTGGTGAGCTGTTTTGTGTTTCTCATGGTAGTTTGGTTGAGAAGGATGGCATGGAGAAACGATGTACAAGAATCCTCACCAACACCTGATGTGCTTTGTCCCAGCCGCTCTACCTCATCACACCGGATCGCTCATTACACTTGATATTGCTTCACTCGTCACATTACAGAGTTAAAATGGATCGAAAACGGCGAGCTGTTGTACAAGAGTCTTAAGCTTTGTAAATGGCGCTTTTTTCATGAATATTTCAGCAGGCCATTTCCTCATGCGTTATATACTAAGGCCGTTTGAAATGCACGTTTTATGGAACATAAAATGCGTTCTTGAATTCCCGACACGCTTTAAAAGTGAAGTTCTGAGTGTTTTTGTTTATGTGTTGGATGAGATTACAGTGGTACTCAGTGCCTAAACGTGACTTTGGACCTGAGCTTTGTAAAAGCTGTTTTTCTGATCGCTATTACTGCTTCTCCTGTAGCTTTGCCTTCGGTTTCCCGATTACACTTGATCTTCATGCGCCATTCGTCTGTCCACTTTACTAATGAGGAAACGATACAGCACTTTAACCGCAGCTATCTGTTGAATGTGTAAAGACAGTAATTCCACTCATAGCATCTTTCAAGATTTCAAATAAAGCTTTTTTGTAAGGAAAAAAAAGAGCTTGGTGTGTTTTGTAGTTCCCCATTTTATTGAGATAGTCAGATAATGAGCTTTCCATGTGAAAAGTGGTGTCCAAACCAATACAAATAACAGTATTCCACCTTAAATACATTTGTGCAAAAAAGAAGAAAAGAAATAGGAAAAAGGTCTACATTGCAGTATGGGGTAATTCATTTTCACTTCCCAACCATTCACGCCACACAGGTCAATAAAATACAATACAAATAAAATAAAACAATCCAACCGTACAGTCCTTAAAACAAGTGATTACACCTATGACATGCAAATCTGTACATAGTCTGACAAAAGTCAAAATCAAGAAGAAACTATATGATATGAAGTGGCAATTCACTAACAAGGCAAACAAAATCCTCACGAGAAAATGCATGTGAACGTGTCTTAAAAATCTCCAGCCGTCTCCTCTCATTCTAGTCCATTCTACCTACATTGACCAGTTCGCACCGATCGAAGAAAATTAAGGCACCTCCCGCTCTAACATTGATCTATTCATCGCAAAGTAACAGTCCTAAATATCAAACAGCTGATAGATCTGGATGTGTCATTTCTACAATCTTAATCCTCCAATCATGCAAACATATAATCATTGGTTCTGACATACCTGAGATCATTTCAAACAGGTTTCCTGTTCATGTTAATACCATAACCCTGGCAAATTGTTTCTAACCCGTTACAGCCTTTTTAGAGAGAAAAAGCAACCTGTATTATGAATATTAGTTTCTGTTTAGAGCAAATGCATAACTAAGGTCCCGAGCGATACCACAGAGATCACAAGAGTGAGCGCTTGAATTAAAAATACAACATGTGCCGAGTTTGCTGGACTGGTCCACAGTGAAGGTTTCAACAGTGCTTGCATATAATGGAACATACAAAATGCTGGCAATAGTAGAATTAATAAAACCACAGGTACATATGCACAAACTTTCACTATTTCTGTACTTGGGTGCGCTTCAATACTGAAAGTTCAGAAGTTTTTTCAGCAAACAAAAGCTCACTCAAAAAAATGAAGCTGTCCTTACAAACCTATATGATTTTAGCATTATATTGAGAAACTGCGAACTGCAATGTGTGCAGTTCAGTAATGTCAGCAATCTTAACATCAGACATTGACAATGCAAGTGTAAATATATGTATATGCATGTGTGTGTATATATATATATATACACATACATACATAATTCTGTATTCTTGCATTGCATGGAAAAGAACTGCGTCAACATTCTGCCAGAACAACATGTGGGCGAGTCAATGATATACATTTCTATATTCGAGTGAGCTTTTAAGGAACAACCTGGAATATTTGGGAATTCCGAACAGCGTATAGATGTACAATCATCTGCAAAATTAGTTTTCAAGAAATGTCTGAAATCCATTTCTCAATTTAGCTAATCTGACATAAATCTGCTTAGCAAAAGCGAGCCGTAGTGGCTGTGAACACGTCACACGTGCCCATTATAGTGTATGGAACCGGACTGATGAGGTTCTGTTGGAGTCGTAATGGCTTGGCTCTCTAATCGGAGCTATTTCGAGGTTCAGGGATGTTTGATAGATCACTACAGCAGCTTTACTGTACGTACTTGCTGAATTGGTTTCAATATCTAATGACCTAATCTGCGTCTGGTCCCTGCGGTGTCATTATGAGCTGCAGGAAGTGTTGAGGCAAAGCGTTGAAGCCCTTTGAATGCTTTTTCCATGTCACACAAACATTAAATGCTCTGGTACAGCTTAAACTACATGTTATATTCACATGTACACTTTAGGCAAAATTTGGTTCTTACGAGTTGAAAAAAATAAAAATAAAATACTAAAAGAATAATTCAAGAATAAAAACTCTTTGGAAACAGCATTATTGCTTCTGTAACAGAAGCGTGAAGCACAGATGTAGGCAAGACTAACATGAACAAGGCTGCAGTGAATCAGTTACATTCAGCACAACAGATTATTTATGATTGTGTGTGTTTTGAGAGTTGTGTTTAGTGATTTACACACATCTTGAGTTCTCTAAAAGCTGGATCTTGCACGCAATGCAACAACATTCAAGAAACAAAAGCAGTTCTTAGAAAACATTCATTCATCAGTTTTGTTAAATGTTAAATATTTTCAATTTCAAAAATTTACACAAGAACAATTTTACGACGACCCTCTAAATGTTGCATGTTTTTTTTAGTTTTTTTTTTAGAATTTCAGTGTTCCCTGATGAACCTTGCATTCAATGCAACAATTCACACAATGGTTTTATGAAGTGGCCTTGTGAGTGTTTAATCTGACAGTTTACACATGAATTGTTTAATGCACAAATTCACTGCACACTTGTGAATCTCGCATTCAACTAAATTTGTGCACGACTGTCTACACGAATGATTTCACTGCAAGCTTGTTAATGTTATATGCCGTGGATAAAATATACATAAGAATGGCTTTACGAACGATTTACACAAAAATATTGTTCTCCTTGTGTTTCATGAATGGGGCCCAATACTTTTTTTTATAGTGTTCCCTTGCAAATCTTTTCATCTCGAACAATGGAATTAGTGGAATTATGAAAAATGAACGTTTCTTGACAAAATAATGCTTCGATTTACATAAAAAGAATTGACGCGGAAAATAAAAAGGAAAGAAGACTCTCGAAGCCAATTCACACTTATTGATTTCATTATATATTATACTCTACTTAAACTCTATTTACATTATTGAACTCAGAATCTATGTTGAACTCTGACCTCTGAAGGTCGGCATGGCACTGAAGGGTAGAGGCTGAGTTATACAGTAGTGCCACAGCTGGGGGGGGCGCTCTATCGGGGCTTGTTTTATCTCACTGATTGGAATGCCAGGAACAGTTGTCCGTGTTAGTGTTATGCGTTTAAGGTAACATCCCACCCTGTCCATTAAGACTTTTGAATGCATATTTTTTCCCTTGCGTTAGACGAGGCACACTTGACAACAAACACTGATAAATTCACGTTAAAGCTCTGTGTTTGTCATTTTGGCCCCCCTCCACACCTGTGGCGGTGAGAGATGAGCTACTCTCAGTGGACTGTTCCCATCCAACAGAGGAACAGAAACAGTGGTGATGGGATGTAAGGTGCAGGGTAATGTGCGTGTCAAACAATCGCATGTGTAATGCATATGCACACAAACACACACCTGGCCCCAGCGGCGTGTTGGGGAATATGACGTATAAGGAGTGGGCTCTTGGTCTTGGTTAAATGCGTGACTGAGCTCATGTCTCCCAGCCCAGGTGCTGGCCGCGCTCCAGAGACTGAGTCTTGCTCTTGTGTGGGGGTGAAGGGCTCGGTGGGCTGCTCAGGTTGGAGCTGTTGGAGGCCGTGGAGTGACGTGGCGAGTCTGAATCCTAAAAGCACGACAGACACGGAGATGATGAATAAACAGACTAAATGCACTACTGCTTTTTCCTCAGCAAGGATGCAATAAATTGATCATACCGTAAATGACAGTAAAGACATTTATAATGTTATAAAACGTTAATGTTCTTAAGCACCAAATCATCATATTAGACTGATTTCTAAAGGATCATGTGACACTGAAGACTGGAGTAAATTCAGCTTTGCAACACAGGAATAAATTACATTTTTAAATATATTTAAAGGTACACTATGTAAAAAAAAAAAATGTTCAAAACATTCAAATAATAAATACATCAAATAGTCAATACATCATTAATCCTTCATCCAAAATAAACGCACAAAAGACTAATAGTGAATGTTTTATAAGCAGTAGGATAATCTCTCTCTTTTTTAGTTATGAGAAAGATCCATATTCATCCACACAGTCACACAGAGCTGAAGCACAACCAAAACAATGTTCTTCTGCAAAATGCATGCAGTTATGTTTTTTAACCGCTAGAGGGCCAAAAGTTACATAGTGTACCTTTAAGGCAAAATAACAGATGACCATTTTAACCCATCTCCAATGCTCAAGGACAAATGCTGTAACTACTGTAAATATATAAAAGTTAGAGAACTAGAGAACAAATTGCATATCGAAATTGCTGAAAATAAGACACTTTGCACAACACTTACTCAAAATTCACTAAAAAAAGACCTGAAACTTATTTGTTGTCCATTTACCCGGCTGTTGGTAGATATTTTGGGTCTGACATAAATCTTCATCTGCCATGCAGAAACATGTATTGGCTGATGTAATCGTTTAAAAATAGACAACCATCAGCCGATTAAAGAGTGTATCACTAGCTAGAACAACCACGACAACCACTTTTCCTCTAAACAATATAAGTGGATGTATAAAAGGTGCTATGCAACACATTAATGCTAGCAAATGCTGTACACTTCCATCACCTACACAGAATAAACACCTTTTCAATGTGGAGACAGCTCAACTAACCCATTTCCTCCATGAGGTGGGCGTTACAGGGTTTAGGGTTATGTGTTACCTTTAGCTTACTAAGCAGGGTCCTTAAAGCCCTTTTCAGATCAGGAGTCTTCTCTGTGGGTGACACTCCCGACAACTAAAGAGTCACACACAGCACCCACACATCATTATACAGTCAACGTGCACAAAGTCAAACATGGAGCCGAGGCGCAAACTGTGTGTGTGCAGGTGGAGTGTTAGCAGGTCAACACCTCAATCTGTGGATATGGTGCCACTTCACACACTCAACACATGCATTTAGCGTGAGAAAGAGAGGATGGAGACCCTCCAAACACATTTTGGTACATGAAATGCAACGAATGCCTGTATATTGGTTTTTAGGGATTATATAACACACTTCTAGTGCTCTCTATTGCGTTTTAGCTGTGATCAGCATTGCACAAAAACCTCGAGGTGTGGAACTTTTACCTGTTCTGATCAGTCTGAAGGTCGAGTCAACATGTTAAATCAACATTCATAAGAAGAACACACCATTAAGGGGCAAATACCCCTTTACATTTGAAATCCCATCAGTCTTGTCATTCAGACATTTCCACATCACTATCTAGGGTTGCAGAAAATCCATATTTTATCCATAAAGAACCTTATATTTAGCAATAAAAACCTTTAAAGTCTTTTTTTTCAAATTTGTTTAGTTTTATTTATTTAATATTATTTGCTTGCTGTTTTTTTCTTAAATGCCAAAGTTACGTGTAAAATACTTTTAGAAACCAAGGCATCTGGAAAAGAAGCCACTGACCTCTCTGTCAAACTGGGAGAGAGGGGCGTCACTCCCGCAATCCACACCCCCTCCGGATGAGAGCGAGCCTTCGGAGGGTGATGTCATCTGACGTTTGGTGGAACCGTAGTTGCCAACCGAAAAGTCCCATCTGATTGCGCTGCCATTTTGAGCGGTGGAGCCTGGGATATGGGACACAGCCATAAACAGATCTTTCAGACATTGGCCGTGTCCCAATTCACCTACTTCTACTACGCCCTAAAAGGATGTACTGTTTTTGTGAAGAAAAAGTACACACTTTTGAGTGTGTAGCAAAAGAGTAGGCTAGCTTTGGGACATACTGCTTCATCATAATTGCATCTTTAACGGACCGCTCTGTCGCTTAATTACACACATCCTGTCAGTGTTTAAACTGCCCTGTCAATCATCCTTAGTAGCATGTTGATATGCCAGTCGTTGGGTCTTTCATGTGGAGAACTCTACCTGTGTTTGCATAATGAAGCATTTAAAACTTAATGACTAAATATCTCTTTATAAATGTTCACAATTGCTGTTACAAATTAAATATAATGTGGATAACATTGAACAAATATATTTTCATCAGGTTAGATACTGATAATTATTCACTCAAACCCTTTATCTAAACCTCTCTACTTAACTGTTGACTCGCACATCCGCCTTGTTTGTAGTTTTAAAAAATTTGTATTCGTGTTTGTAATTCTAAACGAATCCTCATCCAACATTCAATGGGTTGTGGGCAATATTAGCTGTTAGAGTGTGTATGAATCTGCACTTCAGATTCTAACTGGGAAAAGTAGACAATCCGGGTATCTTTGGAATACTCATTTCAGCATACTAAGATTTGGGACTAATTCTAATTTCGAAAAACTATTTACGACGGATAGTATGCGAATTGGGAAGCAGTCGTTGACTCATTTACCATGAGAAAACCTGAAAAGTTCAAATTACACTATGTCCAGGGCTTGACATTAACTTTTTGAGGCACTTGTCCTTCGGACAAGTAAATTTATGTTTCACTTGTCCATGCACAAAAGTCACTTGTCCGGGTAAAGATTTATAATTTTATCTAGGGCTGCACGATTTGGGGAAAATGTCATATTCCTATTATTGAGATCAATATTGCGGTTGTGATATGCGATTGCGATATAATGGTTTCATGAGTCAACTTGTTTGGTTCTAAACCAAATGCACACACAGATTAGTGATAATTCTGAAATTAGCAATAACAACTAAATGATTGATAACACCTATAATGATCAATAAGCCATTGATGTTTGGATAAAAATGAACTGTCTAACAGGTAGGACATATACAGAAATTGAATAAAGTTATCAAACAGTCTGCGCAGCATAAATTATAAATTATATATAGGCTACTCCTTATTAAAGCTACACAAGTTCTTTAGTCAAGAGCAGTGAGTAATTTTCTCTGTTCCCTTTGTTCTTTCATTAACTTTACTGACAGAACACTTTATTAGTAGCTGGCCCTTTAAGAGCAGCCGCTGTGGACAGAGACGCGGATCTCACACGCGCCTCATTCTCTCACGAGTCACAACTCTTTATGTCCATCATAAGACTGCTCTTGTGTTATGAAGATACTCGACAAATGACATTTTGGCTTAATTGTGTGTGTTGATGTTCGTTCAAGCGCGAAAGAGAACTGTATTCTGGCGCGCGGTCTGTGCATGCGCATCATACTGGTAAGCGTCTTTCTGCGAGTCACATTCAGGACATTCACAGGCCATTCACATTCAGGACATGTCTTCGTTTCAAATCTGTAAAATTAAATCTGTAAAATAGACGTAACGAGTGGCACATAACGTGAAGTAACATGGCATTTTATTTTGCTTGAAATTTAACTTGTCCGGTCGGACAACTAATTTTCTCTTCTACTTGTCCTACAAAAAATCCACTTGTCCCGGACAAGCGGACAAGCCTTAATGTCGAGCCCTGCTATGTCTGACGTAATATGAAAGTAAAATAATGGCAAATGTTTTTGAAACAAAAAAGCCTGTTGAATTTCACTACTTGAAAAATATAGGCATTGCATTAAAAAAAGAAAAGAAAATTCAAACATTCAAAAAAGTTCAAATTTTCAAGACAGTTTGAACTTTCAAAAAACAATGTGAAAAATTCAAAGTACAGTTTGTTTCAAAAGACAGTTTTATAGTTTATAAGAGAGTTTAAAAGTTAAATTGCCCATAACAACAAAAAGACAGTTTCAATGGCGAAGTATTTCTGACCATATGTACATTATATCTTTTATATATATATATATACATATATATATATATATATATATATATATATATCCCTAAAACTCATTTTATATATATATATATATATATATATATATATATATATATATAAAAAGATATATAGGGATATTTCCTATAAATCCAGTTAATTTTCTACCAACATAATGTACATATTTCAGTACTCACGTGTGCCGAGACCACTGCTGGCGCTCATAGATCGGCCCGGTTCAGGCCTGGCCTTGCTGATGGAGGGGATACTGACGGATGCTCCCAGGACACCAAGACTCTCCTGAGCGCGCACATTCTGAACACCCCAAAAACACAGTGGGCAGAGAAAAACATTTTTATTACTGAAATCAAACAATAAATAAATTCTCAAAGGCTAAAAATACACCAATGTCCCTGTAAATTATCTTAAATTTTGAAGCAAGGGAAAAATCAAATAGTTTTCTCACTTAGTTTTTCCAATAAGATTCATAAAACCAGCAGTATACACAATATTTTGCCATTTAAATGTAAACTTAAATTTGTGTTTTTTAATCCATGTCTGTTAGCATTGGGGTCATACCTGGTTTTAATCCTTAAAGGTGCAGTAAGCAATTTCTGAGAAACACTTGATATTTGAAATCAACCCAAACAAACACACCCTACCATTTTTTGCTCCGCCCCCAAAATGCACAAACATGGAAAGAGTAGATGTCTCTGTAATGAAAGCATTATTTTGCTTAACTTCAGCTATGATACTCAAAACTGTCCTGTTACTAAAGCTAATTACAACAACAGCATTGGTTCTGTGAAATGTGTTACTCACATACAGAGCAGAAATAATGCAACCTCAGCATCCGTTCTAGGCCTTCCCGCTTTGGACTCTCCAGCGCTGGAAAGCTTTTCTAATATAAACGCTGGTCCTAAAGCTCTTGCCTGATCATAACTCTTCTTTTTCAGTGATATTCCTCTTAACTTTTCTCTTTTGTAATATCTCACAGTCATCTCTCTTTCTACGGTCTTTCTTCAAATCTCCCTCTTGCTCACTCGCTCTCCTCCCCCATCATGAGTGGACATGCCCCCAATTGCTGATTGGCTACAAGTGTGTTGTGGTGGTCGTCCAAACCACTTTCAACAGTGAACTGCACCTTTAAAACTTTTAAATAATTAAAAAAATTAAAAATTAAAAATAAGAAGGAGGACGATTTGGCATGCAGAGCAACAAACAGATTGTCAATTTGTGACACAGGCAGACAGTCTGAAAACAGACTGAGGGTGAACATGAGCTGATGCATGTGGGAATACATTCGGAAAACATGGAGTGAGTCTGTGTGTCTCTCTCTGGTCCTACCAGAGAGCAGATGGAAGCAGGGGTCCCAGGGGCGGAGCTGGAAGACAGGGAGTGTGAGGAAAGAGGGGAGGAGTCCTGGGACAGGAAGTTGTCAGCAGAGGTGAGTGTCATGTGATAGACATGCTCAAAGCTGGTAGGGGTGGAGATGAGGCGCAGATGAGGAGAGGGGAGAGGAGAACCGGGCTACAGAAGGAACCCAAAAGGAGCAGATATAGAGGGGTGAAATGGAGGAAAAAGAAAGAAAAAACATAGATGCATGCACAGTTTACTGCTCAATAATGGCAGAAATAAGAATAATAAGTTGGTGTCAAGTCAATGAGATAAAGTCATTTAAAAGACAACATGAAAGCAAAATTGACCTATTTACTTCCTAAATGTTAGTTATATAAAATTGCCATGTAACGTGACATTACGAAAGTCAAATGTGGTTTTATGCCATTGTTTAATCAAGCTCATCTATAAAACTGAAATAATAACAGTGGAAATAATTAACAGCTCATGCTCATTAAAACAGCTCTTAGAAACAGATGGATGGAGGCGTAGAATCTGAGAGGTTATGTTCTTCCTGCTGTCAGCTGCTCCTACCATTGGCAGATCTTTCAGGATCTGGATCCCATCTCCCGGGCCCATATGAACCACATGGTTGAAGTTTGTTGGTTTTGAAATGAACTTGTTCCTCATTTCTGGGTCTCTCCGCATCTCCCTGAAGAGCACAAACAATGCAATGTGACTCAGAGCACAGGAATAACTTCTCAAGACTAGAATAATTCAACAAAATGCAAACATAAAACTTGGATTACAATTAAGGGCTTTCCACAGTATTACCTTATGCTTCTCAATAAATTCATATATTTTTTACAGAAACTTTCACTAGCTGTTTAGTTGCAAAGAATTACAGTGCTGAAACTGTAATGAATTATTTTATTTATTTTACATGATATTTTCACAGATAAACTTTAAAGATGCACAGATACTACATTTAGCCGATACCGATGATTTAGATTTATATCTGCTGATACCATAGTTTGATTTTCTTAAAGGTAAAAAAATAAATAATAATAATAATAAATTGGATTTGTATAACGCTTTTCTCGAACTCAAAGTCGCTTTACAGGGAAGGTAAATAAAACGAGACAAAAAAAAAAAAAAAAGGTGGGGCTACGTATAGGCAGAGGTAAAGAGATGGGTCTTGAGGCGGGACTGGAAGATGGTGAGGGACTCAGAGGTGCGGATCTCATGGGGAAGGGAGTTCCAGAGCCTGGGAGCTGCCCTGGAAAAGGCTCTGTCGCCAAAACTGCAGAGCTTGGACTTTTGGCTGCAGAGGAGACCGGCTGAGGTGGATCTGAGGGACCGTGGGGTTGGTAAGGGGAGAGGAGGTCAGAGAGGTAAGAGGGGGCCAGGTGGTGAATGGCTTTGTAGGTTTTTGTATGTGATCCGGTGGGAAATGGGAAGCCAGTGTAGTTGTTTTAGAACTGGAGTGATGTGGTGCCAGGATTTGGAGCGGGTGGTGAGTCGAGCGGCTGCGTTCTGGAGCAGTTGGAGTCTTTTTATGTAGGTCAAGCTGATACCAAGGAGTAATGAGTTGCAGTAGTCCAGTCGTGAGGAGATGAAGGCGTGAATGAGTCTTTCAGCAGCAGAGGGTGTGAGTGAGGGTCTGATTTTGGCGACGTTGCGGAGGTGAAAGAAGGAGGTTTAGATGACATGCCGGATGTGAGGCTCAAGGGAGAGGGTTGAATCTAAAATCACGCTGAGATTCCGGGCCTTAGGAGATGGGGAGACAATGGTAGCTGACAGACAGGAATTGATGTGGGAGAGGGGAGGATTGTGGGGGGACTTGGTGCTGAGGTAGATCTGGGTGTCATCAGCATAACAATGGAAGTTCAGGTTGAAGTGGCGGAGTATCTGGCCAAGAGGGAGGATTTAGATGATGAAGGGGAGGGGGCCAAGTACGGAGCCTTGGGGAACGCCTTGGGTGACTGTGACTGTGGCAGAGGTATGGTTATGAAGAGAGATGAAGTGGGATCTGTTGGAAAGGTAGGAACGAAGCCAGCTGAGTGCAGTACCTTCAATACCAAGAACTTTGAGTCTGGTGAGCAGGATGTTATGGCTCACGGTATCGAAGGCTGCACTCAGGTCGAGAAGAATAAGGATGTTAAGGGAACTGGTGTCAGCGGAGATGAGGAGGTCGTTGGGGACTTTGAGGAGAGCGGTTTCTGTGCTGTAGAGGGGGCGAAAACCAGATTGGAGAGGTTCAAATTGGTTATTGGCATCAAGATTGGTTTGTAGTTGTGAGGCGACTATACGTTCCAGGGTTTTAGACAGGGGAGGTTGGATATTGGACGGTAGTTGTTGAGGGAAGAGGGATCCAGACCAGGTTTTTTGAGGATTGGGGTGACAGCGCCAGTTTTGAAAGCAGAGGGGACAGTTCCAAGGGACAGTGAAGAATTGAAGAGGTTAGTGAGGTAGGGGCAAAGGATGGCGAGGCAGGAGTGGAGTAGGGAGGGAGTCAAGTGAGCAGGTAGTGGGTTTGGAAGAGCTGATTAGTTTAGAGATTTCAGGAGCGGTGACCAAGTCAAACTGTGAGAGGAGGCGGTGTGGAATGGGGGGAGGGAGGTCAGAAGGGATGGGGGTCGGAGTGGCCGTGGTAGGTGCAGTAGTAGATACTGGGAGGTCGGATGCAGGGGATAGATTTATAAATGTTGTTGATTTTATCAGCGAAAAAGTGGAGGAAGGAGTTGAATAGATCCGGAGTAGAGGTAGGGAGGGTGTTGGTCCAAGGCTTGATGAGGTAGTTTATTGTGGAGAAGAGGGTTCTGGGGTTGTGACAGGGGTTGGTGAGGATGGTGGAGAGGTAAGCAGATTTGACAGCAGTGAGGGCATCTTTGTAGGCGATGAGGTGGAGTTTATAGGCTTCATGGTGTACTGTAAGAGATGATTTTTTTTGTCCGACGTTCAAGTTGAGGGCCAGTTTGTTTCATTTTCCGGAGTGCAGGTATGTGCCAGGGTGACGAGGTGTTAAAAGTGACGGTTTTTGTTTTAAGAGGTTCCAGGGTGTTAAGGGAGGTACATCAGGTGTGAGATCATCAGGTGAAGTGAGGTTTGAGTCCAGGTGGAGAGTGGTGGAGAGCAGGTCAGAGAGATGTTGGGGATCAATAGATTTAAGGTTGCGGAAGGTGATTTCTCTAAGGAGGCGGGGGCATGGGGTTGGAGAAGGAATGGTGAACCGTATCAATTTGTGGTCAGAGAGTGGAAAGAGGCATGAATGGAGGTCGAGCACTGGTTGGTTAGTGGAGCAGACCAGATCGAGAATGTGTCCTTTTTCATGGTTGGGGAATGTGACATGTTGGGTGAGAGTAAAGTTGTCCAGTAAGATGGTGAATTCTGATGACAGCTTGCAGGTGGGGGAGTCTATGTGGATGTTTAAGTCACCGAGTAGCAGCAGACGTGGAGAGAGGGATGAGGCTAGTGTGAGGAGTTCTGTAAAATCAGGGCGGAAGGAGGGATTAGGTTTAGGTGGCCGGTAGATGAGGATAACTGTCATGGAGGAAAGAGCTTTGAAGGCGAGATATTCAAATGATGATACTCAGGGGAGGGTGAGTTCAGTGATCCGGAAGTTCTGATTGTAATTAACAGCGAGGCCACCCCCACGGCGGGAGGGGGGGAGTTTGCAGATGTAATTGTAGCCAGTGGGGGATGCTTGGTTGAGGGAGAAGAAGTCATTGGGTTGTTGCCAGGTTTCGGTAAGCAGAAGGAAATCCAGCGTGTTGTCGAGGATTAGTTCATGGAGGGCAGGGGCTTTATTGTTAAGCGATCGGGTGTTGAGAAGGGCAAAGTTGGCATGGTGAGAGGGGGGTGAGATGGGGCCAGGCTGGAAAATTCTGTGGTGAAAATAAACAAACTTGCGGCGACAGCTTCTGTGGATGTAGCGAGGTCAACGTAGAAGTCCAAGCTGTTTGATGAATGGGATGCAGGATGGAATGGAGTAGTTAATTAGTTCGACCATTTGCAGAGTTGAATATTTGAACATGATGCCGGGCGGAGGGGCTGAGAGCTCTGTGATAGCAGTTAGCGATGGACTAGGGACACAGAGATGGATGACTGATGTGAGTGCCAAAATGATCCACGGCATGACAGGAGATGAAAGTCTTGGTCACGGCTCACATCCGATGGAGGTTGCCTATGGGAAAGAGGTAGGCAAACGGGTTAGCCGCTCTTGCAGCTAATTCAGCTAGAATTAGCCTCCGCACGACTAGATGAACACGGGCAGCCAGCCAGCGGCTAACCGACGAGGCGACAGTCCGGTCGAGTTGCCCAAGCGGCTTCGTGAACCAGCTGAGAGGCTGTCCAGAGGTAGAGGTACAGTGAATACAAACAAAACAGAATGAATAGCAGACAGAGAAGCGGCGAATAAACAGCGCCAGCATCCTCCCACGTCTCGCGCACATGAGAAAGCGCTGACTAATCTCAACTAATGCTGTAAACTATACAGGGAACCTTCTCATTTGGTACATTACTATACTATTAGAAGTTAAAATTAACAACAGAGCCCCAACTACTATATTCAACTACAATTTGTAACTTAATAATTACACAGTGTAGTTTTCAAAAAACACTCTTCATTGAAAAATTAATTTAAACAAATTTTTTATTGCTAACTAATGAACTGTGAACACTGGATAACTGGTAAATGCAACGCTAAGTGATATGTTTACAAGCTTTTTTACTGACGTCTTTCCGCGATTGATACACAGATAAGAGACATGATACATTTCGTTAAGTTGCACCGTAACTTTCAACAAACCTTTTGATGTTCATTCATGCTTTCTGTGCTATGATGAAAAAGAGGAAGAGATGACTGCCACTTGAACTGAGGCGCTACAACAAGCTGTCACGTCACATTTAAGAGCTTCAAAACGCCATTCCTAATATTCGTGATAAAACGATCAGAATTTTAAAGCTGAGACTTTTGTTTCTGTATTGGATGGGAGGCGCTACAAATATCGACCCTCTACGCACACAAAATACAAAAAAAATGATCGTTTGCATGTAGCGTGTCGATTCCGCGTGGTATGTTAGACTCTCTCGCTCGCTCTCTCTCTCTCTATGCGTGTGTGTGAGAAACACACCGCTCTCAGCAAAGCGACGGGGAGTTGTGCGCCTTCAGACTAGAGTTTACAGTACGCTGTGCATCAACGGAGCTGCACTGAAATAGTACAGATCGCTTGACAGAGAGCAAAACTCTAAAGCGCTCAGACAGATTGTTCAGCGAGTGAAAATATATATATGCTAAACTTATACTTAGCCTCAAACACACACAGGCAGGCATGTAAAATCTAGAAATCTATTATCCAATGGCTAATGATAGACATTATTTAGTCGTCTAGAGTTAAGATTTAGTGGCATTTTAGAGGCTTGAACTAAAGGTGATTCATAGGGTCAAATAGAGCCTGCTTTAACATCGATATTTTTTTAACTGTTAATGTGTTATTGTCACGTTCTTCAACAGCTTCAACAGCCCATAATTTAGGGCTTTCTTCACACACAGTATGAGTTGCAGTCTGACAAGTTTTTCCACCCCCTGATTGACACAATATATTTGGCCTGATCATTTGCTGTTTTTAAACAATTGGCAGATGACCGATAGTGAAAATAATACTGATTATTGGCCGATACATTGGTGCATCCCTAATAGACTTGCTACTGACCTCGTAAATATGTAAATAAGATTTTTAAACCAGGGATAAAATAATCATGAACAGCGTGAAACATTAAACTTAATTTTTTCCTCGAATTTAGAATGGTCTAAAAAATGAACAATTTCAAGTGTGAAAAGCCCATACGAGTTTCCTTTAGAAGTCATGCTGGTTAGTGTTGCTAGGCTTGAACATCACCTCCTCTGCAGAACTCTCTCCTCCTCCGGCACGCGGAAAGAAAAGCGCCGTTTGCTCGTCACACTGCGCACCATCTGTTTACGCCTGTTATCAGATGTCGCTGGCACCACCAGCTCATCTCCCTCTGCACATCATTACACATTACACAACACATTTAACGATAGAACAACAAACGTCTACTAGTATGTAAAAATTTGTTAAATCACATACGCATGAGTTTAAGCTTCCTTTTTACAAGATGCTACATATTAAGCCAATTCTTTTTACCAATATGAAATCAAAATCTACCCTATTCTATTTTTAATAAATGTTCCTAAACCTAGTGTGAAAGACTTATCAGTGTAAATTTTTAAGAAAACAATGTTTGTGTGAAAATGCATTAGCTTTCTCTGCCTCCGAAACAACTTTTCACTTTCTTATCTTTTATTTCCTGCTGAATATTGCATAAATACGTGGGGCAGGAATATTCAGAATCCTTGAGGAGCAGCAGGAGGGAGAATCTCACCTGCCGTCTTGTTTTTAAAGTAGATGAGCCGTACGGTCTCCAGCCCCAGCAGGTTTAGAGAGCCATCAGCGTTCAGAGGAAGAACCTGCAATGCAGGAGACACACAGCTCATTAACACACTGAACTTTCATTTACCACCTGCTTCTACTATATTTTATTACAAAAAGAGATGAGAAGCTCTCTCTGGAAGCGTGTCTTTTTTATGATGTGGTATTATTGAAGATATAATGAAAAGTGTACATTTTTCAAAGGCATCGTTTGAATCCAATCCATAGTGTTGACGTCAAATACATCCACTGCATTCTCGCTATACACTGACAGGTAAGGTGCATTATAACCTGCAAGACATAAGTCACAGAAAACAAACAAGTTATCCTCAGCATGCCTTTTGTGCAAATTATGAGCACAACATCCGCAACTATTATAATCTATGAGCACATAACTACAACAATGCACAATCTAAACTTCATTACACAAAATATTTAGCGTAAAATAAGGTCATAATATTTACATAAAATAAATATATAATTATATATATATATATACATATATTTAAAATGCACTATATATTATATGACCAAAATCTTAAATCACTAAATACAAGCATAAATGAAAACTAACTATAATAGAACAAATACATAAATGAAATAGACCTCCCTGAAAAACTTAAAGCATTAGAAATAAGAAATACTAGGCTACATAAGCATAGAGAATTCTATTTCGCAGCTTATTGCACTTCAATGATCTAAAATCACATGTTTTTAAACCACTATATTATACTGTAGATATATCAATTATATTATAAAACCATTTCAGCAATAATATCTTTACCTTTTTTTTTTTTTTTAGAAAAGCTAAAATTTTGTAAGATAATACATTTCAAGTGCAGTAATTTCATCCAATTTTGTTGACTGGTACTATCACACTGCGAACAAGTAAACACAAGCCATATTAATCAGAAGAGAAAGACAAATCGTCACTCACGGCATGAGGTGGGCTTAGCCGGCCACATGAGTTCCTGTTGTCGTGAACGTCTGCCCTGGCAGTCCACATACACACCGATACTGTTAAAGCACAAGAGCAGCTCTTTACTGGAGATCTCCACGAGGCAGAGAGCGTCCAGCTTCAGATGCTCGATGAAGTCCAGGGTGTGATCGTCAGGGTGAAGGAGGCTATTGACCTCTCCATCCCCCTGAAGACTGTAGCGCAGGAACCCGGACTGGTAGCCTACGCAAAGCTTGTCGCCCTGGAGACCCATCCACTGCACTGATCCTGGGACGATGAAATCCCGCAGCTTCCGATGGCGTGTTTTGCTCTTGTTGAGCTCGTAGATGATCACCTTGTCAGTTTTTTTCATGGCCACAAAAAGGCATGTGGGAGATCCCTGTCTGATTGTACCCGAAACCAGAGTTTGGCAGCCTTTGGTCTCCACTATCTTGTTGAAGTCGGCATCTCGGTCATCTAGGGCCATCATAGGGTAGAGTCGCACGTGGCCCTTTTGACCAGATATCACGGCAATCAACTGTTCTGACGGGATTAGCTCAATCTGATGGACCTTTTTATCTCCTACCTTGATAATCTCTGTAAATAGGAATATATAAACAATAAGAGGCTTTGTATTAACATCAAGTAATACAGTAGGATGTCTAAAAATACAGTGTAAAGCAACAGATAAGCACAGTAAACGCAAATAAAGCTTTTAATTACGCTTACCGTCTTTGGTAACATGAATAACGTACAGCCCTTCCTCATTGCCCAGGGCTATCCTCTCATGATCTGTGGATAAATAGAAGTGTAGTTAAAATAAACAAAAAGCAGTTTGATAAACCTACTCTGGATTGAGTTGGACTTGTGCAGACCAGTTCTTAAATTGTTGTTTTACTAAAGAAGATTTTTCTTGCTCTTTTGAAGTATGGGAATTCAAAGAATTAATAAATGTTATATACAAATTCAGCAGTATATCTTTATATATTATTATATAATATTATTTTACACACACATTACAATTATATTATTAAATATCATTATATACAGTTATATATATATAAGACTTGACATGTGCTTCCTGTTTGACAACAGAAATGTAATAATTTCTTCCACCTCGTGGATTGGTACCATCATTCATGAGAGCACTACGACACATGCGTGTTCTGTTGATCTGAGGGTAGACGCTATTGCGTGAAGTGGTAAATTATGTTGTTTTTTGTGCAAACAAAGCACTTGTGTCGCTTCATAAAATTGAGGTTAAACCACTGGAGCTTTCAGAATTCATTAAAAAGATCTTCATTTGTGTTCCGAAGATGAACAAATGTCTTTAGGGTTTGGAACAACATGAGGATGAATCATTAATCACAGAATGTATATATATACATATATATACACACATTATATATATATATATATATATATATATATATATATATATATAATTTTTGGGTGAACTACATGATCGCTCACATACACAAGGCGAGCAGATGCACTCATTTTACATGTGAAGAGGTTAGCCAATCATATCAGAGATTATATAAATATGGAAGTCTTAATGATTGTTATGTAATAAAAAACCTTGACATTAACAATATAAATCTAAGATTATTGGGATGTGGTGGATTGTACCTATAATAGCAGCAGCTTGTGTGGTTTTGATTAGAGGCAGTGAGCTGTCATACACTTCTTTAGGGACGTAAACAAAGCGTTCTTTAAGTTTGCTCTTCTTCAAGAGGCAGTGCAGCTCGTTCAGCATGCCAACCCACTTGGTTCTTTCCTGATCGCTGTTGGTCAGGATCAAGATGGAGCATTTCTTATTCCTGGATGAGGAGAGCTGTGACGCTGTCACCTACAGGAAAGGAAGAGGACAACAACTTCAAATTTTATCACCCGAACACAGGCACAAAATAATTTTGAACTTATGTAAATAAAATATTGTACAATCATGTTCAACTCACCCTGAAGATACAGGGAATGTCCTTCCTGTTCGCATGAATGACATCTGATGCCAAAACTGCGCTAACTGAAAATTCCTCGTCCCTGCAAAAAAAGAGAACGATTTAGATGTTATGCAAACACAGTGATTAGAATCAAAAACAGGACCAGATGTTCTCACTGACCTCATGTCAATAACCTGGTTCACTGTGACACCAGGCTGAGCAGCTTTGCCCTCCGGGAGATCGTATAAGAAGAGTTTGAAGTCACAGACCACAGCGATGGACCTCTGCCACCCCTTCTTCACACCTAATGGGTTCGGCACCTAAAAGAAAAGATCTCAGAATTAGTTCTCGAATAACTGAAAACAAAAGTGTCCATCTTAAAGGGTTAGTTCAACCTAAATGAGAATTCTGTCATTAATTACTCACCCTCATGTCGTTCCAAAACCGTTCCCCGGAACACAAATGAATATATTTTTTATGAACTCTGAGAGCTTTCTGTCCCTCCGTTGACAGCTACACAACTACCACTTTGACACTTAAAAAAGTTCATGAAGAGATAGCAAAACTAAATATGAATTGAACGGTTCAGTCTAAATTTTCTGAAGAGACATGGTCGCTTATATGATGAAAAGAATTTTGGCTTTTATATATACACTTGACAAGCGAGAACCAATGAACTTCATCTTCGTGTTTCGCAGCACGTTTGAGCTTCCACAAGAACCAAGGTTTGTTCTCTCACGTCAAGCAGGTTCGGTTGAGCTTCTGTTTAAGTTCGCTAATCAATATGTATATGTGAATAAAAGCCTAAATTCAATCTGTTCACTATATCAAGCGATCGTGTCTCTTCAGAAAATTTGGACAAGACCGCTCAATTCATATGGATTATTTTACAATTAACTATTTGAAGCATCTGTGGTAGTTGCGTAGCTGTCAATGGAGGGACAGAAAGTCTCCCGATTTCATCAAAAAGATATTAATTTGTGTTCTGAAGATCAACGAAAGTCTTACGGGTTTGGAACGACATGAGGGGGAGTAATTTAACACAGAATTTTCATTTTTGACATTTTTGGGTGAACTATCCCTTTAATTATATTATATTTTTATTTATATAAAATATTTAGATTATAAATAGACCTTTGGTGACAGACCAAAGACTTTTATTTTTAAAGCTAAAACATTATAGGTTGAAATTATAAATGAATCCTGGTCCATTTTCCAGGAAGATAAAAAAAATGATGTTTATCTACTAATAGAAATATTAACAGTAATAGTTTTAATTACTAAAATGTTATGAGGATTTAAACAAAACCATCTAACCTTGACGTGGCCCTCATAAGCCGTGCCAGTGCCCTTCTGGGGGTCAATACACAGCGGTCCTTTGGTTTGATCCGGGGGGATCGGGCACACGGCAGGAGCTTTGTCCGCACACGTCACATGACAGGAGAAATTACAGACTGCAGGAGGGGGAGAACTAGGTGAATGCCAATCTTAACATCATTTACCATTTCCATGACAACCTCAGCCGAGCCCTTACCTTCACACGTACAGCCCTGCCGAATTATTCCCACCATTAGAGAAGTACACAGGTTACACTTAGTGGCCGTGTTGAAGGTCTTCACCACAAATTGATGGGCCTTTGGCTAAAAAGAGCAATTTAGAAAATTATAAATTACAACATATTACAAAATATAAGATATGTTTGACTGGCTGATATGAAAGTAGTTGTAGAATGTGAGGAAAATGAATTACTTTAGGTGTGCTGTGACCAGAGCTACTGTATCCTGATCGAACTGGTGTTTGAACGCCTCGTTGTGGCTGATCTACCTGCTGGATACATAGTCACGGCTATTAGTCACAGCATGCTAACATCCAATCAGAAATGTTAAATGAATACATTGGAACAAGCTCTGTGTTAAAGGAGAACTCCGGGCAAATTTTAAGTTAATCTTGATCGTTAGACCTTTGTGAGTACTGACTATAGAAAAAAAACGAACCGGTAATCTTTAGCGCGTAGTACTACGGGAGTTTGCACATCAAGTTGAAGTACAACTAGCCACAACTGCAGAATCTCGAGGTCATGAAAAGGAAGACAATGAAAATTTAAGCTCTTATATTTTCGCATTCTGTTGCCACAATTCAGAAAGGCACAAAGACGAACCATTTCTTCTTCACTTGTAAGCAACTCTGATCTTAACTCGTCGCACATGATCAACGCTCCTCCCACCTGGACGTTGTTTACCTTTTCCGGCTACAGCACGGGACTGCAGCGCGAGACTACAGCTAGCCGTCTAAAAGACTATTTAGGTGAGTTGAAACAATGGCTAAGTTTCTAAACGTATCTTGTTCACATGTAGGGTCCCTGTTCATGTTGGACAGACGTTTTAATTGCATTTTGTGTCTGTTAAGAGGCTCAAAAACGCTCTTTATGTCCATGCCCCCATAGCTGCCGTCTTAGCTGGGTGGGAGCTCTGGGCATTCGCGGTCGCAGCTCCGAGTAGCAAGCACCAATCCGTTTTTTTTTTCTTTCTATAGTCAGTACTCACAAAGGTCTAACGATCAAGATTAACTTAAAAATTGCCCGGAGTTCTCCTTTAAGTTTCATCCAAAATGGCAGTTAAATGGACTAAGTTTCTGAGTTTTAGTGTTGCTAAAGGGGTCAGACATTGTGAAGGCACCTCTTGAGACTCCAGCAAATCACTGGTAGTTGAGGGCGAGCGAGAGTGTGACGTGACCTGGGATCTTCCATCTTCCTCCCGGCATGGTGTGTTGGACAGGCTTAAGTTATCGATGGAATCAATCTATTGAGAAGGTTAGAGAGAGGAACTATTTAGAGAACCGATCCAGCTTTACTATGAACTATTAGCAGTAGATGGAAAGCATAATGCATTTAGACCCAAGACATGCCTGATAAACATAACAACTGACTCTTTGAAAATACATCATGCACATTAGAAGCATTTTGACAGGACAGACTCAAACAAGACCCAAACAACACATCAATGATGCTTGACAGGAACAAGAACTGAGAATATAGAGTAATCTGAAACGCAAACACCTCATGTCTGTTTCACAACAAGCTTCACAGTAGTTTAGAAACAGCAATTATATGCAAAAGTTAATTAGAAGAGGAGTCATCCACACCTCAAATGGTAATGCAGGATGAATGGAATCAAATGTTTGTATATGTATTAGCTACAGAAAGTGTCAGTTTGCAGTCCAAATGCTCATGATGAAGAAGAACTGAAGAGGAATTGACCCTGAATGTGACAAAAACATCAAGTGCACACGAAAGACCCTCTGGGAAGTGTGGATATGTTGCTTCTGCCATGCAGTAGCAGACCGCAGACATGCATCAAAGTCACGCAATCAAACCAACAGAGATGAACCACTGCACCAAACACAACAAAAGGAGCTTACACGTCTGCCTTTGCCGGATGGCCCACAGGCAGTGGAGCGCTTCATCACAGACAAAAACAGAAAGATAGAACGAGAAAACAAAACAAAAAGAGAGCAAAAATATATGAAAAAAAGAGAAAAGGATTTGCACGTTTACACATTTTAAAATTACGGCCTCAAAAGCCCAGAAGTAATAATCGAGAACGTATTTCAGCCAGGTATTTAATCCACAGTAAACCATGTAGAGACAGAGAGTATTAGAGGAAACATAAATATCAATAAATCATTATTTTCTAATTTACAAATGAAAAAGCAGACATAATGAATTAATGTTATAAAGTCAAAAATGCTGCAATTTAATTCTAAAATGAAGCCACATGCAACTGTTTCAAAACACCTACATCAAACTGATCCAGGGCGGAGGTTGGAGCATTAAGGAAGGCCAGGAAGGAATTCTGGGAGTCCTGGTGCTTGACCCCTAGAACACATAACATGACTTAAATGTCCCATGCAAACATATACACCATCTAAAATATCAAGAAATTTTGGCTGATTGATTTCAAATGTTTCTGGCTTTTACCTTTAGACAATCGCAGATTCTCAGTTTCCAGTTTCAGCCTCTGGATCTCTGCCTCCAGGTCCTGGTTCTTCTTTTCCATCTCGTCCAGCTTACTGTGCAGAACAGAATCAGACACAATGTAATGACCATTACCAGATTAATTTACCAACATATGGCCATTTTTAGATCATCAATCCTGGCCACTGGTCAATTAACTTTTTACTATTAAAGTCAATGTCAATGGCTTTAATTTCACTAAAGACAATGAAACAGAAGAACCAACAGATTTTGTTTCTGTATTATGATGTACATCCGAGTGCAACAGATATCAAAAAAGAAAAAAAAACAAGGAACTATATATATATATATATATATTCATAGCTTTTCTCTTGGTTGCGCTGCTTCCAGTAGTGTATGTTTATGTTAGATCTTTTATCCAATTTTATTTCAGCCATCATGTTTTGCCATGGACAAAGAAATCTGCCTTGAGGCCTTCAGAATCAATAGTGCGGGCGTCTGTAGTTTAAATGAATGGCAATGAACCTGTTGCTTTAACCAATCAGTATATCAGTCAGATTTAATCAGCCAATTAGATTTCGATTTGACTGCATCGGGGCCATCTAGTAGGCGTACAATAACGTCAGCATTTTCACGGTTTTTGAATGGATGGTCAGAGCGCATACTACTGTTACTGGTAGTCAGAACTAGCTAACTGCATCTGTAGCGAACTGCATAAACCAAAATATATTCCTGTAGATAGTTAGATAGAATAGTTTTCAACCCACAAATTAATGTTTCTTTCTTTCCTCGACCCCCCAGCAGTTTCAAACCTACCGTGAAAAAATCCCTTATCCACCTTATTCTGCTCTAAACAATGGGCGCCGCCATGACGACGACTCCGGTAGCCTACTTCCGGTTCGTACTGTATTAGCAGTGAGAGAATGAGTTCAGGCTCTACATGTGCTGTTGTTGGTTGTTTTAGCAATTCAAAAAAGATAAAAAACTTTTTAGAAACTGGGTGCTTTGAGCATAAGATAAAAAGGAGAGAATGCCTATGTCCGGTTCGTATCAGCTACATTCAATACCAGAGAGTAGACGTTTTTGGTTAGCTGCGCTAAAACTGAAGCATCCAACGAAAAAGGTGTAATACGTTACCAGTAGGGAGGGGCATTTCAAGCAAAAATAATATTCGAAGATCGCTGGGTATTATGCAATTAATATTCGAGAATCGCACCCCTCCATCACATCACGCACACATGCATGTAAAGGCTATAGTCTACACACCAGAGCACATGAGCAAAGCGGAGCAGTGTGACGCTTAAATATAAGTTAAACAAAAAACAACTAAACATACGTTTTATATTTAAGTTTCACAATATAATGTTTTAAAAAAAATTTATTTCATCTATGTTGATTATATGAAAAGGGAACCGCATAAGATGAGTCAAATATGATCATAAGATGCCCAATATATCGGAAAACATTTGGAATGGCTCAGACATGATTTTGAACACTTATCAAATTTTGTTTTGTAGAAAGCCTTTCTTTAAAGTGAATTTCGTTTAGTATAAATTGTATCTTCATTTTTATCAATGTTTTATCAACAAATTGCCTGGAATAATAAATAAGTAGATATACAGGACACGGAGGCGCGGGCGCGTGAACTGGAGCGCGTCTTATTAATCAACGAAACTCAGCGTATAAGTTAGGCCCTACTTGCCTCACATACATGATAAGTATATCTACAGAAAGCTTGAAATGTGTACTTTTAAACAAAATAATTAAAAACGAGCAGAAATGGGCTGCTCTCTGCTTATGCATAGGTTAATTCGTATGAAGTGTGCATTTCTCTCTATAGGCGCGTTCACTACTGCGAATATGGCGAGTCAGTATCATCAAATTTATCTTTGCAGTTGACACTTACAGAAAACACTAGTTATTAATAAACAATTCAAATGTTTAATGAATAATCATTACTTTTGCCGGGGTTTTTTTGTGGCAAGCTTATGCGTGCGTTGAGATGCAGAATAGGCAATATATTACGAAAACGCTCATTATGGTTTAGCATTCTCTCCCATATAGTATACATAACTTCCAACCCAACTTCAGTCGTGCACGGGCAGGGCCAGCCCTACTTATTTCACATATTTTCTAACCAGCACATCACTGCGGGCGTTCTGAGCAAGCGGCCCTTAATCTTCATAAAGCTTCGAACCGGAAAAGGACAACCGGCTTTCTGGTTCAAACCCGTTATGAATCATGGGTAAATTCGCTTACCAGGAAAAAGGTGGATACAGCTTAACGCAGAATCACAGAACACGATTCGATCTGTCTGGGTAACAACAGAACTGACTGTAATGTATGCCATGACTGATTTTGAAGGCAAAAATCTTAACGCACAGATAACCTGTACAACAGAGTAATTGAAGTCTTTTTGAGGAAAAAATTTAGGATGGATTTTGTGTAAAAAATTATCAGTAGTTTTGGTTAGTATAAAGCTTTTTTGCCCCCGATTTTTTCTGTGGTATGTATGATTTACTTCCTAATTTTTCTTGTAAATTTATGATCGAAACTTCCTTTTAACATTCATACTATTGTAACGTCTGACAAGTAATGTTCTGTATCTGAACTTATAATTCGACTGAGAACCACTGTACACTAACATCACAAGCAGAACTCACTCGCTCGTTTCTCTCTACCCAGCCTTTTCCGATCTCACTGCATTAACCCAAAAACTGCCAGTGCAAAATAAAAACAGCAATTTCCCAACAATTATAGAGTCTGTGCACTGCTACACTATTAAAAAGTTATTAATTCAGGTAGGACACCACTGAAGGCCTAGGAGTGAAATGCATGGCCCGCCACTGATTAGCTGGACTGTAAACTGGACAATAGAAAAGTACCTTTTAGGCAAGTCATTTGACTCGGCGACCATCTTTAAAACACCTCTCAGGCAGCTATTTCAGCCATGCAAGTGCAGTTCCTATCTCTTTGAATGGGAAAATTCTCCAAAGCTGCTCACCAAGCTTACGATTATATTTCATTTTTGAAATCACCAATAAAATCTGACAACAACTGTCTCATAAATTTTGTTTCTAAATGCTCAAATCATGACAAAAAAAATAAATTTTCATGCTAGAGCAGCCAATGCAGTCATAAGCACACGTCTCAGAACATTGACTGTTTTTAAAGCAACCGGAGCTTCTAATGGCAGCTGCACTGACGCAATGACTTTATTAATAAGCAAATGGCTCTTTTTTACTTAGAAGGCGGGATTTGATTTATTCTGCGTGTTGAACTTTCTCCCATTCATAGTAATATGAGTACACCTTCTTTATATATTTAAAGACTTTGTTAATACCTATCAAATAATTTCCTGATGTACAGATAGGTACGTTCTATTGCAAACTTTAAAGGAGAGATGTATGTTTTACCTCTCAGTGGCCATATGGGACGTCTTGACTTTGTTGAGCTCATCCTGGATGGTTTGTTTGGCTCTAATCTCAGCATCCAGTGCAGACTGCAGCTCCAGACGGGCAGACATGTCCAGCTTAGCAAAACGTCTAACCTTCCATGGCATGTCCTGGAAAACCAGAAGAAAAGAGAATCAAACATCTACTGGGTCTCAATGCAGTAGAATTTGGTGCCATTGAAATGCTTTAAATATTGTAAAGGTCAATGTTTAGAATAAACTTTAATCAACTCATTCTAAAAATGCATTCCTAAAACTAAGCACTAAGTTAACAGTCAAGATCAAAGTTTAGTTCTCTTACAGTAGCACGTGCACCCAGACTGGTGTTCCTCAGACCTTCCAGTTCTTCTGTCATCTTAGTAGCCAAAGCCTGCAGATATCCTCGAGCATCTTTCTCATCACTGACCCTGAGAGAGAAAAACAGATGTTCACAACCACAATTACCAAATATGGCCACAAGATGGCTCCACGGCCACACAAATACCAAGGGTTTGGTGCCAAAGAAGCAGAAATGAACACTGAACAACAATTATGCAGAGTTATATTATACAACATTATACAGCTTCATTTTTTGAGAAATTTTTATTACATTTTAGAATTTTCAGCAGTCCTGATTTTAAGCTTTCAAGCAATTGACAAATGTTATGGTCGCATAATTAATATTCATTAGTCAAGCTGCAAAGTTTAATAATAGGTCCTCATCCCATTCTTTTCAGATCATTCCTACACTCCAGCACCTTGGGTCCAAGGTCTAGATTTGTATATACTGCCAAATAAACTGACGGTGGTGCAATTTCTTTTAAAGAATTTTTCTAAAGACCTTTTTCTAAGTCAGTTTGTTTTGGAAATGCAAACTGATTGTGTATGTTTGAAATAGCTACACTTGGCGTTACAATTTCTGGAAAATAGCTAATAAAAGCTAATTTAAAAAAAAAAAAAAAAAACTTGTTGGGGCATTTTCATAAAAAAGATTATGTTATAAAGAAATTATATTATACACTGCCCAGCAAAAACATAAGTTGCTGTTTGGATTTAAAAAAAAAAAGGCAAATGCTTAAGAGTGTATGATTGGATCATTATTGCAGTCATTATTATGTTTCGATCATGTAAACAACCTTGTTGACCAAAAATGTATGCACCTCTTGATGTAAACAAGATCTTGACCAAAAATGTATGCACCTCTTGATGTAAATAACATCTCAACATGTATCTCCATCAAGAGGTGCATACATTTTTGGTCAAGATCTTGTATTGAGAATGCAAGAGTCCAGCACTCTGTAAAGTCTCCTCCAGCACATCCCAAAGACTTTCAATGAATTTAAGGTCTGAACTCAGAAGTCCCAATTCATGTGTGAAAATGATTCACAATTATTTCACAATTTGAGCCTGATGAATCTTGACATTGTCATCCTGGAATATGGCCATGATGTGTCTTCCTCCTACATGGTTGCTTAAGAAATGAGAAGCTACACACTCCATCAATTAGGGTTAGAAGAACTGTTGCCAAACATGTAACATGCTAGAAACATAATAATCACTGCAACAGGGATCCAATCATAGACATTTGCCTATCTAATTCCAAACAGTGACTTTTATGTTGGTAAGGCAGTATATATTTGCTCCTCAAAGTTCAGGGTTTGGCTGGCCTACAACAGCGTCAAAAATGTACCATTGTTTGAGGGCAAAAACGCCCATGTCTTGTGGTGAATTCCATAATATAGCACTCTAGGCCCTTCTAGTTTGTGTGTTTAGCACCTCAGCAGACTACATAGTGACCTGCAATGCACAGCAAAGACAACATGAAGTAACTACACTAACAATGGAACTGACCAAATGGCTTTTATTTTTTATTTGATAATTTGATTTTAATTTTCAGTTTACTCTGAATCTAAGCATGATCATATCCATCAGATTAAAATCTAAGACAATGATTCCAGATTAAAATGTGATTAGACAGCAGGGTAAAAGCATGTGCGTTTCTCACCATTGAATGATTTCTGTGATCTGGGCCTCCCAGTGGGTTACACTCTCTTTCTTATCAGCCAGTTCTCTCATTTCCTCCTCCAGCTGTTTGTTACTGCTGCTCAACTTCTCAAACGAGGACATCGTCTACACACACAATAAAATATGTTATTGAATACACAACAGATTAAATAGTTTAGAGGCTTTTTTATTTATTAATACTTTTATTTAGCAAGTATGCATTACATTGATCAAAAGTGACAGTAAAGACATGCATCATGTTACAAAAGATTTCAATTTCAAATAAATGCTGTTTTTTCTTTTGCACTTTCTATTCGTAAAAGAGTTCTGATAAAAAAAAAATGTAATATGGTTTATACAAAAATATTAAGCTGCACAACTGTTTTTAACTATGATCATAAGAAGAATGATTTCTGAAGGATCATGTGACTGAAGACTGGAGTAATGATGCTGAAATGCAACAGGAATAAATTAAATATATTAAAACAAAGTTATTGAGTTGCTAAAAATAGAAACGTACATTGCAATAATATTTCACAATATTATTGTTTTTCTGTTTTTGATCAAATTAATCCAGCTTTGGTGAGCATAAAATACATCTTTCAAAAGCATAAACCTTTACCGACCCCAATGATGTTTTTGAATGCAAGAACAGATAAGATTATACAGTACTTCTCATGAACAAATAGTCATTCAATCAACCCACAGAATTGATTCTGAAAATGTAGTTTAGCACTTCCCTAACCCAGCTATATATTTAATTTCAGTGAACAGAAAATAATCCTCATTTGAGGGTTTTACTCCTGCACAACCCAATTAACACAACAGGCTTGAAAACATGCCATCAACATTTCAGAAAATCACAAACCAATACGGCAATTTGAAGGGGCAGATGTAATTAAACGGACCAGAGAATCAGAGCCTGCAGGATGGACCACCATGCAAAGCCGACCGTGTCCCTCTAATATCTACATTTCCACCCATGAACCACTAAGAACCCCGAACCGCTAATGAATAAACATGACCCCCTCCGTCTGCAATGGCTCAGTTGACTTTGCAGTAAACATGTCTAGCTAGTACACATTTATCCAGTCAACACTGATTTAGTTGCGCTCTCTATCTTAAGCAAGAGCTGGTTTGGTTGACCACCCCATAATTACACTTGCATTATTCAACATTTTCATTTAACGCCACTCTCTGACCGGAGTGCTGAACCCTCGCATTGGTCCTCGGGAAAACCGTTCCAGATTCCTGTCTGTTGATCAGCATATTTCCCTGTGCTTACACAGGGGGGAGGATGCTGACTGACTTCCCAGTAAAACATTGGCATGGTGGACCATATCTTCAGCTCAACACACTCATGGAAAGACTCAGTCCGCAAATGGCAACGGCATGTTTTCTTTCTTTCACAACTGAGTGCTGCCCTCCAAGGGTTCTTCTCTAAACATCTCTTGCGTGTGTTTTTTTTGCCGTAAGTTTCACTGAGAGCAGTTACGAACCGCCACACGCACATGGAAGGCTGTCTTTCAACCACTCTGTGTGCTCTACACTCCATTTGAAGCGCTCAGAAACGGTACCAAGAATGTATTAATGGTTTTAACAAAGAGCATTAACTCTGACCACTAAGAAGCGAAGCCTCCTTTCATCCTCAGCGTAAAGACCACATCAAAAGTGAAGTGGAATCTTTGACCTCAGTAATATGAGAGTTGGAGGTAGTGGTTTTAGGATTGTGGGCTGATGTGTTAGTGTTCCACAGCATCCTGGAGCCACAGTAGTGTCATAGTGTCCAAGCCTAAAAATACTGGTATGCCACAAATTTTTCAAATCGTAGTAGTTTTACTATATGAAACAGTTTATGCAGTAAGATAAAATTGTTTGCACACCAACAGTTTAACTTGAATCTAAGGCATGTCTAAAATACTGTAAAACAATAAACAGGACAAACACAGTCGACTGTCACTCGAGAAGACTTAAAGGGTTCTCCCAAAAACAAAAATTCTGTTATTAATTGCTCACGCTCATGTCGCTCCAGATCTGTAAAACTTTAGTTCATCTTCAATACACAAAAATAATGAAATCTGTCCCTCCATTGACAACTACACTTTGACGCTTTAAAAAGTTCATAAAGAGATCGTAAAACTAATCCATATGAATTGAGAGGTTTAGTCAAAATTTTCTGAAGAGACACAATCGCTTTATATGATGAACAGATTGAATTTAAGCTTTTATTCCTATATAAACATTGATCAGCAAACATAAACAGAACCGAACCTGCTTGACATGCAAGAACAAACCTCATTGGTTCTTGATGAAGCTCAAACGTCCTGTCTGTGTAACACGAGAATGAACCTCATTGGTTCTCACATGGCAAGTAAACATGCTTGAGCTTCCATTTACCATCACTGATGTGTGAGTTGATGAATATGTGAATAAAACCCTAAATTCGATCTGTTTATCATATAAAGTAATGGAGTCTCTTCAGAAAATGTTGACTGAACCGCTCAATTCATACGGATTACTTTTACGATCACTTAATGTACTTTTTGAAGCGTCAAAAAGGTAGTTGCATAGCTGTCAATGGGGAGACAGAAAGCTCTCAGATTTCATCAAAAATATCTTCATTTGTGTTCCGAAGATCAACGAAAGTTTTACAGGTTTGGAGCGACATGAGGGTGAGTAATTAATGACAGAATTCTCATTTCGGGTGAACAACCTTTTTAAGATCACAATATTCACCACCCTCTAAAAAAGTGTGTGTGGCACTGAGATAATTCAGTTGGTGTAATATTGTGAGATATATTTTAAGCCAATGTAAAAATGCTGTTTGATTTTACTTCTATAATGTGACGTTTTTGTGAGAAAATGATTAGGTGTCAAGACCTGATTGTATCGCACTTCTCTTTGCACTTCTGGCTCTATCATCCTGAAGTCAATGCTTTCTTTGAATGGGTGTTTGGTTAAATGCCTCAATGAGGTCTGTGGTTAACACAAGTTCAAGATATGTTCACGTTATATTCTACGCCATAAAATACATCGGTAATGCCCTGCTTGTGAGTTTTTAAGCTTTTTTTTGTATTCAAAAGGTGGTTGATTACATGTGGCTAAATGGGACTGTTAGAACATTTGTGCTAATTATCTTGATGAACAACACATGTAAAAACATAAACTTTTGTTGGTCACAGAGCTTATTTTCTGCAATCATCCAAAAGCCAATGCGAAAAACATTGCCTTTTCGTCAAGGGAATCAGGGCGATGCTAACTTCCAGGAAGGCAAAAAAACAAGTCATCGCTGCAGCACTCAATATGACTTTCCTAAAATAATGCCTATATAGATATTTGGATAACTGGTTAACATTATGCAATTGTCCGCGGTGCCAAAGGGACATCAATGGAAAAGCAAAGTCATTTCAGAGTTAAGAGCATGTTATTTCATTTTTAAGAAGGATTATTAAAAAAAATTCTTTGAATTAACCTGCATCAGTGCATTAAGTAAATAGGCTGAACTCCTGAATTTCATGTTGACACTCAGTTATCGTGACAGCCCTAGGAGTGTGTGAATGTTCACCTTGTCAAGTTCACTGGAAAGTTTCTTGTTCTCCTCTGACAGCAGCACTCGCTCTCTCTCGCGCTTCTGTTTGTACTCGGTCTCAAACTCCTCTCGTTCGCTCTGACTGTGAGGGTGAAATGATTTATTGAGCATCAGGGTTACTCAGCATCCAACACACACTGCCAACATACTAACACAAGCCAAACTCCATTGCTTATTTTAAAGAGGTCATGATCTACACTATATTTCATTTTTGTTCCTTTAAACCACTTACAATGTCAAGGTTCCTTGCACCACAAAAGATTGTAATTTAGTTTTACAACCACCATTTTCCACCCTCTCTGGCTCTTAGACTTATTAAGTAGAATAATACATTGCGGCTTTTAACAATCTCTTGTAGTAAGATCAGTACCCCTCTCTGCGGGTCTTCTCAAGCTTGTCTTTGAGCATCATGATCTCTTTCTTCAAGGTGAGCTGCTGTCCCTCTGCTTCCCGCAGCTCCTTCTTCAGGTTCTTCAGTTCGTTGCCATGTTGTAGTTCCCTGCGTGACAGCTCTTCCTCATAGAACAGACTCTTCTTCTCCAGGTCTGCTCGTAATTTACTGAGCTCCTGGTGCTGCTCAGAGGACCCAACGCTTGGAGAACGGCCCACCTGCTTCTGCTGCTTCACGACAAGAAAAAAAGGACATTATCAGAAACGTGTATACAGATCAATTTAAGCTAGATTAAATGAATAAATGTGACAAATTAATGTTTTGTGATGTATATGCATAAAAACCTTCTCACAACATAAAATAATTTACTAATTAAATCAATGGAATCATTCATAAATTATAGTAAAAAAATGAAGATAAAATAATTAATAAAACAATGTATTAATTAATTAAATAACTGATTAACAACAATACAATAATGTATTACAATTAATGGAAAAAATACAAAATAAATAATAAATTATAACAAGAAATTAACAAAACACTATATTTAAAAAAAAAATCAATTAAATTAATATTTTGCAATTTAATTATTTATTTAGGATTTAATTTTACATTTCACAAAAAAAGCAACATTTTGAGCAAAAAGCTGAGAAAAACTGAATAGGTTTCGTAAAATAAGTAACATTTTGAGCAAAAAACACATTTTTGTCAAAGACTACATCCAGATCGGATTCAGAAAGATCAGAACACAGATGGAGTAGATCGAGTCCATCAAGGTTGAATACATTCCAATCACATTTCATTCTGTAATATTAGGCAGTTTTGATTTATAAGCTATGATATCGCTTCTTTCTGCTTCTTCTTCACGTGTCTTTTGATTTCCGCCAATGGCAGGGATAGAGTTAATAAAAGGAAGCCAACAGACATCACACAACATTCTTAATTTTCCATGCTTGTCGCATTGTGCATAAAATCCACTTTAACAGTGGCAAAATCTCTGTAACGGCTTTATTTTCAGAGAAAAGGTGTGTTTGTGTGCACAAACCTTCATTCCCTCCATCTCTTCTTCTAATTGTCTGCTGTACTGCTCACTGCGTTCCCTCAACTTCTTCTCTTTCTGAGCTTCAGCAGACCACTCTTCAGTCTGGGCCTCCATCTACACACACAGAAACAGAGTTTACACATGTAAAAAACAGACTCCTATGATCAGCCGTTCTCCTCCACACTAACCTCTTTCTTGGCCCGCTCAGCTTTGCGCACATCCAGCCGAAGCGCTTCCACCTTCTGATTGAGGGAATCCATCTCCTCCTCTTTGTCCCGAAGCTGTCGGGAGAGTCGTTGTTTCTGTGACCGCAGCTCTGTCACCCTCTCGCTTAACTCGGCAAACTCCTGCATGGCCATTTTCCTCTGGCTGTCTGCCTCTTTCAGCTCCTTCCCCTGAGCTTTCAGCTTCTCTGAGGAGTCCTGCAGGCCCTATAGCCAAACAGTAAACAAAGTTGTACAAAAGATTAAGCAGTGGATTGAGCGTGCAGCAGTACAGTCTTGCGAGCTTGTCGATCGCACATCCATTTTTTCACAGACATCACTGGAAAGTTTGTAGTTTGGTCGGATATGTCAATAACAAAGAAGGTAAAACGAAGCACATATTACTAACGTTAACTGGTAAAAGGAGAGAGAGCGCACTCTTGATTGCTGATTGCTAGATCATCACAGACGAGTCATTTCGATTGAAATTAAATCGTATATGAAAGTAAAAACTTGAACTGTTACATGATTTATTTATTACAGGTGGTTCCCTAGACTATTACAAGACATTAACAGGACTAGTGATCGACCGATATTGATTTTTTATAACCGATACCGATACAGATTATTTGCATGTGTATGTGCCCGATAACCGATATGCAGAACCGATATTTATTTACTGTTATACTTCTGTTTTTGGCACAATTATTACAACACAAATGAACTGAACAAACCATTTTATTTATAACAATCACTCCCTCCTTGCATACAAAAAAAACCCTTTATATTTATACACAAATAAATAGAGGGGTCTGAGTCCAAAAAATAAAGTGCGCTGTTACTAAGTGTCTTTGTTTAAAAATAAAAGCTTTGATGAGGTAAAAAATAAAGCACAAAAACTATTCTAACATATTTGGATATGTTTATTTGTTTTCATAAATGGTAAACTAATCAAATTACAATAAAAACATTTATATTATTACATTATATAATTTATATCTAAATTATACATATCATTTATAAGCATCAGCAGCAACAATGTTAACAATAGGCAAAATAAATGTTAAAAGTCTAATGTTTTCATATGGAAAAAATAATTGACAGGGGAGTCATATCACCTTTGCAGAAATGTAATTCATTTTAAACAGTTTTAGAAGGTTTATGTGCCGTTTAGTAGGTTTAAACTAAGAGTGAGGAATAATTCACTGGGTAATATTAATTCACTGCATAATATTAGCTGGAATAGCCTATAACATCAGGAAAGTAACAAACAAAACAGCATATACATCATTGCATTTTCCAACTAGTATGTTATTAATTATTATTAATATTTTTGTCGGTCTAGATCATGAAATGCTTTATGACAAAGTGCTGTTTATCTATGCATTTACACATAACTATAACATTAGGCTATACGTTACTCAACCGCGATCGCGCATGCAGATAATAAATAATTAATTTCCACAAAGCGGTATATTTAGATGTGTATTAGCGAAATAATTGCTATGTAGTAAATGATAATATAATCTAGGGTGTTTAAACAAGATAATCTTGTCAAAAGTTTCATTCAGTGGCCGTGCTTGAGCATTCCTGATCATCAACCCAGTGAGTGCTCAGCAATATGAACGAACTTTTTTTTCGAGACTAATGGTGAGCAAATACAACAGATAGAGAATTAAATTCAGCGCTTTTATTTTCAACATGCACTCATTCATGTCTGTTTTATTTAATTCATGTAAAGTTACGTCTTTCTTGGGGAAGGACATGACGGATTACGCTACGTGGCTCAATGAGTTCGTCTCAATTTTTTAGAACCAAGCTGCATAAATAAACTATATCAGGCATTTATGTCTCAAATCTCATTTCTGCATGCATGTCTGTTATGTTAAATAAAGTTGAATAATTAAAGCAAAGCAAGTAGAACATATACTTTACCTGTGCACAGAGTTGTTATTGACTGATCTCCTCAGACGCGGGCTGCAATGGCGGAATTCTCAAAACGGCCACAAGATGGCGCCGTTTATCGGAAAATCCGATATTACAAAACCGATTCCCGATTATGGGAAAACGCTTAAATATCGGGAAAAATATCGGTAAACCGATACATCGGTCGATCACTAAACAGGACACAAGGTTTACTGTGCACAAACATCCGAAGCGTGTGCCCAGAAAGCCGCATCTCACACAGCGATTGAATACGTCACTGAATTCTCTTTCACGTCTTCTTGTGTTGAGACAGTTGAGAAATAAAACTCATGTGTACCAGTATATTGGATCCGTGCATTTGGTCTTAAAGGGACAGCAGCTTAATAAACCGCCAGCAGTGTTTTTAAAATTAATCAAACAACAAAGGACAAAGAAATCACACACTACTCTTGACTGAATGACTTTTGTAACTTTAATAAAGATTAATCTACATTTAATTTATACAGTTAAGACTATGCAGAGTTATTTTACATTTTATTACTTCTACAAATTCTATACCTGAAAACTACCGTTAGAACTACATGAAAATCAGTTTTTTTGTTTTTGTATTTATTTGTACTATCTGTAATTGGATTATTTGTTCTTATTTTATTACTGACTGTTTACTTGTTTTTTAAAGTTTTAAATTTACAATAATTAGGCTAATAGTTTTTGCTGTAGTATCAAAATTGTAATAGAGAATTGTAATATTTCACTGGTATCTAAACATTTGAACCACTGACCCAACCAGACCAGTAAAAAAAAAATCCTTAGCACTGAGCCCTGTTGAAGCAGCTCTACATATGTACTGTGCTATTAAATGAAAGATAAAATATGATAGAACAATATAATGAACAGTGAAAGTAACAGAGGCTTGTACAATACATTTTAACAGGCATAATTAAACAAGAGAATAGCTGAAGGAAATACATATTTGCTAAACAAATTAAATCAATGAATATGATTCATATTCTTTTGGATTCCCAATCTAATATATTAAAAAAATTATAAATGCAATGAACATACAGGTATTAGTATCGGCGAGTACCAAAAAGGAAAGTATATTGGTTTTGACCAAGTTCTGGAATAAGTGGTATCAGTGCATTCCTAATTATAATAATAGAATAATCTATGACAATTAATAAAAATAAAGAATAAATACTTAAAGGGATAGTTCACCCAAAAATGAAAATTATGTCAGTAATTGTTCACCCTCATGTTGTTCCAACCTCGTAAGACCTTCATTTATATTCGGAACACAAATTAAGATATTTTTGATGAAATCTGAGAGCTGGATCACTCCTCCATAGGCTTCTAAGGGATTGAAACTTGCCGGCCCCGAAAAGTCATTACAGACATCGTTAAAATAGTCCAAGTGACTACAGTGGCTCAATCTTACGTTTATATAGCGATGAGAATACTTTTTGTGCGCAAAAAAAAAAAAAAATAACGACTTTATTTCAACTATTCATTCCTTCTCTGTGGGCCTCGAGTGAGTTCACGTAGTGTTATAGCATAGTGCTTCTGTGTTGTACATCACACGTAGGCTCACTATTGGCCGACGCTGGTCATGTGCGTGATGCGTGTGACGTACAACACAGAAGCACTACGCTCAATCCCTTAGAAGCTTATGGAGGAGTGATCCAGCTCTCAGATTTAATCAAAAATATCTCCATTCGTGTTCCGAAGATGAACGAAGGTCTTACGGGGTTGGAACAACATGAGGGTGAGTAAATACTGACAGAATTTTCAATGTCGTCATATCCGCGTCACCCTCGGTTTCCGCCAGGTTTGACCTCGTACTGCCATAGTAACCATGGCAACAGACGTTGACAACTGGGTTATGCCCATTATGCCTAGCAGGACGCTCACACTGTTGTTGTTTTGTACAAACATTATGGACCATGGCAAGCAGACTTTGAGACAAAAAGAGGACTAATACGGAGATCAACATCTTTCGAGATGCCGAGAGCTCCACGTCCGCGACTAACTTTGACTTGACAGAGACGCGAGTGTTGCATGTACCTTATTAGACAGGTGAGCAAATATACATAAAACGAATCAATGTTATTTAGTTCAGCATGATGAAATGTTAGATTATGATCTGTATGTTATTCTAATGTTGATCTAGCTTAACGTACTTAGTCTCATACAGCCAACACACAACCTAACTAACAACATTCAACACACTCAAATGCTGTTTAGTGTGATAGTGTAACTGTTAGAGCAAGTGAAACAGCGCTGCATTACCTCAAGTTTAATTCGTCTAATAAACTGACCTGTGTGAGTATTAATTCAACACTTGCGTGTAGTTCGGTAGAATGAAATGTCCTTATTCCTTTATATCCGCGGGACTCGCGTTGTGTGTGGCGCTGGTATAAGTCTAGCAATCGCGCCCTGCTTCATACCACAGTCATGTTAAAAACAACAATGTATTCACTCATCTATAAAAGATCCATCAGCTTGACGACAAGATCCATAATTCAGCTTAATTTAGAATATACGTCAATATATGCCTTTGTTATTGTGAGAGGTTAGCGACCCCTGGTGGCAAAAAATCCTGCATATTGTACCTTTAATATAAAACTTATTTACTGAACATTGAGTCATTAATTATATTGCAGTGGTTGTCTATTTATAAAAGTTCAACAAAAGTTGAGGTGAATTTTGTCATCTTTGTCAAGAGATATTATGCAGCGCTTTCAAACAAATCTGTAGTGAGAGAAATGACTTTTGTGAAGTTGCAGTTGAAGTTGTACCTTCTGCAGGTCATCTCTTTCCTGCTTCATACTCTTGAGCTGTTTCTCTAGAGATCGGATCTGTTTAGAGGAGTCTTCAAGATCCCTGCGGGCAGAACTGGCCTGTTCTAACTTCTGCTCCACCTGTCCTGTATCTGAAAGGGAGAGGAGAGAGACAAGAATACATGGAAGGGGCACAAACAACAATGTGAGACATTAAAAACATTGTGTAATTATGAGACTCAGTTGAGACACAACTGTAAATGTCATGTGCAAAACAAACATTTCTTGGTATGAGAAAAAGCAGCAATTTATGTTGACCAAAATTGTTAGTAAAACCTCTATAAACATAAAGAGTTTTGTGTTTATATGAGATTACCTGCGATCTGTTTCCTTAGCATTTCTATCTCCTCCTTCAGTCCACGGATCTCAAACTCTTTGTTGGAAGAAACGGGCCCGTCCACGCTGGAGTACTGCAGAGCCTGAACTGCTTTTGTGGACTCTTAGGACCAGAAGACATTACGACTCTTATTACATTACAACTCTGGGATTATTTCAGCAGAAAATAAGCTAAGGACATGTGTGCAGACACCTTGTAGTTTGCGACTGAGCTCCAGTTTTTCCTGCTCCAGACGGCGGATCCTCCGTTCGTACGCCTCAGTAGCCAGACTGTCCTCCAGGCCTCGCTGCACGCCCACGTCCATCTGCGTAGGTGCCACAGACTCCTGTAGGCAACCACGGTCAGACAGCGTACTGTAGGAGAAAACAGGGTCAGGTGTTAAATGATCACACTAGAGCAGGGGTTCTCAAACTCTGACCCTCAAGGTCCACTTTCCTGCAGAGGTTAGACACAACCCTAATCAAACACAACTGAACAAGCTAATCGAGGTCTTTAGGGTTACTAGAAAGATATTGGCAGCATTAGAGGTCTGCTACCCACAGGTAACACAGGTTTCGGGTCGGGTTCGGGTTAATGTTTAATGAATAGCCTCGGGTTCGTTACTTAGAAAAACAATATAGGCTATACATATATATAGTTTGCGTGCTGTGTGCTTGGCTGATTGCTGTGATCGTAATTATATGAGCACGCGAGAGAGAAAGTAGCCTACGTGCGCAGTTTCAGCACCGTCCTCCTCTGATTGCGGTGTTGTGACCGAAATAGTGCGAGCGGGAGCACAAGCGCAAAACAGTTTTGTAAAATGATAAATTATTCATTTTATCATATATCATTTTACAAAACAGTTTTGCGCATGTGCTTCCGCGCGCGCTAATTAAGTCACAACACCACAATCAGAGGACGGCGCTGAAACCATCAACTGTCGATGCTGTTCTCTGTTTGTGCTTTTTCTCTTTTTTTTCTTGTGTGCTGACTGATGAGGGGGCCTCTGTGCCTTGGTAAAACGGTGTTTGTACATGTAGCCTATTCTTTTAATTATCGTTGCAAGCAATCATAAAATACAGCATATTGCAAAAAAAAGAAGAAAAGAAAAGGTATTTACTGTGAGAAACGGACATCGGGTTCGGGTTTAAAATATAACCTTAATGGTAGGGTCGGGTTAAATGATTTTGGGTACGGGCCGGGTTCGGGCTTAAGTTTAAAGCCTGTGCAGACCTCTAGGCAGCATGAGTTTGATCATGGTCTGAGTTAAACTGTGTAGGAAAGTGGACCTCGAGAGCCAGAGTTGAGAACTCCTGCACTAGAGACTTATACGAGTCAAGATGTGATCAATTTTAGGGCTGATTTTTGTTTTAAACAGGAAGGATTTGAACCTGCCTCTCCAGCATGATCACCTCAGATAAGTTTTACAGTGATATCTTACCAGTTGCTGGTGTAGGTGAAACCTACAAATGGGAGATGGTGTCCTGAGAAGGCGGTGTGGGAAGGCGGTGGCATTGTCTCCTAAACAGGGCAGAGATCATAAGCTGTAACATCTCTAAAAGATCTGGGTATGTAACGCAAATGTTGTGGGTTCAAACAGAACAATGTATTTAAGGTAGGTCAAAAACAAAAGTGCAATATACTGCTGTATTCTTGAGGCAGTCGTCATCCACATCAAAGTTTGATGTGTCAGATGGACTGCTGACTTCAGGGATGTAGGGGGCGTCACAGTTGCGGATGTTCTGCCAGTCAATGCCGGAAAAGAAGGGGTGCTGTTTGAAGTCCATAATGCCGTTCTGACCCAGCCTGTGCTCTCTGCAGCAGATGAGTCTGCGGATCAGGTCTTTGGCATTTTCCGAGACTTCCATCACATGGGCAGGGAACTGGAACCGCTCCTGCGGGAAACAGGGTATGAACATAAAACCACTTAATAAAAAACAATATTGGAGACACAATCGCTGTTGCTTTTATAAATGTGTTCTGCATTAAAGTGTTAAAGAGGATCTATTATGCCCTTTTACAGTCTTGGTTTTGTTTTTGGGGTCTACAAGAATAAGTTTTCATGCTTGAATGTTTGATGATTGGTCAACCGATTCCAGCGTGTTTCAGAAACATCACGCCCTTTATCATAACTGCAAGTTTCAACACACTACTAACGCAACTCCACCAAGCCTCGTCCGTTATTTTGTGTATACCTTGGGCGGGAATTATTTAAATGAGGAATATAGTGATGTGTTTGTGCCCGGAAGAAACCTCAAGACTACAATGGAGGTGTTTCAGGGAGTTCAGAAACAATACTTCCTGACATTGAGAATAACTCCCTTTGGACTGACTTTGTACTTTGTAACTTTGCAGACCTTTTTTCATGCTCAAACAGCAACATTACACACTAAAGAAAGCTGAAAATATAAAAAATCTGAATGTGGTCTTAAAAGCTTTGTGTTATGCCTAAAAAACATTAAGCATTGTAAAATCACTGCAGTGCATGGCCTTTCATAGATTGTTTTAAAATAACATTGCTATGAGTCTATACCTTGTGGTTCATAATCTTGCCATACGTTTCCACCAGGGACTCTGCATAGAAAGGAGTTTCCCCGTACAGCATCTCGTACATGCAGACGCCCAGTGACCACCAGTCACATTCGGGGCCATATTTCCCTTTCCCATCCTCCATAGCCTGCAGGATCTCAGGAGAGATGTAGTCTGGAGTGCCCACAGCCACAGAGGACTGCACCTGTGATGACAGAAACTCAGTTTAAGAACATGCTGGAAAGTTCAACATGAGAAAAGGCTGCATATTGTACTCAAAATACACATATTCTTAATTTAGTAAGCTTCATTGGACTTGTTTAATTTACACATGCAGCATATATCGATTCTGCTTTGGAAACAAGGTCGAGTTTACAGGGAACTGGTTGACAGCCATACAGTATTTTCTGCTTTGTTGTCTTAGTCATGTCTGTTAAAGGTCTGTACTAAATTGCACTAAGAGTAATTATCTGTTATTTAGTCAATGGTCTAGCTACCTTTTAACAGTCTGTCTAGTGTTTTTTAAACTTTAACTAACATATTTTGGATCAAAAGGTCACTTTATATTATATGAAATGCATCCTGGTGTTAATTCAGGACACAATGTCAGGTCTCTACCTGCAGGGCTGTGATGCCTGGTAAAGATTTTGTTTTTTAAACAATGCAATGATTTTGCATGAACGCAATTATTTGCATGAAGCTCACAAAACCTGTCAAGAACATGGCTTTTCTTTTTCATTTCCTTTTTGTCATTAAGTATAGCCAGTATTTTTGACAGGTATCATGAGATTCATCTATTTACTGTGGTGTTTGTTATTACGACTGCAGGAAAATTCAGGACCTGGCATGTTGAGAACAGAAACAGAGAGGGGTTTAGTGTCTGTCTGAGCAGATCACATCACAACACATCCTGTCAGTGAACGAGGCTGAAAGGCAAACTGATCCCAATTTATTGGCACAACACTCATCACTATAAAATGCAAATTAATAACACAAGCCATTTCATTGGTTGCAGCCAGCAGAGGTGGGCGTGGCCTAGGGGAACATGTCGGTCAAAGTATTCAGATACACAAAGACCTCTCAGAGCACAGACCACATAGAGAGAGAGAAAAAGAACTAGAGATATCACTAATGAACAAGGGGGATGATTGGAGCTTCCTGGCCTGGGTTTAAGTGGGCTGAGCTGCCGGAAACCGTCTGTAATGCAGCCTGTGGCAGATGTGTGCAGCTGGAAGAATTTGTGGAAGTGAGGCAGTAAATTAGCTGCTCTCGCTGGCAGTGAAACACACTTGAAAACACACGTACATGTGAAGAGAGTTAGGCACACACGTGCGAACACGCAGAGACCACACTCACGCTGCTCTTGTCAGAAGTCGGGGGGATATCCTGCCGAGCTGTCTGCGACTTGCCAAAAAACAGCAGCACACATCAGATTAAGTGAAATACTCACCCCTTCTTCAAAGACAACTCTGAAATACAACTCTGATCAGAAACTGCCTTTCAAACCGAGAGTGTCCTCTGGGTCTCCCATTATTTTATATTAAAACAATGTGCCTACATGATAGAGCTGGAGCCCAATTTCTTCAACAGATGTTTTTGTTTTGTTAAGTATAACTCAATTCATTGTCCAAGCCCTTGCCATTAGAACACTAGATGAAAGAGCATGTGTCAGGTGACCTAAAACTCTTTTTGTAGCATTTTCTTTAAGGCTGGAATACACTACAACTTTTGCTCAGGTTTCTTTTAGATGAGTCAATAATAGTTGCCGAAAGCCTGTGCCAGTATGCAGACTTCCGCCAGTCAGAGTTGATAGATTTCACAGAAAGTCACATAGTGTATGATGGACGCAGACTCCGATTTTTAGCTTCAGACTATGATTCCGTCCAAACGGAGAATATCGAAACATGTTTGATATTTTGAGCTGATTTTAGTACACATATCGTAATGTATTACGCATAGCTACTGAAACAGAAGCGGTCCTCTATGTACCAGTTTTGCAATAAAATACAATACAAATGCAATAACATTACAAAAGTAAATTAACAGAACACTCATAACAAATTAGCCTCAATATAAGACTTATTTGCACAGATGAAACAACTGACTGCGCCACTCACTCCCCTTGTAATCTGTAGAGTCCATACTGACCGCGTCCAAGACTGCATTCAAATGCGCTTGGCATGGTTTTCTTATGTTACTCAGCACAAACAGCGCATCTTTCTGTTCAAGTTTGTTGTTTTCGGAACGATTTAAAAGTCTAGCAGTGTATGACCCTCAGTCGGCAAGTGTGTGATCACCAGTTTTTCATTGTAACCATTTACAAACTCGGCAAGTGTGACCGATGCCTAGTGTTATAAAATCTGTTCGGATTTTTACAAGTCGTGTAGTGTATTCCAGCCTTTAGTTGTATAGCCTTATATTGTAGTCATGCACTGAAACTACGTCACTGGCTTTATTTTTAAGAACCTTAAATGGCGATACACTTGCACTACCATTCAAAACGTTGGGGTCGGTAAGATTTATAAAAAATAAAAAAAAATGATATATATATATAGCTATAGCCTGTTGCATAGCCTCACCAAGGTTGCATTTATTTGATCAAAACTACAGTAAAACAAATAATGAGGAAATATTATTACAATTTAAAATAACTCTTTTCTATATTTAAAATAATATTTAAATTTTTTAATTTATTCCTGTAATGGCAAAGCCGAATTACTCCGCTCATCAGCGTCACATGATTCTTCAGAAATAATTCTAATATGCTTTAAATTCTAATTTGATGCTCAAGAAACATTTCTTATTATTATCAATGTCCAAAACAGTTGTGCTACTTAATTTTTGTGGAAACATTTTTTAAAACGTGATACTTTATTCAGGATTCTTGAATATAATAGAAAGAACAGCATTTCTTTGAAATAGATTTTATTTTTTTAAATTATAAATGTTGATGAATTTAATGCATGCTTGCTGAATAAAATTTGTAATTTCTTGGAAAAAAAAACTGCTCCCAAACTTTTAAACAGTAGTGTAACTGAGGCAAAACATTCTTAGGACAGGGAGTGAAGCTAAATTATGGGGAAAACAATCCGAAACTGATCCCAAAAAATAGTTGAACACTTATATCACACTTAAAATATATTCTGGATGTCACTGTTGAAGATAGACTTGGTTCCAAAAGTATTTTCTCTTTCACTTTCTGATATGAGGGATATTAAAAATTATTTCTTCAGTAATGGATTATGTAATCCACAATGCCTCGTGGGACTTTTTTTAAGTCCCATGAGGCATATGCTGTAAGTGACATTTTTAGGATGTTTTCTTGGAGTCAAAGCCATTACTTTAGTGTTGTAGCACCTGTTGAGCTAGAGAAACACTGATGAGAGCTTAAATAAAGATTTGCATAAAAACAAACATGTCTTGTTATTGCATTTACACATTCCTGTTGTAAAGCTTTCAAGCCAAATTGTAGGATTTATTAAAACCTTAAAAACACTAAAACGCATTGTCAGCTCTAAACAAAATTTCCTCATGACTTACTCCTCCTGCAAAATATGAGGATTAATATTCTGGAGTGCTCTTATGTCTGCATATTCCTTGATATTCAAACAACAAACATACATACCGTTCCATCCTCCCTGAGTTTAAGACAGGAGCCGAAATCTGCAAGCCGAATGTGTCCATTCACATCCATGAGAATGTTATCAGGCTTGATGTCTCTGTCAGAGAGAAAACAGAATGACACATTAATAAAAAATCAATAAAAGATTTGAGATGTTATATGCAGATGTATAAGAAGTTGATATAGCCATGTTCAAAGCTGCCAACGGTTATGGATTCGAATCCCAGGGAACACACACACTCAGCACATTTACTCTTTGAATGCACAGCAAGTTGTTTCAGATACGAGTGAATGCAAAAATACATTAACGTAAATGTAAATATTGGATTTGGTTTACATGAAGCAAAACTATGTTTGAGTCATGTTACGGCTTAGAGCCAGTGAGGACTTTGGAGAGCTTCTTAATGAGACGGAGCAGTAATTCACAGAGGGCTTCACAGTGGGGACTTGTGTCCGCCCCGTAAATCACCTCTATTCCTGAGAGAGCCACAGAAGAAACGGCTCTGTGACACAGAAAGCCTCCATCCACTCCACATAACACAAGCTCTTACGAGAGGAAGTCAAAACAAACAGAGGTCAGAGATTTGAACCTGTCATTTGCAGGGCAGGATTAGTCTTAATAGGGTATGAGAGGTGTTCTCTGCCCCATCTGTGACCTGCCCATGGGGCAACCGGCACTAGAAGCATAAACAAACAGGCATCAAAGTGTCGCAAGTTCATGTCTCCATTACAGCTTATATGAACCTGTGTGTGAGAGAACACGCTCGAGGCGAGAGCGAAACACACAGTGCTCTTATTCTCCTTCACGCACACGCTCTCGCTCTTATTCGCCCCCTCGTAAATTTGATCCAGGTTTACATGGAGCAGTAATAAAGACGGAGTGAATGTTAGAATGTGCCTTGTATAGACATGAATTACTACAACACTCGTAAGGTGAGTTTCCTCTAATATCTCACCCAAACGGCCCTGAATCCTGTAACAATGTTCAATGGGCAGTCGTTGTTTTTTTTTTAATAACCACAGTAAAAAGCCCTATTGACATTTATAATGAAAACACAGTTGTGCTAAGAGTTGATGGAAACCTGATACTGAGGTATATAATATTCTAAAATTTTTCCAGCATTTTTATATTCCTGAAATTTAAGAAATGAGTCTGTGCAAACTGAATATAAACTGCTACTGAAATGGAAACCAAGCAATCAACAAAACCTCCTGTCGCTTGTGGCGGTCTGTCTACTGGTTACGACAAAAACTCATGCCTGGTTAAGACAAAGCTATAATATTAGTAAATGCTTCACCCTAAACATAATTGACATTTTCCATCATCTTTTAGACATTTTGAAATTACCTACAACATCTTTAGGCTATTCTAATGATATACAAATGGCCTACATTAGCATTCAAAAGTTTGTTGTCAGTAAAGAAATGAACACTTTTACACTAAATATCACTCTTTTACTGTATTTTTATCAAATAAATAGAACCTCACTGAGCATTAGAGACTTGCAAAAAAAATGTTTTAAATCTTAATTTCCCCACACTTTTACAGTTGAGTACATTATGATATTTTTTCATGCAAAAGAGATTTGAGAGCTAAATATCAAATGCTTCCTCACACAAAGACTTCTGTGTCCGTATTTAATGTGAATGAAGTCCTGATCATGTCCGTATTTAAAGTGAATGAAGTCCTGATCATGCTTGTATTCTATGTAAAAAGCAGCATGAAAAATTCAGAAGAAAGCAAGTCATATGGGTTTGGGAATTTTCTTTTTTTTTTTGGGTGAACTATTGCTTTAATGTGCTCATGGTTGTGACATCATAGCCATGACAATATCTGAATGCCTCATTTTTGCAGTTTAGTTTCAATAAAAGTTCAGTGCTGACCGGGGTTGTGAACTATAGATGATTTCACATAAAAAACAACAAGTTTTTCATGAAATGTCCCCTTCAAAACACTCCTGCTGCGACTCCATTTGAAAGCTAAGGAATGAAAACAAAGAGTACTTTCGTGGTCTACTACAATTTATAGTCATAACTGGGGACTCTTCCAAAAAAAATCAACACGAGAAGCCTGGACGGTCATGGAGACTTCCTCACAGGGAACACTTCTCTGGGCACATTAAAGAGTCTCTACAAGCTGTGTGAATCGAATCACTGATTTTATCCTTAATACGGCAGCGGAAACTTCCATTTGTCCCAGATGAGGAACTGTGTGGATTTGGCCTGTGTGTGGGTACACTGGTTTGGATTGCCTCATTAGAGGCCGTGTTTATTTGTTCCGCCCCTCTCCGGCTGCTTTCCCTCCATGTTTCCACAGAGGCAGAGCTACTGTGAAGAGGCCGCTTCAGGAGAACAGGCGGAACCGTTCACATGCAAACCAATACAACTGATTAACATGACTCATCTGGTGCTCGAGGTCAGGATCTCCTGGAGTCTGTTCTGGGATCAGAGGAAAACGGTGATGACACTCGAAAAATAAAGTTTCCCTTCTTACAATCAACATTTAATATCTTAAACACTCATGCACACATTCAAATCAAAGCTTGTGTACTACCACTTTCCTTAAAAGGAAAACTGACTTAAAAGACCTTAGTTTCTTCTTTAGACAAATATAAAACACGTTGTTGACCACGCTGAGATTTGAGAAGCAGTCGTCAAAAGGTTAAACTGCTGTCGTATTGCTGAGGTTATTTTAACCACTGACTCTTCATTTTCTCATCCTATGAAAGTACATACAAAGAGAATTTGAACACAAACCAACTACATTGTTTGAGAGCGGGAAAAGCAGACATTGTTCACGGGCAGCCAATGAAGACCATAGGTGGGAATTACACAAATTTGTTACATTGTTACCTGAATGTTATGGAAGTAAGACCGGAATTACTGTCGACTCATTTCAGCAGTTCAGAATCGCTTCTTTCTTTTGGGAGACAATAACTATTTATCATGCACTATGATATGTATAACTTTGCAGAACTTTTACATTCACAAACAGCTATATTACACAGAACGGGGCACTCACTGAAACTAAAACCAGGGCTCCTAAGGACTTTTTCTACTGGCCCGATTGGACCAGTGGTTTAAATTTTTACTTGCCCTGCCAAAATTTTCACTGGCCCCATCACAAAAAAATAATAAATAAATTAATAAAGAACATAAAATGGGCCTAGTTATTGTTTTAGTTGTTTTTGATCCATGTAACCTTAATAAATAAGGGTATGACACCAAAAACTATAGCTTAAGTAAATATATATATATATATATATATATATATATATATATATATATACACATACATATATATATATATATATATATATATATATATATATACACACACATTTTAAATATTGTTACAGACAGTCAGTAATAAAATAATAACAAATAATCAAATTACGAGCAATAACACAAATAAATACAATAGAACAAACATATACAAATTAAATAAACAGTTATTTTCAGGTTTTTCATGTAGGTCTAACTTTTCAGGTAGGGTACAGAACTAGTAATCAAATGTAAAATATCACTGCATAGTCTTCTTTATTGTATAAATATAGATTAACCCTTATTACAGTTATTCAGTCAAGAGCAGTGAGTGATTTGTTTGATTAACATAAAAACAGACAGCAGCAGGATAATTAGGCTGCGGTCACTTTAAGAGTTGCACGGACCCACTATACTGTACTGTTACACATGTATCTCATGTTAACGTTTAATGTCTATGTTTAATGTTTAACCAACTACGTTTACGATGATACTCGACAGGCAATGTGAATATGTCAGTGCAAGCTCAGGAAGTTGTGAAAGAGTATTCGTGCAATGTGAGACACGGTGCCACGGGTAACAAACTTGAATATTTAAATTGGCAAGGCTAAAAAATGCTCAAATTATCAACTTCAGTTAAGATGCAGCACTGGCCCAATCGGGTAAGTGACAATTCCGTCAACTGGCCCGAGTGTCTTTCACGCCCCGCGGGGGCCATCGAGCAGTCCTTTTTGTCGAGGCCTGTAAAACTTTTACTAAACTAAAAAATTAAAGTGGAAATAAAATAAAATAAAATATAAATACGAGTTGAAAAACTTAGAACTAAGAAAAAAATTAAATATAAGCCTTGGCAACTAACTAAAATAAGTTAACTCTTAAAAATAAAATAAACTCAGAAAGGCGCTGAAAGACCCGGCCGAGGAGGCCGAGCAGGGAAGCTTTCGGCTTTGGTTAAGAAGGACGGACCAGGCATGGGGAAAGCAAGGGTCCTAGGGTCAGCTGCAGGGGGCGGCAGGGACTGCTCCACCACCATGGGATGTTCCTGGATTAATGGAGAGAAACGTCAATGACGGGTGGCTCCCGGCTGATGACCCGCAATGGCACCGTCGGGGGTGCGGCAAGCAGAAATGCTCAGCAGGCAGTCCTTTGACTGTGCTACCATCAGTTTAAGTAGTAAAATTACTAACACTACATTTGAAATAGAAATAAATAGAAATATTAAATAGGAATATAAGAACTCTAATAAAAATGACAAACGCAGATAACAAAATTACACATATTTGAAAAGCTAATTAAAAATAATAATAAATACTATAATAGTACGTAAACAATACTAAAATTACACTGGTCTAATAACTAATTTACAGACACAATTTTGTTGTTCCTGATTTTTAATGAGTTTGCAGGTCAAATATAAGAATAAAACCCAGTGAGATACATCTAACAACATGACATAATCATCCGTTCTACGGATTAAGGATCAAGGTCGACTTCCCTCCTGACAGTAGGTGAACTAAACCCCAGTCCTGACAACACCGGAGCTAACATCATCCCCTCAAGCCAGTCAAAGTGTTGAAAGAAAAACGTATCTTCCTCTTACATGAAGGATGCTACACACAGGCCCTGACAGAAACACAACTCTGGGAAGCAGGAGGACATTAAAATGTGATTAGTGCTGGTTTCCTGCCCTGTCGAGTCGCCGCATGTCACCACAGCTGCGGCGAGACTACAAATGCAAATATATATAAAAGGCAAATGTTTTATGTATTTGAGGAGTGGAAAAGAGAGTCTTAGAAATAATAAATAATATTTCGACCATTGAACAAGCTATCCGCATCTGCCAAAATTGTTGCTGATGTATGTGGTCAACAAAGACCCAGAGGACATTATTAAGATGAGTTTGAGGAAAACACTCGAGAAAGAGAGCGATGTGTCCCTGTAGACTGTATTCACCTCACCTCTCATTAGGGCTGGGACGATACACTTTTCTCCAGATACAATACTATAACGATTATAGGGTGCCGATTAGATATGTATTGTGATTTTTTTAAAATAGGTATAAATGACATTATTGTATGAATGGTCATGCAACGTTTCATGTCCTCAGGGTCTCTTTAACACACACACACACACACACACACACGAGGGGCAGCAGCTGGTCAGTAGATGGGCAGGTGGTGGAAGACTGTGTGTGTGTGAGTGATAGAGACAGTAAAGGATCAGTGGGCACTGAGAAACAGAGCCGTGTTGTTAAAAATAACTTCTCTTTCTTTCTTTCTCAGCCAGCCCAAAAAACGCTCTGACCCACAGAGCATTCCAACGCTCTTATTAGTCGCTCTCTGTAGGACATGATTCTGATTGTGCATTAAAGCATTCTGCAATCAAATATTTCTAAATAACGTATGAATAATGACCATTTATTTAATGATTCAGAAAGTAGTCATGTAATAAGCAGGATAAATGTACATTCAACCAGTAACTATTTCAAAATTAACCGTTTCACATCAGTGTCCTGATCATCCTATTCTGCCATAATCACTAACATACGACATACACACACACAGAACACAAACTTAACTATCGTTCGGATATAGTTCAGATTTATTCTGCAAGGATGCATTAAATTGACCAAAACTGACAGTCAAGACATTTGTAATGTTACAAAAGATTCTATAAAAAAATATATATACACAAGAAAACCACTAACAAAACTACATAAGAAAAAAGAAAACATAGCACTGTGAGAACATGAAACAAATAAAATAACAAATAATAAACTAGGGGTGGGCGATATACTGGTAGACACAAACAACCGGTGGAAATTCGTAAACTATTGTCTCTACCGTAGTTACGCTCAAGTGATGTTGCTGTGCTGCACAATCACAAAAACGTATCATTTGCATAGGTTTTTAAGCATTGCTCTTTAAAAACTAGTGATTTTAAACCACTGAAGTGCAATAAGCAGCGAAAGACAACTCATTTCACTATATGCGGGCGCTGTGAGATGGTTTCTGAGCGATGTCTGAGACGCAAGCACATGAAGCCACTGCTCAGTGCACGTGAGGACTGAACTGAGAGCTTTTGCCACCTAATTGGGTTTGATAGAAATTGGGTGAAAAAAGAAAAATGTCCTATAAAGGGAAGCTGATGCCAACCTCACGGCATGATGTGTCTTATAGTTCACACTGAGCGCTTGGCGTTTTTTCCGGACGTTTTTTGGGGTAAAATTTAATTTTCAAAGCTCATCACTGTCGCTTTTTTTTATCCAGCTGTCCAATCACAGTGGAGGAGTGGCAGGACGATTAACACACCGACCAACCGTCGCATCCTTCTTGTACAGCGGCAACAACAATAAGACAACAATGGAATAAAATTATTTAAACAAGAGCCAGAGAAAATGCTTTACATTGTATTGAGATTCTAATATTTTGAAACAAACAGCAAAAAAAATGCTGCGTCGCTTAATTGCTCTCAAGAGCACGAAGCAAGGCATTTTCAGAGGAGCTCCTGGTGTTTTCGGCTGGCTAAAAAGGCTTTGTTGGACACATGACCTTAGTTTGATCTGCAGTGCTATTAGTGATGTTTGCAAAGGCAAGCTTAGTGTTGTCAAAAAATATCAATATTTCGATATGTACCGATACTGAAATATCCGAAACGATTCCAATACTCTTTTTCTGCAGTATCGATACACCGATACCAGCTGTGCCTTCTTGCCCTCCTCTCTGACAACGAGTTGACACACACCCGCCTCCTTTCATTCAGTCAGTCACCTCATTTACTCCGGTTAAATAGTGTTGGTGTAACCGGGTCTGAATTTCGGCGAGTAATTGCACATAATTCTACTCATTCACGTAGATTTCGCACTCACATCCAAAACACACACACATAATAAAGCCACCTCAGGTCAGGAAGAATGTGTAACAGTATTTTGAATCCGTGTGTGCATTAGGTCTTAAAGGGACAGCAACCTAATAAACGTGCCGCTCTCTATGTTGTTAATGTTAATTAAACAGTAAAACACGAAGAGAAAATCACTTACTGCTCTTGACTGATTAATCTGTATTTAAATTATCCAATGTTATTTTAAATTTGATTAGGCTACTTTGTTTCTTTATTCAGTTTCTTCCCTGAATACTACTGTTAGACCTAACTGAAAAAAATAAAGCAGTCTATCTCATTTGTATCTGTATTCTATTGTATTTTAAAATATTGTTAGTTATTTGGGTAACACTCTATTTTACAGTGCCTTTGTTACATTTACTTACCATAGTAATAACAGTAAATTATGCATATTTACATGCAACTAACCCTCAACCAAAGCCTAATCCTACCCTAACCCCATACTAAGTAATAAGTTCATTAATATTACTCAGTACTTAAATGTATAATTACATTGTAACAATGACACCTTAAAATAAAGTGTTACCAAATAAAGTGTAACCGTTATTTGTTCATTTGTTCTTATGTTATTACTGTTACCTTGTCTTTAAATTAAATTTACTATTTGAAATCAAGCTTCCTTGTGATGTGTGTAAGCTATTGCAACAAAATTACCCCATTTTAAAAACAAATACATAAAGTTAGCAAATATTTGTGAGATTGTAACGGTAATTGATCAACGTTTATATGAATAAAGCTTAAAAGTCATCTCTTCAGAAGATTTTTTTGATTGCCAAGACTTTCCATAGATGGGTAAAAAAATATCTATATTAAAAATATCTATATGACAGTATACAGCATTTTTTCCCAGTGGCATCACATGGTATTGAATATCGATACTTTTCAAGGTACTGTATCAAAGTTAGGGCTGGGTACCGAGTTTGGTACTTTTTAGGTACTGACCGAATTGCCTCGATACTACAGAGTATCGAAACATGTCTTGTTTTTTCGGTCCCAAATTTCGGTACCTAAGTGGTTAATCTCGTCAACGTCAGTGAAACAATAAGCATGCAGCATGATTGGCTGTGGCGGAAAAACACTACTTTACATGGCTGCCCAGAGAGACGTGCCTCGTCGCACGTGAGGCTGTAGTGTCTGTGTGTGTGTGTGTGTGTAAGCGTCCCAACCCAGATAGATAGAAAATATGTGGAAATGATAAAAGTGTACCTATGTACCCGACTCAATGCAATATTTTCGACCATATAATTGCTGCCAAGACCGGCAACACGGCAAATCTGATAAGGCACTTAAAAGCGCACAGAATACACTTGAGAGTAGAAAGTTTATCCGTCTTCGACTACAAGAACTGGAGCGTGTCACACATGAACAGAAACTCAGCGTATAGGATACTTGCCTCACAGACATGAGAAATAGTTCTATATATGTTCAAAATATATGTACTTTTAAACGAAACAATTAGAAATAAATAGTTTGATTACCTAATCCATATAGGCGCGCGCGCGTTCACTACTGCAGGAATGACGAGTCAGCATCGCAAATTCGCAATAATAATCTTTGCAGCCAACACACTTAGTAAACACTTGTTCATTAATAAACAATTAAAATATCTCCTTGCTATCGTTTCCCGACACATCCATAATCATTAGGCTACTTTTGCCAGTGCTTTGCGGCAAGTTTCTTGTGTGCTGAGCGCGAGGCATATATCCCGCACCCCAGTAGCCTATATTTAATTCACTTCACATTTATTTGTATAGCATTTTTCACAATACATATCGTTTCAAAGCAGCTTTACAGAAAATGCATGTGTCTAAATTACAATTTAGAGTGATCTGTTATCAGAGGTGACTGTGTGTAATGCATTTCAATTCTTATTCATTCAGTTTCATTGTTAAACAATGCATTAAGTTAAGGCAGAAACAATGAGCTCATTGAAGTAAAGAATACATGTTGTTAAATGATTAGGAAACATAGAAAACTTTAGCATTGGTGCTTTTTTACAGACTCAAAATATGAGTGTAAAAAAGTCAACAAACTGACAAAATAAAAGATTTTTTTTAGGTAATGTTATATTGATAAAATTGGTATCGAAAAAAGTATCGTTCAGGAACCGGTATCGAAGTCAAGGTATTGATATCGGTATCGAAAATTTTGTTACAATACCCAGCCCTAATCAAAGTTAGAAATTCCAGTATAGTGACAACACTAATCACTATTACTAGCACTCATGCTTAAATATTACACATTTGAATAACCCCTAACACTATTTTTTTGTCATGCCAATTAGGGCTGTGAACCTACACTGGTCTCACGGTTCGGTTCGGTTATGATTATCATGTCATCGATTCAGTTCAATTCGGTATCACAATGCATTTCGATGCACCGCATCCTCAATTTTCAAATTTACATTAAAAGTGATCCGTGCGCGTGCGTGTGTTCGTCTGTTCGGGAAGTCGCAGTGACAGAAACAGTGACATTCCAGTTTGAATTTCAAAGGCCTGTTAATGCCATTAAGAAAATAAAATTTTATCAAATCAATTTTGTTTTAAAGAAATGTTTATTTAAATGCAGCGCTCATTCATCAGTGTATATGTCACCATTAGAGGCGCGCGCATCAACCGTCGAGAGTTCACTGTTGAAGATGACGATCATTTATAATCACCCGTAACAACACAGAATAATTGTAATTTCACCATCGGCTGGCAGCGAATACTTAAATCAGAGAACAATATTGAGGCGGGTGGATTATTTGTTTTGGCTGCGGATTCGGGTGACGTTGAAGCTCAGTCTCTAACTCTAAAGCAGTCCGGCTCTGCCAGGCGTAACAGCTCGGGGTGAACACGGCTAACATAGTTTATCAAGTAAATATAGCCATTACCTCCTGCCTATTCTATTTGTGCGTGACATGAGCGCACACAGCGCGTGTCTTCTCCAGGTCGTGCTTACCAGGTTGTTCATAAAAGCCGAAATGTGTCCAGATGTAGGCTTTTAAAGTAGCTGGAGCATTTTTAATTATGCGCACACATCTCGCCTCCCTCTGCCAGTGTATGGTATCAAGACAAAGCACATACGTGACAAATGACGTCAGAAAAGCGTCAGTACATTATAACCGGTTATGGTCTATTACTGAACCGATAACCGAATCGTCCTCGTCTGCATCGCGATGCATCGTAGAAACGATTAATTTCGACACCCCTAATGCCAATAAAGCACTGTTGAATTTGCAATGCCAAAAAGAGAGTGCTAAATGAACTGAAACACTTTCCCATGGCTAGGCGGTCCAAAGTCATGAGCTGTACTTAAAACCCTGCAATTTTCCCTATAAATGCGTAAACAGTAAACACTAATGGCCTTTAGCATGACCCAGCATTCCTCTCTCTTACAACTATTTGTTATTTGTCAGTCTCGCGAGTGGAAGGGGGTGGACAAAACAGCAAACGTCCCCCCCCAGCCCTTCCGCAAATAGACCACTTACAGTGATGACCATGTTTACTCTACTAGCAGCTATTTTCTCTTCCTGATTTTCTCTTTCCACAAAGAAACACGGGAAAGACTGCTTCATGCAGTTCTCTTTCCACAAAGAAACACGGGAAAGACTGCTTCATGCAGTTCTCTTTCCACAAAGAAACATGGGAAAGACTGCTTCATGCAGTTCAAAAAACATTTGGCATTATGAGCTTTTCAAAAGAAAATTGCAGTTCTAGACGTATAAAAGCTTTTTGTTTACTGGTCAGTGAAAAAAAAAAAAGTAACGCTCAATATTCATGCTCAGTGCGAATTAGCCCATAATCAGATCTTACTTTCTGGTGTCTAATTTGGGGTAAATCCAGCTAGCATAACCCCGCCTTTTATTAAGAGCATTCAAGACAAACCACATATTTCCCAGACACTTCACATAAACCAATTAGCTAGATCTCAACAAATAAAGAGTCAAAGATGTCAGTGTTGTGCATCAAGGCCTCAACACACACAAACAGAAAGAGAGGACAAGTAATCAGAGGAAGGGAGGTAATCCTGCTTTAAAAGAGCATGTTGATCTGTGGACACCATCTGCCCAGACATCAGACAGACAGAGAAAGAAGTGGCATGGCTTACTGACCACTAACGTCTCCAATGGTCAGCTGTCCGGTCGTACAAATTAGACAGCCTCATCTCAGTCGCACTGAGCCTTTCACAAAGAACGGTGTCTCATTTCCTGGAAATAAGGCATCACTTCCTATGAGGAGCAGAACAACTAGCAGTGGTGTACCACTTCCTTCAGGGTTTACACCGCATCCTGTTTAGTGGTTTACAACAGACCACAACTTCCTCAACAGGTGCTGTTTTTCTCAAATGCATCTAAAATTACTTAAAATCTCAGAACAAAATGATATATTCACTAGTGCAGCTATGCTACAGGTTACTAATTACATCAATCTGTATAATATCAAACCGGGACACACAACGTTAGGATTATATATTTTATTTTCGTAACCTGCATTGAAGATATTTTGGCAGCCACAAAAATTAATCTTTGTCCCATCAAAGATGTGTTCGATCATTTAACGTGTAGGGCTGGGTATTGAAACAAATTTCACAATTCGATTCGATTTACAAGCTTGCAATTCGATTCGATTTCGATTCCGATTCTATTCCGATTCGATTCAGTATCGATTATTTTGGATATCAGGTACAATACATGGCAAATTCTCAAGGAAAACAAATCTCTTAATGCTGTAAAGTATGGGAGTCAGTTGTAGCCTATAGGCTTCATTAGCCTACTATAATATTGAAGGTAAAAATTAACTGATTTATAGACACTTAAATTACACTTTTATTTATTTTTATAATAATAAAGTTATATGAAAAATAAACATTTAAATGGTGGCTGTCATAAAAACTTTACAGATTTATTCAAACATGCATTAAATATTGAAGAACATTAAAAATTATAATGAATATGTTATATGGTGCATATACTTAGCAAAATGCTCCTCTTTAGAGTTAATTTTTCTAGCTTACTAACAAATTCATGGTCACTGCATAGGCTATGACGTTATGCGACGTTACATGACATTGTTTACAAGCTGTTTTACTGACGTCTTTCCACGGTTAAAAGACTGATTGAGCGATTTCATGTGACGATACGGATTTCGATAAGTTGTACTTTATACACACTTTCAAATGCTCAATCATCTTTATTTCGCGCTGTAACTGGTATTATTAAGGCGGAAGAGATCATGTGCGCTCCTTGTGCTGTGCCAGAGCGATCTCACGCCACAGCGCCAAAACGGTATTTATGCTTTTGAATTTCGTAAGAAAATGGACGTAATTTGAAATCTGAGACTTTGTTTCATATCAATAGTAACAAAACAAAGATTTGTGATTTATTGGATGGATGGTATACAATGTTCTATTCATTCATCAACTGAAAACGGGATGACTAGCCTAATCGATTCTTGGGATTTAAGAATCGATATCGATTCGTAAAAATAAGAATCGATTAAAATCGAGAAATCAATATATTTGTTTCCCAGCCCTATTAACGTGACGTTATCTGCCGTACTGCAGTACCAGTACCCACTGATAGTCGGCTGCTTTTAAACCGCTTTGAAGAGCGTCAAATGTTTCTATTTACAACATGTTTTCACAGTGTTGAGCTTTGAAGCCAATCGCCAATCACAAGTTCTGCAAGCTCTAATCGCAAATCCTTCATTATAACCTACAAAGTACAAAACCGATGTCAATAAGAGCTCCATTGCACAGCGTTGGCAGCTTCATTGATTATAACCGGAGTTTTCGGAAGAGCTTTGTTGTAAATGACAGCTTCAGCGATTATAATGGCAGCGATCTTTGCTCGCTTTCTGTATATAGGTATTGGCTATATTTTACATCCTGCCAACTACACATTGCAAAGCATCACAATTTTTCTAGTTCCTCACCAAAAAAGAAGATCCCAATTTCCACATTTATAGTCTAAGGCAAATCTACAGTTTCATTATAGCTTGTTCAATTCCCGGGCAAAGGAAAATAGAACAACAGAGAAAAACAATTGAATGTTATCTGTAAGGACACTGACTAAGGCGGTTCCAATCATTATCTGATGACAGCTATTGGCAGTTGACTATAAAGAGACACCAAGGACCTGGCCAGGAGAGGGCCGTATCTATCCGACCCATCAGGTTATCATCCCGAGAGAGAGGGAAAAGGGGTGGACATTCAGGAATTCTGATCAATATCTGCACACAGTGCAGAGGAGGGTCAATAACCGGATTATTACAAACAGACATTACTAAACCACTAGAGTGAAGATCTCAGGAGCTCCAGAATTACTGAGGTGTGTGTTTGTCAATGCGACAGAGCCTGACCTCATGATCCGAATGAGCTCCAGGCTGGATTTTGTCTGCCAGCAACTCATTCGAGCAGAAAACATGCACACCTGAATCAATATTAACCCAGATTACACAATAGCTTGGAGCGGAGCTGTGATGGAGAGGTTAATTCCCCATCCAAAACAGCCATGAGAAGAATCTTACAAGAAGAGACAAAACTTCACATACTTAAACCACAATAACCTACTGTTACTAATGGCTTCCTCCAGCTGGACAGTTACTGTACTTTATAAACTCGAACCTTTCAGTTTTTACACTGTAAGAACAGGAAGCTGTGAACTGCCATACAAAGGTCACAGAGTAGTTTACTGCTGACTTCAGTGTCGGCTTCCTGCAAAAAGAGACCGCAGGAATGCGAGGGGGCTTTCTTCTGCGGCCTCCGGGATTCTGCAGATGGTGATCAGCGATGTGGTCGAGGATCTGGGGTTGAGATCTCGCTCAGAAGCTGCAGTGGTGTTCATTCCTTTGGGAGCTCCTGAATTTTCAGGCAAAGATGGACGATCCTGGCGATCCCAAGAGGCTGTGCAGCAGTGACACACCCTACCCTCACTACACACACTTTGGTTTTGTTCAGAATGGAACACTAGTGATTATACCATACTGCACACACAGTATGCTACTTTTAGCGAGTTGTGCCTATTTTTCATCTCAGAAATATGGTTATTTTGCATTTTTAATCCAATTGTGTGAAAACATTTCTACATTTTTGGCAGCCTGATCAAATAAGAAGACACAAAGGATATGTTCGTAATTCTGGTTGATGTTAGGGCTGGGTATCGATTAGGGATGGGCATTTTTCAAAAATATTGTATTTGAATATTCAGGCTTATAACATTTGAATATTCGTATATTTAAATGACGTGTAAGGAGATATTTTAGTTGGGTTTTTTTAAGTTTTTGTCACCATTTCTGAACAAACTTACAATAAGGCAATATACACAACAAGCTTACTATATATCTTAAGGTTTTCTTTTAGTTGAAAACATTAAACAATACGTGTAAACAAAAGCATAAGCTCAAGCAGCGCGAACGGGGGGAAAAAACGCTAATAAAGCAGACTGCACAGTTATCGCACAGAACGTACATATGCACTCGAGTCAGCATATGGTTATCGTGTTTATATCGTTTCACGTTCATGTTGAGAAAAACAATAATATCCAGATGCTCGAGTGAGAAAACACGCTGTGCTAACAGACGTTGCAGAGACACAAAGATAACGGTTTGCTAAGCAAAGTTTCAACCAGCACTTTGGGTTTTCTGTTTCATAAACCCAAACTTAAAGGAAGCATATATCTCAAAATCATTTTGCTGTCAATGTATCATCTCGGATCACTCGGGGTACAGCTGCTCTTACCTGCAGTGATGGACAGCTGTCTTCATTCGACTGCAGTTTGGATTTCATGTGATTTCTCATTGTGGTGGTGATATTGTGATAACTCAATTTCTTTAATTAATTAATTTGATTAAAAGTAATTCCATTTTGCAATATCATTTTCATCTAAGTAATTCCAAACTTCGCGAGACAGACGAGCACATTATGTGATCAAATACAATCAACTTGTATTTGCTCCACAGCGCCACCCAGTGCATAAATCATAACTGTGAGTAACTGCTTCGCATTTATCATGGACTCACTGCATTAACGGCCAGCAAACGTAGTAAAATTCGAATAGTATTTTATTTTTCGAATAATAATTACATTAGAAAATTAGAATATTCGTGCACATGCCTAGTATCGATACAGATGTTCGATTTGATTTTATTACAATTCAAAATATCTAAATTTGATTTACGATTCAGCTCAAGATTTTCGATTCAATTCAATTAATTCAATGATGAAAGTTTCACTGGCCCCACCACAAAAATGTGATAAATGAATAAAAGTGATTGTTTTTGTTATTTTTGACCCATGTATCTTTGTACTGTAATAAAAAAGGTGATGACACCAAATGATACCAGTGAAATTTAACAATTCTCGGCAGGAATATTAGGCTGCTGTCACTGTAAGACTAATGCTAAAGTGCATGGTCTTTCTCAACTGTTTACGTTCACTTAAACCCATATCCGACTATGTTTACTAGGAAACTGAACATTTTGAGATACATTTGTGTGAATTTGTCCTTTAAAGCGCAAGGAGACGTTAAATAGAATTCATTTTATTATTTGAATGCTGTCTAAGACGAGTAGCTTTCTGTAATTTCCTAAGTTTCAGGCTACCAGCTAGATATTTAAAACAATTTTCAGTGCAAAACTCACTTTCAGTCACCAGCGAGTGTTTTAAATAACTTGCTTTGCGATACAATGGGGGGTCTGATTACTGTATGAGGCAGAAATATATTTATATGCAATGCTAAAGGCTACTTATGCTAACCATTGCGATAATACACATATTATTATGGCAAATACCAGAGTTTGCTTGAAGTACTTATAATCATGCATTTATTTGGTGTCATGTTTCATTTGTCTCTTCCCTGTACCTTTGTTGATACCGGGCTAATGCTTCCACATGTCATAAATTACATGTACTCCGGTTATAGTTAAAAGATATAGTTTTATCCAGCTGATGAACGATCAGATCCAACCAGAGCCAATCAGAATCCATCCTGTAGTAACAAGCTCAAGCATTTGAAGTGACAGCTCATATGACCGGAGCCGAGACAGACTGCAGAGATGGCAGTGGTGTGGCTGTCAGAGCCTCAGAAGTGACAATGAGGTGTCAAAATCCCAGACACGCCACCGGGTTCTTCTAGGAATATGAGTGTTAGATGTCTTTTAAATGCTGGCAAGACTCGCTCATAGCCAGACGCTGAGGGGCGGTGCTGAAAATAGCCTGCATTCAGGAGATTGTTGCTGCTGGTCTGATGGTGTTCAGAGGGATGGTCCTGGGCGAGTCACATACCTGTCTGCATGTGGAATGAGAGTAATGCGGGAGTTGAACTGCTGACCTCTGGTGAACAGGTCGGTGCAGCGGTCACACTGTGCTCCGCTTACACATATGGAGTCCACTCGACTGGAGCCGAACATACAACTACTCACAGCTGTCCTCATTAAGGAACGGGATGGAGACAATTTCACGTTCACTTTTCGTTTGTTTCAAATAAACAGCTATTAATTGGAAAAGTTATAGAAGGGAGTCTATAGGCACCTGGGCATCTAGTCAAAGATCAAAATGTTTCAGAAAACAGCATTTTCCTTTTTCGTCTGAAATAAAAAAACTACTCTGACATTTATAACGCTCCACACGGACAATTTATGGAAAACAAACAGCAAAAATCGTCAGAAAGAAAATTAGAAACATATTATCATAAAAAAGGAAATTATTATTAGGGGGGTCACTAACAATTATTTTGGTGATAGAGTAATCGGTTGATTTTTTTGACGCTTAATTGAGTAATCTTTTTTTTTTTGAGTAATAAAAATAGACCTAAGTGAACAATAGCCATTGAAATTACTTAAAATAGACCTACATAAACATAATAAGAATAATAGATAAGATTATAGATTATAGTATCAAAAGCAAGTAATCATATGGTTTTATTGAACAACACTGTTAAAATACATAAATTAATACACATAATATAAACATAATCACCTTTTACATTACACCTTTTACACACAATACACTGCGTATTATAAAAAAATACATGCACAAGGCACCAACAGCCATTTGATTGTTTTTGTGGTTACACTTTACAGCATGATTAATCCCAGTGCAAATATTTACTGAATATTTAACAATCTCAGCCTTGTGGATTTCACAATAGCACTATCCTATATTATGATTTTAAATGGTTTTAATATCTTGATTCGTGCAGCCTTTAAAAACAGTCTAATAATGCGGTTCATGGATTCTCATGCATGGAATAAGCCACTTTTCAGTATTTTGCTGTTTATTTGAGTACTCAAATTTAATTGAAGAATCGTGACAGCCCTAATTATTATTCTATTAGTGCGTGAAACCATTTTAAATGGACTTCAGGGGAAATCAGCATTGTTGATTTCCTCAACACATTTAAAAGTAAAAGGGATTCATGGCTTTTGGTCGAAAAGGAAAATCCTTTCAGAGGCAAACCAGTTATTAGGAAAAAATTAAGAAAGTTATCAGTTATTTAAGAAAAAAGCGTTATTTTGTATTTGGAAAAATGTGCAAAGATGATTGTGCACAATAAGACCAGAAATGAGGTCAATTTCAATTTTATGCTGACTTTGGTCAAGTTATTGAGGTAAACGCTGCACAAAGGTCGCTCTTTACAATGTCGGACACATAACGGTAATTATTATGATTAGCCTTCTGCTTGACAACATTATCAAACAGCTAATGATGTGTTGCTAATGTTACACAAGCCATGTTCCCATTCACCATCTCAGAGTATCACAGCTGCCTTCTAAAAACCAGTACCCTAAGAAACGATTTCAACAACTCAGAACGTCAGTGAAGAGAGACATAGTGTGCGCGTCCCAGTTCGCATACTATCCGTCATAAAAAGTATTCGAAAATAGAATTAGTACATCCCAAATCGTAGTATGTTGAAATGAGTATTCCACAGATACCCGGATGGTCTACTATTTCCGGTTAGAATCCGATGTGCAGATCGATGCACACTCTAACGGCTAATATTGCCCACAACCCATTGCGCATTGGACGAGGATTCGGTTAGAACTACAAACACGAGTGAAAACTGTTAAAAAACTACAGACATGGAGGACGCGCAAGTCCGGCGGTTATGTAGAGAGGTTTAGATAAAGGGGTTTGAGTGATTAATTATCAGTATCTAACCTGACGAACATGTATTTATTCAACGTTGTCTACATTATATTGAATATCTGCAGCAGCATTGTGAACTTTTGTAAAGATACACACAAAAAATGATGGGTTATTTCATCAACCCAACCGCTGGGTTATGAAATGTTTTACCCATTATGGGTTATTTATATGGATTTTGACTCAACACATGAGTTGCACAAAATAACCCAAATTCCATCTACCCAACATACATCGGTTGGCCCAGCACGTGGGTTGTTTGTGCTTCGAACGTCATCATCACATCATCACCAGACTCAGAGTCCACCAGATCGAATCCACACATCGAGCGCTCGTCATAGAGAACCTGACTCTTCATCCAGCAAGGCAAATAAATTAAGGTTTGTGTACACTACATGTCATTTCTAATAACGCATACATTTTAACAACTATAAGCTGGGTTGGTCGGAAGCGAAAGAGGATGAGGCAAAGATGACACGGATGCAATGACCGTGAAGTGTTTATTTATAGAATTTGCGGGAAACGGTCTAGTGTCCGGAATACAGTGAGTCTACGTTACCTATTAAAGTAATATCTTTATATTGTCGAGGCTAGTTGGTTGGTTTGTCTAACAACGTAGCTAACGTTAGCCATTTGGCCGTTATCATGGAAGCACTGGCTATAATTGAGCGCGCTCTTTTTTCCCTGAAGCATTTAATTTGAAATGCAAAGGCATAACACAGTGTTACACTGATTAAAGTATGTAAAAACAGTGAGATAACCTGATATGTCTGACTAAATGCATTTATGTGCATTTATTTAAGTAATGTGGTGACCCACAATAGATAAGAATTTTTTTTTATATAAAATGGCGGCCTGGCTAACTTAGCTAAAAATGAGCGCGCTTTTTCACCCCCGAAGCTTTTAATGTGAAATGCGAAGGCATAACACAGTGTTAGACTGATTAAAGTATGTAAAAACAGTGAGATAACCTGATATGTCTGACTAAATGCATTTATGTGCATTTTTTTAAGTAATGACACACAATAGATAAGAATTTTTTTTTAAATAAAATGGTGGCCTGGCTAACTTAGCTATGTTATTTTAACTGGCTATGAATGAGCGCGCTTTTCCCCCCCGAAGTTTTTAATGTGAAATGCGAAGGCATAACACAGTGTTAGACTGATTAAAGTATGTAAAAACAGTGAAATAACCTGATATGTCTGACTAAATGCATTTATGTCCATTTATTTAAGTAACTTAATGTGGTGACCCACAATAGATAAGAACACCTGCAAGGGCTCTTATACCAGGTAATTATTAAACTGAAAAATTATTTGATGAAGCAAAACATCCATATTTCAGTGACTGACAACTTTCTTGTTCTTTTTTACAGAATGTACCATATCAGACGAACGTGCGTCACAGCTTAAAGAATGGTTGAGAAACAATTCTCAGCCCCTCAGCCAGATAGAGTCCTACATGGAGAACACGGCAGTCTACAGGGCCAAGTGGATTAAGGACAACAATTGGACCATCGATCAGATCCTCGAAGAGTTCCCTCGCCTAATGACCAAAGGCATGGTAGGTATAGGGAAATATGATCTTACATATGAGGATGCATTGTTTATAACCTTAGTGTGTCACATTGAATTGGTTTTAAAAATATACAAATTTTCATTTTATAGATTGCACAGGACTTTCTTGTCCTGCATGGGGATGCTGCTTCCAAATTGTTTGAAACGTGGCTACCCATTTATGCTGACAAGATCCTGTTGCTGGCAAGACAGGAGGGGAAGCTGACATTGCCCCTGGATGGATTAACACCAGGTAATATATTCTTGTCTGCAGAACTTGTAAATGCAGTTTTCCCAGGGGTTTTAGAGGGCTTATGTGGGTGGGCAAAAGTAGCAGCGGGGGGTTAAGCATTCCTCTGTCCAACATTTTTGAAGGTTTTTGACCAAAAACAGTGCAATTTCACATCATTTTGGCCGCTATCATTACTGTAGCCAACTAAAATAAAAAGTGTAAATTTGCTTTAGTTATTAACACCTGTATTTGAACAATTCACAGCCTTCTCGAACATGTTACACAGTGAAAAACAACATGAGCTCTGAGAATAGTGAATGACATCATCATAGGAATAGAGTTAAACAAATTTGTCAGCCTCTTTATGTTAATTGGGTACTAAAAATTCCAAGTTTTCACAGCAGAGTCAACACAGCAGTACTAGTCTGCCTAATAACATTAACCAGTCCTTCCAGAAAAATGCTGAGTTTTTTTGTGATTTTTGCGGGCAAAAATCCTTGATTATGCGGCACTTTTCCTTAAAAAATGCGATGGAATATGCGGGATATTTATGCAATTTTATGCGATGAAATCGCGGGGATTATGAAGTCATGCAAGCCCCGCTTATTTTGCGCGGAAATCGGCTTTATTTTAGTTTGATATTGAATGACAAAATCACAGGTATGCAATTCCACATCGTATTGGCACCTATGTCTTCCTACAGATGGCGTTGGGGATCTCGCCCTTAAGCAGCTGCCAGCCTTGCTTCCACCTACAACATACAAAGCTGGCCGTGGCCGCGGTGCGAAAGTGGTTCGCCACACCATCCAGGAATGCAGCTTGGCCTTCGTCGACCATAAGCCTGTAAAGTCCTCAAGCACATCTAAAGGGGAAACTTTATTCATTTTATCAACATATCTGAGCTCAAGAATGTGTGCACGCACACATGCATATCCAGGTTTGTTTTACTATACTTTTGGGGACAGACATCAAATATAGCCTGACAGTATTCTGAAAATAGCCGTTTTACAAGCCTACAACGCGTTGGTCACTATCAAAGCACCCTGGGCGCGCATTTCGGGCCCACCTAGCAGACCACCTAACCCGGCTGCCTATCGACCAGATAGGGTAGTCAGATAGGTGGGCCGCACGCATTTTCTGAGCATGTTTATTGTAATGATAGATCATCAATTGATTTATGGCTTTTTAGGTCAATTGAGGTCTGAATTCTTTTTTAAATAGTTTTCTGTAATGTGAGCTGTATGCCATAACCATCAAGACTTAATCAAAAAAGGTTTGGAATATTTCATATGTGCAATGAAATGTAGACTATTACAGTTCAACTTTTTGAATTAGAGATGCACTAAATCTTTTCCAAATTGTAAAGCTAACTAGACTTTATCATAAAACAATAATTTATCTAGTGAGGACCAGGAAAATGGTCCTCACAATGTCTATATTTTAATTCAACTATAGTAGTCGGTTGACATTTGGTCCTTACTCACTCGCACTCTCTCACTTGCTCTCTTGTATTCTTTCTTTTTTAGCCTGGAATAAACATGGTGGAGTACCTCCATGAGGCCAAGGCATGCAAGCCATACCCCCACATCCTGACGCTGGGAAATGAGCAGAGTGCATTTCAGGCCTTTGCCATAATAGCTGGACAGGCCCTGGAACAAGAAACACTGCTTCAGGCCATTGATGTCTGCTTTAAGGCATTCTATGTCTTTGACGTAAAATACCCGAAGCAGTGTGAACATGTCTGGGAATTCATACAGACTGTTATTTATGAAATGCCAGGAGGGGAATCTAAAATGGTCAAGTTTATTCACAGTAGAGTACTTGCTTGCAAGTAGAGCTAATGGCTCCCGTTGACTGTTGGACTGTTAAATGTTAAGCCAATTCACTCATAATTGAATGTTTTCCTACTTAAGTGATATTAACTGCACCAGTTCCACTATATTGTTGATATTAAAGTAATAAAATATTTTGTTACAAAGATTCCATTGTTGTTTTGTTTTCGTATGGTTTAAGTGTTTATTGCACAATATATGCTTAAATCTAGCATGTATTCTGTTCTAGGTTTGTAGTTTAACAGTTTTATAGCTATGGGTAGTCTATTGCCATTTATTTTCTTCAATTGTACTGTAATGTGCTAGAATTCATCTGGCATATGGGTTAATTTGACCCAGCATTTGGGTACACTATATAACAAATATGTAGTTCAATCAACCCAGAATTGTAATTAAATTGACCCAGCATTTGGGTACACTATATAACAAATATGTAGTTCAATCAACCCAGAATTGTATTTAATTTGACCCAGCATTTGGGTAGAATATTTAACTCATCTGTTGGGTTAAAAATAACCAACCCATCTTGCTGGGTCAAATTAAGTACTGTTGGACTGGTGCCATAGTGATCCAGCGGTTGGGTTATAAAACAACCCAATTTGGGTTATTTTTAACCCATCATTTTTTAGTGTGTACGTTTAGCTATTACCTTTTAAATGCATCATTATATTCAAATTGCAAACACATGAGGAGAGTTTCTGCATGAAAGACCCACGACTGGCAGATGAACGTGCTCTCCGAAACGGTAGGACATTAAATTAGATTGAATGGAGGATTTTAACTGTGACAAGATGATTGACAGGGCAGTTTACAGTGACAGAATGCGCGCAACAGATCTGTCCATTAAAGGTGACGTGATAGTATGTCCCAAAGCTTGCCTACTCTTTTGCTACATTCTCAAAAGTACATAGATTTTCTTAACAAAAAGAGTACATACTTTTAGGGCGTAGTATAAATAGGCGAATTGGGACGCAGCAATACAGTTCATCATCATAACATAGTAATATCCATTATATATAAAATGTACCCACTATATTGCTAAAAGTACCTGATTTTTCATATCAACAGAAAAATATACCAGGATAACCTGGCTTCTCTTGAGACTCCATTGCTTCAAAGCGGTCATGGTTAATGATATGCCAGGCGGCATGTTGACGTGATTGGTTACATTGTAGTTTGTGACGTCAGAAACACCAGCAATTTTAAACTGCGTTTTTGAGACTGTGTTTCTTTTCACTGCAGTTTTAAAGAGAAAATACTCAGCAATGGTGTTGACTTATTGCTTTGCACATGGTTTGTCTTAAAGCATATTAAAAACACAACGTAGACATATAAATCAACACTGAAAACGTGATTTTCACCACAGGGGGTCTCTAAGACTTTGTTTCAGCTGATAATATATTTAACAACAACACTCCAAATACAGAACCAAAACACTAAAATTCTTCTTTTTCATGCAATGAAAACGCCAGCACAGCCATGCACATGCATTCACATAAGAGTGATATAAGGTAAGAAGAACAGCTGTCTTGGCCAAAACATGTCACAGTTTATCAGTGAACATATGGTGTGAGCTCTGACTACCACTCAAACGCAAACAGCTTTAACTGGACAGCAGGAAGATGTAGCACATCAACATAGACACACTGCTGCAGGGGACAAACCTACACTTTATACTCTAATAGTGAATAACAAGCACCTAAGAAATTAAAAACACTGTTAGCGAAGAAACTCAAACAATATATTACAGACTTGGTGAACTGAAAAGGCTCCAGCATGGGGGACAGACTAACAGGAAATTCACAGCCTGGCACACAAATAGGCAACTTCCTGCATTGCGTTCGCGCATAAATGACAACAATGGAAGCCCCGCCCCTTAGTCAGCACCTAAAGTTAAGTTGATGGTTTTCTCATGGAAGAGGTTACGTAACAATTCATTTCAAACTTGAGTAAATTTGTCCAAAACTTGACGATGCACTTAAATTTGGGTAAAAATGCAACTTTATATATTTTCCTTTTTTTGGAAGGGAGTTGCCCACAGTATCGCACCCTTTTTTAATCGTCCAAAACAAATCTCTCACGGCCGGGGTGGCTAAACCTGTAATTACAGTCCTTATTTGAGTTCCCAGAGCACAAACTGAACGCACGGACCTCTGCTCTGCTCCGTAGCAGCAGCCTGCAATTAGTAAGACCAGAATAAATCAATTCCACTGGAGCCACATCTGAGAGGTTGGGCGCCTCCGAGCGTAATCCCTGGAACAGTGCCCCGCAGTATACATCGCAATAGCAACTGGGCAGTCAAAGGCAGTACTAAAATGTTTTCTGTGATTGCTGAAATCAGAACAATTTGGTCCCTTCCTGTGTTCCCAAAAGAATTCACATTCTCATAGACCACCACACAAATTATTTCCATGCAATTTGTTCCAAATGTCAGTCTCGTGCAGTGGAAACCAAAAAAGAGAGAAAGACAAGCAAAACCAGACCAAATCTGTGAGCAAAATGGTCTCACCTGTGAACATAGTGCAGCTGATGCACAGAATCGATGGCCAGAACCATCTCCGCCAGGTAGAATCGGGCCATGTCCTCTGGTAAACGGTCCTCAAACTTGCTGAGAAGAGTCAAGAGGTCACCACCCACGTAATAATCCATCACCAGGTACTGCAGAAGACAGACATGTCAGAACTAAATGGCAAAAAAGCAGATACACACCAGATACAAAAGAAATGATAGATTGATAGAAGATAAAACAATAGATACATAAAACGATAGATATCGATAGATAGATATCGCTAGATAGATAGACCGAACGATAGATAGATGGAACGATAGAATGATCAATAGATAGAACGATAGATAGATAGATATACAGATAGATAGATACTATAAGGATAGAATGATGGACAGAAGGATGGATCGATGGATTGACGGTTGTAACGACAGATAGATAAGTAGATTGATAGATATAATGCTAGATATAAATGATAGACAGAAAGGTAGATAGATAGAAAGATGGAGGTAAATAGAACGATAAAACGAGAAACAGATAAATAAATAAATGGATAGATAGAACATAGACTGAAGGATGGATGGAACAATAGATGGAATGACAGACAGATAAAAAGAATGATAGATAGAACAACATATAGATAAATAGATTGATAGAACTATAGATATAATTATAGAATGATAGAGCGATGGATGGATGGATGGAATGACAGATAATCAGAACAACAGATAGATAAATAGATTAATAGGAATGGAATGATAGATAGAATGATAGATAGAACGATAGACAGATGGATGATGGATGCAACGATAGATAGACTGATAGATTGATAAACAGAACAACAGAGTGATAAATAGATTGGATGGATGGATGTGACAAATTTAGGATAAATTGAGGTTTACTGTAGTACTATCATGGTTTGGTGGTCAAGAAGACGACAGTAACCACTCAGACCTCTAGACTAAGCGGTTTGCTTAATGAGAAAAACCACATGACCACCACACTTGGCTGACTGATATTCACATAGTAATCCCCCACATGGGAAGCTGCCAGAGGTGTGGTTCTCTCCTGCCCAGCATCTCTGAGGTCTGTCTGCCCTCACGAAACAGACCAAGACTGTCCAGGGACTACTGGGATTGACTAATCAAGTCTGATCTAATCAAAGCTCATGTTAATGTGGAGTCAGGGGCACTCAGAGGGCAGAAGCCTACCAGGAAGTTGTCATCCTGAAAGGTGTAGTGCAGCGTGGTGATCCACTGACTGTCTCCATTCACCAGCACGTCCCGTTCCTCCCGGAAACACGCTGTCTGGGGAGAAAAATAACAAATATTGGTTGACATTTAGTTGATCTCAAACAATGTAATTCTCCAAACTAAACTTAATTGATTTTGCACTAGAAAGATTTAAGTGTGTACCTCTGCTCTTTTTAGCATCTCCCACTTGTTGAGGATCTTCATGGCAAACACCTTGTCTGAACTCTTCACCTTTACAACTGCTACCTGTAACACACCGGAGAGCACATAGAGATCTGACACCCGGCTCCTCCATTAAGAAAGCAAGAGGGGATTTCTAGAGGTCCTGATAAGATGCTAAGCGCTTTGTGTTGCTTTTGTTCCATCTAGATTACCAGATCACACATGGAAGTGGTTGGTTATTTGTGACAGCAGAGTGTAAACCTTGAATTACAGGGCAGGTCGGGTTACTACGGGTGTACACATACATATGCACACGCTGCCATGAAATCATGATATAACGCATTCTTCACAAATAAGCACACTCAGGACTCAACAAGTAAAGACAATCAGCTGACAGCAATTCGATCTCAAGTCAGTGACAATTTCACTGACAGCCCAAATCCTATTTTAATAACTCAAACAGCAACTCAAACGTTGAACTGCAAAATATGACTTTGAAATCTGACCCAAGCCACTTTTTTTATGTAGAAACGCACACATACACGCATATAACGTCAAATTATGTCAAATTTTAACACGCACACATACACGCATATAACGTCAAATGATGTCAAATTATAACATTTCTTATTATTGGTATTAATATCATATATAATTACCAATTAACGCAGCATCCATTTTTCTGTCATTCTTTGGCTAGCGTTACATTACACTGTATGATCCCTCTAATTCATGCAAGTGCTTTTAAACCATTCAAGTATGGTAAGAAACCAACTCAGTGCAGCACTGGCACGCATCTGTAAATCTCCTGTCAGTGTGACACACACTTTTTTGTGAAAGAACAAAAAATTATGCCAAAATGTCCATTTGTCAAGTATCCTCGCAAACAGTCTTAATGTAATGTAAAGAGTTGTAAGAAAATGGGTAGCATAATTGCGTGTCAGATCTGCGGCAGGTCTTGAAATGACAGCAGCCTAATAAACCTGCTGCTGATGTCATTAATGTTAATCAGAAAACAAAAGAAAAAGATTCACTCTCTGTTCATGACTGAATAACTTTTGAAACTTTAATAAGGACCAATCTATAATCTTCAATTTATGATTTATGGAGGGACTGTGTAGTGTTTGATTATTATATTCAATTTCTGTAAATATGCTACCTGTTAGACCAACCAGAAAATCTTAAAGCACTGTTTACTTTAAGCGCTGCTCCGGGTGTGTGTATACACGTTTGCAGTGTGTGTGTGTTCACTACTCACTACTCTGCTCCTAATGTGTGTCCACTTACTTGGATGGGTTAAATGGAGAGGTCAAATTCCAAGTATGGGTTACCATATTTGGCCATCACGTGCCACTTTCACTTTCACTTTACAAGGTTACATGGTTGGTCACAAGGTTGAAAACAATGAAAACAATAACTTTTTGTGCATTTTGACAGGGCACGTAAAAATCAGAACAGGTCTGACTGGGCCGATTGATATATTGATACATATTGAAGGGCATAGGTACATTTAACATTTATTATAATGAGTTTATGAGAAGATTGTTTTTAGTTCACTTAAATTAGAAGTTGTATTTAAAATTGAGCTAAAAATCTATTTCATAGAGATATTGGTATCTGTGATATCTTTCAAAAAAAGATGCCATAACAGATGGCATTATGACATTTTATAATATAAAATTATAGTTAATATTTATCAATATTTTTGTTTAATACTATAATTTTATAAAATAATACCAATATTAAGTTTTTCTTGGCAGAAAAAACTAATTATAGGGAGCATTAGTCCAAACACATCCCCCTAAACAACACATAATGGACCAATAAAATGAAGTTTGGTCCACACATTTAAGTGTGAGCATCATGGGAAAAGGAAGTGGAATGGACATGTATTTGTCTTGAACTCAAGGTGTCCAAGTGAAACAACGGTGTGATTCACTCCCTGCGATTAAATAAGCCAAAACAAGCACACATTGAGAGGTCTACACATTCCAGACCGAGCCAGGATCCCAACATTATTCCAGATAGAAATCACGCTCTTCACTCTTCCACACATCTGATAGGGATTTAAAATAAACTAAATCCCAAAAGCACGAACCCTAAAATTTAGATTACGACTCCTAAGAAAAGCTAACGACTATCAGCGAAAACATCTGGCAAATATCTGATCGAAAGACTGGAAAGTGACTTTTAAAACAGCGTTCAGAGCGCTGCCTGCCATTGTTCCCTAAAAACACACAGCCTAATATGGGCCAAACTCCCACAATGCAGCCTTTGAAATATGGTTATAGAAATCTAATTATTACTCAAAAAAGACATTCATCTTCTGTCATAATTTGGTCAACAGTACGAGATATCTGTGGGTGGACAAGAGCGAGCAATACAAATGAAAAAAGCAATGAAAAACAGGGAAAATAACAACAGTTCCAAAAATTCAGGCCGGCAACTGAAACAGAAAATTAATCAATCAAACTTATTTAATAATTAACACTCAAATGTCTAAACCTGAGCTGTACAAACATTTAAATTGCACATTATGCAGTTTTATATAAACTATTCAATATGGTTTGTTGAAATATAAACATAATGAAATATAATAATATAAACAATAATGAAATGTAATAATTTATTTTCATGACAGATTTATTTAAAAATACATTAAAGACATCACTAACAGGTGAAGTAAAAATATGATATGTAATAATGTGCATAAATTTAGCAAAATGCTCTTCTCTAATTATTTTTTTCTAGCTAACTAATGAGTTTATGGACACTGAATAGCTTTCTTGAGATTAATGTTAAGTGACATTGTTTAGCCTAAAAGCTGTTTTATTGACGTCTAACAATGAGCAATTACGAAGCAGGATTCATTTCGGGAAGTATATTTCAACATACCTTCTGGTGTTCACTGTTCAACAATCATGTTTATTTTGTGCTGTAACTAGTAGCACAGAGGAGATGAGATAATCAGTTCACATGCGCTTGATCTATGCTGCTGCTTGAACTAAGGTGTTACAGTGATCTGTCACGCAGTATTAAAGAGCGCCAACACGACACGGTTTGAATTTCACAATAAAATCGACAGAATTGTAAAGTTGAGAATTTGCTTCATATTAAAGGAGCATTGCGTAGGTTCTGAAATGTCTAACCTTTACTGAAACCAGTGGCCGTTAGAGAAACTGCACCCAGTCTCATGCTCGTTCTCGGTGCGCACGCTCGTATGAGCACAACCACAACAACCAGAGAGTTGTAACTATGTCTTACCTTTGCAGTAAAAAGAAAGCCAGCCCGGGGTCAGTTTTTATACCCAGCGCTGACCGGTGCTCCCTCCAAGAATCAAATGCCGCTCCGATGTTGACTCTTGTCTTATCTTTGCCCGACGCCAGTCACTCTCTATTTTGGCCGCACTAGATAAGGCTTCTTCTTTTTTTTTTTACTTACGAGTAGTTTCCGTGAATGTCTGGATTGTGCTGGAGGCTGGTCACTTCTTTCCGTCTGCAGAGTCCATTTGAAACACCAACGTTACTGCTAGCGATTGCCGCTGCTTACTAATGGCTGCCGTACGGATGTAAGCCCAAGTAGACGAGAACGCGCATGACGTCACATTTTGTGAATTTTCGCGCCAATTCGGACCCGACTCCTCCACACACAATTGAGCCTATAGGCTGATAGAGGCAACCGTGGTGGACATTAAGGTGTCATTCTTTCTATTACATTATGGTTGGCTCATAAATGTACAAATGAAAACTCTATCTTAAAGATTTTTTTAAGTAAAAAGCTACACATAGCCCCTTTAAATGTAACAAAGCACCAAGCTTTTTGTGATTACTGGATGGCAGGCACGCTACACATATTTAGTGAAGTTTTGTCCAAGCTGCGCATCAACAGAAAACAGCACAATGAATGTAAACACATCATGAAAATTCAATTGCAGAAGTGCAGCACACCAGTGTCACAGCTACGAAATTTATCAATCTAAAATCGATACACTTAAATGAATAAATTAAATGTCATTCATCAAATTGATCAGAGAAGAGCCAGCGATGTTATGAGAGAGTTTAGCGGTGCGCTCCAGCCTGGCTCCTGTCAGTGTCTAAGAAACCAGGATCAGGGCGGCACGGGGTGTTCGGGGTGACAGGTCAACCTTAACACAGAGACGACCCTCTGACAACTACAAAGACCTCCGTTCAGAGAGCATGACACCCATCAGCATCTGCTCAGTGTACTCTCATTCTGCAGATGGTGACGGTGTCATGGTCCCTGAACGGTACGCCAAGCATAAAACATGCAAATAGCTGAAAACAGCGTGGCTGCTGAACTGTTCAAGTGAAACACTTTCACTTTTTCATGGGGTAGCAAACTGTACTTTGCTTAGTTTATGACACGTCAAATATCTTGGCATGTCTTTGGGTCATGAAAAAATTCTTGGCCCAAGAAACAACCATGTCGCCAACAAGGGTCATAACCACTTCTCTGGTACTTAAATGACTGGCTGCATCCCAATTCACACACTTCTACATTCTGTAGAGTTTGTAGTTTACTGGTGAAAGTACTGGAAAGTTCTAAACTACATACTAAACAATACTGTTTTAATAACATTATTTAAATAAAAAAACATTAACTCTTTTGACTGTATATGTTATTTTAGTTAGATGTTCATTTACTAACTGCTCACAAACAGTTTACGGTTTTATAGCTGACACTTTTTGTCATTTGTCCATGACTTTCAGACTACAAGCATGTTTGTTTTACTTTAGTTAAATTTACTTTCAAAATGATCATTATTTAACAATTAGGTTTATTTAGCATGCACGGATCCAGCAAATGTGTGACATGCTACTACAACAAACATAATACCAAAACATTTGACCAACATATTACCAAAATTGTTTATTGCACAAAAATAAAAAATAAAAGATTTATTAATTTTTGAAAAAAACAACCTCATCAGTAAATTGTTGAGGTTACAAAACATCACTTGAGAGCCACTGCTATATACTTATGGATAGTATAGGAATTCAGATGCAGTCTCAATACAAGACGGACGCTTACCTCACCGAAAGCTCCTCGACCAATGACCTTCAGTATCTCGAAGTCTTCCTTGTGCAATCGCATCTGTTTCACTTTAGAGGTGAACGGTTTGGCTGCGGAGAGAGAGAGACGACAGCATGGAGTTATTGTTGAAGAAGTTCAAATTCATCACTTCACTATGATGTGCCATAAGGACCCGATCTTCTCGATTGGATTTGTAGCAGTGTCAGTTACAGCACATTCACACAAGTCAAAAGTTCAGAGGCATCTCTGAGCAGGTGTGAAGGACAGATTGATGGTGTACCACAGTAAAATCTTTTTGCAGGGACTGAGCAAAAAAATAAAATAACTGGCCACTAACTGGTCACATAACTCAATCAATATTTCATGTCCACTTATTTATTTGACAAGTAGCAGAATAGCATAATCATCTGGTCATTATCAAAACAACAACAAAAACCCGTTCAGATACCCTTATTTATTTTGCAATAATATATTTTAATTTACCCTGACAACACCCAATTAGGCCTAGAACTTACGCAGAGAGCTTTGCATACAAGTGTGTTCTATCATGACTGGCAGCACAAATTGCCATTAACCTGTTATTGTGACACAGCATCAAAAAGTATGGGGCAATTGCACAATGACTACCATTATAGACAATGGTTATTGTTTCCAAGGCTGCATCCTTCTGCAATGAGAATCAATTATCACGTTTGTATCATTTTACGGAGCACACAAAATATGATTTAGTATGGTTGAAAGGATGTGCAAAGGGTTTCTATTAAAAGCTGTGAAGAGGATGTACTCAAGGCAGCATGTGATCACAATCTCAATTGACCAAGGGCAATTAACACTTTTGAATTTGATAAGTTTAAGCCTAATTATAAGGAGCTGTTAAAATGTGTTAAATCAACACTGGTTCATCTTAATTTCATTGTTTTTCTAAACACTAACCAGTCTATTCATGACTACAATTTCATAAAGATTTAGGGTGTACTTTTCTTTACTTAGACCAGTAAGACATCACCTAGCAATCATCCAGTACATCCCAGAATACCCTAGCAACCACCCAGAACATCCTAGAACACCCTAGCAACCACCCAAAACACCTTTACATTGTGGCAGCAAGTTTTGAATGGAAAAACAACACTCACAATGAAAATGTAGACATTTATTTGAGTCCATAAATGTTTGCAATTTGTGAAACAGATAAACTATAAATCATTGTATGATAAACAGGGGAAAGGCAACTTCTTTCTATTGAAGACCTGTGACGGGACGCTCCCTCCCCCTTTTTATCATCGCCACCCCGCCACTTAAATCGACGCCCTTCGTCAGGTTCCCATCACCGCAGCTGTTAAACGACATGCACGCCTCTCCATGGGAGACCAGTGTCTTCGCATGTGACACGCTGGTGTCCTCGCAGGTCCCGGAGGGGAGCTAATTCTAAAGCGACAGTAAAATGCGCACGGCCGCATGGCCATTCATAACGGTGCGGAGCAGAGCGAGCGTTCTCAATTAATTCCTATGGAAGTTGAGCTTCCATAGAAACACTCTACTGCTCGCCAGTGGACACTAGGGATGTGACGGTGAGGATATTTTCCCACTGGTTAATCGACGTGTGACAACACCGGTAATACCGGTATCACTGGCGGGGGCTTTTAAATCGCTAATTTAAAGGCAAACGTAAAATGCGCGCGCTTGCACGGGCATGCATAAATGGCGCGGTCGTGCGGAGTCGCGCTTTTTTATTATTGTGCCCTGAATTGGCGCTAATTTTAAAACGAAACTAATTTTTTTTTTTTTTACATCGCTTACGGGACTTTTAGCGTCAATTCATCCTTCGCAGGGAGTTTGATTGACATGCGATCTGACCAATCAAAACCCACCATTTTTGTTCGACAAAGCAGTCAGAAGTAGATTAACGTCGGTGGATTTGAATTTGGCTTTAACTGAGGCAATCTGTCACGACACATTAAAGAGACAAAAAACAGTAGGCCTATTTATTGTATAATTGTCTTTGACTGACCAAATTTGAAAGTTGAGACTTAAATATTAAAAGACTTCATATTAAATATTACCTGCTCGGTCCTGTCTGTCAGCGCGTTGTCAGTGGCCTCTATTTTTCACTGCTTGAGAACATGGGTTGAATCCGAAATCGCCCCCTAAACCCTCATTCACCAAGTTAGGCCTATTCCCTACGTTAGTCCACTAATACTCTTCACTTCAAGGAGTGAATGAAAACGAGTGAGCGATTTCGGACAGCCGTTGAGCGTACATAAGCTGTACACTCGTTAATGCAGTGCAATGTGCGAATGAATAAGTGCACTCGATGTCCACTATGGTTTCGGACACCACTAAAAATGTCTATATCCTCAAATAACGCCCTACCTGAGGGTATAGGGGGCGATTTCGGGATTCAGCGACAGTGTGCGGCGTGAGAGGGGCATGGCTTGTCTAGCAACAGTAACTAAAGGGTCTTTGCGAATGGCTTGAATGGTGGGCTCGTTATTATTCTTAATGAAAAACCCGAAAGAGAACTCGATACTGACGCTCGTCTTTTCTGTGGGTCGTGTGTGTGTGTGTGTGTGTGTGTGTGTGTGTGTGTGTGTGTGTGTGTGTGTGTGTGTGTGTGTGTGTGTGTGTGTGTGTGTAATAGACAGGACTTAAAGGATACTGCGTAATTGTGTTAAATATTTTTAACGCTTTAATTTTTTTTTTTTACGGTGTTGCGGTGGGCAAGTGATAAAACCGGTGTTGCGACTGAACACCGTGTAACACCGGTAATACTGACTACCGTAGCAAGCCTAGTGGACACCCGCCGTTATGAATGCCTGTGCTGCCATGCGCATTTTACTTTCACTTTAGAATTAGCACCAATTCGGGGTGGGTAAGTGATGTAACCGGTAAATAAGTGATGGTAAAAGTGAGTGGGTCCAATATTATTGGTCTTAAAAAGTGGGTTGGTCTTGTCCCACCCACATACAATGGTTCTGACGCCCATTGGAAAATGAGAATGTTATTAATTATGTAATTGTTTCAATGCTTTGGCATATGGCCATCTAGCGAACTGATATACATATACATTAAGCAATAACCAATGAGGTTCTTTCTCATATACGCAGCACGTTTGAGCTTCCGCTAGAACCAATGAGGTTCTGTTAATTTACACTGATCAATGTTTTAATTTTGGGTGAACTAACCCTTTAAGATCCAATATATCCAATAATAACAGTGGTTATTTACATTTATAAGTTTTATCCTAAAGCACCTTTTTTTTATTCTATGGGTGTTATAGAAGCTGGAAAATGGTCAAGTAACTTTCAATAAAAGTGATTTGCTTATATTCCCAAAAGAAATCATTCACTAATGGTGCTGGGCTCACTTCTATGGAAACAACAATAAGATAAGAAAATATGGTAAATATAACCTCTCGTCGAACACGCAAATCCAGATTCCACGTCCCTGTTGAAATCACCTGACTAGGATGTGTATTTACTGTCATACCTTTCGCAAGAGTGTATAATTTATGTACTGACAAACAGCAAGAGATTCAAAAGACATGACTAATGTACAGCAAAAATGACAGAAAGCAACAGTTTATAGCTGGTGTGGCCTATAGTGGTTAAATATCTGGGTTGGTTGTTGGTTTAACCTCACAAGGGCTGATCAATGACAATTAAAGTGAAAAAGCAAAGGCAAAAAACAGCCATTCAGATTCAGAATGTGTTTTAAGTTAAAATGGATTTGGATCAATGAGATTTCACTGGGACTACAGAGTAATCATAATAGAAATCATAATAGAAAAAGAAACCAAATATCTAGTTCCTCATTGTTTGTTGCTCTAACTCAGCGGTGGTTTGCGAGCCACACCTGGCCAGGTTTCGCACCCTTTAACAATTAATGATCGATAAAAGATTAGACATGTCACTAGAGATCAGCTTTCTGCATAAAAAGTAACCAATTTCCTTTGTTGACCTTCCTAAGTTAATGAAAAGTTTAGAATAACAACATATTTCAAGTTGTACTGGCAAAAGTGCGTGTTCAGTGCTGTTCGACAGTGTCACGAATGCAATCAATGGCAAATCACTTACACTTACTTAATGAAGACATTGAAACTACTCAGAATTAAGAAGCAACGTAGCTTGTTTGTGGTAATGGCAAAAATAAATATTTTTTGAACAGCAGCGAAAATGTAAAAGTTACTGGACTGAAACATGTGCTTTTATTGAAACTGGTGCTCTGCTGTGCCTTACTTTGCTTTTATGTCATATAAATGTGCCGTATTTATGTCTATATGCTAATCTAATCTGCACAGCTTTCGGTGGGCAGTACTGTTTGAAGTTATTAATAAAGAAACATGGATGAATGAGGAAAGAGTGGGATGTGCGTGCTTGATATAAAAAAATATATATATTAAAAGTGCAATAAGCCGCAAAAGAATCCACTACTGACAGGATACTATCTGTGTGCGCACTCCGAGCAGAACAAAGACAAGAATAGTATCCTTTGTCTTCGATTGCGCACATAAACAATCAAATAAATATGAAGAATTTTTTTTTACAAAAATCACAAGCTGAAGTGTTGTGAAATACATGAAGACTTAAAATGGTATTTCGTAATTTTAAAGGAGATTACAATCTGAAGTAGGTGTGTTTGTACCAGACTGTAAAAAAAAATATGGACGTAGTGTCCGTGGCATCCCCCGTAGGTTTCTGAAGAGCATTCTTGAAGCATAAAGTGGGCGGAGCCGGCCGTCGCCATCTTGGCAACTTGTCATTCCCGGATTACCGAAAATGAGCAGAGGTGGGATTAGCTGAGTTGACGTGACGGCTAACAGACAGCAGACAAACAGCTAGTAGTGACAGCAGCGGCAATCCAATTTCACTCAAGTGGCCACGCCCTTAATTATGCAGTACTTTAAGGCTTAATATAATTTAAACGGATGAGTTATTAAAAAAAATCACCCCCCCTCACAGTTGTCATTAAAGGGCACCTATTATGCCCCTTTTTACAAGATGTAATATTGGTCTCGGGTGTCCCCAGAATGTATTTGTGAAGTTTCAGCCCTAAACACCCCACAGTTAATTTATTATAACCATTTGAAAATGTCATTTTTGGGGCCTGTTTTAAAAAGAGCTGTTTTGGTGTGTACCACCTTAAATGTAAATGAGCTGCATATGCCCGCCCTGCCTTTGGATGAGGGCGTAACTTGCCTACCTATGGCAATAAACAGTCGGTAGAAGCAGAATGGCTGAGAGTGAGAATCCTGCTGTTTTGTATGGCATTCAGCCGTACATGTTTAAACCAGAATCAGACCCAGATGATGAAGAGACTCCGGCAGAAGAAACACAAATGAGAATGGACCAGGACGTCTCGGAATGGTTATTTGATACATTTATTTACTTATAGAGTTGTAATCGTGTCCCCTTTGCAATTATGGATGTGGAACACACACAGACACACAATAACTGTGATAAAGTTGGCGCAATTTTCTGAAACTACAAACACAAATACTGTGATAACGTTTGTTACGTACAAACGAAATTATATTTATGTGATGTTTCTGTCTGCCCTCCCCCGTTCTACAGCTTCGTGTCGATGTGCTGGCCTTTGTATAAACATAGCCATTTTGATGTCTTGTCTTTACAGAAAACATGCACAGTTTTTAATACAATATCTTTAAAAAAATATATTCATAAACGTGTGGTTACACACTATACAAAGAAGGTTTAAATTATATACACAGACATCCTACGACGACGACAACGCATTTGTTGTTGAATTGGCTGACATCGACTGAAATGACTATTTGCTCAAAAATCATAAAAAACACTTACTTCTACTGGAGGTGACATTGGATCGCGAACAGTAGGCAACGATCCACACTTGAGGATTAACTTTGAAGCAAGACCTGCTTTGAATTGACCCACGTTCACAAAACAGTCTGTCAGAAAATGATTCGCGCAAACATAAACGTATTTTGGAAGTTTAAGTGGTGCCTTTCCTTCGTAAATAAAATCCATCCACTGCGTTTTCAGTGGCTCTGATGTCGGAGGTAAGTGAAAACTACTATGAACATTATTACATCCCACAACAGAACACTTATGTTTCTTAGGAGACATTTTTGACACGGCAGCACAAATCGTCAGAACACCGGCTGTCGTTGAAACAATGGAGGATGGTGTACAGATCACCGAGGGCGGGGTCTATTCCAAAACCACAGTGTCAATCAAACCACGTCGGTGGGGCTTGCTCAATTCTACGTCACATTGTGCCGAATCTTAGAACAGCTCGTTCTGAGACAGTGCTTCTGATTTATTGAGATTGTAAAAAAAAAACACTGGGTGGATTTCTATCATTCTAGGGCTGTTTTGCTCACACACTGCCAACACACATTTATGTTCAAATACCATGTAAAAGTGAATTTTGCATAATAGGTGCCCTTTAAGGGCAAGTTTAGCAAGGCTATACAGACCAAAACCACTTTTTGTACCTGGCTGTAACATTTTTCCTGCTGTAAAGCTGGGCATTTGAACATGGGGGATATATGGGATTGTCTCTAGCTCCCATTCGATGAAATGCAGTTTAAGTCACTTCCGTGTTGGTTTCAAGAGAGAGACCGGAAGGTTGCCGGTTAGTTTGTACACGGCTGTTCGTGGGTGTAAAGTGACAGTTACAAGTTAACTATCATATTTATGGGTTAAATAAGATAAAAAGACATGTTATCAAAATATGTTTATTTTCTTATTTATTTATTTTCAGTTTAGGGCTTTTGAATTTGACATTAGATTAAGTGAAATGTATAGCTATCTAATTTATATGTACGGTATATGGATAATATATAAATAAAATAATTTATATGTATTTTATACACATGTATATTAAATGCAAGTATGGTCATTTATATTCTATTTAATTATTATATTATATTTATCTAATATGCGTGACTTGAGTTTCCTGTGTGTTGCGTTTGAACGCATTTTGCTAAGTGAAGTGAACATCAACAGATATCACGTGCTCAGGGAGTAGGGATCAGTGAACACTGTGTAGGGACCCTGTCAATCGGGACAACAATCGCCATGAACAACAATTTGCATATTTAAAAATGTATTGATGTATTCTCGTGTGTTGGAGTAGGTTTATAAATGACTTGTGTTACAAATCTTACACGTTATAAGCAACCCAAGCTCACAGCATATGCAGAGATGGAGTTGTTAACCGAGCTGCTGAGTGCATGATAACAGCGCATATATTATTTAATTATCATATACAGTAAAAGACTGAACAATATATTGCAAGCACAGTAAAAGGTTTTGCCACAAACTCAACTCTGTCATATAGCGAGACAACTTTTCAGTTCACCTCGACAAGAAATATTGTCACGTTTTAATATTGCAAGATCTCGTCACACCCCTACTGAATATCAAGCATTATATTGGTCTATCAACACACAACTACTTAGCATGGAAGATATGGGATATATCACTTCTTGCTTGACACAGTGAACACACCTCTGGCAAACAAGGCCAAACATTTCAAGCTGCAAAAGCCGAGTTACATTAGCCAAAATGTCAGGCGACTGATTTGTTGATATGAAATCTACACACATAGCTTTGTGGGATATGAGCGAGATTCCATGTAAACAATGCTGCGAATATCAAATGTTACCACAGTGTCAGGCATCCTTTTACAGGGCATTAGAAACAGATGGAAAACAGACCACCTGGAACTGCCATCATGGTCTCTAATACATCAACCAGGGGAAAGTGGATAAAGTCTATTCATGAAGGACAGTTTAAAGGTCAAGACTTCCTTAGAAGAACCTACACTGTTTCCAAAGTGTCCAAAACAACTGCACTCTGTTGTCGGTGTTCATTAAAGATCTGAATGCAGAAAGCTCATTGTGTATATCACTGTCACAGTCTCCAGCGTAAGGGGACACAGAGCTGTAAATCAAATGAACCACACTATCTATCTCCTGCAATACCCGCATTTGGAGACCATATAAAGGCAAAGACACTGGCAGGATCATTAAAACACGCTTTCCATAGAGGGAAAGAAACGCTTAAAGCCAGACTGCAGAAAGACTCGCAGATAAACTTGTGAGCGCGTGCCGTGTTCAAACCTGCTCTGCTCGACTCCAACATCAAGAGCATTTTCACTGTGAAATGTCTGCATAATATAAACACTGACTGGGCGCAAAATAAATTGTCAGCAATTATTTATTTAATAATGTCGCAGGGTTATTATTTCATATACTAAAATGGAAAAAAAAAATAATTTCAGACCAATTTCAAATCAAAAGAACCTGCAAATGGTGATATAATGTGTAACACAACCTTACAATCATAAGACTTAGGCTAGTTCACACAAAAATGAAAACTCTGTCATCATTTACTCTCCCTCATGTCGTTCCAAAGCAGTGAGACTTTCGTTCATCTTCAGAACACAAATAAATATCTTTTTGATGAAATGTGAGAGCTTTCTGTCCCTCCATTGACAGCTACGCAACTACCACTTTGACACTTCAAAAAGTTCATAAAGAGATGGTAAAACTAATCCATATGATAATTGATCGGTTTAGTAATCCAAATTTTTCTAAATAGATTTGATCGCTTTAGCCTATATGATAAACAGATTGAATTTAGGCTTTCCACATATAAAAATTCATCAACTCACACATCAGTTGTGGTAAACGGAAGCTTAATAATAAAAGCCTACATTCAATCTGTTCATCCAATAAAGTGTTTGTGTCTCTTCAAAAAGTGTTGGACTAAACCGCTCAATTCATATGGATTAGTTTTGCAATCTCTTTATGAACTTTTTGAAGTGTCAAAGTGGTAGTTGCGTAGCTGTCAATGGAAGGAAAGAAATTGCTCAGATTTCCTTGAAAAAGATCTTCATTTGTGTTCCGATGATGAACAAAAGTCTTACGGGTTTGGAAAGACATGACATGAGGATAAATAATTCATTACAGAGTTTTTAGGTGAACTAACCCTTTATGGGTGTTAATCTATTTATATTAATAATCTCAAATACAAAAAAAACATAATTACATTATGTCAAAAAGGATAAAAACAACATGATCTGCAAGGATAAGGCAGTCTGGTATTCTGAAGATTAGCCATGTTATTAAACTTGAATGGATTTTAATACCGTAAATACCGTAACTAAAAGTGTTTATGATTTGGCCCTTGTTTTTATCTGTGAGAAAGCCAATAACAATGGAGGAACAAGTCTGGTCCTTAACCCAATCCGTTTAGAACAGACAAGATTATACCATCCCTAAAAGGCATTCTGGTCTTGCAAATCACAGCGACTAAACAAGTGTTGACTTGCCATATTACAAATACAAATAAGGACGAAATATAAAGGAAAAGCTTGCTTGTGATGAGAACGATTCAACCTTTGAATACGAAAAACCTCCCAAAGTTAATACAAACCTAATCCCAAAATATGAGACCGGTTAAACCTGACAGCAAACCCAACCTGCATAAATAAACGTAGACGGTATGAAAGCTAGAATACTGGAAAGGCAGAAGATGTTGGGGTTGTGACAAGATAGTCACATACAACCGCCTGGGTTGTCAATTTAAACCAGCTGTCTGGGGGAACTCACTATACAGGGGGACTTCTTCAAATACCAGAGGGTAGTTGTTAGTCACCGTCCACCGAGTCAGCCTTTTCTTTCAAACAGTTGAGCCTGAGCGGCATCTGTGACTTACACATTCCTACATTTGCCTTCAAGTCTTCAGGCCTCTTTCAGATCAGCACAGAAAGCAGAAAGAGCATGGAATTGGCACACTAATTACTAGTCAAATAATGCATTTACAAGTATAATGAAATGCTTTTAACTGTCAAAAATTGGCTAATTATAAAAAAGCCTTTTGAGGGTTAACATACACATCAATGAACAGAAAATGCAAGAAAGGTGTTTTGATGTCATAATGACAAAGACATGCGCAGAACACGTGTTGGAAAGCAAGTAAATCTAGATTCACTGATCAGATTTTGCTTCAGCAAGGTTGTGCATGTAAACAGACTCAATTCGCCATACATTTATGTGAACAGGGAGCATATGAATTTGCCTAAAGTATTAGCAGTTTTTAAAAAAATGAATCACCTGATAAGGGCAGATATTGGAAGCATACAATTTCAATGCTAGGGATGCACCGATATGAAAATTTTGACCTATACTGATAACCGGAAATTTTTCATATTTAAAAACCGATATAAATGTTAATTTATATATCATTTTTGAGAGCCTGATTACAAAAACAAAAGTCTCACCATTAAAAGACATGTCCCCAGCACACAGTTATGTTTTAATTTAATGTAGCCCATATGACTGCACGTTGCACTTAACCATATTTTCCTTTTGAAGTGATTTCAATCATATTTTTTAGTGATTACAAAATCATCATGGTGAACAGTGAGCATCTGAAGTGTCTCAGCTGAAGGAAATAACCCATTATTTATTGGTTTTAATATATCGATACGATAACGATGACAAAAAATTAACATATATCAGCTGATATCAATCAATGCCTACTTTTTCTAATTTAACAGTGTATTAGACATTACACAATATAATCTGATGCTGGATTTCACTTCAAGTAAGGAAATATTTTATACATAGTGGCCAAAAGAGATGTCTGGAGGGTATATTTGTTTTTAATTACACTACAAGTTCAAAAAAACATGAAAATATGAGGGAATTAGTATAGTATTTTAAATATTTCAAATATGAGGGACGAACAAAACAACTTGGTTATATCTGACAAAATTATTTGGCGAAAGAACCAAACTACATTACAGATTTTATTTTACTATGCAAAATATGCATAGAAAAACTATACTATACACACATTTATATATATATAAAACCTGAAATTACAATTTTGCTCATAGGTAGCCTATAGTTTGTAGGATTTGAATCTGCAAACTTTGAGTTACTAGAATAAACTACACAATCCCAACAAAAGCATTTCAACGTGAATGAATTAATGTATTTCTCCTCTGGACTTTGTAAATCAAACCATGACATCAGTTATGATGGATGTTACATTTACCATCTCTAAAACGGTCAGATAAAAATGAAAGCATCCCATCTGAAGAATGCGGTCGTCACAGGAGTATAACAAGAAATAACACAAATCTGGCTGATGATCTTGGCACGAGTTCAACTTGTCCTGGCATCGTCTCTAACCAACCTGTGGTTTAAAGGTGTGTAAGGATCATTTTAGCATAATGCAAAGGAGAGAGCTGATTACAGCTTTTTACAATGCTGAACTGAAGTTTTAAAACTAGAGTACAAATAAATTACCTGAAGAGCAAATCATGGAAAGTATCTAAGCATCAATGAATCTGCAAGAGAAGCTGACAAGAAATGACTCAAAATGAAATCAAGTGTCTTTTTCCAAAACATTAGCATCTGCTCTGCTTAAGAGGTCTACAAGTGCATCGAACAGATTCACAATTGTTTTCTGTTCCCTACCATTAAGATCTATCCTTTATATTATTGCGTTACAGTGTGTGCGTTTATTACTCTCTGTCACACTCATTCCGTCTATCCTGCGTGCATCATGCCTTCTGTTTCCATGGAAGGAATGTTTACAATTCAGGTCATTCAGGGTAGCTGCAAGTCACGCCACAAAATAAACAAACAAACGGCACACTATGTTCATTCACGGTGGAATGTGATGTAGCGCTCCAGTCATTTCCTGCTCAACTTAAACATGTAACAAGTTTAAAGTCATATTCATTAGTTAAGCTGGGTAAGGAGGCGCCCGATGAAACATACTCAAACAATACACTGCTTTTCCCATTACACTATATGTTTAGCTGCATTTCAGTCACATGACTGGCCACTTAATACTTCCCAGCAATGTCTACTTGAATTCAGCAATGTCTACTTGAATGTATTTACAACTTCACCACCACAAAAGCCCATGTCATATACCATGCTTGGAGAAATACTTTGTATAACACAAAAGAGGGATATTTCATACTTCATACGTCAGCAGTGTTAGTCAAAAAGAGAATGACACCATATGACCCAGGGGACTTTTTCTACCTTATTCATGCACAATTCCAGGACCAGCTATAGTCTTTCCTATAGGGAACCAGTTTGATCAATTATTGTGACAGTGAATAGCACATCCTTCAGTGCCAGAACACTTTGCCACAAGCAGAAGTAGATTTCCTTCATAATTTTTTAACAAGCCCTTTAAGACTTTTAATAGCACACAATCTTTTAAATAGACACCGTTTAATATCTTATTCTCCCTTTCTGAGGTTAATTTCAACCCATGCCCTATGATATACTGCTCAACATGCTGGTATGATGGCTCAGAATTTAACAGCATGTTGCTACTTGACTTTTCCAGGGCTGTACACACACACACACACACACACACACACACACACACACACACACACAGAGAGATCTATGATTCAGTGCTGCCAAATGTGGCTTAAAGACATTTGTTGCATAACTTCTGTCCATATTTATGATAACTCTAAAATCCAAACATCTAGTGAACTTTGGTACTACAATAAGATGATTTTTTTCAATAAATACAATGACTTAAGATGCTTTAAACATCAAATGCATGGGTTTAAGATGCCCTGAACAAGAAATGCATTGATTTAATATGGGTTAAACATGAAATGCATTGGTTTAAGATGGCTTGAACATGAAATGCATTGATTTTAAGAAGCACACATGTCTTTAAAAGCCCCATACTCACCCCATTCCAAAAACTCAGCAATGTTCTTCTCTCTTCTGAGTGGAGAGTTGATGAACTCATCATAAATGCAGATGAGAACATCCAGAAGAGTTTCCACACTAAAACACTGTCCATTAGACTGGACAGGACCATCCAGGATCAGTTTCTCCAGCTTTTTCAAACGTACTTCTCCAGACATGGTTCAAAATTGTTTAATTTAAAGATATTTAAGTGCCTTTTTTACTGTAGCTAATCAAGCTAACAACCAGCTAACAACATTATCGCGACATAATATATCTTAACTGTTTTTTTTTCTCATATAAATACAAAAATCGCGTATTAATAATAACAAATACTAGTGTCAAACCATCTCAAGTATATAAACTTAAAAAAAGTCACAGTTTGTTCAACTTTAACGGGTTAAAATAGCCTAACTGATGCTAATGATCCGGCTAATAAAGACGTTCGGCTAGCAGGCTAGCCGATTTTAGCTCGTCCTCGAAGATAATTCTCCTCAAAACCAACAGAAATAACATGACACGCCCCCCAAATGTTATGTTCAGGCATTACGTGTGAGGAAAATATGGATAAAATGTGTTTATATCCGCAAAAAGTGAGTTTAGCAAAGTTCTCCAAATGCACCGATTGAGTGTCACTTAGTTTTACTCCTCAGTCCTTTTCCCATGAATAATTCCTGCAAAAGTAAGTCCTGCCAGCGGGATGAAGTCAGTCCGTCAGATGATGATGATGATGATGGTGGTAGTGGTGGAGATGGGGTGAAGATGAGGAGGAGGAAGGTGGCGGTGTGGATGCGGGGTGACGGGGTGATTCTCTCTCATCTGCCCACCGCCGCTTAGTGTGTTTCAGGAATGATGAGGAGAAACATGGCGACTACACTCTCACTCTCTCTCTCTCTCTCTCTCTCTCTCTCACACACACACACAAACACACACACACACAAACACACACACACACACACAAATAAACACACACACACACACACACACAATCACATTCAGACACACATAAAAATAAAAATAAACATACAAAGATAAACAGTACTCATACAAGGACACATGTAGCTACATACCTAGAACACATAAACAGAATATATAGACAAGTGAAAAAATAATTAAATAGAAATACACTTACATACATAAATAAACACAAGTGCATATACAAACACAAAGACACACGTTTACATATAATACATAAATACACAAATATATAACAGCTGTTTTCTTAAGCAGAGATTTTAGGGAGGGGGTGGGGCAGGTTGGGGTCAAATGTGTTCACACTTCCATTTTTCATGATAATTTGGATGGTATCAAATATGCTTGATTTGCTGTTGTTTAGTTGTTTAGTTGAATTAGTTACTTTACTCTTGTATATGTTAGCTGTAATAATCCATTATTGTGCAATACATATCAATGAGTGAAATCTATCTATCTATCTATCTATCTATCTATCTATCTATCTATCTATCTATCTATCTATCTATCTATCTATCTATCTATTATTTATTTTTTGTAACCTAGGGCTATGTCTAGAAACTTTAATAAGGTGTCTATCAGTCAAAGGTAAGAACATTCTTTATAGTAGCCTACATTTATGTAAAATTTAAAAATGTTAATAAGTGGAAAATACTGAAAAGTTTCTTCTTACTGTGAACTTCCAAGGATAAGTACAAGTGTATAGCCTATACAAAATTTATTCCACTTTTGGCTGGCATGGATGATAAGCTCGTTGCATTTTTCAAACACGTTGAATTTAATTACTTGTGTTGAAGTTGAGGAAATAACAGAAATCGTTGTGACAAGTTAAATAAACAGAATTACATTACAGTATGAAACTAAAACTAAGTTTGCTGACCATAAATGCTTTCACTGTACCAATTAATCTATATTATAGATGACCTTTATAGATGAAGGGTGAGTTACAGTAATGTGGCGGTCTCTACCACGTAATCTGTTTACAGTATCACATGCTGTATTGTAAAATGCTGTATTTGATGCCATCTGTCTCCCATCTTCTGATGCATCTCTGATCAATCTGATGTTACACAGTCCTTGACACTGTCATTCCTCTCCCTTGCACTTTATCCTGCTACAGTATATGTTCACAAATTGCAAATCTCTGTCACACACACACACACACACACACACACACACACACACACACACACACACACACACACACACACAGAGAGAGAGAGAGAACATATGGTTATAATCTAAATCGCTTAGGCCTATAATGTAAAAATAATTAATTACATTTATTACATACAAAGTAAAACTACTAGAAATAGAAGTACCATTAAGATCAGTTGGATTAAATAATAGACAAATGTATTAAACTGAACGAAAAGAAATACAAATCAAAAGTTTGATAGCAATAGCATTATGAAAGGCAGTTACTGTGAATGAAACAATTTTACAGATGAAACACTGATACTTTGTAATTTTGTGTATTGTACTAACACAATTGGAAACATGCTGAAATGTTTGAAAAAAAGTGGACTTTTGACGATCTGATATTAGTACCAAGAGTTTTGAAAATGTAAAAATTGCTCGTAAAATTTGTGCCAAAGCAATTTAAAAAAACGGTATAATGATGACTCAGATGATGTTATTATGACTCAGAATAACATTTATTCTACTATGGCATATTGACAAATATGTTTGTAGTCTATGCTGGAGGTTCACCGCCGGCACAATGCATTGAACATAAATGTGCAGTATTTATTACTAGCTATATTTTGATCTGTCTGCAAATGCCAGAGCTCCCTCTGGCGACTGAAACAAACCACTGCGATTCTCCAGACAGTTTGGCGATAGTTCCATGCGAATACATGGTAAAGCAGCGTCACCTACAGGTCATTTAAATGATTAATCTACTTTTCTAATGGCTTGAGTGGTATTCGTGGAAATAAAAGGTTACAGTTTGGATGTGAATGAATGAGCATAATTTATGAAATGTAGGCAGACTGTGTTTCAGAATAAACTCTTCTGGTTCGGCATTCTCAAGCAAAGAAAGACAAACCAGACTGTTTATTAACAGTTTGTCTGTCTGAATAGCTTAATTTCATTTCTATTAGTCTTGATAGTGGATCAAATAAAGCCCTCCATCATAGCAGTAAACATGAAGGACATCTGAGCTGTGTAGCTGGGTTGGTTTCTATGAACAGGGTCTATAATGATCATCATTAACACCTTTTGTGTTTATTGGGGCTCTTGATTAAAAGGGGTAAAATACAGGACAGTGTTATTGTTGGTTTAATCCTTCTGATCCCTTTTCATATGCAATAAGAAAATGAGAAATACCACTTTCAGTCTAGATCATCTAATTAATTGATGTGCTAGAATTTGCAGCATGGAGAAATCAAAGAAAGTCCATTGTAACACCCCACCCTCCAAAAACAACCGTCTATAGGTATAAATAATAGTTTCGCTTAATGAGTCATTGAAAGTTTCAGGTCTAAGATCTTTTGTTATGTGCTGTGTATTCAAAACGTTCAACGTCTCATAAAATATCTTACAGGGACAGAAGGTTTAGAATTTTACCACTGAAAATATAAACTGAAATTAAGTATTTAAAAAAAACAATTTAATATACTGAGACTAAAAATAACTATAATGGTGTACATAACTAAGTTACGCAATTTACTCACTGGGGGGAAATTAAGTTTAAACATTTTCAGAAATAAAACAAAAAACTTTATTACTTTTATTACTTATTTTCTTAAAATAGTTTTTGTCATTCAAAACATGTCAAATTCACACAGAACATTTTTTTCTGAATGAATGGCATCAAATACATTTGTGTTTATCTACATGAATACAAAACTTCAATCCTTTAGTCTTTATTCATTTGATGTCAAACTGCTTCTCTCTTTAATCAATGAGGACAGTTTTTTAATGACTTGCGGGTGAACGATTTGACAGAGATGCAATTGTGTAAACACATTAATTTAGCATTTTCTCAAGTCTTTCTGAGCTCTAAACAGAATTACTTTTTAAATGATTATACCTTTATACTATTATACCTTATCATCTCAAACTACAACCTGTCAACTGAAGTTTTCAAATATCCAGTTTGGTTTTTAGAAACCTTTTTTTTTTTCAGTTGCCATGCAGCACTTTTATACTATGCACAAACATGAATAAAAAATATATCTGTAGCCCTTTAAATGTATGTTAGAGAAAATGTGTCTTATCTGCAGTGCTATTGACTTCATTTGGAATAATAATAGCCATGTTGATTGTAAACATTGGATTGTACTTGTCTTGCCCATCCTGACAAACAGCGTCAGATAATAACACGATTACCATGAAAACATGGCTGTGTAGCAAGTAAATTTGCTTAGCTGTCTGACGTGACGTGATCCGTCATCAGCCGTTCCTGTGCCGTCATTGTCTGACATCCCAGGACAACCTGCGAGCCCAATACACAACACACAGACTGGGGTAAGTTTAGTCCTTCTGTTGGCAGGACAGAAGAGGTCTGATCAGTCCTGCAATAGTAACAGGATAATCACCCCCTTGAGAAAACTCCCTCCAATCCACATCCCCTCAGCTCACTCCTGGATTTACTGCCTGTGTTTGTGGAATAATGGACAGCAGGGGTGGGCATTTCTCAATACACTTCCCTCTCGCCTCTGCCCTGCTGCTTTTACCAAAGATGGTTAAAGCTGGAAAGGAGAAGGGAATGAACTGAAAGAATGTAAATGAATGCAACAAATAACTGAACCATGCACTAAATACACTGACACAATTTTAAAAGTTGTATTAGTTGCATTATAAATAAATAAATGCTACATTTTCTTCACAAAAACACATTCATTATGCTCAAGAAATAATAAATTAATGTAATAAAAAAGAAATCATATTGTAAAAATGCTTTGAAAAAGGTTAAACTGATAAATAAATGTATACATACATAAATATAAATACATAAAGGGACTGATTTAAAAAAGGATGTATGCATAAAAAATAAATAAATAAATAGGCCTATATATATATATATAATTAAATAAAAATTTAAAGGCAATCATATAAACTGATTAATAAATGTATACATAGGCCTACATACATATAAATACATGAAAGGACTGATTTAAAATATGTATGCATAAAAAATATATATATATATATATTACTTTTATTTATAAAAAAATATTTTACAAATACAGTCACTTCATGTATTTATATTTATGTACTTATACGTTTATGTATCAGTTTAATATGATTGCGTTTTAATTTTTTATTTAATTATTATTTTGCATTGTATGTATATATATATATATATATATATATATATATATATAATGCACTGAACATACTTGAAAAATTTTCTTCACAAAAACACATGAATTCTAGATTTAGTAATGTATAAATGAATTTATTGTAAATACATGGTAATATATATATATATATATATATATATATATATATATATATAATGTCCCATACATACTTGAATTTGAAAAAATTAAGTAATGAGCAACAATAGGTGCTCTAAATGGGACATGGCTTTGAAGGGTGTCTTTTTTAGGTTGCCTCCCCTTTGTGGAGGTGCGAAAAGTCAGACAGGGTGGGGTGTGTGTGTGTGGGGGGGATCAACTGTATATAAACCCTGAGAGACTCAGTCAGTCAGTCAATCAGGAGAACGACACTGGCATCACTAGATCAAGCATGGCTTTGCTCATCCAGCTGTTCATTTGTGCCGCAGTGATCTCATTCACTGAGGGAGTCCATGAGGATATGAAGCAGGCCATGCTCCAAAAACTTGGACTAACAGAACTTCCCAGGATTCAGAAGAGAGATTTGGAAAACCTAGTCGTCCCGGCTCACATCAAGAACAAATATCTGTCCATGCTGAAACTTCATAACAAGCGTAAGAGGAGATCTGTGCCAAGCCTGGCTGGCATTCTTCGAGGCATCCATGGGAGTGCAGGTGGGTCACATTTAAAAAATGAAATTGAACTGCTAAAACATTTTAAAAATTGTACCATAGAATTGTATTCTATATTTTTATATTAGTTAATGTGTTTGGCATCATAAGCAAACAACAAACAATAATTAATGCCAGAAATAACTGGACCATGCTCTAATTACATTTAGAAATTATTTACAGGATTAACTGATCTTGATTAATGTTAATATGAATATATTATTGTTGCAGCATTAATGTATAAAACTTTTAAAGATAAAAATGTATTACTATGTCAAAATTAGCATTAACCAAAATGAATAAATGATTTAAAAGTATTATTTGAGTTTATATTAACTACTGCATTAACTAATTAACTTTATTGCAAAATCTTACCTCTGAAATGATTTTTAATGAATTGCTTACTTTATGCCTTGATATTTATTTTGGACTACTCTCAATTATCATACCAAATGAAATGAGTGAGAAAAAGTTGCTAAAACATAAAGATAAACATTTTACAGTGCATCTCTCATAAACAGTGATCTAACGTATCCTCTGTTATTCACAGATATCACAGGAGAAGTCAAGTACTCGGACACGACCCGTCAGCGTCTCGTGTTTGACATGGAGGCCAGGCTGCAGGAAAACACTGAGGTCACTATGGCTGAGCTAAAACTTTTCCAAACAGCGGCAAAGAATCCAGCCAAACTTGAGCGGAGGAACCACAGACCCATTAACAACGCCAGAGTTAGCATCTACTGGGTGGAAGTACTGGGAGACGGATCCAACAGAACATCACTCATAGACTCAAGGTATGTCGCATGTCCAAATATAAGAAAATATATCATAAATAATCACAAGCTTTCATTTTGTAATGCATGAATGGAAACTCATTAGTCTATGCTTTTTTAATAGACTGGTTCCTATCCATGAGACTGGCTGGAGGAGCTTTGACGTGACTCAGGCCATTCATTACTGGTCTAAATCCCAGAAGAAGACTTCTCTGCATCTGGAGGTGTGGACTGAGGGAGAGAGACCTGGGAGCTACGCGGCTGAGATGGCCAAAAGAGTGCGCTTCGCCACACAGGACCCGAAGGAGAACACCCTGGAGAAGGACACGGGTGCACCTGAACTTGTGTTCTACACCTTAAACCTGGATGAATACGGGTGAGTACTGTTATTAAACTGGAGCTTACGTAGATTGCATGACTTGCATTGAACTTCATACCGGTTTATCATGTAGTCATGAACTAAAATCATTTATTTCCATTTCAACAGATCCCAGGGTAACTGTAACTCCAGCCCAAACAGCAGCAAGTGTTGCCGGGAGGAGCACTTCATCAACTTCCGTGAGCTGACCTGGACTCAGTACTGGATCATTGAGCCGGCCGGGTACCAGGCGTTCAGATGCGCTGGAGGATGCAAGCAACCCAAGCGTGGTTACTATGGATACGGGCAGAGGACCTGTGCAGTGATGGAGAGCGCGCCGCTGCCCATGATGTACCTGGTCAAAAAAGGAGATTACACTGAAATCGAGGTGGCAGAATTCCCAAACATGATTGTTGAGAAGTGCGGCTGCTCCATGGACAAAATCCCCCCGGTCTGAGACTGTCTGTGGTTTGCTCTCAGATGAGAGAGGTGATGGTGTTTTTATTTCAATGTCTCAGTTACTAAACTGAGATCCACATGCTGTCAATCCCCACTGAGCACTTGAAAATGAAATTATTTATGAATTATTAGTTTATGTGATGCATCAGAAATGGCCTGTTGAGTGATGTGTTTTCTTTAAAAAATAAAATAAGTACATTTATATCCATCAGTCATGTTTTCGTCTCTTTTTTTCATGATTCGAATTAGTATAGGGCTATACATTTACATAACAAATATGATTTACTATTATTTAAAGCTACACTGTGTAACTTTTTTAGTTTATTCTTAGCTAAAAACACTAAGTTCTTTCAAAAATATATGTGCTCATTAATGTATATTTACTTCGTTCAAGTAATAAAGTATTCTCGTGAGTGTATAATATGCCATTGAAAATACATACGGGTGGGGTGTTCTAATGTCGGTCGGCATGTTGCCCCTCCATCTTGAAATTACATTAGCCAAAGAGGGACATACGGTTAATTCAAGCTTCACCTTTCACTCATGGACGAGGTCGAACTGGAAGCCATGCTAATCTTGGACTACATTGGCCACCGTAGGAGTTAAAACGAAATCGGAATTGAGAGGAACAGAAACTAATATTCACTGGATGGTCATATACCTTTTCACCGCTAGATGGGGGTAAAAATCACACAGTGTAGCTTTATTTAAAATAACAAAAAAATAATATAAAATTCATAATATGTAATGAAATATACGGGGCAGGAGTGAAGAGGGTGACCTACACCTCTGATTATTTTATTAAGAGGGTGGCAGAGACATCTGGTGGAGAGATGAACGTACTGCACTGGGCGTCAAGCTCAATTGACTATTGAATATTAAACCACCCCGCCACTGATTCTTGAGACACGAGACAAAACATGTGCCACAACTTCACCTGCCATTAGATTTTATATTAACAACAATTCCTCTAATCAGAGAATCACTACATTGTTCTTAACATAAACATTATTATATAATATATATACATATGATTTACTGCAAATAAACACTAGGTCTATAGCATACTTTTTAATCAACGACAGTATTTATGACAACATTTTTAAAGATATTTAACGAACGTATAGGTAAATAAATACAATGCAAATACAAACTGTATGCTACTTTTTCAATCATCTTTGATGTGGTCCTGACTTTACATGATAAAAAAAAAATTTGAATTACTTCACATTATTTAATCAAGAAGATTTTATTAAAACAAGGTCAATTTTTTTATTCTCGAATAAAGTGCATTACTTAGTTATTTTTTATGAAAAGTAATGTGTTACATTACTTTTGCGTTACCTTTTCTCACCTGGGCTTGGCTTCCTTGTTTTTTTTTATAACAAACAAAAAAAATAGTTATGTTTTGCAAATGTAAAGCCCCTTCAAAAGTAACATGAATAAGCCTCAAGCTGAAAGAAATGCAAATTCACACCTGTACAGTAGAGGGCGCAGTTAAAAAAACAAACTTGAAAAAAGTAATCTGATTATGTAACTCAAGTTACTTGTAATGCGTTACTCCAACTCTGCATACAGTACATAACTGTATATACAGATTATTATTGTATTTTAAAAACATGTAAGCATGCAAATGATAAAATACATGCCAAAGCAGGAAAAGCATGTGATTGGTTTAAACTCTCCAATCTGACCAAAATGACAAGCAGAAGGTGATCATGACATGTAAGCATTTGTTTAAAAAAAAAGAGAAAGAAAGAAAGAAAGAGAAGTATTGGCCCAGTCTGTTGTAATTGGTCTACCAATTACTGCACTTGTTGAAAGCTAAACGCCCATTACCATAACTGAACTTCAGCAGCACCGGAGTCTTCGCTTCCTAGTCCTTAGCGATTGTACATTGTAAAAACAGTAACGATGACGCTGATTTTACCATATCAATCCGAGCGCGAGTTCGATGATGAAACATTGGAACAACTAGTTCTCAGTAATACACTACCCAGTTTGAGGTACATTGTGAGATGTTGCAACTGTAATTTCTCAACTTCAGCATTAACAAGTGTATGTTCATCAATAAACCAAATGTGTATATTTCTAATTTATTGCGGTGCACGTGCAGGAACTATTAACTGTATTTGTAATGTATTGATGACAGGAGACCGCACGTGGTTGAACTGAACTCGCTTTACTCGTGTGTGCCTAAGTATGTGACATGCTACCCTTGGGAGATATCATTAGGAAGCATGGCATTAGTTTTCACTGTTATGCTGATGAGTCTCAGCTCTATATCTCTTCACGCCCTGATGAAACGCACCAGTTCACAAAATTAACGGAATGTATAGGTGATATAAAAAACTGTATGACTAATTTCCTACTACTTAATTCTGAAAAAGAAAAAAACAGAGATTCTAATTATTTAAAAAAAAACTTCCTTACGTAATAACCTATAATACTGTCTAACACTTGATGGCTGCTGTCAAGCCCTCGTCGTCGGTTAGGAATCTGGGCGTTCTCTTTGATAACAATCTTTCATTTTAAAGTCACGTGTCTAGTAAAACCGCATTTTCCATCTTAAAAATATATCTAAATTACGTCTGAATGACAAATGCAGAACAGTAAGTTCATGTGTTCATGACATCAAGGCTAGATTATTGATTATTGCTCTTATGGGTGGTTGCCCTGCACGCTTAAAAAACAAACTACAGCTGGTCTAAAACACAGCAACTAGAGTTCTTACCAGAACCAGGAAGTATGACCATATTAGCCCGGTTCGTTCAAAACTGCATTTGCTCCCTATTAAACATCGCATAAATTTTAAAATATTGCTGATTACTTACAAAGCACAAAATGGTTTAGCTCCTCAGTACTTGAGCGAGCTCTTAAAGCATTATAGTCCATCACGTCTATTGCGATCTCAAAATTTCGGCCGGTTGATAATACCTAGAATATAAAAATTGACTACTGGCGGTAGATCCTTTTCCTATTTAGCACCTTAACTCTGGAACAATCTTCCTAACATTGTCCGGGAAGCAGACACACTCCGTCAGTTAAAATCTAGACTAAAAACACATCTCTTTGACCTAGCATACACAGAACCCGTTCTAAATGTATATACTTCAGTGTTAGGCTGAACAATTTAGATCAGCCGGAACCGGGAACACTTCCCATAAATCCTGAAGTACTTGTTACATCATAAGAAGGATAGCGTCTACGCAAAAATTACTCACTCTGTTTATCCCGAAGTTTACCGCAGTCCGCCGGATCCAAGCCATATCTAGATCTGATGAAGGACCTGTGCCTCGGACACGACGACAACGCAGTCCTGAAGTGTCAACTACTTTCTCTACTGTGAAGACCTCCTTCCCTTCCCTTTACCTCTGTACAGATAAAATATTGTCAAAATAATGGCTAACATGGCTAAGCGGAAGCGATAAATAATTCTGTTTTATAAATTTTTAAAGGGGTGGTAAAATGCTCTTTTCACAAGATGTAAAATAAATCTCTGATGTCCCCAGAGTGTGTGTGTGAAGTTTTAGCACAAAATAACCCACAGATATTTTTAAATAGCATGTTAAAGTTAGCAAAAACGCACCGTTTTGTGCCTGGCTCTTTAAATGCAAATGAGCTGCCTCAGAGGGCGGGGTTTCAAGAGCTCTTGTGTGTAGAGGCTGCAATTACCTCAAACAGACACACAAAAATGACAGAAACTGTTCTGCCTTTAATGATAAAACAGAGTCAGACAAAGATGGAGAGACTCAAGAAGAAGTGACAACATGTAGAATGCAACAGGACGTCTCTGAATGGTTAGTCAATGAATTTATGTTGCTGATATGGAGTTAACTAACTTCAATTAGCATAGTCTGTCATGATAATCTATAAATCGCTTGTATATGAACTGTTGTAAAATGCACACAGAGTGACTTTTTATTGCATGTGAAAAGAAGGATGCTAAAGTTTGAGCTGACTCACAAATGTACTCTTATACAACAACTTTTCCTCTTCTCAACACGGACTGCGTGTTCCCGGGGGCGGGGTTTATGTACATTTTAGGGTTGCTGATGTCACTAACCCGGGAGGAATGTCGTGTAGTCCCTACCAGCCGTTTGTTGTGGTCCTTTTCTTTAAAAGCAAATACCTCACTTTGCTTTTAACTTTGAGCATTGTAACTTTGCAGATGTTGTTTATGCTCAAACAGCAACATTTCACACTAGCTAAAAGTTAGAAAAGTGAAATTGTGTTTTACCACCCCTTTATGGCCAGGTCTTGAAGGCCAAAGTAATTTGTTGAGGTCAATTTGTAAAGAAACTGCACACATACTGTATATTCAAACACGCATATCTATAGACTAAACACATAATACGCATGTGCACGACGTCAGCGTTTTCACAGGTTTGCGTTTTTGATGTTTGCACAGAGATAACCTTTTTTCAAATTTTTTCAAAGCTTGCACCTTGGAACCTATTTCTAAGGTTCGCGTTCTCGAGCCACCCAGGGACGGATCTAGAAAAACATTTATGGGGTGGCGAGAGGGAGGCAGGAATTTTTGAGGGGTGGCAACATATGGCAGACGTATATACTGAATTTAATCACTGTTTGATGAGAAATGGTATGTACACACAACAAAAGGGCACAGACTGCCATTTACAAACTCATACCTGCCAAACTCAGTCTCATGGAATCAATGTCTTGCACTTGAGGTTCATATTAGGAATAAGCAGGGGTTAAATTGGGATTTATTATGTGGGGGCCGGTGATCTCCCTAGGGGGGTCTGGGGGTATCCAGTTATGCACAATTCACAAAAATTTTAATCAATCTATCCTTGTGGAAAGGTTGCTTGGTAGCTAAAAGTAGGTCTAGCAAGTCTTATATTTCTGTAATTCACACAGATCAAATACAAATATGCTGACTGAATAGATTGCTAGTTTATTTTGAGTAGCCAGCTAGCAGTTCTCTTGGCGGTTTGTTGATAATCCGGTGTCTGAAGCAAAATGCTCAAAACATCTCCTGAGAAAAATCATAACATGGTCAACCTAGTCTTGGTTATTTAATTTTTATTTAATTTAATCTTATTTTCCTTACCTTGTCATTCAAGGCCCAGGGCACTTTTTGTACATTTCTGGAACGTTGGCGCCCTTCCACATCCCGCGCAACTACGGATCTCCCAGGAACATTCATTACATATTGCTGCGTACATTTATCCGTGTCACCTAGATGCGCGTGCGCGATCATGGTCGACTCCCCGGCCCAATTTAACCACTGGGAATAAGTGACCATACAATGTCATATCGCGTAATAGAAAAGTATGATAGAAATAAGGGGCATTATCACAGGAAAAACATTAAGGTTAGACACGGGTGATGAGTGGCAGATGTGTGAGAGTTTTCAAATCAAATCAGTCTCTTGCCGCTCTGACGTAATCTCGTGCTGCATTCACTGCAGTCGGACATTGGAGATTGCCGCTCGTAAATTGTCAATTTGGCCACAACTTTTAATTTGTTGCTGCCAACTGGGGTGGCACCAGGGGTGGCAAGGCTTTCATTTAGGATGGCATTTGCCACCCCATGCCACCCCGGTAGATCCGCCCCTGATTACAAAGTATGAAAGTAAAAAGTAAATAGTAGGTGAAATTCATACGTATGATATCCGCCATTTTGTTATTTCTGTCACATGACTATACCAGTATTCGTTGCATCACTTCACTGTCATTTACAAATCGTCTCCTGTGGCCTCATGGAAGTGTAAAGAATCCATCTGATGCACACTTCTGAATCTCGGCGGAAGTATTAGGCCATCCAGGTACTTTCACGTACTATTTTATGTGTACTGTGAATTCGGACATGCAACTTTTTTTGCGTACTGTTTTTCCCTACTATATAGTATGGAAGTATTCAAATTTTGGATGCAGCAACGGTCTCCACATCACTTCTGATTGTGCTGTGAACTTTTCAATGCAGAGAGCTTGCCTCTGTTGCTTATTCTGCACCGGTGATGTGGATTGCTTTGTGTCACTTTGTATTGGAGCGTTTTAATCTTTCATGCACACTAAAAGATTATTAAATAGCCTTGTCTCATCATATTTTGTTAGCCTGGTTAAAACCAAACCCTTCTCAGTCGTAACTGAGTTGTAGTCTGGGGAAGGCTCACTTCCAAAGGGGCCGGCGCAATTGGATAGACCTTAAAACCAATCAGATCGATCGTCATCTTGTAAAGACCGCCTCAACGTTTGTGATTGGTGCCTCGATTTGGAAAGATCTTCGCCACAGACATCAGACTATGCAGAGCAAATCTAAATTTGCCGGAAGTTCGTCTGGGTTTTCCCAGGCTAATATTTTGTTGCCTCATTAAAACCGCATTACAAATTTAAATAAACGTCTTTTAATTATATAGTATAGGCTATATTTATGTCCTAAATAGTCAAAGAAGACTTTAGAGTTTTGCAAAAAGAGTTTGTGAGATTTGTAAAAGTGATTTGTTCAATGTTTTACAGAAAGAGTGATTTGTTACAGAAATTGGACAAATTTGTTTAGGCTATTGAGAATTTGGTTCAGAGAATGGGATTTAGTGTTTTAGCAATTCAGAAAAACTGTAATTATTTACTGATTCGTGTTATCCTCGCGTGTTGGTTCTTGATTGACGTGGCAACAGTTACCCAGGTAGGCGGGGCTAATCTTGTTGTTGTTGTTGCTGTTGGAAACGGTCGCGCCAGAAATGGCTGCTCACTGAAATCATTCATGGATCCTCTACAGCAGACATGATTTGACTTCTTCGCTACATTTACGTCATATAATGTACGTTTGTTTTACAGACACCTTACACTTAACAGTAGCACATGTAAAATGAAATATAGTCACTGAATTTTCTCGCGAGAATATCATGTGCGCTAGCAGTGATTTGTGTGCATTGTTTTCAGCTAGCGCGTGAGATGTAAGTTAAGCCAAGCTACAACATCAACAATCACTTATACAAACATACTCATTTATTCATTTCTGTTATTTTAGAAATTCAGATAACATCACAGTTGTTTTAGTTGCTTTTAAAACAGCACTGTAGTCGTTTATGTAGCTCATGATAGCGGGAATTTAACGTTAGAGGTGTTGTGTTGGCGGTCAAGTTAAATAACATTACATAATCTGTTTAACAGTAACGTTAGTTCTAGTAAGAGTAATTAAACTAAGTTAAACCTTTTATTGGTGATTGTACCTACATAAGCGAATAAAGACTAAAGGTTGAAACACCAGTTTATTTTATTTTATTCCATTGTATTGTAATGTATGATATTTCTGTTTTAGGATTGTTGTTCCAGAATGAATTTGTCTATAGTTCTTCAGAATGCCCGCAGGTGAATAAAGATCACCCGTACTTGATATATAACTAATCTTTTCTCTGTCACTGATTATCATAGTTGCTCATACATGCAGATTTGTCTGTAAATCTCTGTTTGACAGGTCAAAGTGATGTGAGAGCTAAGACGAAAGCTCGCTTTGACGAGGTGTTGAAGAGATACACAAACCCTCCCTCTGAGAAAAAGAAAGCCAAACAGATCGATGACCAGTCCCAGGAAGTTATTGTGGTTAGTAATAGTGAAAGTAATCTTTATTTAATCAAGAAAAATATAATTGATAGAAGATAATTCACTGTGTACACCATTATCTGTTATTTGAACTCCATTCTGTTTTCTTGCAGCTTCAGACCTTGAAGAAGAACCTAGATTTGAGTAAAGACACTGAAGATGATGAAACTATCCTCCATAACACATATGATCCAGCTCAGGGCAGCCCTAGATACACCAAAAACAGGCGAAGAGAGAGAGAGACATCTGAAAAGACCAACATAAACAATGCTCTAAGTGATGAGGAGCCCACGCTGACCAGCGGGAAAAAGAAAAGCAAAAGGAGGCTACCACAACCACCACCACCCCTTGTTCAAGATGAAGACAACAACAACAGGAGGACTGATTCAGAAATCAATGGAAAACATACTAGGAAGTCTAGGAAAGGGAAGGATAAAAGTGGAAATGATGTCAGTCGACAGAAAGAAGAGACAGAGACGGAAGATGATTATCTACAGGCTTACCAACATCAGATCTCACAGGAGGAAGAGACTTCTGGGAAAAAGACAGCACGGAAGAAAGCTGTCGAGAAGTTTACGGAGAGCCAGATGCTAAACAATGAGCTTGAGAAGAAAAAGAAGAAAGTGAAGTCAAGCAAACATGATGGTGATAGAAGGTAAATGATCACAGTTAATGCTATTCTTGGAAGAATTATGTTCCAGATTATTTATTCTTTTTGCAATTCTGTTTGGAGATGCAAGAGCTGTAAAAATGAAATTAATTTAAGGTTTAAATTGGCCTTAACAAGGGGTTAAGCATAGTGTGAGATGCCTCTTATATTAAAATGTTTTTTTTTTCTAAAAAGTTCTAAGGTAATACGCATGAAACCTTTTTCCTTAATTTGGTTTGCCTTTTTGTCTGTAGTCAGACTGAAGTGTCCGTGGATAACCAGACAGAAAAAATCCTGGATGATGTTGTGGAGGAGTTCAAGGAGGACACAGTCAAACCCAAAGTGAAGAAGAAAAAGAAACAAAAAGAAGGTATGATATGCTGTCTCTTGAACCAACCAACTTTTTTTGTTCAAACACATAAGTCATATTGCATAGAGTGACGAGTATCTACTCTCTTCAATTTAAAGGGGTTTGATTGAGTGACAGTTTCCTCAATTTTTCTGAATTCACGTCTAATATGGCTGCAATATCCATGTATTATTTTGCTTGTCACTACCACGGAAACCCAGTAACTCTTGAAAATGTATGTATATTGTGTTAATTTCATTGTTATTTACATGTGTGATATGTGGGGTCAATTGTGGTTATTAATTTTTGGTTGTAGTGATTGTTGAGGAGGAACGGGCAGAAGAGAAACAAGCCTTTGATGACAGTCTAGTGCTGGGAGTTTATATCCACAGGACAGACATGCTGAAGACAGACTTGATGGTGTCTCACCCTATGGTCAAAGTTCACGTGGTTGATGAGGTCAATGGACAGTATGTCAAGAAGGAGGACAGGTTTGGATTTTACTTGTTTTGTTTTTTACCTAAAACCAAAACCTGCTAGAAGCCATTTGGACGAATATGCTAATTAGCTGCGTCTGAAATCGCATCGACCATTAAAAAAGTATGTTCTATATAGTATGAATGTATATCTGACTTACTACATCCGCCATGTTGTCACTGTCATGTCACCTACGGCATCAGTTGCGCCCATTCAGAATCTCGGCAGACGTAGTAGGTCATCCGGGTACATTTTGCCTACTGTTTTTTGAATACTATGTATTCGGGCATACTAATCTGTTGGTGTAATGTTTTTGCATACTGTATAGCAGAGATGGGGGACTCGAGTCACATGACTTGACTCGAGTCTGACTCCAGTCACAAATTTAAGGACTTGAGACTTGCTTGACTAAATTAAGAAAATTACTTGACTTGACTTTGACTTGAGATCCAATGACTCGAGACTTGACTTGAACTGTATGACTCGAAAATGACTGCATATAAATTTTTATATAAATCATCGCAACATAGCCTATATTGATGAACAAAATGAAAGCAACGGAACCATTGACGCCAGTCATCAGATTCTGCGCGATTGCGTGACGCACAGAGCACAGAAAAAAACATACACCTCAGTGAGCGCGCTAAATACAAAGTCAATGTGAGCAGAATTAATAAGCACCCAAAATTCAAGATGTGGAAAAAATGTCCCTATATGAGTTATTTTTATATTTATAACATATGAATTAAAAAAATATTTCCAGAATATTGGCGCGATTGCAAATGTGATAGGCCTAATGCTTTTATACAACAGTCCAGTAAACAAAGAGTGAATATTGTGGTGTGACATTTTAGACGTAATATTGTAAATATTCTCTGTTTTTGCTCTTTTTCTCCAATTACAGTAGTTTCAAACAAGCCACAGAAAAAGAGTAAATCCGGGGTTTTTGTGACTGAGTGACCTAGTTGCTTATTTCCGGAATGAATCTGCTGCTTTGAACGAATCAGTTGAATGAATGCTTATGACTCGTACAGTAAGACGTTGATTTTGCGCCACCTATTGGCGGTTTTAATTTCATAATTAAAAAAATATAATTTATTATTTTTTAGCATCTAATTTTTTCTGTATTAAAATGATTATATTAAAATAATTAATCTCACAACATTATTTATGGTGTTGTAATTGCAGTGTAAATGCATGGATAGAAAAAAAATGGTTAGAACATAGCTAGAAAAAAATGCCCCTGGAAATCAATTTAAGGGGTCAAATATGGGCTATTAATGGGAAAGTTAATGTCTGGGTGATATTGCATAAAAAAAATATATAAGCAAAGTTAAACATATGACATTTACTATAAAACCAATATAATTAATGCATCACACTTGTGAATTTGCCTTCAAATGTTTTATCTTCAACATTTTTCATATAATTGTTATTATAATCATAATAATTCCAAATTTTGATAATCATAAATACATGCTGTAATAAATTATAAAAATATTATTAATATTATGATATAAATGTATAAGAAAGGTAATCAAGGTAATCAAAAATAAATAAGGTTGAGGCCAATATAAACTTTTTTTCTGTTTGGTATTGTAACTTGACTTGGACTTGACTTGACCCTTAGCAGGACTCGACTTGACTTGTTTGAAGTGAACCATTGACTTGACTTGACTTGACTTGACTTGGTTGCGTGTACATGCGACTTAGACTTGCTTGGGACTTGATGGTATGGGACTTGAGACTTACTTGTGACTTGAACATGTGTGACTTACTCCCACCTCTGCTGTATAGTAGAGAAGTATCCTATATCAGACACTGTCATAGTCTTCTTACCAAAGGTAGTCAAATTTATTCCCTGTGATTTGTTCTATTCACAGCCATCGCCATGTTTCATCCTTCTATGAGCAAGAAAACATCGAGCACATCCTCCCCATCATAACGCAACCCTTTGACTTCAAGAAACACAAAATAACAGTTCCAGAGTGGGAGGAACAGATAATCTTCAATGAGCGCTTTGGATATTTCCTGCAAGAGGATGATGAGAGTCCGCATGTGTTACTGTTTTTTGAGGTTTGTGTCCTTGAATGAGTTTAAAAGTATATTGTCATCCTCTGAGTAAAGAAAGGAATGACTAAAACACTTTATGTGTTATTACAGATTCTGGATTTCATCAGTATGGAGGAAGCAAGAACAAACGTCTCAGTTGACCGTCATGAGCGGGGTTTCCGGAAGATTGCGTGGGCTTTTTTGAAGGTACCATTACCTCTGGTGTATTTGTTTGGTTATTTTGTTTGTTAGCTCCATCTGTTTTGTTTTGGTTATTTTATGTAACTATTCCACTGAAATCAAGCTCTTCAATTATTTCCCCAAGCTTGTAGGAACCAACGGTGTTTTGAACATTGACACCAAACTGCGTCTACAGCTTTACTGCCCTCCTCCGCGGGCAAAGAAACTGCCACAAACAGTTGAAGTGTTTCAGTGGTGGTCAAAGTTCCCAAGGAACAAATACGCCTCAACCCTCTATGTGACAGTGAAAGGCCTCAAACCACCAGAACATGTAGGTTCACTTTTTTAAAACTAACTTTTTTAAAACAGAGATAATAAAAAAAAATGGTGGTCAATGAAGTTCGTTCTGGTTTGGATTTGTTGCACAGGTGGACCCCAGTATCCGCTCCATGATGGCTCTACAGCAGGAACGGGGCAGCACCTCCTACAGTGAGCTCAATACTGAGATGACCAATAGAACCAGCACCCAAATACTGGAGAGCAAATCAGAAACCATGAAGTGGAGCCGCATGCCTGGACAGGTTTTAGATATTTGCTTTATTTACGTTAATATTGCTGAGTCAGTAGTTGTGTTTGAAATCCCCTCTTATACCCTCATTCACTATTCCCGACCTTAGCATTAACATAGTCCACTTCAAGGAGTGAATAAAAAACGAGTGAGGAATTCGAACACTGAGTGCGCTATAAGGGCTGTAGCTTTTGCATAGTTTGTGCTTGGCTGCTTGCTGTTTAATGGTAGTTCCAGTAGTAATGAAAATATTTATCTTGAACTCTGTCATGGAAACTATGTATAAATCTCGAACAATTAAAAAATGAACGTATACCTGTATGATATTATGCTATTGCCACATTGGACATATTTTGGAAAATAGATGGATGGATGATTCAGCTGCGGACCATTCAACAGTGTCTTCTGTTGAGACAGGAATTAATTTGGCACGACCCTCACAGTGCATTATGGGTATTCTCTAGCTGTTGAGCATAAAATGGTTGTACACTCGTTATTGCGATGCGTTGTCGGATTGAATGAGGAAATTCGATAACGTCCACTATGGTTTCAGACACCACTTCAAAATGTCTGTATAGGGGGCGATTTCAAACACAAACAGTAATTCGTTTAATTTGTCTATTTTTCTTCTTATTGATTGTTTAAACAGGTGTGTCGGATCCCGAATAAGCCAATGCAGTCCTTTCGTGGAGGTCAGATAGGTTGTTTTACTCTGCGCTTCTCCCATGATGGACGTGCACTAGCAGCTGCATGTGCAGATAGAGATTCATTTCCTATTATTAGTAAGTAATTTGTAACTCAGTTTCTTTACATGTTTTACTGTTGTCTGTACTGTCTTTTTATTTTTGCTTACTTTTTCTCTCAAAAAACATGTACAGTTTGGGTGGTTAGTTGACATAAAATAGTTTTTTGAAATTGTGACAAGATGTACTTCATTTAAAACTATATGAAACAGAATTTTGCTAATTAAATTATAATTTTTTTTCAGTTTTGATCTGATATCAATTTAGACTACATGGGCTATTTGAAAAATGTGTGTCACACCAAATAGTTCATTACCATTAAAAATAAATTAGTGAAGGCAAAAAACAAGAAATATATGCATGCATATACAGTAGTGGTTAAAACTTGGGAAAATTGGCTCCTTTATTTAAACTTTTATTAAATATTTAATATGCATGTTGTAAAGTTGTGCCTGGAGCTTAAAAATAATGTACACGTTCCACGTCTTAATTGTATTAACTATCTATAAATTACAGGAACGTCTTTCTGTGTGTGTGTGTGTGTGTGTGTGTGTGTGTGTGTGTGTGTGTTTGTTATTCGCATATCTCTCGAACCGTTAGTCCAATGGATTTCAAAATTTACAGGTGCACGAGTAAGTGCAGTGCCAAGTTTGACGTTGTTTGGATTAGAAATGCAAATATATATCGGTAGAAGCACACATTGGCTTTTGCCGCTCTAGCCGCTGGCCACTCTGGCTCACACTGCACACTGAGTGGCCACTCCCCAAAATAAACATTCTGACATTAGAGGGTTGTGGTTTAAAAATATCTGAATATTTTTTTTTCATTTACGGCCATCATTTGTAGTAGCCTATTCACAAACTGTTTGCTCAAGCGTAGCGTTTTCACTGAGTTCACTGTGTAGCTGCTCCAGCCAAGGTCTGAACCTCCCCTGAATCACGCGCTTATTCATTTGTGGATGTTAACTGAATCTGTAAGTCAGCTACACTGTTGCTTAACGTTAGTGCGCTTAACGTTATCGTTTTCTCAGAGTTTAGGCTCCTGTGTAATACTAGCCTAGGCTGTTCAGCAACTCAAAGATACCAAACCAACAATTACTAAAAACATACAAAAACAGATTTTGCACGGGCATTGCATTAGTTTATCATGACACAATGAAATATAATTAATTTTGTATATGTCATTTTTGGTCAAGTGGTCATACCAGTGTTGCACTCATTATTCCCATCCTATAATTCAATAAATCACTATGTGGCAAGTATTAGCTATATTATTAGATATTATTCTGTGGGTTTTTCTGTGGGTTTTAGTGAATTTTGAACAGCCAGATGGAAGAAGCTGTCCTCTGCAACCAATGAGGATACTGTTGAAATGGCTAAATGTGGTCAGTCAATTTTGGATATTGCTTGTGTGCAGGATATGAATGGTCACAATCTCCACAGAATTATAACCTCAAAACAGCTTCTAAAAGACCTGGATGTGGCCTCCAACCTCCAATATCACCTTGAACTGTAAGCCAGCGGCTATAAGAGTCTGGATTGAGAGGTTGTGTACCAGTAAAGAAACCATTTATTAGTTTTATTTACTGCAAAAAACAACAACAACCACCTTGCATTTGCCAAAGAACAAGGACTGGAGCGTGGAAGATTGGAGCAGTGTTCTGCAGTCCGACTAGTAAAATTTAACAATTTAGCATTGGATGGTGTCAGGTATGTTCATAGGGAATGACTGGAGTGTTTTAATATCAAATATATGCGTGACACCATTAAGCACGGAAAGGAAAACGTAATGTATTGGTGACGCATGTCTGCAGCAGGTGTTGGAAGGATCTACAAAGTTGCTGGCACTTTGAAAATGGACCAATATCTGCTGAACACAATGTAGCCAACTAGCACATGCAAAGTTGCACGCAATGAAAGTGTTCATTCTCAGCATTTTGAAATCTTAAAGTGGCCTCCTCAGTCTCCTGACCGTGAACCCATTGAAGTGATCATTTGTAGTCAATGTATGCTTTATTGAGCTTTTTGTTTTTCTATGGCTTGTTTGTATAATACAATAAAACCCAAATTTCCCTTTTACATTCATATTGATTTTAATCTCTTATTTTTAGTATATGATATTCCATCTGGGAAAGTTCTGGCGTCCTTTAATGGCCATCTGAGTGTGGTGTATGATCTCTGCTGGTCCAGAGATGATAAAGATTTATTAACTGCATCCTCTGATGGAACAGTAAGGTAAATATTGCTTTTTTGCATATACAGAGTTAAACTATAATATTAAGCAGCCCATAATTATGCCACAAATGAGTGAAAGTGTGGACCAAAATGTTTTGTTTTCATCTTTCAGGATGTGGAATGTTGAACGACTGCAGAGTCTTGCACATAAAACTCTTCCTCACCCTTCATTCGTGTACTGCGCCCAGTTCCACCCACAAGCCCAGAGTCTGGTGGTGACGGGGGGTTACGATGGGGTGCTGCGGGTGTGGAACGTGGACATACAAGACGTGAATGGGCAACTTCTGCAAGAGTTTGACGGACACAAGACTTTCATCAATTCACTGTGTTTTGACCCAGAAGGTACAGAGGAAATTATCGTCATAACTGTGGATGTGACATTAAAGCTGGGATTTGAGATGTTAGTGATGTGTTGGTTTTCTCACAGGTAGCAGAATGTTTTCTGCAGACAATTCCGGCCTCATTATTGTGTGGGGAACCAAGGTTGTGCCTGGGTCTCGCCGTGCACTGACCAGTCAATGGAGCATTGAGAGGGTAACAGAGTCCTCAAATACTACCTGGAAGAGCTATATAAATCCCAATTTGAACTAAAGTCTGAAATAAACTACAGGACTGTTAAAAACTGATGCGCTTTTTCGACTTTGTAAATGGTAATGGAGAAAAACTGGGAATCCTACACAAAACGACTGAGGATCACACAATAGCAGACTTTCAAGTCGTTCCAAACTCAACAAACTGACACATGACAAGTTAAAAATTATACATTCTAAAATCATCTCAAAATATCATACATGTTTGATATTCTCTAATGGGTGGATTTATAATCTGAAGCTTATAAAAATCAGAGTGTGTGCCCATCATAGACTATTTCTTTTTCTGCGAAATCTGGCAACTCTGAATGCCAAATCGAGTACTAGCATAGACTCCTTCAGACTCTAAATCGGGCAAATGTCGAGTAGTGTATTCCAGCCTTAAGGAAATGCCAATTCAATATTTCTCTACAGGAAATTAAAGAGGCAGATCTGAATGGAATATCCATCAACTCGTTAGAGGTGCATCCAAATGGAAGACGACTTTTAATTCATGCCAAAGACAGTGTTTTAAGGGTCATGGATTTGAGAATGTAAGTATCTATCTGTTTATTAATATTTGAATATTTATTTAATACTATAATGTAATATTGTCACATTCTCTTAAATCTATTTAATTTTTTTTTAATTCAGAATTGATATTATAATATATTAGATATTAGAATACTGTATTAAGAGTAAACGGGGTCAATTTTAATTTCATGTTGACTTTAAATGTGACTTTAAAAAAAAGCCAAGTCAGCGCACATGCTTATAGTTCATGATGCTGTCGTGTTACCAGCATGACAAAAAGTAATAAAAGAAACAAAGTGTAAATATATTGAAACAAACAATTGTTTGATCTGTTACAGTTTCGCAGTGAGGAAATACATAGGTGCCACCAACTACAGGGAGAGAATCAACAGCACGTTCACTCCCTGTGGAAGCTTCATCTTTTCCGGCAGTGAAGATGGATTGGCATATGTGTGGAACTCTGAAACAGGTTTGGAAATTGTTTTGAGGCAATATGGGTCATGTGCAACAAACCGGTTAAGGTCTTGTGTATGTGCTTTGTTTCATATAGAGCCGTTTTACTCTAGATGCTTTTAAAGGAGCTACCAAAGATGAGCATAACCAATATCCAATGCATATGCAGATTGATATCTAAAAGTTTTTTTTATTTTTCTTCTTCTCTCTAACATTCGGATTTCAAAATTGAATAAAACGCTGACAGTAAAACAACCTAGCTAGTGTAAAGATGGCCAGCTAGTAAGAGCTGTGTGAGTAAACCTCCAAATTTTCTCCAACAGCCCAAGCATACATACAGGCCTATAGAATGGTGCATAAAACAAATTCATAAATCTGTAAATAATAAATCTGCTCCATAGCGGATTCCAAGTGATCAAGGGCTTAGGCGTTCCATTTAAACCCATTGCAAGGGTTTCGTCAGTAATGGGCACGCGTGCAATATAAGTAGTGATGTATATCAGAGTGAACGAGATGGAGGGAAGTTAACGGGGGAAAGACATAAAAAAATAACTTAAACGCAGCTCTACCAAGAGCTGTGCGAGTAAACCTCACTCCCCTGGCCTCAAGAGGTGCACTAGCAATGGACGCTAGAGGCTGCAATCAAAGTCAAGTCTTTGTTAGTGTACCCGCCTCCCATGCCAGCAACGCTAAGTTTTAATCCCGCTCGTGATGCAAGTAGAATCGTTGGGGTTACACTAAGTTAGCTGATTACCTTGAAAGTCCATAGATATCGCTGTCAGTTCATACTACTCTTAACACTTGCCGACAAGCAGATGCGATGAGACCTGTTTTCGTGTTTGTTCATGTGACATTAGTTTGAGTACAAAAAAAAATCCAAGTGGAGGTTGAATTTGAATTTCTCTTGTTCAGGTGACCAGGTCGCTGTTTACTCGGAGCTGTGTTATTCATCTGCAATTCGAGCTGTTGCTTTCCACCCTCATGAGAACATGGTGGCCTTCTGCTCCTTTGGCCAAAACCAGCTCATCCATCTCTATCTGTATGACCATAAGGGTGAGTCCTCCAAATAACTCATTCAGATACAGATACATAACTAGCTATGTTTCCATCCAAAGTTGTGAATTTAACTTATGCGCAAAATTGGAATATCGCATTCAACATTTGTGAATGTTTCCATCCAGTGAGACGAAGAGAACAATATCTTTTTCTTTTTTCAAAGTCTTTGGGTCTTTTTTCGTATACATCATAAATTAATTGCACTTCAGCGCACGCAGACAAAACGCAATAAACGTGGTCAAATTATCTTGTGTTCGGAGGCGGATGCCTGCTGTTTGGATAAATGCTGACGTTTAAGAGATAATTATATCGAACCAGTTTGATAACAGACTTTGGCTTAAGGCATTTCAGAATGACCAAAACAACATTTCACGTTGTGCAATTAGATCCCATTTGCACAGTCACATGACTTTTTTGATGCGCATTGAGGAAGTTTTTTGGTAAATGTGTTTTCATTGTAGTTTATGCTCATGTTTTGTTATCTTATAAAAGATATATCCGCCTCAATTGAGCTCATATGTTTTTATGCACATTTTCAGAATTTATGCGAATTTTGAAATTTCCATCCAGTGTTTTAAATGCGATATCCCAAAAAGCCAAAAAGATGGCTAGTGTTTAGAAATACAAAAGTCACATGATCATTTTCTGTGTAAAGATGAGTGTTTTGTGCTCATACGCAGTGGCTCAGATGGAGGTGGAGAGTTTGAGAGGGATGAGTCGTTCAGAGAATCTGGACAGTAAGACAGGCAGAAATTCATCCGAGGTCACGACCTTTCAGAACACCTCTGCCACCGGCATGGACCGATTCGCCAGCACAGCTCGTGTGTCCCTAAAGATGCAGCGGGTCAAACAGAAACTAGACTCTGTACTGGTAAAAATGTCATTGATTATATTTAATAAATAATTGATTATTATCAGCATTATAATTTAGTCAATAATCAATCTGTAATACTTTTCTTCCATTTTTTTTGCAGGAGCCCCATCGTAGTTCCCCTGGTGTGAATATGTATGAACAAGGCAAGTGAAATTTATGATAATGTTTATTTGACATTAACCCCTTCAGACCTGATTTTTTTTATCCACTTAATATTTGCTCTTCTCTAATGTATAAATGAGTCTAAGAAACAAGATTTGTGCCAACTCGTTCTATTAGATTTTTTCATTTCCACTACAATGGACACCAGGACTGAAGCAACAGAAAATTCATCATGTTTAACCATACAGTACCTATGAACTAGAGTTTTAAACACAGTATATGAACTAGCATACTGTAACAATGAACAGTGCAATAAGAATGTACAAAAAAAAGTTAGTTTCAAAAACTTGTTAGACTCTTGTTGGTTGAATCTGATTATGTGTGTATATGTCTGAGGGTGTTTGTGTGTACTTGCTGGTTTTGATAAATATATGATTGTGTGTGCATATAGCATCAAGGTGTGTGCGTGTGTGCGTGCGTGCGTGCGTGCGTGCTTGCGTGCGTGTGTGTGTGCGTGTGCGTGTGTGTGTGTGTGTGCGCGTGTTGCTGTACATTGAAATGGACCTTAAAGTCTAAAGTTCTACAACTTAACTTTGAATATTGGCCCTTGATATGATTATGATTATAAAAGGTGCAAGTTGATGAAGCTAACATTAACATAAATTAGCAAATGAAATGTAGCCATGCCGGTCTTATGAGATAAAGTTATGGCTCATATTTTCATTGTGATTGGTTGATCAGTGACCAGGCAGTACTCAAAGCCACGTGATGTCCAATCCAATGGTCACAGGGTTTGAAGGGGCTGAAAATGAGCTGATTTTTTTTTTAAATTCATGTGGAATGAATTCTGTTGTAAAATAACATATAACAATATATATATATTTTTTTTTAAGGTGGCATGTCTCACCTGGGAAGAAGCCTAGAGGTAAATATTTGTATTTTTTTTGCACTTGGCTATAAAAGTTATACTAGCAATATAGCTTTTAGAGTTACATCTTAATACATAAATAGTACTAGTTTTGGCTGTAGTAACATGAGACAACACATTTTACAGTGGGCATGTTTTGTTTGTCTCTTTTGGAGCTTTTGAACTCATTATACAATGATTACAAAATATTTGCAATGAAATTGACAATGAAAATTTTACAACAAAAAAATTGACACCGTACCATACAACACAACATGCACCATCCTGTGCCCTATGACACTAATCCTCAATAATAGGCTCGCTTGTTTTTGTGATTTGTTTCAGGGCCTGACCTCATATCTTCCTCCTCCATCTCTACTGTCCCCTCACTCCAATCTACAGATGTCCATGTCTCTCAGCTCTCAACTCATTCCACAGGCATCACTCATCTCACACAACAGTACGTTCTTTACATTATTATATTATATAGGATAACTTAAACATGCATCTTCTTGAAGAGCACGGCACACTGTAGAAAAGAATAAAAATTTGAATATTTAGAAAACATTTTAGTTTGTTTCTAATGTACATTAAAATCCCATTCAATGACATGTCATGAGGTATTTTTAAGCTTTAAGTATTCCACAGGTGGTTACAGTCCTGCTGGGCAGCCCATTAGAAGAGCTCCATCCCTCAAACAACAAAAAGTAAGACACTCTGATCGTTTTTTGTATTAGTACCGTTTAAAAGTTTTAAAGAAATGAATACTTTGATTCAGGAAAGATGCATTAAATTGATCAGAGGTGACAGTAAAGACATTTATAATGTTAAAAAATATTTCTATTTCAAATAAAGTCTTTTTTTCCAACTTTCTATTTATCTAAGAATCCTGAAAAAATGTAGAAGTTTCCACAAAAAATATGAAGCAGCACAACTGTTTTTAACATCGATGATGATAATTAGGAAATTTACTTGAGTATCAAATCAGCATATTACAATGATTTCTGAAGGCTCATGTGACACTGAAGACTTGAGTAATGATGTTAAAAATTCAGCTTTGCCATCCCAGGAATAAATTAAAATTTAAAATATATTCACATAGAAAACAGTTATTTAAGATTGTCTAATAAATGCAATCTTGGCTAGCATAATACAATTTCTTTCAAAAACATAAAAAATCCCCAAACCTTTGAAAGGTAGTGAATATATATTTGTTTTTTAATATATATATATATATATATATATATATATATATATATATATATATATATATATATTTAGCAGTTTCAGTTAGTTTAAAAAATAGTATTTAGCACTGAAGAATAATCCAATGTTGCTTATGAACTATGGAAGAACCTACTCTATTGAAGATTGCGTTAATGTCCAACAGAGTTTACTGGATTATGAATTCTCTCAACAAGAAGAGGCAGACTTTGGGCAAATCTATCAGACGGTAAACTTTAATTAGTTTTATTATTTATATCACAAAATATGTAGAGTTACTTTGTTACTAATTCTTTTGTTTATGGTCTCCTGAATGAAATCGTCTCTAGGTTGTGTCATTGTATGAGTACAGAGCCAATCGATCGGATGAGCTGTCGATACGCCGTGGTGACGTGATCCATGTGCTGTACAAAGACAACGACAGCTGGTGGTTTGGGCGACTGGTCAGTGGGCAAGAGGGATATTTCCCAGCATCATATGTGGCTGATGAAGGTACGCGAATGGGGGGGTTTGATAACCAAAAGCACATGTACTATGTATCTTGTCTAAATCCAATCCAAATGTATCTCCCATAGGGAATTTTGATGAGGAGCTTTCAAGAGCATTAAATGCACAACCATCACTGTTAGATCAACATGGAGTTGAGCGTGAAACACCAGTCAAGGTAATGACAAATTATCATTAATCCCTCCCATCAAACTTTCTTAAAATCTATAATTATGATGATATACTTTGTCCCTGATGTTCCTCCTGCAGCTGTCTGCAGCCATCAGTGCCTCTGGAGAACTGAAGATCATCTCAGAGCTGGATACTGACCCTGAAGCATCCTCAAACATGTATGAATTAAAGGGGACCTATTATTCCCTTTTACAAACTGTTGATTTTGATTTTAGGGTCTGCTAAATTAGGTTTTCATGTTTGAATGTTCAAGAAACTCATGCTTGAATGTTCAATAAATAATTTTTCACATATTTGACATCGTTGCAGCACCTCTCTTCCCAGTCTGTCAGTAACGCTCTGGGGTGCATTTTCGCAAAAGTATCGTTAACTAAATATGGTCGCAAGTTCCGTCGTTATCAGCATAGTTCAACGAGTCGTTTTTTCCTGTTTTTCTCTCAAGCTGTCGTTAGAAGCATAGCTTCTTGTTTGCATGACATGTAGACTCAAAAATCCTTATCTCGAGCAAAATAAGCAAGCTGACACTCAGTACAATCTGTAGCTTTTATTCAGAATGCATACAAATGTAATTTACGTATTTTAGTTTGTCAAGAGATTTAAAGGGTCGTTTTTGAGGAGTGCGCATGTGCGAACGTGCTCTAGTACGTAAGAACAAACTTATAATTGAATCTGGAAAAAAAGCAAAATAACTGAGAAAATTGAGAAATAGTCCTTAGATGCCATGTCCGTAATTTATAGCAAAAATTCTTGCATTAATTAGATCTTAGATTAATTAAAAGTAGTTATTACTCCACCACCTGCATGACATCATTAACTAACGTGGTTGAACGACCACTTCAGAATCAGTCGTGACTAGCTAGTTGATTTCTTCAACGATGCATTGTACTATGGTAGTTAAGCAGCGAGTTACGCCGTTGTACGGGAAACGCACCCGTTTAGTTCCCGTCTCTATGAAGCCTCTCCTTCCAGGTGCAATGTGCCCCGATTTACCATAAAAGTGTTGCGTCAGTTCTGGCAGGTCACGTTAGTCAAGCTCGCATCAGCTGACTCTCGGCTGATCCATGTCTACCTATAGGAATACGACGCCTATCACTGTATACATATATAAGCTCCTTCAGTATTATCAGCAGCTATAATGTTTCTCAGGAGCTAATTACCCTCCTCCATCCCCAGCTCCTCCTCTCTTCAGTCAGGATTTGGCATTCTGATTCCCCTCGAATCAGAATAAATTCTCAAATTATGTTGTACTTTAAAATCTTGAATGAAGGATATCTGCATACATTATGATGGGGGTTATTGCTGCTATGGGGAAAGTTACTTTTAAAAGTAATCTGTTACAATATTGCATTACTCCCTAAAAAAGTAACTAATTGTGTTACTTAGTTACTTTTTATGGTAAGTAATGTGTTGTGTTACTTTTTCTCACCTGGGCTGGGCTTGCTTGTTTTTAATAACAAAAAAAACAAGTTATATTTTTGGGAAAAAGTCCTTTCACACCAAAAGTGAAATGAATATGCTTTAGTCTGAAGGAAATACAAATTCATGGCTGTACAGTAGAGGGTGCAGCTCAGATCGTTCAGCTGTGCTACTATTCTGGATGGTAGGAAAAGAAGGCAATAAAAAAATGTACGTACTTCAGCAATAAAAAAAAGAAACAAATGTATTTTTATTAAATACATATCATTTGTAAGTTGCTTTGGATAAAAGTATCTGCTAAATTATTAAATGTAAATGTTTAAAGTAATTTTTACTTATTAGGTTGAATTGGATCATCAAAGGTTTAGCAACAAAGACAATGGTTCATAAAGTGATATTAAATACATAAAGTATATTTGTGCTCCACATATTTGATTATTGCAGGTTTGCGTAATATTCTGAGTTTGCATTTCTCTATTTTTACTTATTTTGAGGAATACTGAATCAAGAAAATGCATGCTCAAATTTACTGTAGTCTAGAACTACAATAACCATCATGTTTCAAAAGCACACACAACGCCTCTGCACACACTCCTGATTTCTCTCAACATAGGGACAGGACAAGTGTCAGTCAATAAATGGGAAAACAATGTAACTGGCATTACTTATTTGAAAAAGTTACTCAGATATTTTGTTGTAAATGCGTTACTTTACTAGTTACTTGAATTATTATAAATTTATCACTAAAAGTAATCTGATTATGTAACTTGTGTTTCTTGTAATGCGTTACCCCAAAACAATGATTGTGATGTGCTCGTTCCCGGAAGAAAATTCAAGACTACCAATCGAAGTCTTTCAGGGAGTTCAGAAACTGATATTGAGAATAACTCCCTTTTGAGTGACTTTGTGCTTTGTAACATTGCAGACCGTTTTCATGCTCAAATAGCATGAAACACTTTTAAAATATATATTTTTAAATTAAATATTTTTTGTGTGCGATTTGTGCTTATTTTCTTGACTCATTTTCTTTATAGAACAAAAAAGAAGAAAAAAAAGGTGAAGCGGAGTGAGGTTCCATCTGTTCCTCCTCTGGTCCCGTCCTCGGGTCATGAAATGTCTTCTGCGTTATCTAGAAGGAGACCCCTCCCCAGACTAGGCCAGGCCAACGGTGCGTTTGAAGCTGAAGGACCGGACTGACGTGACCTGATCTGATTTCTAAGACTTTCCTCTGCTATGAAGGAACACAATAACGTGTTCCCAAAATAGTTTATGTGGATCTATCTTTTGTAGTTGGCCTTATTTTAAAATATATATTTTGTAATTTTGATACTGGTATTTGTTTTATGTAGTTTTAGAGAATTGTTTTGTATTGTGTTTATGTAAATACTCAGGTTTTATTTTATTGTTCATGTCATAACTTAAAATTTTATTTAAAATGATCTTGAATTTAACAATAACAACTATAATGATAATCATAATGAATCATAATGGTCTTTTTCAAATAAATGTCTTTTTCACACATCACAAAATTAACTATGCCATTTATTTAGCACCAGAGTTAATGAATACAATTTACTAAATATATTTATGCACTTCTATATGACACATTAATGCAAGATTTTACAACATCAGGCAATTGTGAAGTAAAAGGGTAAACTTCTGCAGTGTTGGATGGATCTATATGTATGCTACAGCTCAAAGAGCCCAAGGATCTCATTCCTACCAAAATACTGTAATAAACATTGTAAAAATTTATTTTGTAAAATTGTACATGTTGAAGTTGTTTCCATCAGGCATATGGCAATAATATGTAAATCTGTAAAAACAGTTGAAGTGGGGAACAGTGGCAAACTACGGTTAGACGGGTAATCTATGTTAAGTAACATAAAAATACAAATCCCACATTCTTGCACTAGTCCAAAAGATTTATGAAATCAAGATCTCAGAAATAATCCATTGTACTGGTCTCAACTCTGTTTGGTGTAAACATCACCTCAATACAATTATTAATTAAACTTTAATACATATTGTCTCCTCTCTTAAGTCAATCTTCTTACAGGACTTTTAACATTTACTTTGTAAATGTTCACAGATCCCCTGTTTAAAGTTTCAAATGATGTGGGATGGTGTGTCCATCTCAAAATAATACATGTATTGACCACCTCTGCGTTCTTCATTTGTCACCCGTCTCTCATATTCCACATCACCTGTATTTAGCAGCAATATGATTTAAGTTTGTTCTCCCATTTAAAATATTTTAGCAGCTTATTTCAGGTGGTGTCAACCCTAAGATGTTCTGTCTTAGGGAGAAGAGGGGATTTTTCTCCTTGAGATGACATTTCAAGTTTTTTGGCCTTTTGTGACCTGAAACAAATAAAATATGATTATGCATAATCAATGTTTTCAGAGTATACCAAATTTTACCAGCTGAAAAAGTTTAAACATTTCAAAATATATATTTTTTATAATATTTGCTGAATAAAGTTAATTAAAAATATACTTACTTGTTTTGTATGTCCTCTATTGTGAAGTATATTAATTGTAGTGAAGCCTAAAGAAAGTTAGGGTACACATATTAGCCAATAAATGAATATGTACAAAAATGCTGATAACATAACTGATAAACTTTTCAGATAAGAAAAGATAGGTCTATTTTAAAAATGGTCTGTTATGCATGTATTTGCATATCTTTTATTCTTACAGCGAGAAAGGCAAGTGCGCCTTGAACTCCTGCGCTCCATTCGAAGTTCAGTGTCTGTGTGATGTATCCTCCGATGGTCGGCCCAAAGAACATGCTTCAACATGAAAATGATAATTCAGGTTTAATGACGTAATTATAAAAACTACACTTGAGTAACATGTAAACTTTAATTCAATACATACCCAGCAGACCACACTGCAGAGAACAACCCTGACACCAATCCCAGTGTACTCAAGCTCTCCTCAAACCCATATTCACTGCAACAACAGGAATGTGTGCATCAAAACATACTATATTACAGGTTTGTATTGTAGCATTTTGTTCAGTTTCAGGTAATGCTGGGAAGTATACCAGTTTCAATTTCGTGTATGATATGCATTTTTCAAATATGAAATATGAAATATGCCGCTATGTCAGCGCCTAACGAACAAGTGTTGCATCTATTCAATGGCCACAAAGTGCGCTAAGTGGAGTGTAATGAGAGGGGAAATCTATTAACTACATATCCTTCTTTCTAATGGTTATAACACAACAATTAATCCACACAACTAACTCTCTTTAATATTGAAAAAATAACATGTAGAGCCCTATGATTTCCACGATGTGGAAAACGCAAACGTAGAGCCCTATGATTTCCACGATGCGGAAAACGCAAACGTAATCCAATCATAAATGGATCTTACTGTATAAAGAGGAATGTCAGAATTTTTGGATGAATAAAACAAAAGTAGAGCTGTACAATGAATCAAATTTCAATATAAACTTGTGTCTGTGAATATTAAACATTAAAGAGACTGGTATTGAAATCTTAAGTCTGCATGTTCTGCGTTTGTGAATGAACATCTCAGTTCTTGTTCTTTCCTACTGACTGCCAGAGGCAGTGTAACACTAGTGGTTTATCGCAGAGCCAGCCAGATAGTTCGAGAGAATATACCAACAGTGATGTAGTGACATAGTACTGAGCCCTGGGGGTTATAAGGGGCTTTGACTTTCTTGCCTGGTTGAGATAGGCAATTATTTTTTTAAGTAATATTAACGCTGTCAAGTGCTGCTTACAAGAGCAGCGAGATATCGTCTTCACAAGCTGTGTCAGTGAGCTCCTAAACCATTTTCAGCAGGTTTGGAATATTATTTCGCCAGCATTTGGTGAGTTTGTTTTTCATTTGACGGTTTTTAACCATTGTAAAAATATATTTTTTCTAATTTGTAAGATTTTCGTTGGAATTGCCTGTTGGTTCTACCCGGAGGAATACTATTTATTATATATTTTCTTGCTTCATTACCATCACTTGACTTAAAACCTTACGCCACTATCCGAAGTACATGATATTTGTACGTCGTGTTTGGGTATTCAACATCTGAGAGAGGCTCTCACGGACCTGTGTTTGTACTGCAGTCTTTAGCCCCTTGTCGAGTTAGACTCGAATTCAACGGTAAAGCTCAGGCAGTTGGATTTAGCCCCTCCACAAGGTCAGAAATGCAGGGCATCTTCAGCAACCGGCGCTACCATCTTAGAAGAGGGCCACATCGCAAAGTGAAGAACATTCGTGTGCTAAGAAAACTTCACTCTCTAACATGGTCGGTGTGCTTTCTTCAGAGATGGCAGAGATCAAATGTTTGCTTTATTCACTTCAACCTGTGAAGACAACACAGGAGGATGAGAATGGTCAGAAGCGGGGAGGTGGGGGAAGAGTCCCTTAATTCCCCTTGCTTTTCACATCTTTCTGACTTGGATGTGCTTTCCTCGTGTGCTTTGGATTTGGTTTTTTTTTCGTGATCATGGGGTGCGTACATGTTACTGGACATCCTTCACCCCAGGATGCTTTCAGCAGCGTCAGTTCAATCATCAAAACAAATAGTCCTTTTCTGATAATACTTCGGCCGTGCTTCGAATGGCAATAGCTCATCTCTCTTGTTCGTCCATCAAAAATTGATGATGACCATGGCACGTTTGTCATTTTGTTGGGTTTTGATGAGTGCGCAGATGGCTAAAAAGGCCAATCCGAGCCCGGAATTCCCTGTGGCACACTGGACAGGTCAGGAAGGATGTAGAACTCTGAGGTGCATCCACTTGTTCTTTCTTGGTAACTTTGCGCTGCTGCCTCTTCAAGATAGCACAGGAGCTTCTCCTGCTCTCACAGAGGATTGCACCGTCCTGGACTTTTCTACTCCAGGCAGATCGGTCCTGTGCTAGGGATTCCCAGCTTTTCAGGTCGAGTCCAAAGCTCTTCAAGGAAACTTTAAGAGTGTCCTTGTAGCGCTTTTTGGGGCCACCTTGTGCTCGCTTGCCTTTTTTCAGCTCGCCAAATAAAACTTGTTTTGGAAGTCTCACGTTAGACATTCTAGTCACGTGACCACTCCATCTAAGCTGTTCCTTCGCAAGCATGGTGTAGATGCTGGGGATATTTGCCTTGCGGAGGACTTCCGTGTCAGGAATTCTGTCTTGCCACTTGATCCTCAGCAGTTTCCTCAGACAGCTCAAGTGGATATGATTCAATTTTTTGGCATGGCGCTGGTAGACTGTCCAAGCTTCGCACCCATAAAGAAGAGTTGGCAAAACAACAGCCCGGTAGACCTTCAATTTTGTCTCCTGCTTGATGCCAGTCCTTTCCCATACTGAGTCACGTAGACGTCCAAAGGCTGCACTGGCCTTGACAATCCTGATGTTAACTTCATCATCTATGTGCACAGGACAGTGTACTACCAAGGTAAGTAAACTTGTCAACGGCTGAAAGCTTTTGCCCATTCACAAAGATGGTTGGCTCAGTATAGGGTTTACCAGGAGCAGGTTGGTATAAGACTTCAGTCTTCTTTGTGCTAATTGTTAGGCCGAAGTTGTTGCAAGCTGAGGAGAGGTGGTCCATACTGTCCTGTAGATCTTTATTTGAGCCAGCAGCCAGAGCACAGTCATCAGCAAACAAGAGTTCCCGAACAGTGACTTCCTCCACTCTAGTTTTGGCTTGCATCCTCCGCAGATTGAATAGCCCACCATCAAAACGGTAGATGGTGTTAATCCCAGTGTTGTGATTGTGGAATGAGTTTTGCAGCATGGCAGAAAACACCATGCTGAAGAGCGTTGGCGCTAAAACGCAGCCTTGCTTCACCCCGCTTGTGATTGGGAACGGATCAGAGAGTTCTTGCTGATCTCTGACGCTGGCCATCATGCCATCATGGAGATTGCGCACAATGCCAATGAACTTGTCTGGACACCCATACTTGGACATGATTTTCCATAGGCCCTCCCGGCTGACTGTGTCGAATGCTTTTGTTAGATCAACGAAAGCCATATATAGATCAACATTTTGTTCTTGGCATTTCTCCTGTAACTGCCGAGCAGTAAATACCATGTCAATGGTTCCGCGGTCTTTTCTGAAGCCACACTGACTCTCAGGTAGCAGACCCTGGTCTAGGTGAACAATTAGGCGGTTCAGAAGGATTCTTGCCAAGATTTTGCCAGCGACTGATAGTATGGAAATGCCTCTATGGTTGTCACAGTCCTGCCGATTGCCTTTCCTTTTATATAGATTGGTTATAGTAGTATCCTTGAACTCCTTAGGAACAGCTTCTAATTTCCACATGGCCTGGAAGAGATCGGTCAGTTTCTCGACTAAGCGAGGCCCTCCAGCCTTGTAGATTTCTGCTGGAATGGCATCGGACCCTGGAGCTTTGCCTGATGAAAGAAGTGTTATTGCTCTGCTGGTTTCCTCAGTGGATGGTAGAACAGCCAAGGACTGGTTTATTTCAACTTGAGGCAATCTCGCAATTGCCTCCTCATTTATGCATGATGGCCGATTGAGGACCGCGCTGTAGTGTTCGACCCACCTTTCAAGTATTTTGTCCTTCTCCGTAAGGAGTGTTGTTCCATCTAAGTTCAGGAGAGATGAAGTTCCTGAGTGTTGCGGACCATAGACCTGCTTGAGTGCATAATAGAGGCACTTGGTGTTGTTACTGTCAGCGTAAGATTGAATCTCCTCAGCTTTTGCGCACAGCCAGGCATCTTGCATGACTCTGAGTCTCTGCTGAACAATCCTGCGAATGTTGAGGAAGGCAGTTTTCTTTAAACTTGAGCTGCTGTCATTCAGATATGCTTTATGCAGGCGATGTTTTTCGTCAAGGAGTGCTCGGATTTCTGCATCGTTCTCATCAAACCAGTCTTGATGTGTACGTAATGGAACACCAAGTGATTCAAGGGCTGTAGAATGCAGTACGGTCTTGAGAGCAGTCCAACCTGCCTCAGCGTCTGTATGCTCAAAGCTTAGAGACTCCAGGTGATGGTCTAAAGCCTCAACAAAGGCCAGTCTGGTATGTTCCTGTTGTAGGCGAGTAATGTTAAGACGCTTAACACGTCTTTGTCCTTGTGGGCGTCTGCTAGGCTTAATCCGGATGTTTAATTTGGAGATAATGAGACGATGGTCAGTCCAACATTCAGCACCACACATTGCCTTGGTCACCCTGACATCCTGCCGATCGCTTCTCCTCACGATGACATAGTCAATCAAGTGCCAGTGGTGTGAACGAGGATGCATCCATGAAGTTTTCTTGCGCTTTGGTAGCTGGAATATCGTGTTGGTGATGAGCAGGTCAAATTCAGAGCATGTTTGCAGCAGTAGAAGACCGTTGCTGTTACATTTTCCAATACCATGTGCACCAATGACTCCATTCCATGATTGATGGTCACTTCCAACTCTGGCGTTGAAATCACCCAGTATCAGGAGTTTGTCCGAGCTGGCTGTAGCAGCAATAATGACTTCCAGGTCATTATAGAACTTGGTTTTGATCTCGTCAGAGTTCGTCATGGTAGGGGCATAGGCACTGATGATGGTGGCCGCCTTTTTACCAAATAGGTGGAGCTGTAAAGTCATTAAACGGTCGTTTATCCCCTTGGGTTGGCTTGCCAGTTGGTTGACCAGGTGATTTTTTACTGCAAAACCAACACCAGCATCACGTCTCTCCTCCTGGCCTCGTCCACTCCAAAAGAATGTATAACCTGCACCCACTTCAGTCACTTGTCCAGTATCGGCCAGTCGGGTCTCACTAAGGGCAGCAACATCCACATTATATCTGGCTAGCTCTCTGCCCACGAGGGCGGTGCGTCTCTCAGGTCTTTTTGATCCGAATGTATCCATCAGTGTGCGCACATTCCAGGCGCCAACAATGAGTGGTATCACTTTGGTCTTTTTCATTTTATTTGTTTTTCGACCGCAAGTATGGGATCCCGCCAGCTGCGGTAGGCTGGCCAGGATGTTTTGAAGCAGACAATGTTTAGGGTACCTTTTCTAACCCTTTCCTCACGACGGAGGTGAGCAGTGCGATCCTGAATAGGGCTGCTCAGTCACTCAGGGTGCTGCCGGACTTCACTGCTGCTTCGGTCCAGTGCGAGAACGACCAATATCCTGAGCCGCCTGCGTGCAGGTTTGCGGCTACAGCTTCCAGCATATCCGTCCCTGCTGCTTCGTCGCTCACCCATCGCCACAGGACTTAGATAATGACGATGGTAAGAAAAAGTGCCATGACTTGCGCAGAGAACTTGGATTTAAGTGAGGGTGATTTGCGCAGCATTCAACCTCACTCTCTCGACCAGCCTCATCTGTACCCAGTGGCAAGACGTAGTCAAGACGACTGGAGATGATTCTGGTTGCAGTGGAAGGTCAAAAGACCCATTTTGGTGGAATTTCCTCCACCAGGGGCTCCACAGGCCCAGACTCAGACAAGCTGAGTTTTCCGGGTTAGTTAACCGCCGCCCGGGATTCGGCGTTGGCAGCTGCTGACTGTACCGACTCACCAGGGGGTGTTGAGCCTGGTGTGCGCCTACGGTAGCAGCTAGAGGGCCGGGCCAGATGTAACAAGCCTGAGGCACAGCTTGCTGGTCAGACACATATAGCTCATCTAGGTCTTGATGAGTCACCTGCCCAGCCAAACTTTTTTTTTTCTTTCCAGACAGCCCTCAGCTGTGACTTCTTTTGCCATGTCACCATGCTAAGACTGTGTGGCTGAATTTTCAATTGCCCTCACAAGATCTGACATTGCCCTCGCAAGATCTGACATTGCCCTCACAACATCAACATTGCCCAAACATGAAGGAGCAACGTTTCCACCAGCACGCTTGCAGGGAGGACCCAGTCAGCATCCCCCCACTGCCACTAAAAGTCGCACACACAACGAATGCGGTGCTTGGGCTAGCGGTCGATCGTTTTTCGACTGAGCAGCTTGAGTAATGCAGGAACTACACACCAGACCCCAGGGTTTTTTACGACTCTGAGCAGGGGTTATACTCTGCAGTTTCGACACCCCCCAGATTTTCAAGAATTGTCCCAACTGTTGTCAGGGACGTAGTTTGTTTGATGGCTCTCTCTCAGGAAATTTGTTCACTGTTAGAGAAGGGAGCCATAGAAAGAATTCATCCCCTCGTTCAGAAGGGGATATTCACATATTTTCTTTTTCTGAGAAGGATGGTGGTTGCCGCACAATTCTCAATTTAAGGCAAATGAATTGTTGTTGGTGTAGTTGGTGTTTTTTTCTGTCTGAGGCATGGGATGATTGGTTTGCGAGTATCAGCCTGAAAGATACATACCTTTATGTTCTGATTGCTGTTCATCACAGAAAGTTTCTGCGTTTCAGTTTCCAAAATCAAACCTTACCAGTTCAAAGTTCTACCTTTTGGGCTGTCCCTTGCTCCTCACGTTTTCACAAGCTCTGTCTCCTCTTTGGATGAGAGGTATATGTATTCTGTCTTATCTGGACAACTGGCTTTTCTGTGAATGGAAACAAAACAAAAAAACTGTCTGATTCCAACACAGACCACTAAATTCATAGGAATGACTGAATATCCAACTAATGTCTGCCGCCCTCTCTCAGAAACGAGCAGTGAACATCGGCAACTCTTGACTTGTTTTAGCATGGCTGTGTCTTTGCAGTACAGAGTGGCCTTAAAGCCGATAGGGATGCTAACAGCTGATATAGTGGTGATTCCACTGTGCTTACCTTACCTCAGACCACTCCAGTTATGGAACAATGGTTTGCTGCTGAATCCCACCAGACAATGCCACCAACTGATTGCAATTTTTCCCCATTGCATACATGCATAGAGACGGTTAGAGTTCCTGAAGGCAGAGGTGTCCCTGGGTGTTGTTACCTCTCGGCAGGAGATGGTCACGACCGATGCTTCCCTCACAGGGTGCTTTAGAGATGAGCACTCACTGTCGCTAATGGTTTGCGAAGACAGAAGCATCCAGTCACTTGGGCCAGGATGCACTCTCACAACTGGCCAAACTGCCTAGTCTATGGGTTTCCACCAATCCCTTTGTTATGGGAGACGTTACACAGGATCTCCCTTATGCAAGCACAACGTTCTACTCGTGGCACCATGATGGCCAGCCAGACCATGGTTTCCTTCGTTACTGAAACTTCGAACTGGCAAACATTGGACCCCCAGGAAGGACCCTCTCTCCCAGTTAGAGGGCAGCATCTGGCATCCATAGCCACCTCACATACAGCTTTGGTTCTGTCCACTGAGTGGAACCCTTCTCTAGAGCATTGCGACTCTGTGGGTCTCCACACCATCTCCAATGCGAGGGCTTCTTCCACACGAAACATCTATGCTTCGTGTTGGAAGCTGTTTTCCGCATGGTGTCAGGTACATGGGCTCAATCCTGCAACATGTGACATTCCAAGAGTATCAAGGTTTCTTCAACATTTACTGGATGAGGGCAAGGCAGTTTCCACATTGAAGGTGTACGCTACTGATATTTCTGCATATCATGTCCCAGTTGGGGGATATTTTCTTGGATCTCAAAGTCTTGTCTGAAGTTTTCTGAAGGGTGCATGACCTCTGAAGCCTGCTTGGAATCTGGCACTTGTTGTGTGGCCACTTGCAGTCCTTTGTTCATCTCAGTTTAAGCCCTTACAGAGCATTGACAATAAATGGATGTCCCTGAAGACTGTTGCTTTTTTTTTTTGGCTATTGCTTCTGCAGAACATGTCAGTGAATTGCATACACAGTCGGTTAGTAGTACTTGAGTTGGTTGCCAGATTGCTCTGGGGGGGTCCTACGACCCAATTCTTCCTCTGAAAGTCCTCCTTCCTCAGTTTATAAATCAGAGCATTGAGCTGGCCTCTTTTCAGACTTCTTCAGGGTCTGATTCGAGTGCTTAACTTTGAGATGTTATGTGAAGACTACCACTCAATTCAGACAGTCAGACCGGTTATTTCTCTGTTATGGTGGTATAAAAAGGGTGCTTCTGCGTCGAAGGAGAGGCTAGCTAAATGGATAGTAGAGACGATTACACCGGCTTAAAAGGCAGCAGGAAAACCATTGCCCAGACATCTACACTGCTGCTACCTGGACATGTCTGTGCACGTTTGCCAGGTTTTATAAGGTCAATGTTGCTGCCCATAATACCATGAGTTGTGCGGTTCTTTACATCCCCTTTTTATAGCATCAAATAACTTACTAAAACCAGACCTATTGGAAGAAAGAACACTTGAACATACGTCTGTGTGATAAGAATTATCTAAAATTACAGAAACCATCTTTGGAAAATAATTGAAGTGTAATTGGATTTTTTTTTATTTTGGCTTGTGTGGTGTCCCATTAGATTATGGAATGCAGGGTTTATGACTTATACAGCAGCCAGCCACCTTGTGTGAAACCTCCAGAATCTTTAAAAATACCGTGATAGAGAGATTTTTAGTCATACTGCCCAGCACTAGTTTCAGAGTTAACTGTACTTATTCAAACCATTCCAGGAATCAGCTCTGACATAACTGGGTGAATTAAAGTCTCACTGTGCACAAGCGATCATCTCAGCGAAGGTGGGGATACAGGTCATACACAGAGAAAAGCCCACCACGACCAGCATGAGGACGGTAAGCCAGAGCTGACTGAACAAACAAAAACATTAAAATTATTAGTAATGGATCAGTGCATTAACAAAACTTAACCCGTTAACAGTTGGTCTCTTTTTAAAGAAGACACTCAGCAGATTATTGCAGAATTGAAAGCAGTTCAAAAATGAGTGTAAAAAAGTCATGGAAGATTGAGTTTATAGTAAAGCATATGTACTGAACTAAACTTTTTGTATTTCATACAAATTATATATTTTACATATATTTTAAAACAATTTAAACAAAAATTGCAAGAAAATACACTGTATATCATATATCTAACCAAAAATAGAGCACACTAAAAGGTTTTAAAGTCCCGTGTCAACGTCCAATTTCAAAACAGTTTTCAAAGGATGAATTTTGAGTTTTTAAGCTTTCGAATTACGAATTTCTGATGTTTACTAAAATATTTGTTTAGGAAAAAAGCACCAATTGTCCTGCTACCTGGACACAGACAGTTAACATGCTATAAAGCAAAAGCTGAGAAATTAACATTCAAAAAATGTGAAAGTAATGTTTTACCTCCTAACATGAAAAACAGGAAGTGGGCCAAGGAAACAGAAGCTCACTGCTGTGGCCATTCCTCCAATCACCATCATCCACTTCCTTGTTGACTGCACAGAGCATAATTTTGCAGACAAATTATTTCTTAATTAATCAAATTTAATGTATGCTTATATTTACCTAAAAATCAATTACAAACCAAAACAAATTAAATACTAAATATCTTCAAAAAACAAATTAATTTAAATAAATGAGCAAAAAAGTAGGAAGATAGGTAAAAGAATAAACAGTCAAATGGCATTTTAGAAATTCTAAACAAATCTTTTTAAGAATAAACTTTTAAGAATATCCAGTCATCACTGTAATCATGTTGATAATTATTGTAAATGTTGACTTACAGGATATTTATCACTGATCACACCAAAGATGGGTGATGCCGCCCCATACGGCAGTGAAAGTCCAATCATGAGCAGCCCCACTGAACCAGCGCTGAGATTAAGCTGTTCACACAAAACATTCACAAAGATGTTTTTGTATTATTATGGGAGAACTTTTAACATTACTACAAAAAAATTTTTTAATGAAGAATTTTAAACATTTTCCCTAATGGAAACTATGGTGATTTTACATTAAAAACATGTAATCTATTTGTTAAGGCATAAAATAAAAATAGATAGATAGATAGATAGATAGATAGATAGATAGATAGATAGATAGATAGATAGATAGATAGATAGATAGATAGATAGATAGATAGATAGATAGATAGATAGATATCAATGTACTTTCTAAAGATGAACCTTTTCAATGGCAAATATGGACAGTGTTGCATCCAGGAAGCCAAGTCCTGAGCTCAATGTGAACACCACAAAGCAGATGAGAAGGATCTTTATTCTGGTACACAATCTGAGGAAGGAATTCTGGGAAGGAACAGCGTCTATATAAGAATGAGATAAACAGACATGTCTATCTCTATGGCTTGAGGGTAAACAACAACAAAATCAGTCACATGGCAATCCCATCCTTGTGACAAAAGTAGAAGTATGATAAATGGAATAGACTTTAAATTAAATTATTAAAATCATGACATTTAACCAGTATGAAATCCGCACTAACCAAAGCTCGGTAAAATCCACATGTTGAGGGGTACTGTTGCAAGCAGAAGACATCCCGTGAAAACGAATGGGATTTCATATCCAAATGACTGATACAGCCAACCACCCAACGGGGGCCCCAATATCAGGCCAAGCCCTGTAAAAATCTCCATGAAGCCCTGTGAAAACAAGACATTAATGATTTACCCTTCTGCTTCACTGTAAAGACAAGTTTTAATACATCTATTAAAAACATAAGAATGGCTCCATCATTGTGTATATGCCCCGCCCGTGAGAAACGCAACAACCAGACAGACGGAATAACAGAATCTAATGATGATTCTCTTGAGAAACAGCATGTCTTTGTGACATGAGCAATAGTGCAGCCTTTGTCAGTTTACTCCAAAACAATATTACTCCACTGAAAAACATGCACTGACCACAGCTCACCAAAACAGTTGCTATGTTGTCGGGGAAAACTTTTGCTGAAACCGCAAAAGACGATGTAACAGCAGCAGAAAAGCCGATTGCATTTATGCTTCGTGTGATAAAACAGAGCACGATGAAAACTGTACCATCAGACACTTGGTCAAGAAACCTGCAGAATAAGTTATATTATTCACAAACACAAATATTGTTTACACCTATGCTATGAGTACAAGGACTGTGTATTTTAAATATGTTACTAAAAAGAAAATATGGAAACACTTATATAGATGGTATAAAATCTAATAGACCTGGACTAAAAGACACAAAACACAGATATACTCACCCGAAAAGTACAGTACATACGCTCGATATGAACAACCCTGCCACAATCATAAACTTAGCTCCTATCTGGACAATCTGAAACAGAGGTCAAATGCACTGATAGAATGTGTAATCCATTATGGAAAACTGTTGAAAATTATCTTCTGAAATTAACATTAACTTACATATTTACCAAGTACCAAAGAGCCCACCAAAGTGCATAATGCATAGATTCCGAATATTAAACCAATCATAGCTTGACTGACACCTTTCTTCTTTGCCTAGAAAACGAATCATGGAAACATTATATTACACTGAAGCAGAAGCCTATGCCTTAAAAACTTTAAATGCACTGAGCACATAGAACAATTTCATGTTATAGTTTATTATACAAGTCATGTTATATAAATTAACAGTTACAATCAATGTACCTCATTTGGGAAAAATGGTCCCAGAATGGAATAGCAGATCATTGAACTGAAGTTTATGGAGGCCATAGCAATAAGTGTTAATATCTGTTGCCTGGACATTTTAGTGGCTGGAGTCTCTGGTGGTGGTGAAGAATCACCTATATAACGTGTACATGCATTCATTGATCAGTAATCGAGAACGAGAATGGTCATTGGCAAACGTGCTGAAGAGTCCGCAAATTCGTTAAAGGTCCAAAAGTTGCTAAATGTTGATCACCCGAAAACAAGTAGGACCTAATCAAATAAATGTATTCACATACCTCTATCCTCTTCATCGACATCCATTGCCAAGTCTCTGAGATCTTTTAACTCTACTACCGCGTTTTCAACCTGTCAGCTGGGAAAAAATCAACAGTGATGATGAATAATGTTCGATTCGTACTATTTTACGGCGGTTGTGATGTCCGATTCTCAAAAGAATCATTATTTTGAACCGATTCTTTTCAATGATTTGGTCTAACCGATTCGCAAATTGCGGAACACTCAGCTGGAAGTTGCAACTGTGAAGTAACAAAATGGGGAATTATTGGCATTATCAATCAGATTTTCCCAAGGAAATGTTTTAATGATAATATGTTATTTTATGGTGAATTATACTATTGGCAATTTGACGTTTTTTGTCGACTCAACAGCTTTGTAGCATCAATAATAATAAAAAAAATAACCAATGTTTGAACAAACAAAGAAAACGCAATAAGATGAATGAAATCATTTAAATAGTTTAACGATTTTTCTTTAAAAAAATAAAATCCAAAAATTTAAATCCCACATAATGGGGACAATAAGTGAGTCGGTTGCTGAACTGGTTCCTCATTGACAGGAACCGATTCGCTAACATGAATCAAACTAAGTCCATTGCGCCATCTAAAGGTCTGTGCAGTATCCTAAAATCCTATGCATAAAGCATAAAGACGCATACGGTAATCTCATCTGATGAGTTCACTAATTTCTTTCACTTCAGGCTATGTTTGATTAATCTAGCATGTTTGTTATAGTGGAGACCAGGGATAATCTCAATTTTATCATTTTGAACTCATAGGTCAAAAATAGCCATTTGCACTGTGTTCCAAACCTAGCTATGTTGACTTTGTGTTTATAGTGCTCCCTAAAATAAAACACATTGATTTGGTTGGCAGCTAATATAAGCTGAAGCAGATGTAAATTATATATGCAAAAGTCCAGCAACATGCATCATAATTCTTATTAAAAGTGTTAATACAAATATGTTCATAATGAGACTATTGTGACTATAATGAGATAATTTCACAATATAAATATAAATAATCCACACAATTTTCATCAAACTAGTTGATTTTATTTAGTGACTTAAAGCCTACTCTGCACACACATTCTAATGCTTTTTCAAGACATCCTTGAATTACATTTCGTAAATGTAGCCTACATTAGAATAATTTAGCAATAAAGCACAGTTAAAGCCTCACATTCCACATTATTTAAACTGAGCCTGAATCTCAGTACAAAGTGGCCAGAAATAACTGCAACTGTAAATCATCAAAGCATACAACATCAAGAATAAATAAGAAGTGCTTGAAACGTCAACCATATCAACACTACCCCACTCTGAACCACTGTTTGGCTTACAACAAAAAATGTGATTAAAACTGATGAAATTACTGGAAAACATCAGAAACTAAGCAACAACAACAACAACAACAACAAAAAGAAGAATTTAGCTAATTTACTGTAAGAAATATTAAATATGATGCAAAATATCAAATATTAATACAGAAAAATAAATATTAAACCAATTAGACTAAATACAATAAAAAGATGTCCATTCACATAAACCAAACCAAGCAATACTAAGGGTTTGACTATTTAACTTAGGAATGCAAAAACTACATTTCAACTTTCAGTTTAATTTAGATTCCATTCATTGCATAATATACAGTGTGTTAAATTTGATTTACCAGTATAATTTGATATAAGACATTTTTGGCTAAATTAATGCATACTATATAGTTCGTGCTAAAGTGTCATGAAAAATATAAGTAAAATTTTTAAGTATATCTAACTACAGCACTTTGTCATGTCACTTACATGATAATGACAGTATAATATATTTGAAACTAATTAAAAAAATGTCCAAACTTTGATTTCTGTTACTTACTGTTAACATTTAAAAGCAAAGATTTGTTCAAAAAAGGACATTACTGAGATTACTGCAAAAACACAGTGTGCAAATAATGCAATATAACTAATACATTTTGTGAAGAACAAAGTTAAATTGATATTTTTAAACCATAAAAATGCATTCATTATGGCACAACTTGTAAAACATGATTATAACTGGAATATATTCTCTGTTTTCACTTCATGGAAGTGAGTCATGGGATGAATATTCAAACAGTTTTTACTTGAGTTACTTGACACTGAGTTTGTGGTAAACAATAGTTAAAATCCACCACTTTACAATGAGTATACATAGGAAATCAATTTGGCACAAATACATCTCAGGAATAAACAAAAGGAGGTGGGGACATCAGGGATAAAAGAAAGAAAGCCCATAATCTAACATCCATCTTTGATTTTAGTAATTACCTTTACATTTAAAATCACGCCATTATATACTAATGAAATACATGGGGGGGGGGGGAAATCAATAAAATTGAATTAATGAATAAATCAATACATAAATACTTAACATTTTTTACAAATGTGTACCACCTTCGGATTCAGGTGGACTCTTAAATCAGCTTGTACCTCTGATAACAAAAAGGTACCTTAAAGCACTAAATCTATTGTCAGACCACCTGTCTATGTCTCATGTACGTTCTGCCTGAGAGTGACCAGATCTCTCGGCTACTAACAGGCACTGCACAGACATCATGGCAGCAGAGAATGTAACATTTCTCACAATCTGCAGTCAACAATAATCTCTTTTTCAGTCCATCTGTTCTCATGGACAAGATTGCTGGAGAGGTTTTCTATTTAAGTCTCTGAGTGACATTGGCCAAGGCCACAGCAAATGCCTGTACCGCTGAAAATGGATACTGAAAATCCAGGATGTATGCATTGCCATCGATTCTGCCAAACTGCATTACCTGTAACAGTGTAAAATAAAAATGACTTGTTAAATGCAGGGTAGATGTTTGTTACTCATAAAGTTTTATGTATGGAGCTTGTTTTTTAAAGATGAAGTGTGTAATTTCTTTACCCATAGTGTCACGAAACAGAATAGCAAAAATACTGTTTTAAAACTGGTTTCCCATCCATAAATAAATAAAGAAAATTGCTTACCTGGCGTCCATCAAGCTCAATCTGAAAGTTTTTGGCTGACTCCTGTGTCACCCGTCCTCCAAAGTCAAGCTGGTAAACCTGGGTGGCTTCGTTCCACAATGGCTGCTTGTTGGCCATGACATAAACAAAGCCTTGGTTACCAAGACTACGATCCTCTCTCTCGTTAGCTTTGCGGCACTTGATTTCCTCAAGTTCATTTGCCATACGCTGATTGCGTTTGCTCTTCCATCCTTTCTTGCTGCTCTGGCTTTGGTTCATCAACTCGTCACCACTAATGAAGAGCTCAGGCTCACTCTCTGAGCTGTCCTGGAACTCATTTGAGGTCCTACTCAGTTTCTTTGCCTTGTTCAATGGCTCTTTTTGTCCTTTAGGCTTCTTCTTTTCCCTGCTGCCAAGTCTTGGGCTGGAGATCAGGGAATTGAAGTCAGAGAGAGTGCGACTTTCTTTTTTGGATTTCCCTTCAGAGACTCCGGACATATTGGCCTCTTCTGCCCTACTGTCAAGCCTCTTACGCCCCTTTTTGCTGAACCTCTCTGCTCCTTGTGGACTCTCATTGAGAGAGGACTGATCTTGAAAGCTATCCCCAGATTCTGCGACTACCTCTGAGGTGCTCTGGTGGTTCAGGTGTTCAACGGGTGGCGGAGGGGGAGGGAGAGGAGGTGGAGGAGGAGGAGGAGGTGGTGGGGGAGGTGGTGGAGGCGGAGAGAGAACAGGCTTCTCCAGGGATTGATGGGTCTTACTGGGCAGTGTGGCGGAATGGTCTGGCATGGGAGGGCAAGTGCTATATGTGCTCCAAGGATGCAAGCTCATTGGATGCAGCTGAAGGTTGTTGCAGGAGCTAGTCCCTGGGTACATGGGTGGCAGAGTGCAACAACCTAGATTGGTCAAATTACCGGGATAACCTGGGGGTAGGACTAATGTTGGGTCTGGTTGGCTGAAAGTGGTAGTTGTAACCATGTCATTGGGACCACATGGTTGTGCGGGACTCTGCAAAGTCTGTAGTTGAGGTCCACCATGCCCTACCATTGTTGGGAAGGGTGAAAGGGATAACTGATAGGCTGAAGGGAGGGTCATAGAATTGGGACTGGGGGAAGGCTTTGTTGAAAGGACAAAAGGTAGCCGGGTCATATCTAAGTGCTGTGGTTGGCTAAGTATAAATGGTGGTGGCTTATGAGGTGGTCCTGGAGGTCCAGGCAATAAATTTTGCTCTTGAGGTATCCAGAGTTGTTCTGCTGCAGGAGAGTCCCATTGGTAAGGCGGAGGTCGTTTGACTGTTAAATTGACATCCCCTAGTGTTAAATGACGTACTGATTTTTCAAGATGGCAATGCTGACTTAGTGTCTCGTCTTCCGTAAAGGCAGAGTTCACATAGACAGTTCTGTCTCTACTGTGGTCAATGGGACTCAGGAGGTTATAGGAGGACTGGGAGGCTAATGGCGATGAACTTTTGGAGTGCACAATTATAGTGCTGTGTTGGGTCCCTTTGCCAGGTGGGAAGTCTTGCCTCACCACAGTTCCTCCAGCAATTCCACTGCTGTTAGTGCCACCACCAGTGACACTTACACTAGTGCTGCTGCTATTACTGCTACACTGAGTGCACGTATACAAAGCCGTGGGTATCCTTGGCTGATAGGAGAGCGTAAGGGAACCGTTCATTTTGGATTTTGTTGGTAGAGTCCTCACTGTGTCCACCATTTGAGAAACCTTCAGGGTCAGTTCCCTTCGATCTCGACGCAAAGTGGCATGAATCAAACTGCTGTCAATCCTCTGTGTAGGACTTCTGATTGTGTTCATCTGGTTGGATGTGTCTGGATATGGTGGTGGGTCTCCGCTTGGTATAGAATATCTAGGCACGGAGAGGCGACTCAGAGTTGCTGAGCTGTATGGCAACTGGACTTTCTTGTTTTCAGACGAAGTTACTTTCAATGTGGCAGAGCTGCCCATTCCTTGAATCCCATAGGAATTTTGGTTCCTTAACAGGCGTCTCCTTGGGCGACACACCTCTTCGACATTTCCGCTGCTGTCAAACGTGGTGATTCTTTCATAGCCTAATGGAGTTGGATACTGAAGCCCAATTGGATGAAGAGAGAATTCGTCCTTAGTTAAACATGGATCTGTTGTCAGCGTAGTGCCATTCTCATTGCTAACAAGAAGACCTGGAGGCGCTGTAGTGGGTGTGGCGGCTGCAGCAGATACCACTGTACCTGGGTATGGTGGTGGAGGGTTTACCTTGCGCATCTGGATCTCAACAGTGTCAGTTTCAATGAATGACTGTGGTCGTGAGGGAACCTTCAGAGGAAGCACTTGTTCTGCTCTATCTGGTGGATGGTCTGGATAAGGAATTGGTGGCATCAGCTGTAACTGATGTAGGGACAGAGTAGCATACCCTGAAGGTGGAGGCTGGATGGTCATTTGCATTTTGAGTTGCTGTTGCATTTGCTGATGCTGTCTTTGCATTTGTTGATGCTGAAGCTGAATTTGTTGATGTTGCTGTTGAAGCTGTTGCTGCTGCTGCCTCATCTCCAGAATTTGCTGTCGAATTTGCTGCTGCTGTTGTTGCATCTGTTGTTGTTGCTGCTGCATTTGCTCATGCTGCAGCTGCAACTGGTGCTGCTGCTGTTGGAATTGTTGTTGATGCTGTTGATGAATTTGTTGTTGATGCTGTTGATGAATTTGTTGTTGATGCTGCTGCACCTGCTGCTGAATTTGTTGCTGCTGCTGTTGCAGTTGCTGTTGTTGCATTTGCTGCTGATGCAATTGCTGCTGATGTTGTTGCAACTGCTGTTGATGCTGCTGTTGTAGTTGTTGATGCTGCTGTTGCAGCTGTTGTTGCAGTTGTTGTTGATGCTGCTGTTGCAGATGTTGCTGATGCTGCTGTTGCAGCTGTTGCTGATGTTGAAGTTGTTGTTGATGCTGCTGCTGTGTTTGCAATTGCTGCTGATTCTGCATGTGTTGCTGCTGCAGCGACTGTTGATGCAGCTGTTGTGAATGATGTTGCAATTTCAGATGATGCTGCTGTGGTTGTAATTGCTGTTGATGCTTTGATCGTTGATGGTCTTGTTGTTGCTGTTGTTGCTGACGTTGTTGGTGGGGTTGTTGTGGCAGATGATTTGGAGGAGGAGGAAGAGTTCCACTCAGGATATTACTCATTTCCAGTCCGCTGAATATAACCTGTCCAGGGTTAGAGTACCTGGTCGGCACAGTGTACTGTGCGGTCACGGTGTCCTGACTGTGCTCTGATACAGTTGCATTAGCTGCTGCTGCTGTTGCTGCTGCGGCTGCAGCTGCCACTGCTGCAGTAGCAGTAGCTGTGGGATTGGTGAGGACATCAAGCTGAATATTCTGATTGGCTAGGAGAGATTGGACAAGGCCTATACTCTGTGTAGGTGACATAGCTTGCGCAGGGCTGTGAATTGGAGCAATGGGAATATTAACTGTGCAAGGAGGATTGTCGGCTGACCCTCCAGAAGGTCCCATCACTAGAAATAAGCAAGAACATCTTGCGATAAATTTCTAAATTTTATTTACTTCTTGTCTTAGTCAAGAGGCAAAATGTACAAAACGTTTCACTGATTCTTACCAGGTAAATCATCTTCATCTTCACTGAACACATTAGGATTGAAGACTGGGAGACTCATGAAGTCCAAGGAAATTTTACGCACCTCAGGCAAATAGATGGTCATCTGACGAGGTTGCAGGTGCAGCAAACTAGTTTTATAAATAACTGTGACATTATGCATCATTAGTCAAAACATATTTAAAAAACCATTAGGATTATTCTTTAAAATAATTATGTGAAAGTTGATTTGTATTCAAAACCTGACATACCTGCTCCTAAGTTAGCTGGCAAAAAGGAAGCTAGGCCCACAATCTTAAACTTTGTTCCCCAGATGTTAGAGGTGACCTGAGCTAAGTAATTATGCTACAAAGCAAATTGAGTGATAGTTATAGAAAATATTCAAGGTCAAAGTCGGTTTACTGTAATTTATTTTCAGCAAAGCAGGAGATTGAAGAAAATAAGCTGTCTACTGAGGTCATGGTGCAGAATATGTTACAAATGAATAGCAGTGTCCAGTAGACACAGGCAAGTAATGCAAATACTTTTCCTATCAAAAGCTAGGTTTCCATCCAAAGGTTTTGTTTGTGAAAAAAGGTTTAGCGCATCAAAACGTTTACCAATATAGCTGATGGAAATGCCAGTTATCAATAATTTAATAAAACAATTTTCTAAATACAATTTATTAATATGTAATATAATTTTAACTCAAACAAATAAGGAAAATAAAGTGGGTTGAATCCAAAAAGCTCTAAACAAATTTTTGAATTATTAGGATATCAGTTAAAGCTACAGTCTGTAGTTTTTCCTCTTTGTTGCCATCTCTGTTCGAAATCTGCAAATGCAGTTATTCGCGGAATTATCAACTTTACGTGGGTTGTGCCTCGGCACGGCACAGCGCGAATGAATCCAATGTTTTGAGGAGAATGTTTCAGTCACCGCGCCGGTGTGGATACTGTCATTCAGAATCACAGATTATGCTTTTTGGAAGTATGACCAACATAAGAATTTTCACTGGAAAATGTCATCTGAACAAGTAAGTAACATCCACTTTTGTTCTGCAGATTAAATCTAAAAGATCAAATCTAACGATCGCTAATGTCTTACCTGTCCAGCAGAAAAAAAGCTGTCTCTGCGTTCATTTTGAACTTCTTCAGAGTTCACCCTTTCAAAAGCCCTTTGATATTTATCCTTGTTTTTGCATGGGCCCGGTTGCAGTCTCTTTTTTTCTGTAGCCACTCCGAAGTCCGAAGTCTTTTGCATTTTACAACGGGTGAATATCCAGTTGTCACTGGTGATTAACGTTTGAACCTTTCTGGATCCGCCATCAATTATACGTTTAATTATATCAAGTGCTGTGAGAAAAGGCTATAAATGTCCACCTCCAACATCCTCACACACAATATAGCCTACTAGCCTAGACACCTTCTTTATGTGTACAGATGTGACGTAATGACGCAAAGACATGCTCGAATTTCCCACAGAAATCCACCATTACCACTGAAATTAAAGGGTCACGCCACCCATTTGAAATTAAGATTTCCATTGTTAGAAATCCAGTCATACTATTGAATGGTCGTGCAACACCCTTTCATTTTCCCCTGAGACGAGAGAAATCCTCTATTTACCTTTTTCACTTCCTCCTACAATGACGCAAAAATCATCATTTTACGTCATTGTAGGAGGAAGGATTTCTGTGAAGACTACAAGCACTAGTTCCCACCCTTTCAAACCCGCCCATACAGGGTTGGACCTAATGCGCTAACAGACATATCAGATCAGTGCCAGTGCGTTTGATTTCACCGGGAGAAACTTTTTGAAAATATGGACGAAGGTACTGAATACACAGGCAGATGCATTATGGAGGATCTGGATTTTGACGAAGTTATGGTAGAAACAGATGTTCGTGGCTGCCTTTATGAGCCACAGTATAGCGACGAGCAGCTGAGGGCTATGGAGGAACCGGAGGCGGCTGAAGCTGCTGCCACCACAGCCGATGCAGACGATCTGCCTGCCGCGGACGAGGAGCCCGCAATGGCTCGAGCTGGGGCAGATTGGTGATGCCTGTGCTCTCACTGTGCGCCAATGGACACAGAACAAGAGTCTGTCTGCTGCCGAGAATTCCAGCGGTGCCAATTTCTAATTGACGAAATTACGGAATCGGAGGATGACACGGTCGTGTGTGCAACAAAACGTACACGACAACGCGTTTTTTTTAGAGATGTGGTCATTACGCACTCCATTTTGTCAGTAAAAGGCCAAATGGATGGAAACAGGCTGGACAAATTTCGCAATTGTTTTTTAAACGCATTTTCACTTTGTTGATAACAAAAAAGTGGATGGAAACTTGGCTAATTCTAGGCAAGTAATTAATATAAAATAATTGCCAACATGAACTTGCAAATAAGATGTTAAGTACCTCACTAAAGCCATCAACTGAAAATTCCCTCCGAGAAAGACTTGGAGATCGAACTGGAGGCTTCTTTGGTAATCTAGGAGACCTAGACATTTCTTGAGATGTTTGGGCAAGTTTGGGAGACTTTCTTGATTCCATATTTATTCTAGACATAAAAACAAATATGAAAAAAAAGGTAATTAAATTAAATTTTTTCTTCAATTTATTATCAAGTCAAAAGTTGTTGATTTGTTTAGTAAATATTTGACATAAATGTGCTGTATTGTGTTTTGTAAAGGTTGTGATGGAAAAAACATTTCTGTTAAGTTTCAGGCACCCTGTAATATTGCGTGAATTTTATATTCAACAGTACCTTATATGTTTAGAGTACCTAGGAAGCTTAGGAGACCTGTTTCCTCTGGAAAGTTTTGGCGACTTTCGTCCAACCCACTCATCGCTCAACTCAATATCGCTTGAATCTGAGCAGTTACAGCTGTCAGTCATATAGGAGATCATGCCATTTACACAGACTTCATCTGAAAGACAAAATTAAATTATTATTAAGTGATTTCGCTATGACCAGAAGTCACTTTCTTTTTCTCGCGACGATGGCAAAAGAAACACATTGTATGGACTTCAAATAGTGACGCCATAGTTACTACTGATATGATACTGTTTACAACTGCTGATTAAGCCTCGGGAGCTGAAACCCGATTACGGTTCCAACACACTCTAAACGGATGACCAATCACAACAGAATGGGCCAGCTGACCAATCAAAGTAAATTGGGCTTTTTTAGAAGGGTAAGCTTTAAAATAGACAGACATTAAAACAGAGATGCTGCGTTCCAATTCGCCTACTTCTACTATGCCCTAAAATTATGTATGTTTTTATGAAGAAGAAAAAGTACATACTTTTGTGTGTGTAGCAGAAAAGTAGACAAACTTTGGGACATATACTTCATCATAACTGTGTCTTTAATGGATCGCTTTGCCGTTTAGTAATATGCATTCTGTCACATTTCAACTGCCCTGTCAATCATACTGTCACAGTTAAAATCCTCCAACATTCAAATTAATATTTAATATCCTATTGTTTCGGAGAGAAATGTAGTAGCACGTTGATCTGCCAGTCGTTGGTCTTAGAACTCTCCTCGTGTGTTTGCATGATGCATTTAAAAGTTACTAAATGACCAAATGGATCTTTATAAACATTCACAATACTGTTGCAGATGTAACATTATGTGGATATAACATTGAATAAATATCTTTTCATCAGGTTAGATTAATCACTCAAACCCTTTATCTAAACCTCTCTACTTAAACACCCGGACTCGCACACCCGCCATGTTTGTAGTTTTTAACACTTTTTATTCGTGTTTGTAGTTGTAAATGAATTCTAGTCCAACGCTCAATGGTTTGTGGGAAATATTAGCAGTTAGAGCGAGCACGGATCTGCACTTAGACCATCCGGGTGTCTTTGGAATACTCATTTCAACATAATACGATTTAGGACACACTGATTGTAATTTCGAATACTATTAAGGATGGATAGTATGAGAATTGGGATGCAGTAAGAGTTTCAAGCAGAGGGTGTCAAGAGGTGCTGCAGCAATGTACAGTATGAGAAAAATAATATCAACGTTTTTTTTTTTACTTTACATCATGAAAATGTATTCTAGCAGACCCCAAAAATAAAATTATAAACTTGTAAATAAGCATAATATGAGCACTTTAAAGAGTCATGATCAGCAATAGTGCATAAATACCTGCTTTACCATCCATTTTTGGGTCCATAATGACAAACTCTGGTCGCAGTTTGCTAATGCGACGGCCCTTGAGAATAGGCACCAGACCTCCCAGGTGTTCCAGATAGAGGGTGTAACAGGGGCCTCCTGCCTCTGGGTTTTCCTCTGAACGTTTCATAGTGCAGTGCAGCCGTTCATTCCCTGCTGTGGGATAGCTCACAAAATCTCTAATGTTGTTCGGATCAGGGATTGGGGGCTTGTGATATGAAAAAGATTATGCATTAATGCATATATTAGCATACATCAAACTGTGAATACTTCACTTGCTGCTTCGGTACCTTGATCGTTGGAATGAATGCAGTGGTAACGTAGGAACAGAGGAGTGAAGGCATGTTGAGTTTTCCCACATCTCTCTCCTCTTTAAGAGCGCTGGCAATGCCCTGCTGACAGAGAAGCTGCAGGCTGGCCACACGGTGCTCCACACGCACTACATACAGGGCTGGTCCACAGGCCAGAAACAGCCGCGAGTCTCTGTGACCCCAGCAAATAGTGGTGATGGGCCTCTAAAACCAAAAGATATTTATATTATATACAGTTTATGTATAGATTATGCAAACATCAGAATGTGATTAAAAATAAATTTGATATTGTGTTGTATATACTTGAAGCAAAAGCAGCCAATAACCAGTTCTCTATAAATTGCCATACTGTTTATGCATACAAATTCACACATAAAAAAAGGTTTATACAAATAGTAAATATGCATGTTTAAAAGAATATATAATTTATTCCTGTGATGGTAAAGCTGAATTTTCAGCATCTTTACTCTAGTCTTCAGTGTCACACGAACCTTCAGAAATCGTTCTGCTCAGTAAACATTTTGTTTTATATCAATGTTGAAAACAGTTTTGCTGCTTAATATTTTTGTGAAAACCTTGATAAACTACCTTCAAAAGTTTGGGGTAAACAAGACTTACATTAAAGACATTTATAATATAACAAAATATTTTTATTTCAGAAAAAAATGAGTTTTCAACATTGATAATAAGAATTTAAAAAAATAATTTAATACCAATAATAATTGATAATAACTGAGCAGCAAATCAGCCTAAATGATTTCTAAAAAATCTTGTGACACTGAAGACTGGAGGAATGATGCTGGAAATTCAGCTTTGCCATCACGGGAATAAATTACATTTTAAATATTAAAATAGAAATATTTCACAATATTACTGTTTTTACTGTATATTTGATCAAATAAATACAGCCTTGGTGAGCATAAGAGACCTCTTTAAAAAACTGTTTTAAAAAATCTTGTGAGTTTTCTATGTTCAGATTGATAAATGATGATTGGTCTGATGATTGGTCACAGCTCACTTGGGCTGGAGTTTCTAAGGTGTATATATGTTCCCCTTGGACATTGTAAAACTTGACAAGGGCGTTCCGCATTAAGGAGGCACAGACTGAATCAGCGGGTAGACCGTGTCTCTCCATCCCGGCCACTGCCAGCAGGTCTCCCTGAGAGCACCACTGTACCTCCACATCTGAAAAACAAAAGTCTGTCCAGTCAGATAACAGCAGGTTATGTAACTCTGTCATAATGAATCATCATTTATGATGTGTCATTAAATGGTTGAAAGGGCCATTGTGGGTTATTTTTACTGAATTACACTTAAGGAGTAACCAGAAGTTCCACAACCAAGAAAAGTAGCCGTACTTTAAAATGATGATTTACGCATTTTTACTATTGCAAGCATTTAATATATGTCCAGCCTGCTGCTAAACCTCCATTATTGGTAAATTTACTATAAATGTTTATAGACAATATTGTCTAGGTATTCAACAGCATGCCATAGATGTTGAAAATAACTAATATTCTGTTAATAATAATCCAGTGGCAGTAATAAAACACATACTTAGCAATTCATTTATTGCAAGGTTTTACCTTTCAGTCCTGAGCGTATGATGTTAGGTGAAAGGTCATCATAGTTGTTCATTAGACTAATGTCTCCCGATATGAAGCTGACCGTGAGCAGTGGTTTGAGATTTTGCACTTGAAAGGAAACATAGTTTTACAGTTATTAAACATTTAAAAAAAAAGTCAAATACACATTACTGTCTTACAACCATCCATAAAAATGTATAACATTTTATATAGCTTTAAAAGGTTTGAAGTAGTTTTTATTTAAATTGTGGCCATTTAGAAAACAGTCTATGTAGCATACTGTGCTTGGAAAAACCCAGGAAGGCCTCACTTTCCTTCATTAATGGATGATGTATGCAATACACATGTCTTCAAAACCTATAATGTAATCTCAAAAAGTTTGTAATCTCCAAGAAACTCAAGAGCCCTATACAGTGAAAAATGGTTTTTGATACCATGGAATAAGCTTTACCATCTTAGAACCATGGAAGAAGCTTTGTTAGTTCACCCAAAAATGAAAATTCTGTTATTAATTACTCCTCATGTCGTTCCAAACCCGTAAAACCTTCGTTCATCTTCAGAACACAAATTCAGATATTTTTTATGAAATCTGAGAGATTTCTGATCCCTCTTTAGACAGCAACATCATTGCAACTTTCAAGGCCAAGAAAGGTAGTAAAAACATTGTTAAAATAGTCCATGTGACTAAGTGGTTCAAATGTAATGCTACAAAGCGACAAGAATATGATTTGGGCGCACAAACAAAACAAGAATAATGACTTTTTTCAAGAATCTCTTCTCTTCCACGTCATTCTCCAACGCTGTTGACATAGACTAAACAGTGCAGTGCTTCCAGGTTCTACGTCAGAACGCCGGCTCATTATTGGCTAGCACCAGCGTCAGCCAATAGTGAGGCGGCATTCTGGCGTAGAACCAGGAAAGGCGCACTGTTTACACTATGCGAATAGCGTAGGAGATCTGACACAGAAGAGAAGAAATTTTTGAATGAAGTAATTACTTTTGTTTTGTTTTTGCGCACAAAAATAGTTCTCGTCGCTTTACAACATTACATTTGAACCACTCTAGTCACATGGACAATTGTAACGATGTCTTTACTACCTTTCTGGGCCTTGAAAGCTGCAATGACATTGCTGTCTATAGAGGGATCAGAAAGCTCTCAGATTTCATCAAAAATATATTAATTTGTGTTCCGAAGATGAACGAAGGTCTTAGGGGTTTGGAACGACACGAGGGTGAGTAAATAATGACAGCATACTCATTTTTGGGTGAACTACCCTTTTAAGACTATAATGTACCTTGAGCTGGAGTAGAGTCATCAGAGTCAGTATCACTCTCAGTGCTGTCCTCCACCAGGAAGTTCGGGCAGTTCCAGGACATGCTGACTATGCCATCTGACTCATGCAGCAGGACATGGGCAAGCATACGGCCGTGACAGTCCATCACTATGACTTGCCCGTCTGCTGTTCCAAAAAGCACCTAGGGAGAATAAACGAATGCAAAAACCAAATTAGGGAAATCAGGCATCAGTCCAAGGGAATCGGTCCAAGTCATGTGTTGACAACAAATGCCTTTCAGACCGTTTCCTTCAATTTCGATGATGCCAAACCAAAAAGTTACCTGCTGGTCATCAGGGGTCCAGATTCCACAGGTGATCTGGCTCTCCAAATTGATCTCAGATGACCAGTGTCTCTGACCACTGACTGATCCCACCAGGACAAAACCATCCCTGTAGGCGATTAAGGCCTGTGTACCATCATGTGACCAGGTGAAGTCACTCACCTAGACAAAAACCACTAGTTCATTAAGCAGTTCATGTTAGAATAATGGCTGTTTTTTTTCCTATTGCAAAATCATTAGCATTTTTAATTGACAGGAGTTTCATTAAAAGACACAAAATATAATAATCCATTTTAAAACATAATGGGCCATATTATACACCCGGTGCAATGTGACGCAATGGTGCAAGTGTTTTTTGTTAGTTTCAGCCCGACGCAGTTACCTTTTTCACATCATGCGCCAGGTTGTTTAAATAGCAAATGCATTTGCGCCCATTTGTGCGCCCATGGGCGTGCTGGTCTGAAAACGAGGTGTGTTCAGGTGCACTATTGGCGAGTTGCTATTTTGGGGCAACTGAAATTGACTTGGCAGTATTTTTTTGTTATTTAAACAGCGTGTTAGTAATGTGCGCCTATAGGCGGGTCCACAACGCACGTACACTTTGTCCCGTAGATGGTCTGCTTGCACGCTTTAACCTCGCGCACAAGCAGATCAGTTTCCTCGCTAGAGAAGCGTTCAGTTTTTATGCTTGCAAATTCCGCCATGGCACAAGCGCAACTGTCTTTTAAAGGGAATGGGAGATAAGACTCTGATTGGTTTGTGTTACGCCCCAAATCACACCCATTACTCATTAAGAGAAAACCCTTTTAGACCACTTTTACAGTCGTTAAACAACCAAAAGTAGTTTCAGACACGCCCTAAGTGCACTTGCCTTTTTGTGTCGGTATAATCATGCATTTTTGATCAAAACATATTAGTAAGTTAATCAATCTTGACGTATCATAAAAAATACATTTGCACTCTGCGCACTGATGAAAAATAAGCAGTAAAAATATACATACCTGAGCACCTCTGTCATTAACCAGCTCTACAGACCATCTTCCTTCATACTGGATCCACACAAATATCCCTCCCTCCATGTCGCACGTTGCAAGCTTCTGAAACGGTTCATTCCACCTAACAAGGACAACCTGCACAAGAACAGCACCATGAGAATGAAATTCTAGAAGAAAGAGTGGATGATACTCATTCATAGGATGGAAAATTCAAAACTAGCCTATTTTTGATTTATGAAAATAATTATTTCTGAACAAACGTGCATGGTAGGTAAGGAGATAATGAGATAAATTAAGTAGTATTCGGATGGTCAAGTGAGCTCAGTTTACATAGAATAAAACATCTTTTTCTAGTCCACTGGTTTTACTGGATCTAATATGAGTGTACATCAATTTAAACAGATTTATTAAAATATACACGGTAAATTATCGTAATTTTGAAGGTAAAAGACTAAAAATGCTACCTGTTAATTGGTTAACGGTAGGTTATCTTACTCTATGCGATGAAAAGCTACAATACATCTAATGGGACTTTTCAGTAAAATACTGTAAAGTGAAAAAGAACAAGTCATCTTATAATTTACAGTAAAAAAAGAAACATAAATTGACATTCCCAGAATTATCTGTGTGACAGCACATTGATGATTTTTCTTGTAATATGGATTCTTCTTAGTATGTTGTAAAATTAATATTTATTGCATTATTTTAGTGTTACCATGATAGTGTTTTCTGTTTGTGTGCATGGCACTGTGTGCACTTTCTATACATTAGTATTTACCTCAGCTTGTGGAAAAGCTACTTGTGATGAACTTTGACTCATCATGTGGCTTTTAAGATGGTTGTCAAGAGTAAAAACAGATTTTTAGTAATTTGATATATTAACATTATTTCAGTTAATGAAATATAAATTTATGAAAAAATGTAAGTTAAAATGTAAAGGTCTGGCAACCATAGTTGCTGCTTTTCCCCCCAGTACATTTCCAGTAATTTTTTTATGTGCTTAGTTTTAAAGTGTAAAACTTTACTTATTACACCTTTAAAGCTCGCAATTCAAACATTTAAACCAAAAGAGAGTAGTTTTTTGGCAAAACAAAAATCTGAAGGAGAGGGGAACTCCCACCTCACTGTTATGACCCCGTAAATTGAAGTTGATTCTTTGTGGGGTATTCCTGTCTCTTCTACAGTGACTAGACGTGAACGTCACGCCCACAACACCCCTGGCGTTCCCAGTGGCCAGCCAGCCCTCCTCATAGTAGCGTCTCCTGCACACCGGCTTCTCCTTCTCACTCTTGGGAACTCGCCCTTTCCATGAGAGGCAGAGGATGTTGGAGTCACTGCAGAGGACCGGACCATGTTCCACCGCAGCCAACATCCCTACAGACTGACCAGGCTACAGGTGTAGAGGGAGAGGCGGTTAATATTTACATTATTTAAAACACTTGTATAATCTGCGATGCCATTTTTAATGCTCAATAATATTAAACTACATTACAAAATGTGCAATTTTCATTCTGTATAGATGGGTTGTTAGGCATGGCAAGATTATTTAATTTTCTGCACATCAGTATTTTCACCCCAAAAAAGTTTTAAACCAGTTATTTATATCTTTTGCTATAATGTGTCAGTAGAAAATATCAGTTTACATTTCCAAATACTCCTTTTGCCATTAATCCAGAGATTTTTGAATCCACAAGGAGTCTGACAACAACCGGTATGACCTGATCTCATAATCACTGAGTCTGTCTGTGAATACATGAAGAAACAGTCTCAAAACGGAGACAGATTAAATCCAGAGGAACAATGTCTCCAAGACGCCTATAGAAACCTTCCTGCAAAGCTATTTGAAAAACTATGTGCAAGTGTACTTGGACGAAAGCTGTTTTAAACGCAAAGGGTGGTCACACCAAATATTGGTTTGATTTAGTTAATAGAAGTTAATTAATCAATAAAATTAATTTTTTTTAAAAAAAATTCAATAAAAAATAATTCGAGAATTAATTCTGATTCGAGGGGAATCAGAATGCCAAATCCTGACTGAAGAGAGGAGGAGCTGGGGATGGAGGAGGGTAATTAGCTCCTGAGAAACATGATAGCTGCTGATAATACTGAAGGAGCTTATATATGTATACAGTGGTAGGCGTCGTATTCCTATAGATAGACGTGGATCAGCTGATGCGAGCTTGACTAACGTGACCTGCCAGAACTGACGCTACACTTGATATTTTGCACTTGAATATATATAGCTTAAAATAGTGGAAATGTTGTAACTGGTAAACATTGTAAATAGGTCTTTAGGTTTTTGCAGTTCACTCAACATGCAAAGAGAAATGTAAGAACTTATTCAATTCACATTAGTGATACTAGTGGCACAGAAATCACACACTTTACCTTTAAATAACCCTGTGGTGGGACAAATACATTTTTAAAGGTACAAACATTCCTTGTATTTTTTTAAATAATACAATAAAACTGCCTAAACATGCATAATAACTATAAAAGAATTAGAAAAATGTTGTTAATAATAGTTTCAGGTGGAATGTGACTTGATAATGTAATAACTGATTACTGTATTTGACATTATGTGCCTCTAAACTAAAATACAACTGTATGAAAGAACATTATACTTTTTTAATGCAGTAGAAAATATTATCATGGAATGCATGAACATCTTATTTTTCTGGAGGTACTCACCTCTTCATAGTCCCTGGACATTATTAGTCCGAATTCCGTCTTTGAAGGAGTGCTCCATTTTGCTTGCTTATTCAAAAAAAAATGTGCACTACAACCTGAGAATGCTTAACTGCAGATGCGTCTTAAGAAAGAGTGTGACTGAAATCAGGCCATTATAGTCTGTGACTAATGCACATCACGAGGAAATCCAATTCATTCTATTTCTGTTCAACAAAGTGATGTAAATTTGATTTAAATCAAGTCAAGGCCTATTGCAGTTTATCTTCATTATACAAAACCAGTTTTCAGCCTTTGGTATTCCAGGATTTCTATGCAAAGAGAAAACACACACACACACACACACACACACACACACACACACACACACACACACACACACACACACACACACACACATGCATTGAGAAAGAATAAATCACAAGAACAATACAACAGATTATATCATTTTCAGATTGAAGAGCAAGAACAAGCCACCTACGAGACAAGCGCTGCATGCAGAATCATTTAAAGACATTTCATTTCTCTGTCTGCACCCACACTTGAGTTGACATTGGTCCCTCATTACGTCACGGGATGTTTAAAGCGCCTGCAATTCAGGTTTATACTAAGAATAATGCTACAGAAATTATGCATCGAAGCATCAGTACAAAAAAGGCGAGCAAACGCGCAAGAAACATACAGAAAAATCATGCACAACTAAGGATGAGGCAGCTCGCAGGCGTCATGGCAACAGGGATGTGATGATGGCTGAATTTCAATGACACCCAGCCTAAGACTTCATAACTGTATTTATTCTCATTTCAAATAGAAATTTTCATGTAATGCGTTTCTCCCAGGCTAATTAAGATATAAGAAATTTCGTTTACAACATAATCTCAATGTTAATCGCTATAGAATAAAAATAAAAATAAACATTTAGGGCTTCCAGATCATAAGTGGCTCAGTTTCACACCTCTAATTAAATAAGAATTAAGCTGGATGCAGTTTAAAAATAAATCCATCAACTATGGTTGCCACCTACACTCGTGATATAATTACACAACGATCAAGGATACAACATTGACTATTATTGTGACGTTCCAGATAAATTAAATGAGAACAATGTGAACCAAAAAGAAAACAATTCATTCGAGAAATAAATGAAAGAATTCTGCATTCATTTCAACCAGCAAACTCACCTCTACCAACTCGTTCTCAATGCGTCTAAATGCTTGCCAGATGCTCATGCTGGATTTTACCCCAAAGCACATTAAAGTCATGCAGTGAGACGCAGTGCATTGGCGCAAAAGAAAGCTTGAATGAGGGATTTTTCGACGTGCGAAGGCAACCCGCGCTCGACGGAATGGTGCTTTGGTCACATGACTGCCAACCCCATCCAGATAGTAGTCTACAAATGCGGTGCACGAGCAAACCAGACTGATATAAATCACCCCTCTTCATTCTTATTTTGTCATACGTATTAAGATTCAGGAATTTGCGAATTATATATTAAGCTTCATTGAGAAAATAAAGCACGAAGACTGTTCAATTAAAGCACGTAGCCTAATTATGCTCCTAGAAAAACTATTCAAAACGCCGTCTTTCCGTCAGTAACTTTGCTCAATTTACTGTTTTCTCACGCATATATGAAACCTATTTAAAAAAACCTCTATAAAAAGTGGCTATGGATACTGTTCACCACGGTTTGTTCAGTTTTTTGTTCGTTTTAGGCCAAAAGTTGGCAACAGACAGGTGTTTTAAAGGAGTCATTGAATCAATCACTCAAATGCCTCGTTAAAACACCGACCTTTTTCACGACCAAAAAACGCAATTTACCCATAAATTACATTAAACAGATCTATCTAGACTTTCTACATGAATATTCTCCAATTCTGGACATGACTTTCATCGTGTCGTTGTGTAAAAACACAATAACTGCCTAAATGAGAACCAAATGTTCAGTTGGTTCACGAATGAAATGTAGGCTACAGGCTCAAAACTTTGAAACACAGATTCGTTCAGTGAAAGGGGCGTATCGGTTCAAAACAGATTCGTTCTAAAGACCAAGCGTTGAACCAAACTAACCAGCTCAAACTACGAAACAAGTGTCCTATACAAGACCGTGTACTTAAAGGTTCTATTTTTTGCAAAAAAATTCTATATTTAGGTGTTCAGATGTCTTTTACAGACTTCGTAAGCCAATAGCACAGACCATTTACCTCGAACTCATAAAAAAGTTTATCCTGAAAGTTTATTTGTTATCAGCCTACCAAAAAATTCTTGAAACCTTTTCTTCTGAAACCCATCTGTTGTGCATGTACTGATTCTGTTTTCTATTAGTGAAAATAATTTTACTAACACTTATTTCCTTTGCTCAGGCAGTCTGCAACAAGGCCCAGGACTCAGGAGAGACACCTCATATTCGTCTCAGGAAAGACAGAACAATACCATATTGAAGAGATTCCCAGGAGGCGCTCTGCTGTTTCCGCTGTTCCTAGTGTATGGTTTACTTTAGTAGACAAAAATAAGCATGTTCCAATGTTCCTTCACTTTTGTATGTAGATGTATTTTGGTACCATGTACTTACTATGGTAGGCTATGAATACAGGAATCATTCAGTACCATGGTCTATGTCAAAGTAGTTTTAGATAGCTATATTTCACATTGACCAAGAATGTTGAAGCGTGGGTGACACTCACTACACTTTACAGTAAGGTTACTTTCTTTAACATTAAAGTCACCATGAAATCAAAATGGACAGGTGTTTTTTTTATTTTTTTTTATTATACATGATATACAACATTATTTTTAAATTCATGTTTACTTGTAATCTCTTATCAAAATAACTCCCCTTCCCTCTTGGAGTGAAATCTCTTTTCTTCTGTGATGATGCGTTCACTGGCCCTACAGGGGGGACAACCTGTCACTCACATGAGATTGACCAATAGCAAACCACATCCATCCAATCAATTACCCATGACAAAATGAAGTCCTGCCCTACATTGCTTCTGAGAATGCATTAACTTACATTAACTAAAAGGACCTTATTGTAAAGTGTTTCTGGTCAGTATAGCATAAATCAGATCTCTTCTCAAATCAGAGCAAGGCTTGAGTTCATGTTTTGGGATTTATGTACAATCCTTAGTCTTTTGTCACAGTGCAGTCAGGGACAGGTCTCTTGAAAGATGTGAATGACGCTGTCATATGCAGGTGGTGGAGTCTGTCTGGGTAGAAATCCTCTTAGACTGCCCTTCCCCAGCCAGAAACACTCGGCTGGTTCTGTACTAAATGGATCAGTGATGTTAGGAATTAATGCAGCTTGGTTTTCATCCTCTGTTTCATCACTAGTCTTGTTAGTCTTTTTTGGTGGTGGCCGAAAAGTGGAGTTCAGAAAGCTGGGGCTTCTGCCCAATAGCTCATTGGGGTCTACGGAGGTCTGTCTGTGGAGGTTTAAAGTCGTTCTTCCCGCATATTCACTGTTCTTGTCAAAACCGTGACTCTTGTAGTGTCTGAGGTGGCAGCGTTGATTACGCGAGCCTTTAGATTCTGAAGACTGGTTTTGACGTCTGGTGATCCTGACCAAAGCTCTCCGTCTTGACATCCATGTAAGGAGAAGGAAAATCAAGATGCCGATGAGCAGACCCATCAGTATTGACAAGCAGAACGCCAGGATGACCTCCTCTGGATGGAAAAGTAATTGAATTTTGAGTATGTTATATCAAAAATAATTTTGAACAGTTGAAGGGTTTACAATATACTATTTTCATATTGAAAATATCTCATATTGACAGTTTAAATTGATATACTAATATAAGCCAGCTTAAGCAAGGCTACAATGATAGGAAAACAAATGCACATCAATTCTTACCAAAATCAATGGGTTTAAGTATTTCCCAAATCGCATTTGTTTCATTTGAAGCCATAATAGTTAGCAGAAGCATGTCAACATGCAAGCCAAACTGAATCCAAGCCCACAAGGACGGTTCACTGTATTTCTCAGGGAATAAAAGGGAAGTTTGCATAAAGGGAAACATTGTCGTCATTCTTCCTGCCTCTTTACTTGTAAAATTAGCAAGTGCTCGGCTTATCTGTTCAGGACAGAAATCCAGGGGAACAGAGCTGTTTCCTCTTGCATCATTTCCTTCGTTTCAATGGATACAATACAATGGCATCTTCACCCCATTATATTATAATTGACCAACTTACACCTTTTTGTAGACCTTTCAGCACTTTAAATTTCCTGCTTTTGCAGTAAAGTTGTTTGAGATTGAGTGAGGATAAAAGGAAAATACTTAAGTAAACTGAAAAAACAAAAACTGAACAATGCATCTATCGGGATAGTTTTGATTTGACACAGTTCCCATAGGAAAATGAAAACGCCCATGTAGGTGATAAGGTCTCAGTTGTCAGAGGGGATTTCCTTACTGCCTTAGTATCTGTGCCTTTTGGCCTATCACTGTATGTTTCATGATCATAGAACCAAATAATAATACTCTTAAAAAAAAACCACCTAAAACTAGTAACTATATAATTTTTGCTAAATGTCTAAAAATGCATGTCCTCTCAGAAGAAACATGACGATGATATGCATTCAACTGAATTCAACCGAATTCCCAGTCTCTGTTACCTCCAGACCTGGTGTACTGGCTTTTACGAATATTGCAGTGGAAGGAAGTTTTAGAAAACAATAGCAGGACAGCCTTGCTCTGAGATTAGAGTTTATTGCAAAAACATGAATGGCCAGCAGATGTCATTATGGAACCACGTTGTTCTTGATGGAGAGACTGGATCTATCTATCTATCTATCTATCTATCTATCTATCTATCTATCTATCTATCTATCTATCTATCTATCTATCTATCTATCTATCTATCTTGCACTCTGTCAAACGCTTTTGAACGCAAGAACAATATTTGTAAACAATATTTAACACCGATAGGTGGCGGTAAAGGTCACATGAAATAACGCGGCCTTGTAAGATTGTTTAAAGGTTTCCAAAGCAACCCGTCTAACAGATCTTCACCACCATCATCACATGAGACTCAAGCGCCCTGAGGGGAAGGAAGCGTCTTCTGACTGCTCACGGTAATACACACATACTACACAATACAAATGAAACACATGTATTCTGATGAATTAGAATTGGTGTTTTTGGCGATTTGCGCAATAATACTCCCTATTTACTGTAATCTCCAAGCATGCTTTTAGACTCCCGACATGCTGTTTGTGCTGATATTTATCTTGTGTTGCTGAGTTTCTGTTGTCTTCACTTAGTTACTTGCATAACTTTGGCTGATTTGCATGCAAAGTTCATGATGCGTTTCATATGGAATAAACATGTAAGGTGAAAAGCTATCCCTGGTGGGCAAAGACTTTAAATTATGGATGAGCTCTATAACTATAGCTCTTTTCCATATAATAGAAATCAGTCAAAAATTCCCTAGATTATTATTATTACTATTATCAAACTGACAATAAATAAATAAATAAATATCGAATAAATAACAGCAATTTATGTGATATAAAAGGAACCTGGTCTGAGCAAACATGTACATCATGACTACAGTGTAGTACTACAGTAAAATTGCACTGTAAAAAGTGAAAATGTACAGTTTTCTACCTGATATTAAACATATCTTTTGTACGTGTAACCTTATTTATTTAACTGATTTAGTCACAATTTAGATTTATGATTTTTTTTTTTTAACTTAAGTTACACTAGTTAGTTTATATGTTACCTCATCTAAATCTTTTTACATCCATGCTGTTCATTTTTCTTCTTGGTTCACTAGATAGAAGAGGACTTGTGATTGGTCGACTACCTGGTTGGGCACCTAAATGAAACCTGCTTTTCTATTGGATCGTATCAAGTTCCTGGAGTTTCTGCATCAGAGTGAGAGAGAGAGAGAGAGAGAGAGAGAGAGAGAGCAAGAGGAGGAAAGAGAGTTGTAGGAGGGGCAGATGGGGATGCCCCCTAAGAAAGTAGTCCAGTGTCTGCTGTCTAACGTGCCGACTGCATGAGTGATCCGGTGTCAGAGGAGCACAGGACTGTAGAGAGGGACCATGGCTTCCCTAAGCCCTTTCGGACGGTCCACCAAGGACATTATGAATGTGATGCAGAGGCTGCAAGGTAGGTGATGCTGTATTTCTGTTCTCCCAGCTCCCGTGACCGTCCTCTGGCTCTATGAGTCAGGAGGAAATTTGCTGATTCAGTGCCATCACACAGAGAGTTTGCCAGATGCCTCTTGTTGCACAAATGCACCATATTTGATAGCACAGGAACTTACCCACTTGAGAAATCAATATTGATGCTTTACATAATGGCTATGCGTGTCCATCCATTTATCTTTTAACTAATGTTGTCATCAAATACAGCTTATGGCAGTGTTGCAAACAGAAATGTTTGTGCATTTGAACTGTCCCGAGGGAATCATGCACTATGCATTATGATGGTTTACGGACGCCTTGCTTTATCAGCTGGGGGTTCTGATGGACTGGTTTTGTGCTGCAGTACTTTAGGAAAGATCAGGTTTTCAACTAGAGGATCTATTTGTGTCGTGATGCTTTCTGTGTATTTCTGGTCATAATTGTGTCTGCTTGGTGCTGACACAAATTGGTAATTTAATTAAAAATCACATAGATGGCATGTAATCTAACTACAAAGAGCTGTATGGTTAAATTGCCCTAGTCATGGGTCTTTTCCCCCATAAAGAAAACTGATAAAAGATTGAGCATTTGGGGTAATCCATTGGGGATTACATTTGTGTTTAAAATAAGTTAAGCCCATGAAGGTCATCATTTCCTTTTTCTTACGGGAAGTTGGCCTTGACAAAAGGCCCTTATCAAAAACTTGTGTTGCTGCTATAGAGAGAATTGTTTTGTTTGACCTTTCATGCTTGAATGAAATTTACATTCTTTATGATAAGGTTGTTTTAGTTTACTGGAATGCTATGTCATGTCATATCAAATGCATTTGAGACACATTTCTGCCAATATGGTGCCTGCCAACATAACAAGTATGGCTTTTTAGGTGCATGGGAGGAAGGCTTATATGTTTTGCAATCATTTTTGGAGGAAGTCAAAATATAAAACCACCCTAAAGAAAAACATAGAAGCGTTGATTGCTGTTCTGGGAGCAAGTGATGATGTTGGGATGCAGGGGCTCATGCTGGTAGGAAAATGTTTCCATAATCCATCTGTTTTGCTGGGCAGATAAATGACATCACCAAATCCACAGTGATTGTTCACCCAGAAATGAAAATGTTGTCATCATTTACTCCCTTATGTCATTCAAAATCTATGATCTTTTCTATGACAGTGCTGTTATTGTTAAATAAAATTGTTATAAAGTTGAAATGAAATTCATTATAAATATTAAATGAATAACTTACAAAAATACCAAAATTTTAACTTAAATGACGATGAAAATATTATACAAACTCATTAAAAATATGAATAAATACTATAATACTATGGTGAATACCACTAAAAGAACACTGTTCAGTTGTCTCATTGTCGTACAATGAAAATCAAAGGGCCCCTATGTTGTTTGGTTCACAAAATTCTTCAAAAAAATGTTTCGTCGTCCACAGTAATAAGAAAGACAAAAGGTTTAATGTCATAAAAGTGCATAAATGATGACAAAAATTTTTTTTTTAAGTTGTGGATCCTTTGAAAGGTGCATTAAATTATTTCTAAGAAATATTTCTAAAAATATTTACAATATTCGAAAACAACCCAAACAAACACACTAGCACACCAACTTTCATTGCTCCGCATGTCTCTTTATCATAGCTGAAGCAAAGCAAAATAATTATTTGCCAAAAATGAAGCGAAGATGATGGACGGACGAACAACAAAGAAAAACAAAATATGAACAAACAATACACAAGAGTGTATTTAGCAGTAAGAGTTGGTTGTTAGTCGCCAGCAGCAGCAGCACAGCAGCTCCAGACAAACAATGATCTCAAAACTGTCCTGTTACTACAGCTAACTTTACAACAACAGTATATCTTGGTTCTGTGAAATGTATAAAAACCACTGTTACTCACATACAAAGCAGAAACAACTCAACGGCGGCCATTTTCAGGCCTTCCCGCTTGGGTCTCTCCAGCGCTGGAAAGCTTTTCTAATATAAACACTGGTCCTAAAGCTCATGCCTGATCATAACTCTTCTTTTTCCACTGATATTCCTCAGACCTTTTCTATTTTGTAATGTCTCTCAGCCATCTCTCTTTCTACAGTCTTTCTTCAAATCTCCCTCTTGCTCACTCGCTCTCCTCCCCCATCATGAGTGGACACGCCCCCAATTTCTGATTGGCTACAAGTGTGTTGTGGTGCTCGGTCCGATCCACTCTCAACAGCGTTTCACAGAAATCACTTACTGCACCTGTAAGCTTGCATATCTATTACTTTTGCTTGTAGTTTGAACAAACCCAAGGAAGGTTAAAACTCTAGACAGGGACTCTAGAGGAGTAGGTGGTGTGTGTGGGAACAGGTAGAACCTGACACCTCTTTGGAAGAAGTCCTGTCCTTGGAAGATGGAACAGATCGATATTTGGACTCTCTGGCGTTGTGTGCCCCTACTTATTGACTGATGGCTGTTACTCAGTGTTGGCAGTGGACAGGGGCGAGTCTATAAAAATGACAAATTAGCTGTATTTAGTTCTGTGCCCATCTACATGGTTTGATGGCAACCCGCTGGTCGAGTACAGCGAGACCTTTGAGAGCGTTAATCTCGTGACTCTGTGGGCTTTCATGGAAGATTAGCTAATATCGGCATCAGGCTGGTACAATTTTCTGCTCAATAATTAATTTAAGAATGATTTCAACAACTCTTATGACAATAAGCAGAGCAGGAGTATATGGAAAGAGCGATAATACAAGCGTAAGTGTTGTTAAGTTCTAACTTCCCTTTTAAACTTAATAACCAGGCATGCTGGGTAACATAATAATAATCTATAGCAGGTGACTGACTGTGACCTATCTGGATTTACAGATGTAATTACAAAATAAAAGGTTTCTTTTTAGTTCAGGATACAATTGATTATCTAATTTAATTCATTTAAAATAAGCATGAAACATTTTGCTTTCCTAATATGATATTTAGAGAGAGAATGTCAGATGGGACTTGATTTTTATTAATCAAATCATTTGTATTGGATGGTAAAAAGTGTTTACGGGATGTGGTTGTAAGAGAGGGGGATTTTTTTCTTAAAAATAACACACACTGATATATAATGCATAAATAAGACCATGAAGGTGTTGTAAGAAAGTAAATATAGTGTCAGGTTGACATTAAGGTTTTATCTGTTTATTACTATTTGAGGTTTTGTTTTCACAAAAACCTACTCAAACTCACAATCCTGTTCTGAACAACTCATAAAGTTCATAAAAAACACTCTTCATGAATAGTTAAAGATGCTCAGGGATGAAAGTGTGTGGTGCATGTGCCTTTTCCAAACCTCTAATGCATTTCCTATGTAACCTAGAAGATATTGTGCTACTGTACTTCTTGTAGAGGATTTATGTTTATTGCTGATCACCATGGCAATGCCCACATGCTCATAGTCTTCAGGGCGAAACAAGAAGCGTGAATCAAGCTGCAGAGAGGAACTTATTATTCAGACACTCCAGGAAGGAAGTTGCATATGCACGATAACTGGCACTTCTGTTTTTACCGCCAAAATTTCAAGAGTCACATATGCATTTAGTGCAGGAAGTCTGAGTTTAGAATAAATTATGATATTTTTTTATATGGAAGATGTACCTACTTAACCCACCTGCTTATAAACCCACTTTAGCAACATAGCAACGCCCTAGCAACCATCCGAAATACACTAGCAACTAGCAAATCTAGACAAGCATTTACATATATTTAAAAAATGTAAAAAATTATTTATAGTGCATGTTAAGTTTCCGAGCCTGTACATTTTCGTATGCGCAGTAGATTTGGCATTTGATGTTGGCACAGCAGTTGCATTTTCGGCGAATTCAGTTGAATTATGTTCATGCATGCCATGTGGTCAAATGTTTTTTGCATCTGAAGAGGTGTGTGCTCGTTACCATGGCACATCAACAGAGAATAAGGCGATGTGTGGTTTATGTGACAGAAGGTCTGTGGTTTCTGTTTTCAGAGTAACTTCTTTTGGTTTCCCCCTCAGTGGTGACTGGCGCATGCCTATTCAGAGCTTGTGGTAAAAGCATGTGTCGTCTTCCCTTCATTGGCACGAATAATTTTTATACAGTAGTAGCCATTTCCTTTAGACTGAAAACTCTCCAACGAAGAAGGCTCTTGTTGTTTATTGAGAAAGTTTGTATAAGAATGTTGTCGTCTTGATTGAATTGTAAATCTGTTGGTGTTTAAATATATTGTTATAACAATGAGAGACGTGAGCCCGTGTTTGGTCTGCAACGCTCATATCTGACTCTTATCTGATGTTTTCTCTAATTAAAGACATTGCTATCATCACATTGAACAAAATACATTGTTATATACGGTATTGCAATATAGATGTAGGTCATTTAATGCGGTCAGAGACTGTTTTAAAAGGACACTAGAGGGCAGTATTTCGGTGTTCAATATTTTTTCAAAATATTTAAATGATTATTAATTCATCCTATAAAATCAACATTTGCATTTTCCCTAGCGGCCAGCTGAAACTGCAGCAGTGATGTGAAGAGTCTTAAAGACATTCTCCATTCAGCAGATGACGGCAACATCTGACCTGTTTCCCATGATATCATCTGTCCCGAGTTTGTGTTGAACACATTTAAATTTCAGATGCTCCACTCACTTGTTTCTCTTATTTCTATGTGTAGACTGAAAGTGACTGTATGTTCATTAATACTATAATTAACTGTAATTCTTAATGCTGGCAATGAGTGCAAGTGAACAACACTAGACATTAGAAAACAATTATAATCAATAAATACATCTGAATTGATCATGTGCACACTGCACACTTTTTGAGGATAGTGGGGATGATCCAGTTTGTCGTGTTGCAACTCTAGCTTTGTCTGTAAAACAGTAATGATCATCTATTGATTGCTGATGGAGAACTGTGAGGCTTTTGCAACTTGTATTTGCATTCTGCACTAGTATAAATTTGTTCTAGCCTTTTTTAAACTCAATATTGTATCCTGAAAAGCTTTACATTATCCTGCGCTCATATTTCAGGACTGGACAGCGCCAGAAAATACATGGATACAGTGTTGGGTGTAATACAATGCTAAGTAATAAATTACTGTAATTGAAAAAACACTGTTCTTGAAAAAGTAAAGCAAGGGATTACTCTTAATTTTTCTGTAATTACAGTTACTTCTGATGTAATTGCATTAGATACAGTATAGACTATAGAACAATTTTATAATTTTATATATTCAAAACAATAGTGGATTGAAACCTCAAAATTTAACATCTAATGTTAAAATTATGTAGCCATGTGTCTTTAAATAAGGAGAGTAACTTCAAGAATAATTTATGCAATTTTATTTTATTAATTTGATTAAAAATTAAAAGAGCAGTTTCATGACTATCCTTGCATTGTTCAACTCGCCGAGGTTGATATGGGATTTAGAAAGTAAGTAATGCCATACTTTTTAGAGAGAGCAATTCTAACAGTAATCTATTTACACTTTTGAAAATGTAATTAGCAACTAGTAATTGATTACTTTTTTAGAGTAACTTACCCAACACTATATAAATATGTATATATGTATATATGCGTGTGTGTGTGTGTTAGATATAATAAATAAGTTATCTTTTCTTACCTTATCCTGGTTTGCACACTGTCAGGTCTTTTTAACCTGTTTTAAAGAACATTGAGCTTTAACCCTGTTAACTGATAGAATCAAATTGTTTGTGACTCATTAAATGAGGATGTGTCATGTGATAGCACTTTTCACAATTTTCATTATCTTCTGTGACTGAAACAGTTTGAGGTACATTCCTCAATCTTGAACACAAAAGGCTTTTTGAGATATTAATACCTGGGATATAAATACCTGAGCTATTCTACTGTGAGTGAGCGGAGAAAGGATTTTTTCCTCTAAGTGGATTTGCAAAGGAACAATTATATTTTGTAAATGCACTTATGTTTCAATGCCCCAAGACATGAGATTGAATTAAGTAATTTAATAAAGGGTGTTTTATTAAACAAAACACAACACAAAGCAATGCATGCCTGGAAGACTTAACATTGGGTATGTCCATTTATGGTTATAAGATGGTCTTATATTTGCACAATTAAATATATATCAGGACACAAATAAATATGTTGTCAGGTGGATTGGGTTTGTGTGACTGATGGTCAGGAATAATAGAGTGATGTCACTGACTCCACCGTAGCAGGTGGCAGATGCATTTGCTCTAGATGTGACATAAATGATTCAATACTTTGAGTGCAGTTGGTTCCCAGTTGCCTTATAGCCATTTGCAAATAATGTATGTATTATTTAGCATGATTATATTCATGCCGTGAATGAATTTTGCCATAGACACATACAGAATAAAAAAAACGTAAAGGATTTAAAGTCAACATAAGTGAAATAGAATATTAAATGAGAAAATAGTTATCCATTGGGACTTTATTTTACTTATTAAAGGGGCATTCGGCAACCCTATTTCTTCGCTGATTTTCACTTTTGTTGTCGCATTTTTCTCAACGAGCTCCCCCTACAGCTGTGAAGCATATATTTCACAACAATGTTGTAAAAAAAACTCACTTGCGGCACCCTCCTCCCCCTTTCTACCGCTTCTCATGTGCATTTGTTATTATCGTAGCCGGCCATCTTTATCGTGTGGAGCTATGTCTACCGAGGTGGGTAATACATCATACACATTGAGGGCGGCGTGTGTGTTTCTGTCGAATTGCCATAAAGCAGTTTGTGTTTCTCGCTCATTCTCGCTTCTCACGAGACTTCTTTTTTCTAATATACCGGGACGTTAATCCTCATGTTGCAAAGTTGGTTTTCCGCCTAGGAACGTTAGGGGGAGCGGGGAACGTCACCAATCTCACCAGAACAGGTTATCAAACCATCCAAATGATTTTTAAACGGTTTTATTAAGCTGAAATAGTTGCCGAATGCCCCTTTAACTTGATATACAAATATTAAAAAGGTGAAACTTGGTAAGATTTTTTTATGTTTTTGTAGAAGCATCTTATGCTCACCAAAGCTGCATTTATTTGATCAGAAATATAGAACAATTGTGAAATTATTAATATTATTACAATTTAAAATAAGTGAATTTATTTTAAATGTAATTTATTACTATTATAGGTAAGGCAAGGCAAGGCAAGGCAAGTTTATTTATATAGCACATTTCATACATAATGGTAATTCAAAGTGCTTTACATAGAAGAAATTAAAATAATCAAAAGAAATCAGAATAATTAAAACAGTTTAGAATAAAAGATAAAATACAGAAATAATCAAAAGAAATCAGAATAATTAAAACATCAAATAAAATACAGTACAAACAGTCGGACGAACAGTGGCACAGTGCTCATTCAGTAAATGCACAGCTAAACAGATGTGTTTTGAGTCTGGATTTGAATGTGACTACTGTAGGAGCACATCTGATCTCTTCTGGAAGCTGGTTCCAGATGCGGCTGGCATAGTAGCTAAAAGCAGACTCGCCATGCTTAGAGTGAACCCTTGGTATTTCTAGCTGATGTGATCCTAGTGATCTGAGTGATCTGTTGGGTTTATATTCACTGAGCATATCTGCAATGTATTGAGGTCCTAGGCCATTGAATGATTTATATACCAGTAATAATACTTTAAAATCAATCCTAAACGTAACTGGCAGCCAGTGTAAAGACCTGAGGACTGGTGTCATGTGTTCATATTTTCTGGTTCTGCTCAGAATCCTAGCAGCAGCGTTCTGTAAAAGCTGCAACTCTCTTATGGTCTTTTTGGGAAGGCCAGTGAGGAGTCCAGTACAATAATCCATCCTGCTGGGGATGAAAGCATGCACAAGTTTTGTCTTGACTGGAAACAAAGCATGTAATTTTTGCAATATTTTTCAGGTGATAGTATGCTGATTTAGTTATTGCTTTGACGTGACTACTGAAACTAAGGTCTGACTCCAGAGACACACCCAGATTCCTGACTTGATTTTTAGTTGTTTGACCCCTAGACTGAATGTATGCATTCACCTTGAGAACTTCATCTTTGTTTCCAAACGCAATGACTTCAGTTTTGTCTTTGTTTAACTGAAGAAAGTTTTGGCACATCCAATTGTTTACTTCATCAATGCATTGGCAAAGGGAGTCAATGGGGCTGTAATCATTAGGCGATAGGGCTAAGTAGAGCTGTGTGTCGTCTGCATAGCTATGGTAAGCGATTTGGTTATTTCTCATTATTTGGCTCATTGGGAGCATGTACAGGTTGAATTGGAGTGGCGCAAGAATTGAGTCTTGAGGGACTCCGCATGTCATGGATGTCCACTCAGACTTATGGTCTCCTATACTCACATAATAACCTCTCCCTCCTAAGTATGACCTGAACCAGTTATTATACAGTTATTACTCCAGTCTTCAGTGTCACATGATCCTTCACAAATCATTCTAATATGCTGATTTGATTTATTTGTATTATACATTTTGAAAATAGTTGTGGTGCTTAATATATTTGCGGAAACCATGATACATTTTTTTTAGCATTGGTTGCCAGGGTGTTGCTAGGTGGTTACTAAATGATCGTCCAAGTCAAAAGTCCACTTCGAGGTCTCTTTATTCCTCCTTCAGTGTAAGTCAATGGACACACATGACACGTGATTTGAAGTATCATTTATGTCTGTAGCACAACTGTTGTAGGATAAATTACTTGCCAAAGTTTAATACTTAGTGTTAGTAGTTTGTTGAATCACTTTTACTAAGCCACATTAAAAGTAATAGTTGTGTCATCAAACACTCCAATAATGTTTAATTAATAAAGTAATAAATTAATAAATTAGGCACAATTTTGATTTCTCATTGTAAAGACAAAAAAAAGTCACTTTCTATTTGCTTTGCATCTTACACTTGCAAACTCATACACACTCACAGTAATTATGTTATGTACCCAATAAGTCCCTGGTTGTACAGCATTCTGGACTGCAATGAATCTGATTATTTGCTAAGCCATTCTTGCATTAGGGTGTCTGCAGTGCTTGTAGTGGAGGCCCCGGTGGAGTTCAAGCTGTGTAGCGCGAGTACTGACCCCCACCCACCCATATAAATCAGGACAACACCAGCTGCCCGGTGACATCACAGCCCCCCGCGTGCTGATTGGATGATCAGTGCCATAGCCGGTTAGTATGGCTGCAGCTGTGGGATGCTGCTAGAACTAGAACAGACCTGAACGGAGCATCCACACACCAGCACGACTCCCCAGCTCCGCTAACAACAGGAAGTCGCCTGGCTCATAAAAACTGCCCCCGATTATCAGCCTATCCACAGCGGAGGAGGAGAGAGAGGGAGACAACAGGAGGAGGGGGAGGTTCCATCCTCCAGCACTCAGTCGCACTGTGTTTTCACACGGAAAGCTCCTGCTTCCCGGAGGAAATAAAGGATAGCTGATCTGGTTTTCCTCCCTGAATGACACGCACACAATATCACACATGAAGGACACAAAAAAACGGAGGGAATGCAGAGTGCACAATGGCTCAATTTAAGGACGTAGCTGTGAAAAAGACCACATCTCTGAATCTGGTGACGGGATTCTTTCAGTATCTCCGCGGTAAGTGGGACATCGATGTCTCCTCTCATCTGACTGGATATTTCAGGAGTGTAGGAGCCACTAGCTCAGATTCACATGTAGTCTGTGCTTCACTGAATGTAGGTGAAACAGATGCATGATCCAGATAGCAGTGACACGGCTCACTAGACATTATTGGGCAGCTGAGGTCTTCCTCGTCTTCGTCCTCGGGAGAGGTAATCACCGTGTTGGCACGGGTCACGGCTGCAGACGAGTGCTGATGTTAACCTCTTTACAGCTCCGCATGTTGGATTATAATGGCTGTGGCATGCCATGTGTGCTACAGTACATGGATGCTTCTTAAACTTTCTCTGTGCATTGCATTAGAACATGCATGCAAACATAGGATGTTGTCTCTTGTGAATATCGCTGGCCCGTCTGAGCCCATCATGCATAAATATGTCTGGTGGGTGTTTGTTGGTGACCTGGATGAGCTTTTCTGTATCTCGAAATGCTCTGCAAGATGTGTATATTGTGTTAGCAGATGTCACACACTACCATTACTGCTGTTTTGCTAAGTCAAACATCCCTAATGCTATTGCTCATATTTAGGGTTAATGATCTGAGCAGTAGTAAATAGGTACAGTATTAAAATTTTTCCTCTTGGCAGATGATAAAAAAATAACAGCAACACCCTGAACACCCTAGGTATTACTCAGAACATCTTTATAGCGGCAGAGCAATGCTCTGGAAACCACTCAGAACTCCTTTGCAAATGCATAGCAACACCCTGGCAACTGCCCAGAACATCCTACTGAAGCAACTTCATAGCGATGCCCTTGCAACCACCCAGAACATCCTAGCAACCACTCATACCATCTTCATGACTGCATAGAAACTTTCTAGCAGCTGCTTAGCAACACCATGGCAACCACCTAGAACATCTTAACAACTCCTTAGCAGTGCCCTGACAGCCACTCAGAAATGCCAGGCTGCATAGTAACAGCCTGGTAACCACCAGAACATCTTTGCAGTCACTTTGCAATGCCCTGGCAACTACACAGAGCATCCTAACAATTTCTTGACAACACACTGGCTACTACTCAGAACATCTTTATGGCTGCTTAGCAATGCCTTGGCAACCATCTAAAACATCATAGCAACTGCATAGCAATGCCCTAACAACCACTCAGAACATCTTTATGGCTGCATAACAGTGGCCTGGCAACCACTCAGAACTCCTTTGCAAATGCATAGCAACACCCTGGCAGCCTGTCAGATCAGCCTACTGTAGTAACTTCATAGCAATGCCTTGGCAACCACCCAGAACATCATAGCAACCACTCAGAACATCTTCATGGCTGCATTGAAACCTTGTAGCAGACGCTTAGCAACAGCTTGGCAACCAGTCAGAACATCTTAACTACTCGATAGTAGTGTCCTGACAGCCACTCAGGAAGTCTTTTAAGCTGCATAGCAACAACCTGGCAACCACCTTTGCAGTCATTATACAATACTCTAGCAACCACACAGAACATCCTAACAACTGTTTGACAATACCCTGGCAACTGTTCAGAACATCTTTATGGCTGCATAGCAATGTCCTGGCAACAACGCAGAATACCTTTGCAACTACAAAGCAAAAGGCTGGCTGCCATCCAGAACACACTAATAAATTGCATAACAACACCCTGGCAACCACCCAGAACATCCTAGCAACTGCATAGCAATGCATTAACAACCATCCCATAACACCACAGCACTGTGGCGATGGCACAGGCAAGAGCTATTCACATTTTTTTTTCGGGAAATGTAAAAATCTAGTTAAATGAAATCTTCTTAAGAGCTTGTGATTTGCAACATAAGGAGCATATCTTTGTTACTTTTTAAAATATGAATTTATGTTGTTAAATTTATGTTGAGTATATACTATGGGCCAGATTTACTAACAGCTTGTACTAGCACAAACCCTCTCTTTGGCGTTTAAAAACTAATGTCAGGATTTACTAAAGACACAGGCCTGAGTTTCCCTTTCAGACACAACATTTATGGGAGGAGACTATTTAAATGTATCATGCAAGGTGATTTACTAAGGTTTGTACTAGTCTATCTGCTTGTATTTGCACAATTATTTAACACCCTAAAAAAGCATGTTTTAAACCAGACGCTAATTTGGTAGATTGCGTTGGTCATTATAGAAATGATCCTGATGCGTCTGTGTTCTTAAATTTGCGCATTGTCAGTAGATTACATGCAGAACTTTCCACTCCCATCTGCACTTTTATGCGATTGCGCTCTAATGTTAATTTGCCCTGTTTAGTAAATCTGGCCCTAGATCTAATGGGAATATTGCCCCATGTTTCTGATATCATGTCAATGTTTTTGCCTATGCCACATGTGGACTCTCTGCTCTCCTGTGCTGGTAAAAATCTCCTCTCTCGCTTTGAACGCAGGCTTAATGAAACTGTACAATATTCAATATTAAATCCTCTTGAATGCATTTTTTCTCTCACAAATATAACAAAATAACCAGGTAAGTCATGATGGTTGTGAGCAGAATGAAGAAGACAGGAATCTGTTTTGGACAGTAAAACTTATCTAATCACTTATGATGTTATTGTGTCTCTCTCTTCTGCAGATGAACAGGAGTCGGTGCAGAAAAGAACTTTTACAAAGTGGATTAATTCACACTTGGCCAAGGTAAGATGTTTTGCAATCTTTTTCATCCGAATGCCCCAATGTTTTGCTTCTAGTTCTATTTACACTGGATTACAATACAACAGTGACTCCAAACAGTTCAGGGGCACTTCATTTTTGTAGTGAGTTTTAATCCTGGTGTGGCAATAATTTTTAGTAGATCTGTGATTTTCTTTCCTCAGATTGACAAAAAAAATCTTCATTTTGAAAAGTAGTTACACTACTGTTCAAAAGTTTGTGGTCAGTAAGATCATAGAAAGAAATGAATACTTTTATTTAGCAAGAATGCATTACATTGATCAAAAGTTCTTGAGCCGAAAACTGGAGTAGCGATACTGAAAATTCAGCTTTGCCGTCACATGACTAAATTAAATTTTAAAATATATTGAAATAGATAACAGTTATTTTAAATTGTAATAATGTTTCACAATATTACAGTTTTTACTGTATTTTCCATCGAATAAATGCAGCATTGGTCAGCATAAGAAGTTTAAGTAGCTTTTTTGTGCCAGTATATATGATAATAGACAGTAGGGCTGCACGATATATCTCTTTAGCATCGATATTGCAGGATGTGCGATATCAAGTATAGGGATCGTATTGTTGATCTGTACGGACTCGTCCCCACGGTTCGAAACGCATGTGATTCTTGGATTTGTTGCAAAGTTCAACCACCATAGAGTAAAAGTTTATCATTTGCACGCGTTTTAGGTCCTATCAGTTTAAACATTCAAGCAATTTTAAACCATTTGAGTGCAAGAAGATGCAAAAGAGATCTAAATTCGGATCTCGAGCACTGTTTTCTGTGCGCACACACAGAGCTGAGCAGACGCGAACACTGAATTCCGGATGCGTATCATTATATTGGATCCGTGAATTAGCTCTTAAAGTGACAGCAGCTTAATGAACCTGCTGCTGTCTGTGTATATCTGTGTAAGTCTGTGCATATCTCATAGTCACACATGTCTTGAATAGTTAAACAAGTATCACATGGATGGGAATATGCATGGAAATGATATGCAGATGACGTTATGCATAGTAAAACTAGGCTTTGTAAACTCCATTTGTGATTATTTCGTGGAGATGCATTTATGCACAATCTTCTGCTGAGTTTTATAAAGACAATTTTGCACAGGTTCTGGATAGTGCTGCACGATTAATCATATTGCAATCGCAATCGCGATGTCAAGCGAGCCTATGCTATTATATGACGCAAAATGCTGTGATTTTATATGAAATAGCCTAAAAAAATTAGGGCTATTAACGCAATTAACGCAGCATCTGTTAATTTTTGTCATCATTTGGCTAGTGTTACATGATCCCGCTCTTATTCATGCAAATGCTTTTAAACCATTCATGCGCGATAAGACAAAAAAGAGCGCGCTGCCTGTGAATGTCCTGACTGTGACTCACAGAAAGACGTAAGTGTATCATGCTTGCGCACAAGACAGCATGCCAGAACACAGTTCTCTTTCGCGCTTGAACGAACAATAACACACAATTATGCCAAAATGTCTTTTTGTCGAGTATCTTCATAAGATAAGAGAAGTCTTATGATGAACGTAAAGAGTTGTGACTCGTGAGAGAATGAGGCGCGCATGAGATCCGCGTCTCTGTCAGCAGCTGCTGGTCTTAAAGGGACAGTACACAGTAGTCACTAATTATCTCTGTCGTTAAAGTTAATCATTGGACAAGGGAAACAGAGAAAACACTCACTGCTCTTGACTAAAGAACTTTTGTAACTTTAATAAGGATTAGTCTATATATAATTTAAAATTTATGCAGCACATACTGTTTGATAACTTTATTCAATTTCTGTATATGTCCTACCTGTTAGGTAAATGTTTTTAAAAAAATTTATAGCTTTCAATTGTAATGACGGAATCACTGTAATGTTGGATGGCTATAATTAATGTTAATTTTTATCCAGACATCAGTGGCTTACTGATCATTATAGGTGTTATCAATCATTTAGTTGTTGTTGCTAGTTTGAGTTGAGAAATACACATTTCAGCATGATCACTAATCTGTGTGTGCATTTTCCTTGAGAACCAAGCAAGTTGACTCATGAAACCATTTGTTTATTATTTCGCAATTGCATATCGCAGTCGCAACATTGACCTCAATAATCGCAATATGACATTTTCCCCAAATCGTGCAGCCCTAGTTCTGGCGTATAAATATGAAAAAAGTGTGCGTACACAAAATCTATTTGTTGTGCGGACGCACACTTTTAGGATGAAATATACGGAAAGTCTTATACATGAGGCCCCTGGTGAAATTGTTTTCATGTTGCAACATATATCGCAAACACAACATATATCGAAAAACAAAATATCACAATATCAGTTTTTTTCCAATATCGTGCAGTCCGAATGTCACTGACTGAGTATATAATGCTAAACAGCTGATGCTGATTTTACTCTGAGGGAACACACCAGCATCTTAAGGAGTGATGGCTGTGTTACCCTCCTCCTCCTGTCTTCCTGACCAATCATCCTTGAACAGCGAATGTCCATGTGATTAGTTTTTTAGCCTAATGTCATAATGACTCTAAAGGGCAAATGTCTGTGTAACTGAGTAAAGCTCAGATGATTAAAGGCTGTTCGTTGTCTGAACAGTAAACAGTGAGTGAGGGGGCGTAATTCTGTAATACTCTAATAAAAATCATGAAGGGCACTGTTTGTGCTGTGTGCTTTGAGGATGAATGCTGTGTTGTGATGACGTCCAACTGCCATGGCCAAGGCGAGTGGGTGATCTTGTGTTAGTGAAATGAAATGCTGACATATAGTTGATTATTACGCATATATGGAAGCCCAATTCCTCCACATAAAAAAACATGCTTTGGTAAATCATATTTATAGCAATGTTTATAATGCCGTAGATATGACATCAAAAGATGAAATTGACATAATTATGTCACCTAAAAATATAAAAGTCAAAATGATGATGTAAAAAAAGGAAGGCTACACAATATAACAAATCTCCCCAGATGACTTGAATAGCTCTATTTGAAAAGTACAAGTCATAATTATTTGACATAAAATATATATATTTTTTTACAATTATATGATGTGCAATAATTCGTATTTTTATGTTAGTATGACTTTATCAGATTTATAAATTATTTAGCATATATTTATGGTGGTCATATATATATATATATATACATATGTTAAATATTTGACCTCAGGGACAAAGTTAAATTACTAAAAATATATGACCACTTTTAGGGAGGATGCAGGTCTTTTTGTTTGTTTGCTACTTTTTGTCAGAGTCCACTTCTTCTGTTTACAAGTCAGATAATCTGTGTTGACATGCTGTGTCTCTTGTCCTGTTAAGGTTTTGGCGTGGTACAGACCTATGTCTGACAGGTGAAAGCGTTTTAACTGGACAGAGACATTCTATTGTACTTTGTTACATTCAACATGGTTGAGATATTTCCCCAGAACACAACTTGCGTAATTGTGAATTGAAGTGTGTTTCTGGGAAGTCTTGGACACTGTAGGTATGTGCAGATGGTCGTCGAGAGGGGCTGGAACAATTCTCAGTGGGAAGAAGCATGCTTCGCTCCTGAGGCCTTTGACACGTGTGCCCGGTATTTTCAGATGGTGTGATTTTACATTTTGAGAAAGTGATTAATTTGAAAAAGTTGTTAATTTCAGATAGATTCTGTCAAATAACTGATTTCTTTAAAGTTAACATGCAATGCATTTGCTACCCAATTTACTGCCATAATGTGAATTATTTTAGTGTCCATTTACATGATATAACACATAATATATTGGGTTAAAATTATGCTTAGAGAAATATTGAGGATGACAATTTTGACATTTCTACAAATGTCCATTTTTCAATAATTAAAAGTTACTATACAAAATCAGAATAACGTTTATATTCATCCCCTACTGACAAAAATAAACATAACAAATCAGATGAATTAATAATTGATAATTTTTTAAAAGGAAACATTATTAATTAAATGGATGAGGATGTCAGTAAACAATTAATGACATATGGAATCTTTTTTTTTATGAGGGATACTTCTTTTATTATGTCAATCTAAACCTAAAAATATGCATATACAAAACTAAAGACATAAGACTAGCCTTTATTTCAAAATGTCTTTAACAAAGTACATTTGCTAATACAGTGAAGAGAAGTTAGAAGTTGTTGATGTGGTAGCGGAAAGGGCTTTAATTGCACATAGTAAATGATGACATCAGCAATCCATTCTTGAAGTCACATGGTTTTGAATAAATGACCCACATCTTAGAAAGTAAAAGCGGAGCTGTTGTGAGTGTTGTTGCCCCTCCCTCTCTCCTCATTATGCGTGATTAGATGCTTTGGTGACGTGGCACTTTGCAGCACACAAAGAGAGGATAATCTGACACAAATGGTGGGTTTAAGTATTCCAGTCAGTGCAGATTGCACTGAAGGGCCTTTTGTTCCACACAATCTGCTGCACAACAGTTCAAAGCACGGCTAAGAAGAGCTTGAAGAATCCCAGTAATGTGTGCAGCGAGTGGGTCCACTGCAGTCCATGCTGTACAGAAAGCACACGCTCAGTGCATACTAACTGAGCTGCAGAATATGCTATGTAATGCTTCATGCCTGCAATACAGATTTACATCACTGCCTGTGCGTGTGGGTCCGTCTGCTTGTTGGCCTGTCTGTCCAGCTATTTTTCAAAAATGTTTTATTTAATATTTTTGCATTTGTTTAACAAAAATAAATCTAGATTTACATCTCTTGCTTCCTTTATTTTTTCATTAGTCAGCATGACCAAAGCAAATGGGTTTTACTTTCATGATGGAAAGTTTTGTCTATTTTTGTTTGACCTCTGACTTCTCTTTTATTTTTTCCTATGGGTGTCCATTTCCTTTAAAGCAGATTTGCACTTTTTATGAATTTCTTAAAGGAGCAGCTGAATAGGGATTTTCAGTCTAAACTCCTGTCTGAATCATGTCTATATACTTAAGTATAGTGCTAGCCCTTACAAATAAGATACAGTAGCAGTATGATGATGTGGTTATTAAATAGTAATACTACATTGGTACACTAAGTTTAGGGTAGGTAAGATTTTTGTTAATGTTTTTAAAAGAAGCCTCTTCTGCTCACCAAGACTGCATTTATTTGAACAGAAATACAATAAATACAACAATATTGTTAAATATGTGTAAATTTGAGAGTAACTGTTTTCTATTTGAATATATTTTAAAATTGAATTTAATCTCTGTGATGCAAAACTGTATTTTCAGCATCATTACTCCAGTCTTCTGTCACATGATCCTTCAGAAATCATTCTAATATGATTAATATGCTGCTCAAGAAACATTTACTATTATGATCAATATTAGTATAAACAGTTGTGCTGCTTCATATTTTTGTTGAATCTGAAAAAAATAGAAAGTAGATAGAAAGTTCAAAAGAACAGCATTTATTTGAAATAGAAATCTTAAGTAACATTATAAATGTTTTTTTTCTATCACTTGTTTGATCAATTTAGTGTGTCTTTCCTGAATAAATCAATTTATTAAAAAAACACTTTATTTTACAGTGTCTTTGTTAAACACGTTACATCTAATTACTATAAATTGTGCTTAATTACATACATCTAACCTCAGAAATCCTAATCCTAACCCTATAGTAAGTACATGTAGCTAATTATTATTACTAAGTACACTGTAACATGGACACCTTAAAATAAAATGTAACCAAAAAATCTTACTGACCCCAAAAGTTTGTATGGTACGTATATGATATTGAAAAATAAATTTGCATGTCCTTTTAAAAATAAAGTTTATTTGTGTGTGTTTGTAGTTTCATCTGCCTGCACAGCTTGTAGTTTCAGTCTTTGTGTGTCCGGATGCAATGTCAAGTTTGGTTAAAGCGTGATGTGAGAGGGAAAAATAAAAGAGTGTGTTTCAGTATTCATGAAGAGATAAAGACCCCTCATAAACTGACACTTTACCTCAACATGAACATCTCAACATGAACCTAACAGTTCTTCATTTGATCTGAGCAGCTATCCACATTCGTTTTTTTACCTCTACACTATCAGTAATTCATTCAATCGCATCTATTTTTATTTCTCCAAAAAATGTTTTTGAGAAATATCTGTGACAACTTGTTATACTTTGTGAATCCTGAGCTACTGTATGAAATAGTATTTTCTGAGCAATAAACTTGAATTCCTCTGGGAATGAAGAGGGACTGACCTAAAAGCATTCATATGTATTTATTCAGCAGATGATCTTAACTGACTTATAAAGTAGAAAAAAGAATAAAGTAGAATGAGACTAAAAAGTAGAATAAATCATAGTGAGAACACCATAGCACAATGGCATAAAGCCTCCAACACATTTGTATTCAAAGAGTTCATTAAGTTAATCTTTTTTTCCCCTCTTCTTTTGGTCCTTTTCCAGCACAAACCTCCGTTTGAAGTCAACGACCTCTTTGAGGACATCAAGGATGGGGTGAAACTGCTGGCTCTGTTAGAGGTGCTGTCTGGACAGAGATTAGTAAGTGATGCAATATCTGCAGATTATCCCTTTGTGAAACCTCTGCATTCAGCACAGGAGCAGCTGGCGCGTGTCAGCATACAATGTCTGTTTAATGCCGAGATGATGGGCTCATTTCTGCTCCTGATAAACCTCTCTTATTTCCCCGCAGCCATGCGAACAGGGCCGCCAACTCAAAAGGATCCACTGGGTGTCCAACATCGGCACAGCTCTTAAGTTCCTGGAGGGAAGGAAGGTACGTGACCCTATGAACACTGGTGATCTCATCTGATATTCTGTGTAAGACTCACAGCCGAGTCATTCCTGTTCTGCAGCACCTTTCAAACTTTGTCTTTTAAAAATGAATTTGCTTGGGTGTTAATTTAAAGAAGTATTACTATAAAAGGATATACCAGAAATATGCTCTGGTCAAAATCAGGCAAGGACAATAATTGAAAAGGATAGTAATAAAGAGCTAAAGTTAGTTATTGCTGGATGAGGAATTGACAATCTTTTGAAATGTTGATATCAAACTGATTTGTGCAATTTGATCAATCACGGTAAATGTTTTAAGCCCCTTTCACATATGATAATGTTTGATTTTGGTTCAGGATGTGACATGTAATGTCTCCGTAGCATCTTAAGTTTTCTTATGATCTGCAAAACCACGCTTGTGGATTTTTTTTATTCGATCGTAAATTAGCGCATCACGCACCGTTCCACTAAGCTGGCGAACGGTCTCAGCTTCAGCGTCATCACTTCGACACACCCCTTAATGGCATTGGTCCTGATCCCGGCAATGTTACTAGGTACCCATGTTTGCGTTCACACAGAAGGCACTCTAGCAATTTTATAGCAATTTTCTGGGATCAACGGTCTGTGTGGAAGGGGCTTTATTGTAACACAAATCAACTAACACCACAAAACATCTTAGAATCCATCAAATCCATTGACAATACTGCATTTTTGTGGGTTTTTTTGTCACTTCCATGTAATTAGGGCTTTTTTCTGATAAAGGGATTTTTTATAAAAGATTATACCATAGAAGAAACATTCATTAATTAATTGCCATTTAAAATATTATTTTATATTTAATATATATTTTGATTTGAAATATTTCCCTTTTTGATGTTGGCGACATCCGCTCAAAAAAATAAAGTAGTGAAACTATTTCAAATGTTACCCTTTTTTCACTTCATTGTGATATAAGTTAAAAACTAATATGATTTAAATCTTTGAGTTTTTTTGGTTTAATATTTTATCCAATATATACCCTACTGTTCAAAAGTTTGGGGTCTGTAATATTTAAAAAATGTTTTTGCAAGAAGTCTCTTATGCTCTTTAAGGCTGCATTTATTTGATTAAAAATAAAGTAAAACAGTAAGATTGTGAAATATTATTTCTCATGATCCTTCAGAAATCATTCTAATATGCTGATTTGCTGCTCAAGAAACATTTCTTATTGTTATCAATGTTCTAAACAGTTGTGCACCTCAGTATTTTTGTGACACCGTGAATAAAAATATGAATAAAAAGTTCAAAAGAACAGCATTTATTTGAAATAGAATTTGAAATGTCTTTATTGCTAATTTTGATTGATTTATGCATGCTATAATATAAATTGAAAAAAAAATTACTGACCCGAAACTGTCGTATGGTGGAAGTGTTGAACTGCACAGTAGGAACAATCCAGCCTAATCCTCAGTCATATCTGATCATTGAATATGTCCATATGTCCCAGTCCGGTATTTGTCATCATAGTGTTTTCCTAACTGTGTCCTCTCTCTTATCATGTCTCGTCTCAGTCTGTGTACCGAGGGTCTCCGGTCAGTACTTCTCGTAGTCACAGTTCTCACAAACACCTGCTCTTGTTACGCATACCTGCATTTGATGATGCGTACCGTATGCAGTGAGCAGCTTCATTATTTACCGATCTCTGCTGTAGGTGCTACTGGCTGAAAGAACTGCAATTATTTTTAGAAAGCTTCTTTTTTCTACATCATCTCTTATGATGTCCATGACTGGCTGACCATGAGCAAATTGCAGTTTTCTCTATACACTCACATTTTCCTCATATTCCCTGTGCATTCACATTGGCTTATTCCTCAAGAAAGGAATAAGTATGGCTGCTTGATTTTATGAAATTTAATATCAAAATGGAGCCTATTTACTTTTCTTAATGCACGTTCCTGGTTTCATCCTGCACGATTCATCAGCAGGTAGTCCTGGTTTAGACTGGCTTGTTTGCCTGACCTCTGATCTGTGGATTATGTGTATGTTGCATTGGTATCTTTAAATGATTTAGTCAGAGTTTCTAACCTGATAAATACTTATTTTACAGATCAAACTAGTCAATATAAATGCCACTGACATTGCTGATGGACGCCCATCCATTGTCTTGGGGCTGATATGGACCATTATCCTCTATTTCCAGGTAATGTTTGCCAATTATGATCGTAGGATCTGGAAAATTCTCAAGGGTCTTTGTATATCTGTAATTTAAGGGGTTGTCTTCGTGAACTTTTGCAGATTGAGGAGTTGACCAGTAATCTTCAAGCCCTTCAGGCTTTATCCAGCAGTGCGTCTTCGGTGGACAGCATGGCCAGCTCAGAGACAGGCAGCCCACCCATGAAACGCAAGGTCACCAAGTTCCAAGGCAATGCCAAAAGAGCCATGCTCAGATGGGTCCAAAACACAGCGACCAAGTATGCCATTTTTGGTCAATTGAAGAAATATTTCAGAATAAATACAAAGCAAACTGACCATTTGTAATGGATATGTCAACCAACGAGAACGGTGTATAAAAATAGGTCTAATTGTTAATACGGGCCCCTAATAAGTCGTTATTTCTTCTTGCAAGGCGTCTTGGGATTGAAGTTAAAGACTTTGGTCCTAGTTGGCGGAGTGGTGTGGCCTTCCATTCTGTTATTTATGCCATTCGACCAGAGCTCGTGGATATGGAAGTCGTGAGAAAGAGAAGTAATCGTGAGAATCTGGAAGAGGCGTTCAGTATTGCGGAGAACGATCTGGGAATACCACGTTTACTAGATCCTGAAGGTACAGATACAACTTATTTTTCTCCAAATTCTCCAATTTCTTTTCAGATAGACAATGTCCACCTACAAAATTGTACCATGGTTTTTGGACATGGAAATACCATGTTTTTTAGATGATGTATAATGGTAATTGAAGGCCATTCTTTAAATTACGTTGGAGTACCATGCAAATACCAGGGTATATTAATATGGGAATCATTCATTACTATGATATATACAGGGTTATTATAGTTACGGAGTGTCAAACAAATAGCCGTCCTTGTTGGCAGAGGCTATTTACGCTAACTCTGCCCACTGACGTCTGGATGGGCCAGACAAAATAATGGAAAATGCTGAATTGTCAGCAGTAGCAATATTGTAGGGGTAAAGCGCGTGACTTCATAACAATAATAATGTAGATTTAGTCAATGATCTGTTGTGCTGTTGGAGAGCCACTTATTAGTTTTGAGTTTGATGTGAATAGACACTGCATAATTACAGTATACTGGGGATCCGTCATCATCAGGCCTTATTACAGACAGATGCTGTTATAGTTTCTTATATAGGTCATGCTGCTATTCAAGCATTACATCAGGCCTAATCAGATGCTGAATAGCATGACATCATGGCAGAATGCCTTTGAAGAGGCTAAAAAGCCTCATTTGGCTCTTCAGGTCAATGGATCGTCTAATATGCACCTGATGATTCACTTTGTTTTTTGAACCAGTGAATTACCTTTATAATCAATGCAAAGACTAACAATGTTCTATATCAACGGTGCATTTTTTCTGTAACTTTTACACAATGGCACAATAAAACATTGCTATTTTTAACTAGATTTTCTTTTCATAAATATTTGTTGAATGTTTTTGTTAGTTTTGTTGAATGTTAGCTTGAGGAAAGCATTTTCTGAAAGATTAAAGCAGCTTAAAAAGTCTTATGCAGTTTGTAGTTTGAATACTTGAGCAGATTTGATGTTTGAACGTTCTTCCATTACTAAGCCATTGCTATGGTTTTCTGATTCTTGCAATGCCCTAGTAACCCTCATTCTTGGCGGTTTCCAGGGCATTGTACGAGTTTTGAGAATTGATGGAGATGATTGAGAACTTATTTACTATTATTATTTTTACTATGACATTTTTTCTTTTGTCATACACTCAGCAAAGTTTGGGGTCGGTAAGATTCTCTTCTGCTCACCACGGCTGCATTTATTTTATTTTAAAACAGTAAAAACAGTAAAATCTAAAATATTATTGCAATTTAAAATAACTGTTTTCTGTTGTAATAAATAAAAAAATAAAAAATTCTTTGGCACAGCTGAATTTTCAGCATCATTACTCGAGTCTTCAGTGTCACATGATCCTTCAGAAATCATTCAAGCTGTCATGTATTTTTTCTGAATTCTTTGATGAAAACTGAATAAAGTTCAAAAGAACAGCATTTATTTGAAATAGAAATCTTTTGTACCATTATAAATGTCTTTAATGGCACTATTGATCAATTTAATACGTCCTTGGTGAATAAAATAATTAATTTCTTTAAAAAAATTCCTGTTTTTGAACAGTAATGTGTATATTTTTGTTTTGATATTTTCCTCAACTTATGTACGTACATTGGTTTGCACTATTTTTGGTTTTGGTAAGCTCCAAATCCTGTAAGAAAGAATACCAATCTACAATACAAATTTACAATTGAAGTGCCAGTAAAGCACAGTAAAACTAAAACTAGCTGCATGCATATGGATAGATGATTAGCACAATGGTAATACCTCAAGCATTTCCCCTTGTGTGGTTCAAACCTCCAACTTTGTGTTTGTTTTTCTTGCAGATGTGGATGTGGACAAGCCTGATGAGAAATCCATAATGACATATGTAGCTCAGTTCCTGAAGCACTACCCAGATCCCCACCAGTCCGAGACAGATGGACAGCAAGAGGAGGTACGATTTAGTGCTATGCACAAGCTAAAAATACACTAGCCGCTTGCTGTTGTTATTTAATGCAGTCACTGCTGTAGTGCTTGCTCATTAGTCACTAACCATTTACTGTAGTCAATCACAATGTGGAATCCATTCAAGGAGTCTTTGAATCTCGCATCACACCCATAATGCATTGCTCCACGTGCTCACTCTGTCTCTCTGTCTGTGTCACTCACCGTGCACATTTGTAGCTGGTTCGTTCCATTCCTACATTCGCTCTCTCTATCCCAGCTCTACAGGTAAGAGCCGATTTCTTCTCACCTGCATGAGGTTCATTTAGTGTTTTGGTCATTCTCAAGAAATGATGCCAGATGTGCTATAAAATTATAGGAAACGTAATTACAACCATACCACAAAGTTATTACGTTTCAAGAGTTTAAATACTAATAATTTTAAAAAGATAATTGAGTAAAAAAACACATTACAGTGTGCCTTCCCCAACATAAATACAACATGAATTTCACAAGTGCAGAAACACATGTGGTCACACTTGAAACAGATACTTTGCACATGGGAAACATGTGGTTTTGGATCAGTTTTCATGTGAAATCCACGTGATCACATGTGGGAAACATGGGAAATTCATGTTTTTAAGGGCTATGAATCGCACATTAAAACTAGGAATAAAATGAATAACTCTCAAAACATACTTTTTGCTAACATTTTTAGGGTTGAATGATAAAAAGATCAGTGCACAAAAATTGTAATAATGACCTTAGCACCACATCATTACTTTTAGTATTCTGGTGTTTTTTCTGTAAAATACTGAAATTTTATATATATAAAATCTTACAAGAATTATTGTAATATAACTCTAAACAGAATTAAATGACCAAATAAGTTCAGTATCATGTTAATTATATGAGTAGTGAGAATTGGATAAACATACAACACACAAATGTCACTGTTTCCTGAGAATGGTCTTTCTGCGGTGGATGGATGCTCTCTGCTTGTTTCCTCTCTTTCTCTGGCTTTTATCTTGCTAACGTCTTGACTGTGTTGTGTTTGCATCTCTTGATGTGCCTTTGCTCTCCTGGACAGTATGATCCACAAGATATTGAGCTAATGCTTGAGGTATGTGGTATTAATAAATAGGGTCATAATAGCTCTGAATTGTGTGTTACAAAATAATACAAAATAGTTGAAGATCTTCCCTCTTCTTTGGAATTGGACTCTCTCCTGTTTTTCACTGTTTCACACTGCTGTGTTACTTGCTGTGGGTCTCTTGCTGAATACCTGCTAAACGAGTGATAAATTGTTGTTTCTTTCTGTCTGATGTGCACAGAAAGAGGAACGCAAGGTGCTGAGGGAGGTGAAGATCTGGCTGGATCAGCTAGAGAGAGATATTCTGCGTGCACAGGGATCTGAAGAGAGTCTCACTGACAATTATCAGGTAAAGCTGACAGGTTTACTTCTATGATCTTTAGAATTAATCAGGCTGTTTTTGCTGCTTTTAGAACCTTTACATGTAAATAAGCTCTAATATGATTGGCTTAACTCGTTGCATTTGAAATGAGTTGTGAGTTTGCTGTCAGTTCAGATGTAAAGTATTTAGAACTGCCCCATCCTTTTTTGTTTTGACTGCAGGCCTTTAAGAGCTTCCGTGTGCAGTATGAGATGAGAAAGAAACAGATTGAGTCTCTCCTGCAGCCGGTAAACAGGGACGGCAAACTGTCAGTGGATCAGGCCGTGGTCAAACAGTCCTGGGATCAGGTGTCTGTCAGGGTACGTGCTTTGCCAAATGTTATTAAAGAGCTTTTTCACCCCAAAATTAAAATTCTGTCATTATTTACTCAACGTGTTTCAATGGAATGCAAAAGGAGATGTTTAGCTTTATGTTCATGCCACATGTTATACAATGAAAGTTAATTGGCACAGACACTGTAGCGCACCAAAAATGACAAAAAAGCACCTTAAAAGTAGTCCGAAGTTGTATAATTGCTTTGTGTGACGAACCAAACTTTTTTGTCAGATTTTGAGAAAGCATTTACAACTCTGGTATTCACTCGTATGGACTATTGTAACTCCCTGTTTTATGGGATTGAGGCGAGATATCTAGCCCGCCTTCAGAAAGTCCAAAATGCTGTGGCTAGGATGATCAAGTCTTCAAAAAAGTACGACTTTTAAAAGACACCACTTTTAATTTCCTTGAAATGGCTGCCCGTATGATTCTGAATTATGTATAAGATTCTCATACTTGGTTTTTAAGCCTCTTCACAATCAGACACCTATGTATATGTCCAATATTCTGTCATTATATGCTCCACCCAGATCCTTGAGATTGGAGAATCATCATCTTTTATGTGTGCGTAGGACAAAATACAAACAAAAATGGGACAGAGCATTTTCACGAGCGTGTCCAAAACTGTGGAATGATCTCCCCCTTGCAATGGATTTCCGCGGTAAATTCGAGCATGTCTCTGCGTCATTACGTCACATCTGTACACATAAAGAAGGTGTCTCGGCTAGTAGGCTATATGGCGTGTGAGGATGTTGAAGGTGGAGATTTATAACCTTTTCTCACAGCACTTGATATAATTAAACTTATCAATTTGATGGCGGATCCAGAAAGGTTCAAACGACAATCATCAGTGACAGCTGGAGATTCACCCGTTGTAAAATGCAAGACTTCGTTTGGACTCCAGAGAGGCTACAGAAAAAAAGAGACTGCAACCGGGCCCATGCGAAAACAAGGATAAATATCGGAAGGGCATTAAATGTAGTCACGCAATGCTGAAGTTGTTAACATCAACAATTTGAGAACAAAGTTTGACGTGATATGATAAGCGATCGTTAGATTTAATAGCGCAATTTATTGCAATGCTTTTAGTTTGTCAGAACAAAAGTGGATGTTACTTACTTGTTCAGATGACATTTTCCAGTGAAAATTCTTATGTTGGTCACAGAATTACAGTATCCAGACCGGCGCGGTGACTGACAGCCGCACAGTCTCCTCAAAACGTTGGAATTATCCGCGTTGTGCTGTGCTGAGGCACAACCCACGTAAAGTTGAGAATTCCGTAAATAACTGCAATTGCAGATTTCGAACAGAGATGGCGTCAAAGAGGAAAAACTACGGACTGCAGCTTTAAGCTGGAGATTGTAAATGTTAACTCTATAAATAATAAATTCTCTAAGATTTTGATTATGTCTGAAAATAGTTTTTACTTAAATTCTGAACTGTTGCTGCTGTGAGAATAAATGAGTGTGCACTTGTCTATTTGTCATTAGCTGTAATTAAGTGTGAATTGGAGCGTAGACTGTGGATGCGGGGTTCATTACTGAGGAAAGAGGACAGACACACAGAGACTGTTTTGTTCAAAGGAACAGAGAAGTCCATAGAGTGGATACAGCAATCTGGCCAGACGCTTGACAGTTTGAAGGGTCCTCACAAACAGTGAACGGCATTAAAAACAGATCTCTCCTTTTGATTTTTGCTATGCATTTTTGTGGTTTGTGCAGCTCTTAGACTGGCACATCCATCTGGACAAGTCTTTGCCAGGCCCTCTGGGAGTGATCGGAGCCTGGCTGCATCGGGCAGAACTTTCCCTGAGAGAGGACGTACCAATTCAACAGGCCCATGAAGAGACAGCCAACATCATCCACAGAAAACTAGAACAGCACATGGTAGGTGCAAGAACTTATTTTTATTTTTGAGGGACTTGCTCCGATCAATGTTCTCCTAAAATTAGAATTGGTGTGTTTTCTGTATAGGAGGTGTTGAAGAATTTGGAGGGACACAGACAGACATTTCAACAGATTCACAGAGACCGATCAGTAAATGGTGTCCCGGTTCCTCCAGAGCAGCTTCAGGACATGGCGGAAAGGTTAACTTTTGCAACAGCATTTGCAATGCATTTAATGTCCATTATGTGATGTAGAAAGCTTTAGAGCTCAGAACATCAAATAGACTTTGACTTTAGACACCTAGCAACCACCCAGAACAACCTAGCAACTACATAGAGCATCCCTAGCAACCTAATAGCAATGTGTTCACAACCATTTAGAACATGTGGAACATCTCTGCAGCTACACAGCAACACCCTAGCAACCACATAGTATCCTAAGTAACCACATAGCAATGTGCTCACGACCACTCAGAACATGTGGAACAACTCTGCAGCAACATAGAAACACCCTAGCAACCACATAATACCCCTACTAACCAAATAGCAATGTGCTCACAACCACTCAGAACATGTGGAACAACTCTGCAACCACATAGCAATGCCCTGGCAACCACCCAGGGCACCCCTCGCAATAACACATCAATTTGCTCACAACCGCACAGAGCACCACTCAGAACATCAGCCAGAGAATCCCTAGCAACCACCCAGAGTACCTTTAGTAACCACATAGCAATTCCCTAGCAACCACCCAAAGTCCATCTAGTAACCACATAGCAATGCCCTAGCAACCACCCAGAACACTCTAGCAGCATGCTAGCAAGTTTTATAAAACGACACATGTAACTTTTGTTACATTTAAGTACAAGTCTTTTCAGAGGTGAAAAATGTCATCACATTTTGAGGACAACAAACTAATAATGAATAATGCACAATAAGACCAGCAACGTTTATTAATAAATTATCCTTTTTTTTTGTTTCATTTTGACTTTAAATTCTAAGGTCTAAGGTCTTAAATCCCATCGATTACTGGTATATTTACTGCTATTTCATATTTTCACAGGTTTAATTTTGTTTCCACATCATCTCACGTTCATCTAATTAAATTTGAATTCTGGGAGATGAAGTATCGTCTCATGGCTTTTCTTATGCTGGCGGAGTCAAAGCTCAAATCCTGGATCATTAAATACGGCCGACGGGACTCAGTGGAGCTTCTTCTGCAAAATTATATTGTACGCCCTCGAGCTTACTTAATAAACTCTTTTAAATCTGCTTTATAAAAAAGATTCAGCTAACATATCACATTCCCTCATTTACTCACAGGTGTTCATTGAAGGCCATAAGTTCTTTGAGCAATATGAAACCACGTTTCGGACTCTGAAACAAGCTGCAGACACCTACTTGAAATCTGGGGCTTCAGGTAAGACGCATCTCACTTTCATCCATTTTCCCCTGAGGCTGGAGATTCATGCAGCTTTTTATAATCAATGCCTGGCAGCAATTCTGAACTCTAGCAGCCAAAATGAGCCTCTTGCTTTGTGATCTGGCAGCCTCATTCTGTCAAGCATCCTTGAAACCATAATTTCAGTGACGAAACAAGTGCTCTGGACTAATAATTATTTTTCACTCAAAATTACAGTTGACGCTCATTTGTCACAAATGAATGTTCAGGTCATATTTCATCCCAAAATCAAGAGTGAAAAAAAGTTACATTTTGCATAATGAAAACAAAGCCTATTTTTAGACCCATTACAGTTTTTTTTTGCATTGTCACATTATTTTCAGCATAAGCATAAGAGATTTCTTTCAGAAACATAAAAAAAAACCTTACTGATCCCAAACTTCAGAACTTTATATGGTATGTGTGTGTGTATATATACAGTAGTGGCCAGTGGAAACGTTTATGTTAGATGCAGTTAATCGTGAATAATTGATTTGACAGCACTAATATATATTTAAAAACGTTTATGATGCGATTTACCGCAATTATATGTATATATCAATATCAAAATGTATATAACAAAATTTAATTTCTTCATTTTATTCTTTTGAAAATGGCAAGGAACATGCGACGGATATGTTTGTGACGGTTTCAAAAACAGATTCACTTTCAATACAAAGGTACCATTTCAGTAATGTGGCCTAATTATTTTCATATTCTATCTAGGGTGTAAAATCATCAAGAGAGGCGTCTTTAGAGGAACCAGAGTATTCTGTAACATAGTGACTACTTAAATAATGTGATCTAGACTGACTGTGCACAAGTGTTTAACCTCACATTACAGTGATTTCACTTTAAGTAACAGCTACTGACAGTTTACTTGAATTTGCTGATGCTCTAATCCGAGCACATCTTCTTGACTCTAGGGATTGATTTGTACTTCTTGTATAACTCTAAAATCTGGAATCCATTAGTTTTAATGCTTTATTATTATTAATCAAGTTTTTTTTATTCATAATGTGATTTTCATTCAGGTGAAGAGGTAGAAGGGGTGAATAAGTTTCTGAGCGATGCAACAGCGCAATGGAAGAACCTGTCAGTGGAGGTGCGCAGCGTCCGAAGCATGCTGGAGGAAGTGATCTGCAACTGGGAGAAATACAGCAGCACAGTGGCCAGTCTGCAGGCCTGGCTGGAGGACGCAGAGAAGATGCTCAACCAGTCAGAGAGCGACAAACGGGTGTGTGGTCAACGTTTGTGACTTTCAGATTAAATGAGTTGGGATAAACGTCAAACAGCTATTGCGTATTTAAACAGTGTGAATTCTTCTGTAGGAGTTTTTCCGCAATCTTCCACACTGGATTCAGCAACACATGGACATGAACGATGCTGGAAACTTCCTGATTGAGACATGTGATGAGACTGTGTCCCGAGAACTCAAACAGCAGCTGCTCCTTCTCAACGGCAGATGGAGAGAGCTGTTTGTCAAAGTCAAACATGTAAGACAAGTGGCATCACATTTAAGGATTTCTGATCATAAGCGTCTATTTAAATGCAAGTAATGGTTTCATGACAGTTTTCCTAACAGTCATCACTGACGGTCTGTTGGATCTGCATCTTTTTAGAAATAATGTAGATGTTCATGTTGGTGTAAACTTAATTCTGATAACATATTTTTCTTAGTATGCAAGAGCAGATGAAGTGGACAAACTGAGGAAGGATTATGACGATGGGATTGACGCTTTAAAAGCGTTTATTGACACGGCCAATGTGAGGATGAACACACCAGTTCAAGTTTCATTTCTGAACATAAGGACACATCTTCAAGACGTTGAGGTGATCAGAGTTCAGAAAGCTTACTACCTGGCTCTGATTGGTCAATTACAGATAAAATCTCTTTTTTTTTTACATTTGACCAGCTGACTGTACATTGATTTATGTACAATACTGTTCAAAAGTTTGGGATTGGTAAGATTTGATGATTACAGTTTAAAATAACTGTTTTCTAGTTTAATATATTTTAAAATGAAATCTTTTCTAGTTTAGTATATTTTAAAATGAAATCTGTGATGGCAAAACTGAATTTTCACAGCATTACCGTCTTCAGTGTCACATGATCCTTCAGAAATCATTCTAATATGATGATTTGCTGCTCAGAAATATTATTTTTTATGATCAATGTTGAAAACAGTTGTGCTGTTTAATATCTTAATGGAAACCGTGATTCTCTGATAGATAAATAGAAACTTCATAAAAACAGCATTTGTTTGGAATAGATTTTTTTTTGTAACAGTCTAAATTTGAAAAATGTAATTTAATGCATCCTTGCTGAAATACTTTTTTTTAAATGTTACTGGCCCAAACTTTGAATGTTAGTGCACATAATACATGAATAATTTTAGTGCACATAATACATGAATTTTATGCATTTTATATCACAAAGATTAATGCTGTTTGCTGCAGTATCATTGGAGCTAGAGATTATATAAATATCAACTCATTTCTCGTAGGACATCAAGCACAAAGTGCCGTCCATGGAGGCGGCGTACAAGTCGGCCACGCGTAACGCGCAGCAGCTGACCAAAGACATCACAGAGGAGGAGATCGCTCAGATGCTGGCTAACATGGCAAACCTCAAGGATGAGCTCAGCAAGGTGCCTGCCCAGTATTTCCACCCACATGAACTGCCACATTAAACCATGATCACACCGTCTCACATTATACCTCAATGTCTGGTTTAGATAAGAGAGAGTATTCTGCCCCTGCTGAGGGACTCCCAGACCATGCTGCCTCCATTAGAGGAGATGGAGAAACATATCACTGGGTTCTACCAGTCGCTGGAGAAGGCGAGCCGCATCACTTCCTCCCGGGACTCCGAGGCTCCAGGAGACTTCAAGCAGAAGTGTCAGGTGACTAAATACCTATGGGTTGCACGAGCCATTATACTGTTTGCACCCGCTTAAAGGCCTGTTTGCATTTAAAAAAATGAATTGCAAGATTTTAAACAAAAGTATAAGTAATATATAATTCAATACTGAAAAGTAGCAGTTTTTATAGTTTACCGAAACTAAGACCATAAAAAAATTATTTGTTACTTGAAATAAGATAAACGTTAACCGAAATAAAATAAAATCTAAAAAAAACTTTTGTTTAGCTTCATGTACTAAAATAACTCAAATTAAACGGAAATAAAAATGATTAAAAACGACATAAACTTGTAAAAAACAAAAAACTAAATAAAATGAAAAAACAAAATTACTTTAAAATTAAAATGTAAAAAAATAATTCAATATATTAATAAAATCTGATAAAAATAATTCTGTTAAAAACTGTTTGTGTAATAAGAAATAAAATATTTTGCCCAACATTGACTCTAGTCAAACAATTTATTTTAGAGTCCACATTATTTAGAAAATGAAGAAAATTGTCCGTTAAATAGTTTTGTTTAAAAAATGGTGGATATTTTTTAGTGCCGTTGTGTCCTTTATTTGTTATCCAAATTGGTGTGGACGGGCATTAAGATTTTTAAAACACTTAATATATTAAAATGTATTTACCATTAAATCTCTCTCTTTGTATTTTCTGTTTATACAATTATCAGGAGCTGGTGACCTACCAGCAGAGCTGTAAAAAGTGTCTGTCAGTGATTGATAAAAACCATCAGGTCATTCTGAAATCATTGGACACCAGTAAGAATCTAAAACACCTTGACACTTCATTGCTGGAGAGGAGAATCACCGAGCTTCAGGCCTCTTCACAGGTGGGAACTACCGATGGAAGAAGAACATCATGTCTTATGCACAAGAATGACTATTGATTGCAAACTTTGGTAGCTTGGTAAATCTGTGCATAGTTTGAGATCTCTTTTATTCTGAACGAAAATCTGAGGATCAGGTGAATTAGGCAGAAGTCATCCATTTGAGAGAAACAATTGATGTTTCGATTGTGCCTAAATGTGTGTTTTTGTATGCTTTATCTCAAAAAGGGCATGGTAAAAGAAACCACAGAATGGAAGCGACACGTGGAGGCGAACAGCAGCCTGATGAAGAGATTTGAGGAGTCTCGTGTGGAGCTGGAGAAGGTTCTGAAAATAGCTCGCAGCTCCATGACTGAGAGAGGAAACCCAGAGGACCTTCTGAAAAAGCACACTGTGAGAAATGAATCCCAACAGCATATTCTAGTCTTCGGCAAATAGGCCGAAAGCAGAGTTTGAACATAATTTGGTCTCTAGAAGGAAATGAGCAGAGAAATTTTAAAGCTGACATGATTTCATAATGCTTCTATTGAATGTCCTGCAGGAGTTCTTTGGACAGCTGGATCAGAGAATCCTCAATGCGTTTCTTAAAGCCTGCGATGAACTCACAGATATTCTACCAGAGCAAGAACAACAGAATCTACAGGAAACAGTCAGGAAACTGCACAAACAGTGGAAGGTTAGAGAGCTATCTATCTATCTATCCATCCATCCATCCATCCATCCATCCATCCATCCATCCATCCATCCATCCATCCGTCCATCCGTCTGTCCGTCATCTACTGAACTGTTTTTATTAAATATATTTTATAAATGGATCAGTTATAGTTGCATAACCACATTTACATACAATAATAATATTAATAATAATTATAGCTCCAAGCATCAATAATAATTAATAAATAGTAATAAATAAACCTGACAACAATAAGAAGGCGATAGGTATTGGCATTATAATCCGAATTCAAACTGCAATTATACTTCAAAGAATGCACTAAATTATGTTACTTTATCTGCAGGATTCATACATTAAAGCCATTTTCCTTTAAATAAATGTTTCGATTGGTGGCCTATATATTGATAATATGGTTGCTATTATGGGCTTTTCACACCTGAAGGGGTTAACCAATGGTCATATTTAACCCAGAATTATTGTAAAACATGCTTATCTTTTATAAATGTATGCTAACCCTCTTTAAAATGATCAAACATTCAAAATGGCTTTATTTGGATCAATAAGGTTTTTTAAGTGGTCTAATGTGGCTATAAACTATAGCTTGAAAGTATAAGGGGAAAAAAAAGTTGAATTGAATTGGACCCACAATATGAAAATGCATGTTTTCTACAGGATGTCCAAACAGAGATTCCCTATCACCTGCTGCACCTGAAGGTGGAACTGGAGAAGAGTCGTCTGATGACATCACTGCAGGAGTGTCAGGCTGAACTGGCCCGTGAGAACCGCAGTTTGCCCAGCATGGGCAGCGAGAGGTTAATCAAAGAGCACAGGGTGAGAGCCACCTGCATTAAACCCTATATAAGTACTTGTTTTATCCATCGAAAAAGGGAACGCTTATGTTGGATATTGTTATGTAGATGTTTTTTAAGGAAAAGGGTCCTCAGGCTCTTTGTGAGAAGCGGTTACAGCATATGGAGGAACTTATCATGAAGCTTCCAGAGAGCGAACAAGCCCGGCAAACTTTGGAGAACTCTGGGACAGCGTTTGCGGAGGTCAAAGAGGACATCGATGGCACACTTCAGAAACTAATGCAGCACCCTGATAAATGGAAGGAGTTTAATACCAGGTCAACCTTTGGTCTTCTTTAGTGAACACTATTTATTGGTTTAAAAGACAATAAATCTTCAGTAATGTTTGGATGAGAAACAAAATTTGAACTGAATTGAGCTGGATAATGATACTACTGTCTTGCTGTTATTGAACCGAATTAATTGAACATTTAAATGACTTGAGCTGACTAATGAAACCGTTGCCTTTTGTAGAGCTGCTTATAGCTTGCTCAATCAATCAATCAATCAATCAATCAATCAATCAATCAATCAATCAATCAATCAATCAATCAAAGTTTATTTGTATAGCGCTTATTAAAAAAAAATCAATGCAGTTCAAAGTGCTTTACATGCAAGAACAAGCAATTGACACTAGAATTGAAAATAACAAATGAAAATAGACCCCCAAATAGATTCTAACAATAGCATAAAAAAAGTAAATCAATAACGATAAAACTGTATGTGAATGAAAATTAAAATAAGCAAATACTAAAAGCATGAGATTTGAGGATTCTGTTACAGTATATTGAACTTTGCAACATAGATACAATTATTGAACTGAATCGAAAAAACATTGAACTAAAATGAGCTAAATAACGACAATATTATCTTCTGTAGAGCTGCTTTACAGTTTCATATTTGATTGATTTTGCAACATTAGGACTTTAAGGCTTTGCAACAATCTGTATTGTATAAAGTGCTATTTAAATAAATGCATACACAAAAAAAACATGGCTTGACTATTATACTGTCTGTTTTTTTTATCAAATCACTGCTGAATGATATAGATACATTTTAATTGATACTATATAAATGCTATCATTAATTTGTATCGTTAATTATTAATAATTACTTTTTTGTGTTTGCAGGTACTCTGAACTCTCTGCTTGGGTTATGTCGAAGGAAAGTCAACTCAGACTACTGCGAAACAGGGCTGGAGACCCCAGCAAGTTCGGACAGGTCAAATCCACAATTGAGGTGAGAAATAAAGATGGAAAAGAAATGGAAGTGGAAAGAAAAGTGTGACAGCTATGTGAAATTTTGACCAATTGTCCCTTCATGAATGGCAGAGTCTGAGAAACGATGCTGAACTGCAGGAGGGGAACGTGAGCTGGTTGAGGATGCGATTGGCCGCTCTGATAGAGGTTTGCACAGAGAGTGACGCCCAGAGGCAGGCAGCCGCCCTCAGCAAACTCTCCACTGACTTTAAGGGTCTCCTCACCTCCCTTTCTGAGGTAATACATACTCATTTTAAGAACCATAGATCAAAATCATCTGCTATAGAAGAAAATATCAGCGTAAATCAGCTGTTAGCTGCTATTAAATCAGTCAGATTTAGTCAGTCTCTAAATTCAGTGTTTTCTGAAGTGTTTTACAGCACTTGTGCCTAGTTAGGCTTTTACCAAAAACCTAAGAAATACAACAACCGATCTAAAATTTTAATCACAGAGAGCAATCATTTTTTTTAAATAAAAACAAGTTAATATATAAAATTTTCGCCCTCTTAGAGTCAAACTGGATTTTGTGCTAATGTTACCTGTAAGATGTCTAATTGAAAAAGAAAAGTCCTGTTTTCCAAGTTATGATGCATTTATTGATGCAAATATTTAAATAAAAACAGATGATTGTATGTGTGTGCTGCAATAGTCAGAGAAGGTCGTGCTGGCGGTGAGTGACTGTGCGCAGTTCAGAGAGGAGGTGAAAACTACACTGGAGGAGTTGAAGCAGGGTCAGCAGGATCTACAGTCAGAGATCGGCAAGATTTTGAACTCCGAGTCTGTCAGAGAAGCTCAACAACTGCTGATGCTTTATCAGGTACCATTCTCACTGAATCAACCACAACCCTGATATAATGAAGCGGAAAATCATATTTATATCTAACATCATGTGCTTTCCTAATGTGCAGCAACAACTGAAGCGTCTCCGGCTGAAGAGGAAGGAAATGCAAGAGCAAATAAACCGTGGAAAGCTGCTCCAGATGGAGGAGAGCCTGGAGGAGAGCTTACAGGAAGATCTACAGAAACTAGAGACCACCTTAAGCAAAATGAATCAAAGCACAGAGTCACAGGAAAAGAACCTGGAGGTGAGGATGTTCAAGTCAAATAAATAAAAATTAAATATATATATATATATAACCTATATATTTTATATTATAATATTGCTAGCACTTTATTTTACAGTCCGGTTCCCCATATACATACTATGTACTTATCATAGTGATTGTAATAACTGGGTAATAATAACCCTGAACCTACCCCTAAACCTAACCTTAATCCATGTAGTTACCTTAAATTACCATTACTGTCTTAGGGAAGTACATTAAAGTGCACATACAGTAAAATAAAGTGCAACCATAATATTGTAATTATATATAGAACATATAAAATATGTAAAAAATGTTGGGGTAACGCATCACAAGTAAAGTGAGTTATGTAATCAGATTACTTGTTTCAAGTGACAAATAAAGTAATGCATTACCTTTAAATTTACAGCAAAACATATTTTACTTTAGTAATGCAAGTTACTTTTTATGTTCTGTATATTTTATAGAATGTTAAATAAGGATGTTAAGGACAAATTATATAAAATTTATTCATTTTACGCTAACTATTTTCAAATGATTATTCAGTTTCAGTTGGAAATCATATTACATTCAAAGTTAAATGTGTTGTGAATGCTGTTGTATTTTGACTTTTTTAGTTGAGCAAATATTTTGTGACTGAAACAATGTTGATGAGTGTTGCTCTGTGTTGTCAGGTGACCTTAGCTGCTTGGCAGGAGTTTGACAGTCAGCAGGCAGCAGTGAGGGAGTTTGTGGGTAAGGTGCGATCAGTCACAGAGAGAGAGATGAACTTCAGCAGTCCAGACAGTCTCAGCACAGAGCTGGAGCAGACCAAGGTGAGAACAACACCTGGTGTCCATGGGCTCAGTGTAATGCATCACCTTTAATTAAACATGAGCATCTTTAGTTTCAACACAGAAGAGCTGCTAGAGTTTTACAACCCAAATCCTCATTAGAAAATGGTCTAGCAATAAAAATCTGATTGAAAAAATCTCACTACAAGACATTGAACGTAGCCAGTGTGCACTCAAATGTAACCTAATAAACTAAAGTCTTTGATTTCAAAATTGTTTATTGCGATTATATGGTGTATTCTATCTCACAGAAACAAAACACAGTGTCACAGAAATATTCTCTTCACCTGTTGCTGTTATTCCTGTAGGATCTTTTGAAACAGTGTGAAACGGAGGCCAGACAGATGAATACTCTTCTTAAGAGGGCCGCAGAGATCCAACTGGGCCCCAAAAATCAGTCTCTCCTTCAGGATGAAGCACGGGCTCTGAGTGAACAAGTGGACAAAGTTGACACTGGACTCAAACGAGAGTAATACCCTACTTTTTTATATTTATTTAATTTCATTGACATGCATTAATAGTTATCTATTGATGCATAATGAAATCTATAATATGATTACTGTCTGATTTTTCAGTGTAAAGACTTTGGAGGGAATGAAAGATCAGTGGGATTCTTTTGGGAGTGAGTTTGAAGCTTTTTCCACATGGATAACAGAGAGAGAAAGAGAACTGGATGCCTTGAAAAGCTCCAGCGCACCTTTGGACCAGCAGATCTGTACCATAAAGGTGCAATAATAAATATATCATTAAATAAATGAACAAAGTGTATTTTAAATTGCTTGAATGACTGCATGGCTTCTGTATAGAAAAACTTTTATACTTGATTTTATAAAAAATAAAGTGAATTCATTATATTCTATATATATTTGATTGCATATTTATGGTGGGCAGACAATCAGAGAAGGTCTGCAGGAGAGGTCAGAGATCCTGTCCAATCTGGAGGAGAAGTCTCAAACGCTGGTCCAGTTTATGTCCTCTGGCGAGTCTGCACGAATCAAAGCCCGTCTGACACAGATTGGCAGATACTGGGAGGAGCTTAAGGAGAGTGTGGAACACCTGGATGGACAGTTGGAAGAGAGCTCCTCCCACCAGACAAAGTTTAATGCCAATCTTCACCAGGTATGTTTGAACATGCTATTTAGTTCAGTCGCACTAAACTCTTATGTTGTCTAATGACATTGCATCCTTTTAAAAGGTTCAATCTGAGGTTGAAGATATCCAGAAGAAACTTTACAGCCCTGTCACTTCTTGTGTGTCTTCATCTGAGACCTACAAAACTCTACAGAGTCACATGGTATGATACCTTTATGTTATTGTGAACATTTCTGATTAAGGGTGTGTTTACACATGTAGTTTGGTTCTCTTGGTTCTTTTGGTCTGGACCAAAAAAAGAAAATCATACATATAGTTCAGTTCACACTGTCACTTTTAACACTGAACTACAGCTACAAAACAGTAAGTTTTGTCAGAGAACTTACCGAACATCCAAATCTGTGTGCTTGGCTTAATGCGCTCGTTGTCACAAAATGGTAAAATAGTGAAGCGAGGATTCAAGTGCAGGAATAAGGATATTTATTAAGTAATAAAGAAACAAAACAAAAATACAAAGAAAAACTCCCCGTGGGGGAAAACGAGACAGGCATCTGGCAAAAACAGGAAACACAAGGGAACATAGACAACGAACCAGCACAGGACTGCAAACACAGGGAGACTAAATAGGGAAGCAAACAAAAGAGGCTGACGAGGAAGGCAGGTGGGGCAAATTAATCAATCAGGCAACAAGATGGGCGGGGCTAGACAATTGACAGGAGAGCACATTGCACAAGGAAATACAGGACAAGCCATGTGCTCAACACAAACCAGACTATACACAAACACATGACAAACCGGGAGTGTCAGAGCTCTGTCACCAAACCAAGATATAAACCAGACAGAAGTGACAGAACCCTGACACTACCCCCCTCCCCTTAAAAGGGACGCCACCTGGCGTGCCTAAGTAAGGGCATCAAAAACAAGACAGGAACATTAAAATACAAGACCGAAAAACAACAACAGACAAGACAAGCAGATCAAAACACAGAAACAAAGAGGGGAGGGAGGGAAGCCAGCCAAGTCAGTGCCCACATAGTGGACCAGAAAGTCTTGAGTGACCAGGGAGGGACGGGAGGGTTGAGCCAGAGAGGCTCAGGCGGGTCAGGATTCCTGGCTGTGGGCCAGGGTGGTGCAGCCTGGGCAGGCGTCCAGGGCGGAGCATGATTCCAGGACGGAGCAGGCTTCCCGGGCGGAGCTGACGGTTCTGGAGGCCAGGGCGGATCTGATGGTTGAGGTGCAGAGGCGTTCATCTTGTCCGAAGACACTGCCGTGGGAACGGCCATCCTGTCCGAAGACACTGGCGTGGCTGACCTGATGTGAACAGTCTCTGGCTCGGCAGGCATGACGTGAACCGTCTCTGGTTCGGCAGGCATGACGTGAACCATCACTGGGTCGGCAGGCATGACGTGAACCGTCTCTGGCTAGGCAGGCATGACGTGAACAGTGTCTGGCTCGGCAGGCATGACTTGTTCAGTCTCTGGCTTGGAAGGCCTGACGTGAACAAGCTCAGGCTTGATAGGTAGCATGGGCGGCGCCGGCAGGGCAAGGGGCTTGGGCATGGGCTCCAGGCCTTGTGGGACGGATGAAGCCTTACTCCTCCTCCTCCGTTTACCAGAGCGCGTCGGTGCTGCAGCCTCTTCGGCTACCACTGGGTTTGCGACAGGGAGAGTGGTCAGCTCTGGGACAACCGAAGTCGGGTCCACCCGGACCACCGGACTTGAGACCCCCGAAGTCGGGTCCTCCCGGACCACCGGACTTGAGACCCCTGAAGTCGGGTCCTCCCGGACCATCAGACTGGGAAACCCCGAAGTCGAGTCCTCATGGACCCCCGGGCTCGAAACACCTGAAGTCGGATCCTCCTGGACCACCTGACTTGAAGCCCCCGAAGTCCTCCTCCTCCTGCGCTTGCGAGACGGTGTGGGAGTGACCGTCTCTGGGAAAACTGCAGCAATCCCCACCACCTCTGGGGAAACTGCAGTGACCATCTCTGGGTAAACTGCAGCAATCCCCACTACCTCTGGGGAAACTGCAGCTTCCATGGCCACCTCTGGAGAGACTGCAACCTCTCTATCTGGTGGATTCCCTTGACACTCCAGTGAATTTAAGAATTCCCCAAATGTCAGATGTTCCAGCCCCCTCATCCTCCAAAAATTGATGGGTTCATCAAGGGCATAGTTAACCTTCTGAGGTCTGAGGTGTTTTCTGGGTCCTGGAGGTGTTCTGACATGCTCTGACATTTGTGCTTATTTCTGTTACTTGTGACATTTTCATGGCTAAAGTCTTATTACATTGTATTCTGCACAAACTCTGCTACAGTAATATGTCAGCAGTATGTATGTAAAAGTTTGGAGTTTTAAGATAATAATGTTTATGCAGGGTTTGTGAAAAAACAAATGTCACTGAAATAAGGTCATAAAACCCATAGTGATTATTTCTTCACAAGATTTTTGAAAATTGTATCACATAGCCTAGAATATCTGCTCCAAAACTATGTGAAAATCATCCTGCTTTATGCGAGGAGGCGTGATCTCTCATTAATATGAATGCATTTTACACCTGAGAAAGACAAAGACCCTCCCTTAATGGCCCTATCTGGTGCTATCAGGCCCGATCATTATGAGGAGCCTTGCACAAAGAATGAGGAGAAATTAAAAAAAGAATGGCTTTTAAATTGTCTGGATTTATTTACAACACAACATAATACAAAGATACACAACAAAGGACAAAAAGCTCATTGGTAAACACACAGATCTAAAGAAAAAGACTTAAACAGTCACACAACTTTGTGCCATTCCTGAAACATAGTAGCCTACATACCTGTCATGGTCCCTTTCTAAAAAATAAATAAATAAACACCTCTAAACATGTTGATATCAAGACAAACTATAGGGCTGCATGATTCTGGGAATACATTTTAGATTTTTCACTCACACATACACACACACATATACTATATATATATATATATATATATATATATATATATATACATATATATATACACACCCACTGCCGTTCAAAAGTTTGGGGTCTGTATGATTTTTAATGTTTTTAAAAGAAGTCACTTATGCTCACAAAGGCTGCATTTATTTGATTAAAAATACAAAACAAACCCAGTAATATTGTGAAATAATATTTCAATGTAAATTAGCTGTTTTCTATGTAAATATATAGTAAAGTGTAATTTATTCATGTGATCAAAGCTGAATTTTCAGCATCATTACTCCAGTCTTCAGTGTCACATGATCCTTCAGAAATCAGTATAATATGATGATTTGATGCTCAAGAAACATTTTTCAACAAACCCTGACACCTGTTGTATGTGCATACATACATTTTTTTACCAGCTGCGAACTCGCAAATAGCTTATTAAATGTGTAAAGGAGTTTACAAAAAAAGCACCTGGAATTATTCTGTTGCCCACAAACGAAGCTCTTCTGCAAGAAGACGGCGGTTTTGATGCCTGTACCGATCTGTGATGGGCAACGTAGCTCCTATGATGAGAAAAAACAGGTATGCTTTAGCATTCAGTCCTTTTTAGGATTGCATCTTGTGACATAACGTCCTGTCGTTTAGATGTCTTTGGTCCATGTTGCGTTCATATTTCAGTCGAACCCCACCAGAGTTTTATTTTTAAAAGGTGGGTCTCGGTTCACTTGTTTGGTGCACACCAGGGTTCGGATGGCACTTGTTCAAATGAACCGCACTAACAGAAAAATCGCACCAGAGGTCATTTTACTCAAACCAAACCTGTCAAATGTGAACACACCCTTATTTGAACCAGTTCAGTCTGAATAAGTTATTTGTTTGGTTTTCAGGATATGTTCCAGTCTCTGGAAAAGCTGAAGGCCACCCTGCTGTCACTGTGTGCTGGTGCCCGCAGACTCAGTGAGAGGGAGAAGACAGAGAAAGCTGTGGCAGCCCTACAGCAAAGTTATGAGCAGTGTTTAAAACAGGCCAAGGAGAAACAGAACCAAATGGAGAGCCTTCTGTCACATTGGCAAAAGTATGATTATTTTCACTTTTGGTATCTAATGTATCTTAAATCCTAAAAATCCCATTGAATGAGTAGATATTCCTTTAATAAGAGTTATTTATTGAAATCATTTGATCATTTTGATTATTTCAGATATGAAAAGGATTGGTCTGCCCTGCAGTCATGCCTAGAGAGATGTGAATCTGTATCCAGTTCTGACACTCAGTTCCTCACGGTTGACAAACAAAAGCTCAATGGAGAACTGCTGGAATTGAAAGTAATAAACTAGAGCTACAACATGAAATTCGCAATGCATTTTACATCAATTGTGTGACATATTTCTATGTGCAACAGAATATATATTTAGCAAGAAATAATAAAAGCCAGGGTTTGATTTTATCCATAGGGATTTCATTGAATTGTGAAATGTAGGCTTATTAATGGTTAATGTTATTTTTTTGTTTCTGCCTTATTGAAAACAAGCGTTTTTTTTTAGAAAATGTCATATACTGATGAAGACTAGGGACATTGAAGAGTTGATGTTCAACTTTCTTTGGTGTGTAATGTTGCTGTTTGAGCATGAAAAAGTTACAAAGGACAAAGTCCCTCTAAAGGGAGTTATTCTCTATATCAGTGCGCACTGTTTCTGAACTTCCTGAAATGCATTGATTGTAGGAGCCTCAATATTCCTCATTTAAATAATTCCCGCCCAAGGCATACGCAAAATAACATAGTGAGGCCTGGTTGAGTTGTGTTAGAAAGGGTGTTGAAACTCATGGTTATGGTAAGACACGTGACATTACCCAAACACGCTCGAAACGGTTGAACAATCGCAATACACTTGTCCAGCCAACCAATTGCGCCATTGCGATTTTCGTAAAGAGGGGCTTCATAGAGATGGGAACTAAACAGAGCGTTACTGACAGACTGAGAAGAGAGGCTGCAATAATGTAAAATATGGGGGAAATAATGTGTTTTTTGACATTTAAGCATGAAGACCTATTCTAGTAAACCCCAAAAACAAAATCTAAACTTTGTAAAAGGGCATAATATGGCTTTTTTTGTTTCTTAAATTTCTTAAATATTGTTCTTTTAAAGCACCTACAGAGTGAACTTCAGTCTCTGGAGTCAGTTTACAACAGACTGGAGGCCCAAACACCAACCCTTTACACCACTGCATCAGAAGAACATGTGAAAACACTCAAAGAAGCCCATGAACAGCTTGAGAAAAGATGGAAGTGTCAGACCACAGCTATACCTAACAGGTCAGTCATAAGTACTTGTTTAAGTATTTGCAGGCTAAAATCTACACTTTGATTCCGTTTTACAGTTTATTTTACATGTTCTTTTATAATGGTTTCTTGAAATGATGAATGTTAGAGTATGTCTAACATAGTACATTAAACTGTTACAGAATCCAAGTTCTTCAGGAGCACCGTTCTCAGGTGGAACAACTTGATCAGGCCCTACAGAAGTTCTTCAAATGGGGAGAGTCTTTCCTCTCATCATTAAATTCGTCCTCTCACATTGATTTCACTGATCTTCAACCTTCCACCAGTGATATCAAGGTACGTTTCATTATGAGAGCCTCTATTCAATGAAGAACAATATCAGGCATCTTTCATCTTAATTATGGACATTCTCAAACTCAAATTATTTATTGAAAACTGTTTTATGATCAATGTTCACTGCATTGTTACTTTTACATTGTTACAAAATATTTATTTTAATTTATTTTAAATAAATCTTGTTCTTTTAAACTTTCTATCCATCAAAAAGTTTTCAACATTGACATCATAAGAAACCTTTTCATAAAAATCTTACTAACCACAAACTTTTGAACAGTTGTATGTAAATCTTATGTAAATATTTCAGATGTCATTATAACCTTATGAGAGACGCCAGAGACGGTTCACGAATAACATTTTTAATCCAATTAATTACACTATTAAAAAATGAATTTCAAATATTAATATTTGATGAGAAAATTCACAGACATTATTGTGACAGATAAAGGTGTTGATTTATAGGCAATAACAAAAAAGTTTATTGTTTTTAAAAACAATTGTTTAATGTGTTAAATTGAGAACCCAAGCAAATATAAAATGAGGACAAAGAATATGTTATTTAGCGGCAGTAAGAGACATTGCAGATTTTTGAAAGTAATGTTTCATAATTTTTCCCACCAGGAGAGGAGAGATGACCTGCAGAAGCAAAGCAGTATAAGACAGAGTCTTCAACAGCAAACAAAGGTCTTGTGTGATGTTTGTGAGCCTGCTGAGGTTCAGCAGCTTCAGGGAAAGTGGGAAAGCTCCTTGCAGCCTTACCTGGAGGCCCATCAGCTGGTTGATCTACGAGATGAGAGTCTGGAGAAGCTAGAGGCCTTCCTACACACCCACAGTGTTGCAGCCGGCGTCCTTCAGGGCCTCAGACAGACTGTGGAGAGTGCTGGAAGTTGGGATAAAAGCCGTGTGGACGAGCTGCAGAGAGACCTGGAAGCCATCGTTCCCGATATCGGCCGCCTTGAGACGCTTGCCGTGAACCTGGACGGCACCCTCTGTAAGGCTCATCTCCACCTGATCAATGGGAAGGAGACGCGCTCCTCGTGCCGCTCATTGGCCGACTCCTTGAGTGTTGAGCTTGATGCTGTGAGGAACCTACTGGGCTCAAAGCAAAGCGAAGCTGAGGCTCTTGGTGCTCTTTGGAGCTCGTTCAGACAGCGTAAAGAGCAACTGCTAAAAACGGTCGAGGATATCGAAGAGAAGGCAGATCAACAGGGCCTGAAAGAGCCCAATGTACATACTCTACAGCAGAGGTATGGATTACCCTTTTCAAAAGGGTTGTTTGCACATGTCTGTGGCTGTGTTTATTGAACTGCATCTTCTTTGTGATGTGTGTAGGCTTCGGTTCTTCAATCAGCTGGAGGATGAGCTCCAGTCCCACCAGCAAGAGGAGCAGTGGCTCAGGGATAAAGGTCAACAGCTGGCTCAGAGAGATGCAGAGTTGGGTGGTGAAGTACTGAGGGAGATCAGCCTTCTTCAAACCACCTGGGAAGACACCAAGAAGCTCATCACTGAAAGGTGGGCCACCAGGAACGACCTATTGTATTTTTTTGTTATATTTTATTGGTATTTGCCACCCAATCAATCAGTCAATCATGTCCTAACAATTTTATGGACCTGGACAGAAAACAAACAATTGCATTTAATGTTTAAAGAATTAAAAAAAACACTGGTCTTTAATGGGCATATGGTAACTGTTTTCTTAGTTTTGCAAAGGTGCAAATTTTTAGTTATCTAGCTGACGTTGCTGCGTGATTTTGTTCCAGGCAAGAGCAGAGCAGCGCTTTGGTAGACCTCATGAAAGACTACCAGAGTCTGAAGTCTTCAATAAACACGATATTGGAGAGCGCTGATGCCATAGCCGACATTAAAGCCGTCCTAAAAGACCAAGAGGACACACGGAGATCCTTGTTAAAGGTAAAACCTACCAGTCTGCAGGCAGAATGCAAAATAGCAGCTAAAAAGAGTTACTAGCTTTTACTATCCAAGATAAACTTTAATGTTGGGTTTTAATTATCTTCCTCTCTGTAGCATGAAGCTGTAAAAACAGATATGGCCAGTAACCAGGATGTGCTAGAGCGATTCTCCAGTAAAGGAAAGATGCTTTTAAGTGAATTAAACAAGATCCCGGAAGTCGACACCCAGATAGTGAAGACAGAAATAGATGCCACAGTGGACCAGTGGCTAGATGTGAGTTTGTCCAATTGGCCAATTATTAAATCTATTTTTAAAAAAAATCTTATACAACAGAATCTAAGAGCCATTATTCTTCATATCAACACACAGGTTTCAGAGAAAATCGAGGACAATCTCGAAAGTCTCAAGAGGAGCTCTGCTTTGTGGGTGGAAATCTATGATATCAGTGGTGAAATTGAAAGCTGGTCCAACAGCTCGGTTATGGATCTTACAGATGGACTCAATAACTTCAACGATAGCCAGAAAACCGCAAACAAACTCTCGGAAGTCAAGGCACGTCCCAAACAGTGTTATTAAACACTGTAATGAAACCAGTTGTGTAATATGTTATTCATTTTTCTGTGTAGGTGGATGTTGGCCTGAAAGAAAAGAAGATTGATGCTTTACAAGAAAAAGTTTCAGAGCTGAAACAGCTTTGTGGTGGCCACGACGTTCCTGCTAAACTGCAGGTAAGGGCAAGCTGTATTTCTCACACTACACAACAAGGTTTCTTGTCATATGTTGTTGTCTTGTCATAGCAGCACGCATAATACACAACACTACGCTGACGAGGTGCAAAAACTACAAGACAATTGCTCAAAAGGCAGTCTCGACCAACAGTGAAAAAAAAATGTTTTCTTGCATAAATTCATAAAGTAATTATGAGATTTTTACATTTATAGCATCTGCACTGTTTGGCTGGATTATTTCCACCTTATCGTTGCATTGCACACACTACAAGATCACGTGATAATAATATAAATCGCGACCCAGGGGTTTTGTTGCACACCTTGGAAATCTGTATGTGACAGAAAAATCCAGCCAAAAGTCATGGAGTGTGAGCTTGCCTTACGTTTGATCTCCATTTGATCTTTGTTTGTTCTCCATTGGATTCGTTACCTGTACACCATCTTCAAACCTTTGATATCTTCCAGGTCATGGAGACGGACCTCAGAAGGAAAATTAGTAGCATCGAAGAGTTATGTGATCAAGCCAAGAGCAACCTCCAAGATTTCTGCTCTCAGAAGAAGCAGCTGGAAGATTTCCTCACCCAGATGTCTGAGTGGCTGACGAACGTTGAGAGATCTTTGGTGGATTCACCCTGTGGAACAGCTCCTGAAGAGATTTGCAGAGTAAAGGTACAAAAAGTGTGATTTCTTTTCATTTAAATGATACATATCACGATTAGCATCAATCTTCAGTCATTTCATATAGAAGTTTTAAGAGCTCTAGGCAGGGCTCGAAAATAAGGACTTTCCAATGACCCAAGGCAAGCGTGAAAGACGCTTGGGACAGAATTGACTGCAAAAACACACACACTTTTTTTTGTGACATTATCCTTGAAAGCACAGTCTTCAATGAGTTACAGAATATAAAATGAAAGTAAACAGTCGAATAGATTTGTGCGTCAGGTCTTAAAGTGACAGCAGCCTAATAAACCTGCTGCTGTCTGTGTCAATAATGTTAATCAAACAACAAAAGGAAAATCACTCACTGCTCTTGACTAAAAGCATCTGTTGCTTTAAAAAGGATTTATTTATATTTAATTTATACAGTGAAGACTAAGCAGTGTTATTTTATATTTGATTAATTTTTTCAATTTCTGTAGTATTTCTTACATGAATATACTGTTAATCTTAAAGCACTGTTTATTTAATTTGTAACTTTTCAATTGTATGTTTTTGTGCTATTACTTGTCATTTAAATTTACTTCTATTTTCTTATTGATTGTTTACTTGTTTTTAAAAATGTTTGATGTTTATATGAGTTAGGCTAGTAGTTGTCGTGGTAAAAAACAACCAAAACAATATATTATGAAAACAATATAATTTTTTTTTGTGATGGTGGTGGGGCCAGTGAAAATTTGGGGAGGGCTAGTAAAAATCTGAAACACACAAGAAAAATCCTTACCGTTGAGCTCTGTCTCGGGATCAGAAAGAGAATGGAAAATGGTCAGACAATACTAAAAAACATATGACTGTTTTGCTATAAGAAATCTTGACCAGCATTATAAATGCACTAAAAGAGAAAAAATTAAAGGTCTTCTATGCATACAATTCATAGGAAATCCAGAAGGAGCTTCAAAACCAGCAGACTAGCATTGACTCTGCCCGAGAAAGTTTGAACACACTTTGCAGAAAATACCCCTCAGAGGAACTAGCTGGTTTAGGTTCCTCTCTGACTGACCTCATCAAGAAATATGATACGGTCAATCAGCTCTGTGTTAAGAAGCTTGGGTCCATGCAGCACGGCCTCCAGCAGAACTTCAATGGTGAGAATCAGTCTTCCTGAATTGAAATGATCCTTCCTTTGACATACATTGCAGTAAGATTACTTACTGTCCTCTTTGTCTTCTTCTTTTCTCAGATCTTGTGAAGGAGTTTCATTCATGGCTCTCTGGACAGAAAGACATTGTGAGAGAATGTGCCGACCATTCTGGTGACATGAGCGTGGTCGAACGCAAACTGCAGAAATTGAAGGTACACCTCATCCTACATGTAACTGAGCAGTTTGAAAAAGGTTGCCTTAGAGTGTCAAGTAATCTTTCTGACCTCATTGAAAAGCAAAATGCTATGTAAAATGGCAAAATCGCTGCCAATAAAATAGCCATATTTGGTGATAAATATACAGCGATTTTGAGTGGGATTTGGACCAGTGTGGGCGGCCCTAAAAATAGATACCAAGCAATTGTTAAAATGTCTTAAAACAACAGTATTGATGATTGTGACTGGGCAGAAAAATACATGGAAGAGTTAACTGGAAAATATGTCATTTGTTACAGTATGTGAGCTGTAGTGACCTATTATAAAGTACTATTTTTAAATGATCTTTCTAATGATTCTTAGAAGTATTTTTATCCCTGTGCAAAGCTTGCCCTCATCATTCTATATTTTGTTGTACGTGGTTGCCGGGCATTGCTATGCAGTTTATATTTGTTAGGATGTTCTCTGCGGCTTCTAGGTGGTTTTTAATGAAACAATCCTCTAATGTTTACCAAGACTGTTTATTTGATGAAAAATACAGTAAAAAATTTGAAATATTATTACAATTTGAAATTACATTTTATGAAATATATTTACATAGAAAACAGTTATTGATTTCTGTGATGGCAAAGCTGAATCATTACTCCAGTCTTCAGTGTCTCATAATCCTTCAGAAACCATTCTATTATGTTGATTTGCTGCTCAAGAAACATCAATCAAATCAATGTTGAAAACAGTTTCTGCTTCATATTTTTGTGGAAACCGTGATATATTTTTTTCAGGATTCTTTATTAGGGTTAGTTCACCCCAAAATAAAAATTACTCCATGAATTACTCACCCTCAAGCCTTCCTAGGTGTAAATGACTTTCTTCTTTCAGATGAATACAATCAGAGTTATATATATATATAAAAAAATCCTGGCTCTTACAAGCTTTATAATGGTAGTGAATGGTAAATGAGATTTTGAAGCCCAAAAAAGAGCATTTATGGATTTTTATAACCCATCCATGATAAAAGTAATCCACACGGCTCCAGGGGGTTAATAAAGGCCTCCTGAAGCGAAGAGATGCATTTGTGTATGCATTTGTAAATTGTGTATTATCAACCAAAATAACTTATTTACTTACTTAAATTATGCGTCAGGTCAAGGGTTACTCTTTCGCTGTAAATCGTTGCTTACGGCCGTCTGTCGGAAGCTAGTTATTTTAGTTTGAGTTATTTTAAGTTTTTAAATATGGATATTTTTCTTACACAAACGCATTGCTTCGCTTCAGAAGGCCTTTATTAACCCCTTGGAGCCACGTGAATTACTTTTATCATGGATGGATGCGCTTTTTTGGGCTTCAAAATTTCATTCACTACCATTATAAAGCTTGTAAGAGCCTTGTAAGAGCTTGTATTTTTTTTTAATAACTCCAATTGTGTTCCTTCTTGTAAGTCTTTGGGATTTTGCATCTTTTACCTATGGTACAGACAAAGCAGGACGGCTTGTATATGTTTAACACTTAGCACTCTTACAGGGAGCTCTTGAGCGGGTGGATGACGGAGACAGCCGTCTAACACTGGTGTGTACAGAGGGCGAGAAGCTTCTTCTACACCTCCCCAAAGCCAGCGCTGGCCAGGTCCAGCAGAACCTCTCCTCTATCCAGCAGGACTGGGACAGCTACGTGGAGCAGTGTAAACAGAACCAGCAGAACCTGGAAGACAGCGCCAGTCTGCTCAGCGGGTGAGAACTGAACAGCGGCTTCACAGTTCACACTGCTGCTTGCTGGGTTCAATATTACAGCGGCAGATTGTTTGAAATATTTCCTGCCGATAAACGGCTTTGCTGTGGAAGCGAGGACATACTCTCGGCTCTAAAGTTGGCGGGGGTTTATTTGGCCCAAACGCTCTGAATTGAAATCTGTGCTGTGTCTTTCTAGCTTTGAGAGCTGTCTGCAGAGGTTGACACGCTGGCTAGAGCGTATGGATGTGAGGATGAGCACAGAGCTGCCCGAGGGGAGACACAGCGATCAGGAGAAAGTAACTCTGGAGCGCGTGGAAGAATTCCAACATGAAGTGCTTAAAGAGAGGTTAGAATATGTTAAACTGACAAATATCAAACTGATTGGTAAATAAACAGCCCTTTTTTGCACCAGCAAAATATTATGTAACACTTTACAATAAGTTTCATTAGTTAATGTATTAACTAACAAGAAATAGCAATTAGCAATACATTTGTTAAAGTATTTATTCATCTTTTTTAATGTTAGTTATTGAAAATCCAGCTGTTCATTGTTTGTTCATGTTAGTTCACAGTGCATTAACTAATGCTAACAAATACAATCTTCTTAAATTTAATAATGTATTAGTCAATGTTGAAATTAATATTAACTAAGAATAAATGCTGTAGAAGTATTGTTCATTCTTAGTTCATGTTACCTAAGGTAGTTAACCAATGAACCTTATTGTAAAGTGTTACCAAATATTAAAATTTTTAAGCATGTATACCAATTTGTGAAAGATCCTATCCGAAACATTTCATATATGCAAAATACACACATTAAAATGAATGAATGAATGAATAAATACATTGTTATTAATTATTAATTATTAAATAACCATTTATTTATTCAAATGTTTGTATTTTATTTTATTTTACAGGGAAATATGATCTAAACTGATATGTGTAGGAAATGTGACCTGGGCATGTTTTTGTGATATTTACTCATATTTACAGCTCTATTATGGACATTTGATAATATTTAAGTACTTATAATGTATTGATTGTTTTTTTAAATGCAAATAATTTTCCATCCTCTTCTCCTGCAGGGACTCGTTTGAGAGTCTGTGTCAGGAGGCTCAGGCTCTGAGTGAGGGGGGTCACGGCAGTGGGGCGGAGGTGCGGGCGTCTGCACAGCTCCAGCTGCAGCATCAGGCGCTTCTCAAGGCGGCGAGGGAGAGACTGCGCGTGTGTCAGCTCAGTCAGCAGGAGCAGCAGAACTTCGAGGAGACGCTGCAGAGCACCTGGGGATGGCTCAGCGGCGTACAGGAGCGTCTCAATACACTCAACAGCACCAGCGGGAATAAAGAGACCCTGGAGAAGAGATTGGGCTTGGTTCAGGTCAGAAAAGTCATGACACCCATATGAGGATTCCCAGATTATTTTCTATTTGCAATACTGCGCACTAGGCAGCACTTTAAAAAAAAATCCTTATACTTTAAATATTATTACTTTTTTTAAATGATTAATATTATTAAACTTAAACTCTTTGTCAATTATTATTATATATATTAATGATATTATATAAAATATATAATTATACTATTGATAAAAATATAACATCCAAGCCCTTTGTTTTAATTTTTAATTTCAATTCAATTTAATTAATAATACACACTTTTTTTTTTAAGATTCTCAAAAATCAGACATAATCATTGATATTTTGATGATATTGTTTCAGGACATCTTGCTAATGAAGGGTGAAGGGGAAGTGAAGCTCAACATGACCGTAGGGAAGGGAGAACAGGTGCTGAAGAATTGCAGTAGGGATAAACAGGAAGTTATCCGCTCTCAGCTCAAGAGTCTGAAGGATTCCTGGGCCAATATCCTCATGACCGCAATGAGTTGTCACAGGTGAGAGTTCCTGTCTCCTCTTATGAAACCTAACTTTGCAGAATTATATAATAATCATCTGTGCGTGTGTGATGCAGTCGTCTGGAGTGGACCGTAGCTCAGTGGGGCTGTTTTCTGGAGAGTAAAGCTCAGCTGCAGCAGTGGATGGAGATGGTGGAGCAGGAGGCTGGAGTGGCTCTCCCCCAGCAGCCCGGGCTGAAAGAGAAGGCCTCGCTGCTGGAACGCCTACGGGCCATTCAGGCTGATGTGGAGGTCCATTCCTCAGCACTGACCCGCCTGAATGAGAAAGCCTCAGAGATGCATGAGAAAACAGGAGACCAGGCATTCGCAGAAGGACCAAAATTTGAGTTTAACACACAGTTTACCAACATCACAAGTGTCATTAAGGTAAAAATATGTCATACATACAATTCAAACCACCTCCTGTAAGTCACTCAGGATAATACGGTGCGTCCGAAATCGCATACTGTCTGAGCAGGAACTGCCTTTAAGTTTGAATTTACTTTGCGATCGGTAAAAAAGTATGTTCTATACAGTTTGAATATGGGTAGTATAAATGAAATTCAGATGGACTTCATCTGAATGGACCATTGTTACTGTCACATGACCTACAGTTGTGTCGCTTCATTGTTATTAATAAATCCTCTCTTTTCAGACATTCTGCTCTTTTGGCATACTGTTTTCTGCCTACTATATAGTAGGGAAATATTCGATTTCGAACGCAGAAATAATATCTGCTAATGCCTTAAAAACAACACGAAACGCATTCATTAGAAAAACTAAATATTTAGTGGGAAAAAAATGTAGGATGAGAGTTAATTTCATCCTCTGGCTTTTTATTTGGTCAAGAAAAGTAAGCAATATTAATCCTTTAAAATATGTATTTTAGAAAAGCTGTCTTTGAGGCAGAGAAAAGTATGTTATGATAAAAGACTATGTAAATCAAATATATTTATTATATAATAATAATAATCTGCTCTCATGATTTATTCACAAAATACCAGGAACATTAATAAAAAAATGAAACAGTATCAGTTTTCTTTCTTCTGATGTGTTGTATATACTGTCTTGTGCTGTAGATTAAAGTCCAACAGATGGAGGAGATGGTCATAGAGCATGAGCAGTACGTGGAGTCGGTGCGTGACCTGAACGACTGGCTCACCTCGGCTAAAGAAGAGCTCCAGCGCTGGTCAGATATGTCTGGTGACGCAGCTTCTGTTCAGAGGAAACTCTCTAAAGTCAGGGTACGGTTATTTGTGTTTACTATACTGACATACACTACCGTTCAAAAGTTTTTTTTAAAGAAATGAATACATTTATTCAGCAAGGATGCGTTTAATTGATCAAAAGTGACGGTAAAGATGGATAATGGATATTATTTATTCAATTTTTTTCAAATAAATGCAGTTCTTTTGAACTTTCTATTCGTCACAGAAAAAGAAAAAGAAAAAAATATATATTTACAATATATACATTCACAAAAGGATTAAGCAGCACAACTGATTTCAACATTGATAATAATAAGAGATGTTTCTTAAGCAGCAAATCAGCATGTTGGTTTCTGATTTCTGAAGGATCATATGACACTGAAGACTGGAGTAATGATGCTGAAAACAGCTTTGGCATCACAGGAATAAATACAAATTAAGAATATATTCAACTCAATAAAAGTTATTTTAAATTGTAATAATATTTCACAATATTACTGTTCTGTAACTGTACTCTTACTGATCTAATAAATTAAGCCTTGGTGAGCAGAAGAGGGTTCTTTCAAATATATAAACAAAATGTACAGACCCCAAACTCTTGAACGGTTGTATAAAATACGTTTTTTGTAACGATAGATATTTTAAGCTGAGCTCTCCTATAAAAGATCTTGATATTATAGAATACCATACTGTACCCATGTTAACATGTCGAAAAAAACTTGGTAATCCAGTGATCATTTTTAAAGTGGTATTTATAGCGTTTTTTTTTTAAATGGGACATTATATGTTATTCTTACCCTGAAAAGTGTGTTATACACCACACCAAAAACTATTTGGTGAATGATTTACATAAATGTATGGATTTTAACTCCGAATCTGCTTGTAAATTTCATGAATAATTACATAGAAAGCAAATAAAGATATTGAATTAAACGTGAAATTTTGAAGTAGAAATATTAAAATACAATTAGTTATTTTCTTTTTTGGCATATGCTCTGATATCTTATCATGCACAACAACAACCAGAAACTTTTATAAAGGAAGTACACTGGGTCAGTTTTGATTTCATGTGTACTTAAAAGCATTGCGATTTCATTTTAGGGGCTGTTAGACTGCAAGAATCAAGGACGTGAGCGCCTGACCCGTGTGCAGAGTTGTGGTGCCGCCACACGGGACCACACTTCCACGGTGGGCTGTGAGGTTCTGGAGAGGGAGGAGTCCGGCATGCTCTCGGCCTGGGAACAGTGGGAGCGCGGAGCTAAACACGTGTGCGCTGGTCTGGAGGGCGTTCTATCTCAGATGGCCAACTCAGAGCAGGAGTTCAACAGCTTAGCTGCACAGCTGGAGCAGGACCTGCAGGAGTTCAGCAGCAAGCTGCAAGAGTGGCGCATCAAACTGCACCAGGTGGAGGAAATGACCTCGGGGGAAGAGGCTGTGCAGGGCTGGCAGATAGCGAAGGTAAAGCCTACAGGGCAAAATAATAAAAGCTATATATATATATGTGTGTGTGTGTGCTCTTTTAAGCTTACTGTGCTTAATGTTTTTATGTCTCAGGACACCCTGGAAGCACTGTTAAATGTGGAGCCCATGTCTGACAATTTGAAGTGTCAGCTCAATGACTTGTGCCGGTTCTCCAGAGATCTGGGCGCTCAATCTGAAAGAGTGTCCGCCCTCATTAAAGAATACAACAGGTATGAGAGCTTATGACCAACATTTCTAGGTTTCACACAGAGATAGACCATTTTTGTTATTGTTAACTAAAAATAAAATGATGAACTATAATTTTTGTTTATTTAAGTAAAATAAAATATAAACTATAGATAAAACATTGTTTTTTAGCTGAACTACTAAAATTATGGAAACTAAAACTGAAGTAAAAGAACTTAAAGTAAATATATATATATATATATATATATATATATAAGAAGCAAATAACAAAATTTCTAAAACTTAAACCAAAAGAAAACTATAAAAAATAAAAGCTACTTCAAAATATGAATTAAAGCAATAATAGTACATGAATAATACTCAAATAAAATGGACAGACTGACCGATAATCAACCAATCTCTGATTGACATTTAAAACCACCAATAACCAATAGTTTGTTTTTCAGGGGTTGGCAAATTGAAAATTGACTGAAATCGAGCATGCAAGACAGTATTAGTAAGTTGTGGGCACGATTTGTTAATTCGTGGCCACAATATACATATTTTGTCCCCCATGTCATGTGCGGGGCTCCGTACAAATTAGTAGCACAACCAGTTACTCGTTCTTATACAGAAGTCCTCATTTTTGCAACCCTGATTGGTCAGAAATTGGTCTGGACGATAGGAGTGTTAGAGCTCTGTCACAAAGCAAAGAATAAACCAGACCGAAGCGACAGCATCCGAGAGTCTGCAAATGGTAGATGTGCCATCTAAGACTGAGACTGCATGTTATCAGTGAAATCTGTCGTTTGCATCTTTCTTCTGCACTGTAGCCTCAGTCTCCAGGCGTCCCGGGAGTGTCAGGGCAAGGAAAAGCTCATGGAACAGCGGTTCCGTGCTGCTTTTCGAGACTTCCAGCAGTGGCTGGTCAATGCGAAAATCAATACAGCCAAATGTTTTGATGTGCCTCAGAACCTGGCGGAAGCATCGTCCAGTCTGCAGAAGATCCAGGTAAAATTGTATTGATTTATTACGAGTTTTTTAATGAATTCCGTTCCAGTTTGGAACACGAAATATAATTCACCGCATTAATGAGAGTAAATTTTTCTTATTGCAGGAGTTTCTAAGTGACCGTGAGCAAGGCCACGGCAAACTAAACACGGTGGCAGCCAGCGGAGAGCTTCTTATGAGTATCATTGCCAAAGACAGAGTGGAGTCAGTCAGAGCCAAAATAAACACAACCAGAGAAGACTGGAAAACACTCATGACAAATCTGCACCAGAGAGAGACCGCCTTACAGGTGTCCGACGCTATGAGAGATCATTTGATCATAAAAGAATTCACACGCATCTGTTAATCTAGTGACATCTGTTGAGTCTGAGACTCTTCATTTGTGCCAGTAAACTACCACTCAAAACTATGGAAGCTTTTTTCCGCCAGGGAATAAAAAAACGAAAAGGTAATTACGACTTTTTTATCTCACAATTTTGACTTTAACTCATAATAGCGAGTCAGAATTGTGAGATAAAAAGTGCAAATAACCTTTATTATTTTTTTATTCCGTGGTGGAAAAAAAAAGATTCCATACAAAACAGCCATTGCATAACACAATAGCGACTACCTGCAACATCTAAACATCTAGCTACATTTATTATTCATGTTATTCAATATTTCTTGCAATCTCAAGTTGTACATAAGTAAGATCATACGACCTCAGCCGACAATAAACATTGTAAATTTCCTGATCTAGCTAATCAATCGTTCTCTCTTTAAATGTAGCATCATTGACTATTTTGTTCCAGAATCTTCAGTCTCAGATGCGGGACTTTGAAACGAGTGTGGAGCCGCTCCAGGATTGGCTGAATGAAACCGAAGAAGCCGTACGGGAGAGCAGCAGTCGGCTACATGACCTCACAGCCAAGAAACAGGAACTGCACAGGTTACAGGTGTAGTACAACGTAATCGATACCACCTTTATTCACAGCCATTTCCAGAAGAGCCATTCACAAGCATCATTCTAGCTGATCGGAGTAGTTACGCTTTATGGCATTGCTGCTGAACAAGAAATAGCATTCACAACTCATTTCATTTCCATAATGTGACGTATTTCTCTGTCAAATTGGAAATTCAATGAGAAAAATATGTATACTTTATAATATAGTTGTAAAAATATGTAGGGCAGAGATTTTATGCATCATAAGTTCCCTTTCAGTCGATAACGTCGGACGTAGTCGACGCCGACTGAAATGGGATCTCGCTAGAGAGCCTGTCTTCTTCGAGTACTATTGAACGAGCCAATGTAATTGGCGTGCGTGATTCGCATCACACACTCCGCCCCCGCGGCACGGGTATAAATACGGAAGTGGATGCACGCACTAGTTGCCTTTCGCTTCGGAGCCGATCGTTTGATGTCACTGAGAGTGCTGTTGTCTACAACGAGCGAGTGTGTCGGTGTTCTTCAGGAAGACTCTCCCAGTGCTGGTGTTCTACAGCGCGAGTGCAGCGGTGATCGCGAGCTTTGAGCTCTCAACTGCTGTTTTAACAGCAACAAATTTCTAAATGTTTGTGTGTGTTGATGGCTGGTTAGAGGGCGGAAAAGTGAGTGCTTCACTGTTTCAGTTCTCTGTTCAGTGTTACCGCGGTCATTCCCCTGTGTGCTCCGGCACTGGTGACGGTCCTATTTTCTGAAAGAGCAACACGGGTGCGTTTGCGTCTTTTTCAAGATGTCATTCCGCCCGTGCGTTTCTGGGTGCGGTCGTTCCCTGTCTCTCTCTGATGGTCACAACTGTTGTGTCACGTGTTTGGCTTACAGCACGCTGAGACAGCTTTTGTGGACAGCTCATGTTTTCTCTGTGGGAACATGACTGTCGCAGTGTTGAGGGCGAGACTCGCCTTCGTTCGCGGAGAGCGAGTCCCCATTACCATGCCCCACCCTCGGGTGCTGTGTGGGATGGGTGACCGGAGGATAGTGTTGGATGTCCCGCCCGGTAACCATTCCCTGTGGGCTCCTCACTCCTCCCTTCCACTGCAACCACTGGAGCCTCCTGTGTTGTCTGCTGGTCCATCTGTAATGGGTGGGCCAGCGGTTTCACTCGGGGCTCCCCTGGAGGACAGGACGCCGATTGCAGCATCGGAGGGTGAGCTGACTTCTAGAGATGATGACTCGGCTGCATTGTCTCCCTCCGGGAGTTCAATGTTGCCCGAGCCGGATCCAGAATTATCAGCTATGCTGAAACGGGCGCCGAGGCTGCCGGGCTCGAGTGGAACCTCCACCGTGTCCCGTTCAGTCTCGGTTGGAATCTGGAGTTTGGTATCTTGGGGCGGGCCGCGCTGGTTCTCAGCTCGCCGCCCCAGTGCCTTTCTTTCCCGAAATGCATGGAGAGCTTATCAGGTGGTGAACAGCATCTTTCTCTGCCAGAAACTGCCTGACTAGCTTTTCCCCCTCATTACCCTTGATGGAGGAACGGTGAAGGGTTGCGAGGTGTCCCTCCATTGGAGCGGTCTGTCGACACAGGTGCACCTGTGTCCGGCGGCCGCTGCCTTTTGGGGGGATCCTCGTCTCCCCCCTAAGGCCTGTGAGTTTCGTCTGTTCCGACGGGCAGAGCTTACAAAGCCTGTGGGCAAGCCCCTTCCTCTTGCGTGCCATGGCGTTGCTGCAGGCTAGGGCACCCATGGCATGCACGAGGGTAATCCAGACCGTGCGCTCATAGGTGAGCACCGCACTGCATCCGACCTCACCCTCCGGGGTACGGGTGTCGTAGCGTGCGTGATCGGTCTGGCGATGTCCACCTTGGTGGTCCAGTAGCGCCTTCGTTGGCTCAGCCTGGTTGGTATGGCGGATGCGGACAAGGTTCGGTTCCTGGTCTCCCCAATTTCCCAGGTTGGGCTGGTCGGCGACGCGGTGGAGAACTGCATCAAACAGTTCTCTGCCGCTCAAGCGCAGACGGAGGTCATCCGGCACATCCTGCCCCGGTGGCCAGCTGCTGCCTCCACCCGCCGCCGGTGGCAGCTCGTCCGCCTGCTCGTCGCCGTGGGCGTTCTCCGGCCGCCGCTCCTGCTGGCCCTCCGCAGCAGCCTCCACACAGGCCTCAGCATGGAGCCGGCCGCAGTAGAGACGCCCAGCCCGCTCCAGGCGCTGCCAAGCCAGGTGGCAAGCGACAGCGAAAGCATTCCGGAGCGGGCCGCCCAGGAATGGATGAGATGCTCTTGGAGTGGCACAATCACTCCCTCCCCCCGGGTGAGGGCCGGGTGGAGCCTTTGTTTGTGTGTGTGTGTCTGTTCCGCCGCTGGCTCCCTAAAAAAAAAAAAAAAAAAAGCGGAGCAAGCGGTACCCACACTTCAAAGAGAGAGCAATTTCATCTGTTCCTGGGTCCCAAGAGGGCCAGTCTGGCGGGTGTGACCCTGTATAGCCTTACACCCCTCAGCCCCCCCTTGGTCGCCAGCAGGCAGCTTGGTGCGTTCGAGGACCCGGTCATCCGCCTTCTCACGCGCCCCCTGCCGCTTGTGGAGACAGGTAAGTGTTGCACAGCACACTAACACCACTCTCTCTACTTGGCTGCCCCACCTCAGGCTCGGCTACCCCGCTCAAGTCAGTGATAGTCATCACATTAGGTGTTGAGCAGACGTGCTCCTGAAAATTCAGTGATATTCATCACACCGAGTGTTGAGCAGTGCTCCTGACTTGTGCGTGCTTATCTTATCCTGCTGGCGAAGGATTTGATATAGCCGCTCCTCCAGCCGGTACGAAGGCCAGTTGTAAACTCGTTCTTCGTGCTACTAGGTGGTGGGTCGTGACCATCTTGGCCCAAGATTGGTCTGCAGCTTTGACCTGAAAGACATGTGCTTCAGATCTCTACCTCCCGCACCGCAGGCCATCCTGTGTGTTGCGTCTAAGGGTGGAGTACAGTGTCCTTCCCCTCGAGTGCTCGAAGCCCGTTGGGTCTTCAGGTCAACTGGAAGAGAGTAATCTCGCCCACGGGCTGAGTATCTCTTTTCTAGTTTTGGAGAGGTACTCGGTCCAACATGTCTCTCCAATGAGAATGTGTTCAGCTGGTGTTGAAGTGAGAAAGGGTCCCACTGAAAGAACTTTCAGAGGCTCCTGGGGTATATGGTAGTCGCAGCCTTTGGCTCCCTCCATATGTGACCGCTTCAGCGCTAGCTTCACGATCGAGTCCCGAGGTGACCGTGGCAGAGCAGCTCACCCTGTGTGACTATAGTTCATCCCGGTCTGCTGCCAAACCCTCTTCAACAGAGGGGCCATGTACAAAGGGCGTGTTTTAACGGGGGGCCTGGGCGACCCCCGACTACACGGGCATTCGTGCCTCGAGTTGTTAGACATTGCGACCGTTGCGCAAGCTTCCCCTGCATGTCACAAACTCACCCGTCACCTCCTCCTTGGAGTCAGACGCTTCTGAGGGCGCCTTGTTCCACTCCTCCCGCTTACTCAATCGTGCCGCCATCGAGCCTCACGACAGTTATAGCCAGGGCAAGTGGAGACTCCATCCCTTGGGTCCGGCTGGGTCATGACCATTCCTGGGCTGCTCAGTTGCCCCCCCGGTTTTATTTTTCCGCCAGTGTTTGGGTAAACCGAGCGGACTACCCTTGGACAAACACTTGGTCTCAGCTGCCCCAGGGGCCCGCAGAAATGCGTTTAACCCCAGTGAGCCTTCTAAAAGTGACTGCGACTCATGGTCGCCTTGCGCCTGCAAGTCAGTGAAATCATCACTCTTCATGTTGAGCAGAATTGCTCCTGAAACTCAGTGAAGTTCATCGCACTCAGGTGTTGAGCAGCAATGCTCCTGTAGCTCTGTGAGTTCATCACAGGTAGCTCAGTGAATTCGTCACACGCAGTGCTGAGCAGAAATGCTCCTGGTGCTCAGTGAAGTTCTTCGCACTCAAGTGTTGAGCAGAAATGCTCCTGCAGCTCAGTGAGTTTATCACACTCAGGTGTTGAGCAGTAATGCTCCTGAAGCTCAGTGAACTTGTCACACTCAAGTGCTGAGCAGAAATGCTCCTGTCGTTCAGTGAAGTTCTTCGCACTCAAGTGTTGAGCAGGAATGCTCCTGAAGCTCGGTGAGTTTATCACACTCAGGTGTTGAGCAGGAATGCTCCTGAAGCTCAGTGAACTTGTCACACCCAAGTGCTGAGCAGAAAATGCTCCTGAAGCCCAGTGATCTTCACATGTTGTGTTGAGCAATGCTCCTGTCTTTTGCGCCCGTCACTTGCACCTACGTGCCAAGTCAGGAGAGGAACAGGTCTTCATAGTTGCCCCTTATTGGCCCAACTAGACCTGGTTCCCTTCAACAGCCTTCCTGACTTCCCCTGAAAACTCTTTCAGGGACGGGGCACGATGGCACACGCGTTCTTCCCCCGGAGATTCCGGGCGGTCTTACATCTGAACGCGGAGGTTCAGGTGACTATCACAAGAACATGGGATAGTTACCATCACTTCTGCGAGCACCCCCTAGAATTGGGTAGCGTGCTTACGCCTTTAGAAGTGGAACCTAGTCGTTGAGTGCGTCTTCTCTCCAGAGGAGATCCTGAAAGCTTTCGATCACTTCAGTGCTCTCTTTCCTGCAAAATGGGTTGCAGTAGGCTGTTTTCCTAAATCACCCTCAAAATGATGTTGCCTCGGTGTTTAAACGACGCTCATCGTGTTGCAGAAGTATGCAGAAGCACGTTCTGATCGTCAGGTTCCTGAGGAGCAAGGTCTTGTAAATCCTTGTGTCCCTCTTTATCCTCTTGGGCCTTGTCCCTGGTGCGACTGCACTGCAGAGACCGCCCCTGAGCCACTGCAGGCAGTGAGTTAAAAATTCTGTTATATCAGTTCTCCTGCTCGCGTGGTCTCTACTAGAGGGTAGGGACTTGCTCGCTTTCGGTCAACGTATTGTGCCTGGAGTCTGGGCCGGCTAACTCTCACAAGCTGAGACCCCGGCTCGGATTGTGCCCAAGGTTCCTACCTCTCCCGTAATAGGAGCAGGTGGTGAGCCTGCAAGCGCTGCCCTGGAGGAGGCAGATCCAGCCCTGGCTTCTCTGTCCGTTCGCTTGGACGTGTACAGAATGCAAGTCATAGACCTCAGACCAGCTCTTCAAATATCTGTCGGAATTCAGCAGAGAGGGAAGGCTGTTTCCATGCAAAGTTGCACTTAGTGCTTGCCTTCATTTCGGCAAAGATCCGAGATGCAACATGTCCACTTAGGTTTTGAGCTCCTCTATGATGAGTGTAAAGTGCTCCGCCTGGGCGTTGACGATATACTTTGCTAAACAGATTCTAGAGTTGGGGGCTGGACGACACCTAGTTGAACCGCTGCTTCCCGTGGGCTCCCTTCTCATGAAGCCAGTTTCACCGTGAGCCCGGTTCAAGTGTCGGCTTGCTGCGCCATTCCCCTCCTATGGACTGGATACGTGCGCCTTTCTACTCCAGTTGAGTTCCCTTAAAATTGAACCCTGTTGAGTTCCTCCACACCCCTCCGATGTCGGACGTGCGGAACGTCTGGTGTTAGGCCTACCACTCGTAAGCAGTGTGGAACCTGTGTTAGGCTGGGTCCATATGTTGCGGTCCCTTCGGTGACCCCATATGTGTATTCTTCCACGATACGGCTCCCTGCGGTGAGCCCGTGTCTTCCCTCGGCAGAGTCTCTCTGCCGTCACTGTCCGGTGTGTCTCCCCCCGTCTTAGGCTGGAGCCACCCCAGTGACATTCCATATGTTAGACTGCCCGGTTTCCGCCCAGTTCATATGTGTATTCTCCACATTACCTCCCTCGGGTTGGATGTGGCTTCCGCAGCGTCCCTTCCTTCCAACGTACGGGGAACGCTTTCCCAGTGGTCCTGTAGGAACAGCAGTGACTTCCCTGGCCTAAGCCCTGTCCTTCCCCGCCTTAAGTTTGCGGGGGCATCAGGAGGCTTTGGTTTAGGCACTGGAAGGTGGCAGCGTTAGTGGCGTGTTCAATGGTTGATCCCATTTCAGTCGGCGTTGACTACGTCCGACGTTATCGACTGAAAGGGAACGTCCTGGTTGCGTCCCTGAAGGAGGGAACGGAGGACGTAGTCCCCTTGCCACTACCGCTGGACCACCGCTGACCCCGGGTTACTCTCGGCTCCTCAGCGAAAAGCAACTAGTGCGTGCATCCACTTCCGTATTTATACCCACGCCGCGGGGGCGGAGTGTGTGATGCGAATCACGCACGCCAATTACATTGGCTCGTTCAATAGTACTCGAAGAAGACAGGCTCTCTAGCGAGATCCCATTTCAGTCGGCGTCGACTACGTCCTCCGTTCCCTCCTTCAGGGAACGGTGGGTTGCATACGCAACCAGGACGTTATTTGGCTTATGTAAAGAAGGCTAAGTTAAATAGCTATTTGGCTGTTGGTTAACATTATGAAATTGCCTGTGTGGTCTTGGTGACATCATTCGAAAAGCAAAGTTGTTTTAAAGGCCAGCCAAGTTATTTTATTTTGATAAAAGATTATGAAGACAGTTATAAAGATTTGTGCTAGTGCTATTTTAGTGTTATTTATTTATTAATATTTTACATATTTTTTAGTTTAGTATTTTTTGTAATTTTATGTGCTGTTTAAAAAATATGTTAACTTAATATATATTAATTTATTTTTATTTTAGTTTTAGTAATTTAGGTACTTCAACATTTATTTCAGTTAGTTTTTTAAATTTCCATTTAGTTTCCATTTAATGTTTATATTTATTTCAGGTTATTTCAATTAACAAAAAGTTTTAGTTTTAGTTTTAAGTAACAATAATTACAACACTGATGTGTGCGCAATACAACCAGGGATGTCTATTAACAAAGTAAGCAGGGTCATTTGACTTTAATGTCAGAATGTATGTTTAGAAATGATCAGTGCATGTGATCAAGTGTAGAAAACGTCTCGGTTACGTATGTAACCCTCGTTCCCTGAGTAGGGAACGGAGACGTTACGTCGGATGACGACGAATGGGGTTTCGCTTAGAACACCTATCAACTTCGAGTATTACAAAACGAGCCAATGGCAAAGAAATGCCATGGGTCTGCGGAATTTGCATGACGTAACTCCGCCCCACCTCGTGGGTATAAAAGGAGGACGCCAGCAACAGGCAGATATGTTTCTTCGCTGAGGAGCCAAGACTGAGCTCAGGCGATCCCCGCGGTACAGCGGAAAGTGGCAGGCAGACGTAACGTCTCCGTTCCCTACTCAGGGAACGAGGGTTACATACGTAACCGAGACGTTCCCTTTCGTTGTCACTCCGAGTTACGTCGGATGACGACGAATGGGGTTACCAGTCTAATCACGCCACCTTCTCAGCTGTCTTCCAGTGCCCTGCGTAAATCTGAGATCCCTGTCGTGAGACTGGCACGGACGAAGGACTCCTATTTAGCACAGGAATACCAAGGTACACTGGGGAGCATATCCCAAAGTTTAGGGGAAATATGCAATTACTGCCAACCCAGAGGGGGGGGACTTAGAGAATACACATATGACCCGAAGGAGACATATGGAGAACACTGGGGTGTCCAGCCGCAGGTGGAATATTTCAACCCCAGGGGTGGCAAGGTGGCTTGCCAAGGGAAAGACACACGCTCAGAGAGGCTTACAGTGGAAATACACATGTGGGGGTCGCTCAGAGGAGGGACCATGCACACGGGAGGCACCTAGCCGACGCACAGGCAATAGACACTGGCGCCAACGTCAGGAGTGCTGGAGGAACTCAGGGCTTTTCGGGGAAGCTCACCTGAGGAGAATATCGCACGTATCCAGTCCGTGGAGTGGAATGGCGAGCAAGCGAAGACACCTGAGCGGGTCCAGTACTAGCTGGTTGAAGCGAGTACATGAGAGGACACTGGCTCCACTCGGAGATTGTAGAATCTGGCGAATGTGTTAGGTGTCGCCCAGCCTGCAGCTCTGCAGATGTCTGTTAGCGAGGCGCCATGCGCTAGAGCCCAAGAGGATGCCACACTCCGGGTGGAGTGGGCGGTCACACCAAGGGGGCACGGTCGACCTTGCTGCTGGTATGCCAAGGCAATGGCGTCCACTATCCAGTGAGACAACCTTTGCTTGGAGAGAGCCTTTCCCTTCAGCTTCCCACCATAACAGACAAAGAGCTGGTCTGAGGTCCTGAAACACTGCGTCCTGTCTACATAGGCGCGGAGGGCGCGTACTGGACAGAGCAGTGCCAAGGCTGGGTCTGCCTCCTCCGGGGGCAGCGCTTGCAGGTTCACCACCTGGTCCCGGAAGGGAGTGGTAGGAACCTTGGGCACATATCCAGGCCGGGGTCTCAGGAACACGTGAGAGTAAGCCGGCCCAAATTCCAGGCACGCTTCGTCAACGGAGAATGCATGCAAGTCCCCCACCCTCTTGATGGAGGCCAATGCAACCAGGAGCGCTGTCTTCATAGACAGGAACTCAAGCTCCACTGATTGCAAAGGCTCAAAGGGAGCACTCCGCAGGGCAGTTAGAACCACTGAGAGGTCCCAAGAGGGAACGAGAGGAGGACGAGGAGGATTCAGTCTCCTCGCTCCTCTCAGGAACCTGATGATCAGGTTGTGCCTTCCAACAGACTTACCTTCGACTGGGTCATGGTGTGCGGCAATAGCGGCAACATAGACTTTCAGGTGGAGGGAGACAGCCTTCGCTCCAGCCTATCTTGAAGGAAGGAAAGCACGACACTAATCGAACATCTCCGGGGGTCTTCTTGAAGAGAAGAGCACCAGTTGACGAAGAGGTTCCACTTCAACGCGTAGACGTGTCTCGTGGATGACGCTCTAGCGGAAGTGATGGTAGCCGCCACCGTAGGTGGAAGGGTACTCAAACCTGCTTCGTCCCGTCCAGGAGCCACACGTGGAGGTTCCAAAGATCGGGACGAGGGTGCCATAGGGTGCCCCGTCCCTGAGAAAGGAGGTCCCTCCTCAGGGGAATCGGCCAGGGACGTGCTGTCGCGAGGAGTACTAGTTCGGAGAACCCGGTCCGGGCGGGCCAGTATGGCGCGACCACAATGACCTGCTCCTCGTCCTCCCTGACCTTGCGCAGGGTCTGCGCAAGAAGGCTCACTGGGGGAAACGCATATTTGCGGCCCCGCGGCTAGCTGTGCGCCAGTGCATCCGTGCCGAGCGTGCCCTCGGTCAGGGAATAGCACAGGGCGCAATGGGTCGAGTCGTGAGAGGCAAACAGATCTATCTGTGCGTCCCCGAACTGGTCCCAAATCAGCTGAACCGACTGGGGATGGAGTCGCCAATCTCCCGGGAGGGGCTGAAGCCGTGAGAGCTCGTCGGCTGCACAGTTCAGGGCTCCGGGGATGTAAATGGCATGAAGCGACCTCAGATGCTTCTGACTCCATATGAGGAGGTGGCGGGCGAGTTGCGACATACGGCGGGAGCGTAGACCACCTTGATGGTTGATGTACGCTACAGTGGCGGTATTGTCTGAACGGACTAGTACGTGTTGGTTCTTGAGCACGGCCCGGAAGCGGCGCAGAGCAAGACGTACGGCCAGCAACTCGAGGCAATTGGTGTGCCAGAGGCGACGGGGTCCTGTCCAGGAGCCCGCGGCAGCACGTCCATTGCACATGGCACCCCAGCCCGTGGAGGAGGCATCTGTCGTTACAACAACATGGCGCGAAGCTCGTTCCAGGGGCACTCCGGCCCGTAGAAAACTGAGGTTCGACCACGGGGTGAAGGTCTGACGGCAGGTCGGAGTAACTGTTACTCGGAGGGTGCCGTGTTGCCATGCCCACCTCGGGACTCGGTCGCGAAGCCAAAGCTGAAGCGGTCTCATATGAAGCAATCCGAGCGGCGTTGCCGCGGCTGCAGAAGCCATATGCCCAGGAGCCTCTGAAAAAGTTTCAGTGGAACCGCACTCTTGCCCTCGAACTGTTTTATCTTTCAGGCAAGTCAGCAGTGACTGCGCGCGCGCTAGCTCGTAAGCTGCGCGGACATGGCGACCGAGTCGATATCCATACCGAGAAAAGAGATCCTCTGCACGGGGCAAAGTTTGCTCTTCTCCCAGTTGACCCGAAGGCCCAGACGAGCTAGGTGCCGAAGCACTAGGTCCCTGTGTTCGCAACCTGAACTCGAGAGTGAGCTATAATCAGCCAGTCGTCGATATAACTCAGGATGCGAACCCCGTGTTCCCGAAGGGGAACAAGGGCAGCCTCGACGACCTTCGTGAAGATGCGAGGAGACAGGGCTAGCCCGAAAGGGAAAACCGCGTACTGGATGCCTGCCCCTGAAAGAAAACCGAAGGAACGGTCTGTGTCAAGGAGAATAGAGACATGAAGTAGGCGTCCTTCAGGTCGATCGCTGCAAACCAATCCTAGGCCGTATGCATTCGAAAACGCGTTTGAGCATCTTGAACGGCATCCTGTGAAGGGAGCGGTTCAGCACGCGCAAGTCCAGGATTGGCCGTAACCCACCGGTTTTATTAGGGACAATGAAGTAGGGGCTGAGAAGCCGGCTGACCTCATCTCGGCTGGAGGGACAGTCTCGATTGCGCCCTTCGCCAGCAGGGTGGCAATCTCTGCTCTCCTGATGGGGGCATAGCCACCAACAAAAGTGGAGCGGACTCCCCAAGTGGGGAGGAGACCGTGCGAACTGAATCGCATAGCCGAGCCTGATGGTCCGCGCGACCCAGCGGGACAGACGGGGAAGCTCTAACCAGGCTCCCAGGAACTGAACCAGCGGGATCATGCGACCACAGGCGTCCCCCCGGAGGGGCAGCGAAGCGGAGTAACTGGCCCAGACGTGGACGGCATAGCGGCCCGATGTGGGGGCACAGTTAGCAACCGCGCCCTGGCAGAGGGGCCAGGGGAGGACCAGGCTGGTCGTCCCGCGGGGGCCTGCTCTGCCAGGGGTCTGGCGACAGAGGGGGACAGGGGCGAAGCGGTCCGTGGACGGCACGCCATGTCAACCACCTCTGGGACAGAGGGGGACGAGGAGAGCACGGCTTGTGGGCGGCGCTCTGTGACGTCCGAGAACTCTGTGCTCAGAGACGGGAGAATCAGCTCTTTGGAGAATAAGGATTCTTCCCCGGCCCTCCCCGGGGAAAGGAGTGGTCCTGCTACCAACTCCTGGAAAGAACTGAGTCCCATCTCTGAGGAGCCCAACTCAAGAGCGCCGCTTAACCCGGCGTGTAGCGGGGTGCGGGGCTGGAGAGGACTGTGGCGTCCGGCCGCGGCCTCCAGAGCCGACCCGTGTGAACGGGCGGGGTGGGAGCCGCGGGGGGGCGCCCTCGGCGGTGGGCAGACCGAGGGATCTGAGCGGACGGCGGGGCCGTCGGGACAGAATCAACCTCAGTCTGCTCCATCGCCGAGGTGCCCGTCTCACGAGCGCCGCTTAACCCGGCGTGTAGCGGGGGGCGGGGCTGGAGAGGGCTGTGGCGTCCGCCCGCGGCCCCCAGAGCCGGCCCGTGAACGGGCGGGGTGGGAGCCGCGGGAGGGCGCCTTCGGCGGTGGGCAGACGAGGGATCTGAGCGGACGGCGGGGCCGTCGGGACAGAATCAACCTCACTCTGCTCATGGGCGGCTGAGAGCTGTTGGGCAAGCCCTCAACCGCACCGCCGAAGAGGCCGACCTGGGATATGGGAATGTCGGACAGACGGGTCCGCGCGACATCCAGCACATCAGACAGGTTCAGCCACAGACTGGTGAGCATCACCTGACCCAGGGAGCGTACGGCCACTTTCGTCGCTCAGAGAGCAAGGTCAGTGGCGGCGCGCAGCTCAGTGAAGAGCCCTGGGTCAGTCCCGCCCTCGTGCAGGTCCATGAGCATCTGGGTCAGGTGGACCAGCAGAATGACCATGGCATGCAGTGAGGCGGCTGCCAGTCCCGTGGCGCTATAGGATCTCGCCACAAGCGTAGACGAAAACCTACAGGCCACGGGCGGGTGCTTAGGATTGCGCCGAGAAGAAGCACTCTGAGGACACATAGCATCGCAACAGAGCGTTCAGCCGGGGGAACCCCAGTGTACCCAAGGGCAGCGGCCCCATCGAGGGGAGGAAAGGCGGATGAGATCAGCGAGCGGTCCTGAGAAGACAAGGGGGTCTTCTAGGACTTCGAGATCTCATCATGCACGTCCGGGAAGAGAGGTATTGGGGTTTGCCACGGACGAGGGTCGGCGGCCTTACCCAAAACCAATCGTCCCAGGAAAGCATGGCCGTCATCTCCGGATCAGACTCAGGCACAGCCGTATGCACACCGGAAAGTGGCAGCTGTGACGAGCCCTCACTTCCAGAAGACTCAAGCCCACCTAGTGATGCTGCAACAGACATGGCATCTTCCTCTGTAGCTTCAACTGAAACACGCGGGCCACCAGAGGGTAGACTCGCGGGAATCAGCAGTTCACTAGCGGGCACCGTCATTGAAGAGGGGGGCTGGGGTCACGGACACATAGTCGGCGCCTTGTTCCAGACCGTAACCCTCAGGTCACCCTGGCCACCCGCCGAGATCGGGGGGTGGATGAGGGGACTCTCACTCTTGCGAGTTCACCGAGTCTCGACCTATTTATGACGCGATGATCACGTTCCCTTGCGAGAACATGAGTCACCCACGAGCGCTGTTCAAGCATGATCAAACACACTAGACAGCGCTCGTGCCCATCAGAGTCCGATACCAGTCCGCTGCAACCAGAAATGCACGGGCGAGCCGTCTTTAAAAAGACGTGCCGCGTGCGAGCTCTTTTATGAGAGGAGAGAAAAAAACTCCGCGATGTTGAAGCGCACAGGGAGACACACACACACTGGCAGATTACTGCACAGATCAGCAGGCACTGTGAGCTCGCTGCAGATCGCCGTCACACCAACACCGGAGAGAGAAGCTCGTCTCGTAGAGCGAAGTCAGAGATGACTGTGGAGTGAAGAAATGCTTTTGGCTCCGAAGCGAAAAACATATCTGCCTGTTGCTGGCGTCCTCCTTTTATACCCACGAGGTGGGGCGGAGTTACGTCATGCAAATTCCGCAGACCCATGGCATTTCTTTGCCATTGGCTCGTTTTGTAATACTCGAAGTTGATAGGTGTTCTAAGCGAAACCCCATTCGTCGTCATCCGACGTAACTCGGAGTGACAACGAAAGGGAACAGCTGCTTTCATGTCATGCTTTTCATAATAATGCTTCTCTGTCATGCACATTTTCACGTCGCTTATCCCCAGTCTTAACGTTTGTGCTGTTCATGTGCTGCCATGTTGCTTTATTAATCATCTGACTAACCAGGACTGTGTGCGATGCTTTTGTGTGCTAACGTGCCTGTGCTTTCACAGTCTCTGCTAGAGGAATTAGCCTCTAAGGAGTCTCAGCTGCACAGGTTGAGGGAGAAGGCCCAGCAGCTGTGGGACGGACACACGGCCGGAAAGGGCTTTGTGCACCGTGTCTCGCAGCTCTCAGCTCAGTACCTAGCTTTAAGCAACCTGACCAAGGTAACGTCCCATCTGTCTGCCGGATGGCTACCCGTCCCCAGTGCTGCAGGTGTCGACAGACTGTGTGCGCACATAGGGCTGTGTCCGAAACCTCAAAAATGCGGTTTTATCTGGTATCAAATAAAGATTGGAAGGCATCAAGACACATACAGATCCAATGTTTATGTAAAGTTCTGTCAACATTAAAATGGTGTCTGATGGAGCAGTAAATTAATTTATAAAAGAGTATAATTATTAATTGTTTTTATTTACCTGTCTGTCTGTCTATCTGTCTGTCTGTCTGTCTGTCTGTTTGTCTGTCCATCCCATCCATCCACTTTACATTTGTAAATTTCAAACATGATTAAAAAATAAATATCTAAATTTATTTATTTCAACCAAGAAATAAGGATTGTGAAATAAGCATGAAATGTTTGCTTGGATATCTAAATGATATTTAATAATAATAAAACTTGATATTGTGGTAACTGAAACAATTCTTCTTAATATGTGCTTTTAAATGTTTACGTCAGTGACCTTGGGTTTTGGACACAGCCCACGTGTTTCTATTTAGGGTGGAGAACACATTTTATCTGAAAACGTTGTGTGGAGTAATGAACAGTTATTACATTTCCAAAAGTATTGTTTTTGATGTTATATTCACATTGTATTTAGGTTCTCAATTAACTACTCAATTGTTGCACAAAAATGATGTATTTCGGGCAGTGTAAGTATTGTTATGGCTTAAATACTAAAAAACAACAACAACAACAACAACAACAAAACAAATCATATGGAATAATCATCCAGACCTATAAGTATTCAACATGACTAAAAAGTGCTGTTGCTTTCCTTTTAACACAAAATCTATTTCTAATAAGATGCTACCCCTACCAAATAATTGTTATTAACTGTATGTTATGATCATGTAAGGATCACAGAGATATTATCCTAAGCAAATGATTCACTTTATCTTTGAGAAGTGATTATTTATCTGATTATGTTGTGCCTGTCTGATAGGAAAAAGCATCTCGAATCGACCGCATTGTGTCCGAGCACCAGCTGTTCTCACAGGGCCTGAAAGAGCTGCAGAACTGGGTGGCTGATACCAGTCACATGCTGCAAACTTACTGCACTCCCACCGCAGACAAAAACGTGCTGGACAGCAGGATGATCAAACTCGAGGTGAAGAACAAAGCCGAGAATATATGTCACCATAATAACCATATTCATAATAACCAAATCAAACATAAACTAGAGTGCGGTCATGCAACATTAATATAGCATACTGAATTCTATACTACTGAAATGTTTATTGTTGAATATTGCATACTATTTCGCATACTACTTTTGTAGTGGGCAATATATACTGTGCAATATTCAGTGAGCACAGGAGGTCGGAGTTTGAATTCTGAACATTTGATCTAAAGTATGTGACTGGGGCATTTGATTTCATTGCCCTTATCATGTATTTTACTTGTAATGAGAGGTTTTTGCATACATGTTACCCAGGCTTTACTGACGGCACGTCAAGAAAAGGAAATACAGCTGAAAATGCTGCTAACAAGAGGAGAGTCTGTTCAGAGGAACACCTCCGCTGAGGGTGTGCATCTGGTCCGCCAACAAATCGAGGACCTCAAGGACTCCTGGGATGGACTGCTGTCAGCATCTATTCAGTGCAAAAGGTTAATGTGGTCTTATTAAAAGCAGTGCAAAAGCTTAACATAAAAATACACTTGGTTCGTTGATAATTACATTTGTATTTGATGGATGTCATAAAAAAGTATATACACTAATATGTCATGGTTAAGTAATTTTATGTGGTTGCAGAGAATAGTTTATTTTTTTATTGTGTATATATATATATATATATATATATATATATATATATATATATATATATATATATATATACTATGGAAGGCAGTAGGAAAATGGTTAACCATATTCTTCAAAATATCTTCTTTTGTGTTCAGCAGAAGAAGAAATTCATACAGGTTTGGAACAAATTTTTGGGTGAACTATACCTTTAAAGGGAATGTTAGCAAAATGTTTGTAGAACACATTTTTGTTAGCTTGGCAAGAGGTCTGATTCCTCTTCCTAACAAATGAAAATAATCTGAAATCATTGCAAAACAGCTTCTCATTGAGATTAAAACAGAAGACTCAAAACTAGTATATAGCGAACTCTAGAACCTTGTACAGACAAAAAATGGTTGTTAATAAAAAGAGTGTTCTTTGCTGAAGTTGAATTAGTTACTATATAAAAGGGTGTTATGTTTGGGTTCGAACAGTCAACTGGAGGGCGCTCTGTCACAGTGGACCAGTTACCAGGAGGACGTGCGTCAGTTTGTGAGCTGGATGGAGACTGTGGAAGAGACTTTAAACTCAGCAGACAAACAGTGTTCTGAGATGAGAGACAAAACCACCAACCTGGGCAAAGCCAAAGTACGGTGTTATTGTCAATGCTTTGAGTCTCTGAATAATTTGTAATTGTATTCAGTCCTGGCTTATAAACACTCTCCTCCTTTCAGTTGCTCTCAGAAGATGTTTTAAGTCACAGCAGTGTTCTGGACGTCATATCCATGAAGGGATCCAACATGGCTGAGCACTATGTCACCCAGCTAGAGATTCAAGACTTGCAAGAGCGCTATAACATTGTCAAAAATAAAGCCCAGGTATAATGCATCCCTCATTGGTCACCATATAGAATATTCAGCATGTGTTGATGAACTCACATGTTTCTGCCACAGTGTGCAGTTGCCAAAGCAGAGGAGCTGGTTTCAGCCCATCAGGTGTACCAGCACATTCTGCATGAGTTTAAAGACTGGCTGGAGCAACAGCAGGAGAGACTGAGCTGCTACACCCAGCTGGAGGGAGACGTCGAGACTCTAGAGGACACGCTACGCAAACTACAGGTCAGAAGACGTCTTGAAGTAGTTATTGTGAGGGACATTATATGCTGAGAAAGTTTGACACCTTATTTGTTCATTTTATCTTTCTTAACTTTGAAACATCATTTTTATTTTGTAATACTTTTTTTCTTTTAATGACTAATGTTTTATATATTTAGTTATATTTAGAAAAAAGATTCTACCAAATAATTGAATATGTCATTAACAAAAATAATGCTTAAGATAAGTAGTACATGACACATACTGTATATTCAAATATAATTATGACAATATATTAATCAAATTTTAAAGTGTCTAACTGTTGAAAAGGAAATTTAGTTTTATATATATATATATATATATATATATATATATATATATATATATATATATATATATATTTATATATATATATATACAAAATACAGTGCTGGTCAGAATTATTTGCCCCCTTGGTAAATATGATCAAAAATGGCTGTAAAAATCTGCATTGTTTATCCTTTTGATATTGTATTTTTTTTTAAATGCAAAAATCTAACATTTTATTGAAGTAAAAGATTTGAAAGTGGGAGGAAAATCACATTATGAAATAAATGTTTTTCTCCAAAACACATTGGGAACAATTATTTGCACTCTTTTATTAAATACTTTTTGCAACCTCCTTTTTCCAAGATAACAGCTCTGAGTTTTCTCCTATAATGCCTGATGAGTTTGGAGAACACCTGACAGGAGATCAGAGACCATTCCTCCACACAGAATCTCTCCAGATCTTCTCTTAAGTTTAGCCCACTCGTTTTCTATAGGGTCCAGTTTAGGGGACTGGGATGGCCATTGCAGATGCTTGATTTTGTGCTCAGTGACCCATTTTTGTTTTGATTTTGATGTTTGTTTTTGGATCATTGTCCTGTTGGAAGATCCAAACATGGCCCATTACAAGATTTTTAGCTCAGGCTGTAAGGTTTTGAATTTTTATCTGTTGGTATTTGATCGAATCCAAGATGCCATGTATCTGAATACATGTCCAGGACCTTTGGCAGAAAATTAGGCCCACAGCATTAAAGATACAGCAGAGTATTTCATTTTACACATGGCGTACTTTATCATCACTGTGTGGACCAAACCCATATTAAGTGTATGCTGCCAAAAAGCTCTTTTTTTTGTTTCATCTGTCCATAGAACGTTTGAAAAGTAACTGACACTACTGGAACTTCAAACGGGACGGGTTCTATGGTCAGATGAAACAAAAACTTTTGCTTTTTTGGCAGCAAACACTTAATATGATTTTGGTGCACACAGGGATAAAAAGTACCCCATGTGTAAAATGAAATACTCTGCTGTATCTTTAATGCTGTGGGCCTAATTTTCTGCCAGAGGTCCTGGACATGTATTCAGATACATGGCATCATGGATCAAATACCAACAGATAAAAATTCAAAACCTTGCAGCCTGTGCTAGAAATCGTATAATGTGCCATTTTTGGATCTTCCAACAGGACAATGATCCAAAAACAAAGATCAAAATCAAAGCAAAAATGGGTCACTGAGCACAAAATCAAGCATCTGCAATGGCCATCCCAGTCCCCTAAACTGGACCCTATAGAAAACGACTGGGCTAAACTTAAAAGAAGATCTGGAGAGATTCGGTGTGGAGGAATGGTCTCTGATCTCCTGTCAGGTGTTCTCCAAACTCATCAGGCATTATATGAGAAGACTCAGAGCTGTTATCTTGGAAAAATGAGGTTGTAAAAAGCATTTAATAAAAGGGGACAAATAATTGTTCCCAATGTGTTTTGGAGAAAAACATTTATTTCATAATGTGATTTTCCTCCCACTTTCAATTATTTTTCTTCAATAAAAGGTTAGATTTTTGTCATAAAAAAAAAAAAATATATATATATATATATCAAAAGGATAAACAATGCAGATTTTTACAGCCATCTTTGATCATATTTGATCAAGGGGGCAAATAATTCTGACCAGCACTGTATTTATTATTCAGATTTACAATTTAATATTTATAATTAGGGATGCACCGATATAGACATTTTGGTTAATTTGGATAATCGATTATGTTTTAATTGTAAAGTCTGATATTATGATCTCTTAATGTTTTTTTCTGTTGCTTAAAAACATGATCATAATAAAGTTAAAATGTTATACATTTAGAATATGTAAATATCAGACATCAAAACATAATATAAGGTAGAAAGATGCATAATGGCTTCTACAGACAGACAATACTCTCTGAGGTACAAAATATGATTTTATATATTTGTATTTATATTTTATATGTATATTCTTTATTATATTTGAGAAACTAGTAGTATAATTTAAATTAATTATGTAATTCTGTTCTTCTGTAATTCTGTTCTTCAAAAAAACAATAGTTATTAAAGGAAATTATGATTATATAGTTTTTTAAAGCTTTTTAATTAAGTTAGATTGTTTTAATATATTCATATTAATAATTAATTATATATTACTTATATATAATTTTTATCTATTTTATATATTTTTAATAATTTAAAATTTTCATATATATATATATATATATTTTTTTTTTTTTTAATTATTATTATTATATCATTTTAATTATATTTAAATGATTTTAAGCCATCCTTTAGCCCCTCTTGGAAGCTCCCCTAGTGGACCCGGCCATCTGGTTTAAAATGACTGATGTGCCATTAAAAATTAGAAATGCCATTATTAGCCAATACCGATGTGATCTACACTATATATATATATACGTATATATATATATATATATATATTGTTGTTGTTGTTGTTGTTGTTGTTGTTGTTGTTGTTGTTGTTGTAATTATCTGCTGAATATTTTTATTACTTGGCATTTTAATATAAATATGCTTAGAGAAATAACTAATATCCATCTCCAGGAGCTGCAGGTGCACTGCACAGAAGGTCATGCTCTGCTCAACACGCTGCTGGTGACCCGAGAGCAGGTGATTCCTTGGGGCGTCCCGCAGTTAGAGGACCGATGCTTGGAGACGGTCCAGCAGGAGTGGGGCTCGTATCAGGCCCGGCTGGGTGAGACCAGATCTCACCTCAACAGCGCTCTTGCCAAACTCCGACAGATTGAGCAGAAGTTCCAGCGGCTGGATAACTGGCTCAAGGGGATGGAGACTAAAGGACAGTTACGCTCCGGCTGTCGCTCTGACAGAGGAACAAAAGAGGCACAGCTACATCTCCTGAAGGTTGGATTCAATGAAAAAAAGATTACAATTTTCTTGTAAAATGCACACCAGTAATCTGTTTTATTCACAAGTTTGAATCGTAGTTACCATAAATCTGGATTGGTACGCTAAAGGTTATAGGTTCAAACCCAAGATGAGGTTATTCCTTCCTGTAACCTACAGTTGCTCCAAGAGAACTGTTCCTGTAGAATATGTCAGTGATATATTGTTGTGATTGTTTCTTCAGGGTTGGCATGAGGAGGTGCTGGCCTATCAGGAGGAGATTGAGGGTCTCAGTGTCCTGGCCCAACAGGTTTTAGAAGAGATGCCCATAAGCAGCAGAGTCAGTGCTAGAGCCACACAACTGACGTCCCGCTATCATGCCCTTCTGCTACACTTGCAGGTACACTTTAAACACACCTTTACCTAGCCAATTAAATGAAAACATACCATAAACCTTCTATAAAGTGTTTATAAATCTAATTGTAATAATCATCTCAGACTAATTCTAACCCTAATAAACAGTATATATTCTATTAATGAATAATCTTTCCAAGAGGGGTTGTGTGAGATTTAGCTACACGTAACTTCTTCAGGCAGTTTTGTATCTAAATGGGGGTATTATTATTTAAAAAAACAAAACAAAAAAAACATTTTTAATTGTGAAAGACTAACCTTAACTCAAACCTTGCCCCTAAAAGACAACCTAAGGCATTTTTAGAATAAAAAAATATATAATTTACTTACATTATTTAGCACTGTTTCCTTCAAGGATATTTTCTCACAATGAAGTCATATTTAACTCATTTTTTGGGATATTTGGCTTTGTAATGATTTGAAACACACATACTATAAATACAGCACAAGAGTTACAATGCTGAATTAAACTATTCATTTTATATGTGTTTACAGGACACTATCAAGCAGCTGAAGGAGGAAATGTCCGTTATTGAAGAGTCCCAGAGTGTCTTTAGCACCTTCTCTGATTGGTTGTGCACAGCGCAAAAGGACTTCAGTAGTGTGACCACTACTACCATTGATGTGGTGGATCGTGTTTCCATGGAGAAAAAGATGAAAAAATTAGAGGTTTGACAAATATGATATTTTATTATTAAGATAAAGCAGCTTTATACTTAAACGTGTGCAATTTTACACTTTTTTTTAAAATGTGCAGTGATGCAGTCAATATATTTTTTTGTTGACAAAATGAATACTTTTTTTCAGTAAGGATGCATTAAATTGATCAAAAGGGACAGTAAAGACATTCACAATGTTACAAAATATTTCTATTTTTAAAAAAATGCTGTTATTTTCTATTCATCAAAAAATCCTGAAAAAATCAATCATAGTTTCCACAAAAATATCAAGTAGCACAACTGTTTTCAACATTGATTATAATAATAGGAAATATTTCTTGTGCATCAAATCAGCATATTAGAATGATTTCTGAAGGATCATGTGACACTGAAGACTAGAGTAATGATTCAGCTTTGCAACACAGGAATAATTAATTTTTTTAAATATTACTGCCCTATTTTTGATCAAATAAATGCATCCTACTCACAAGAGACCTTTTAAAAATATATTAAAAAATCTATTTATGTCTCAGGCTCTGCAGGGTGATATGGAGCTGGGTCACACCTTCCTGAAGACCATGCGTGAAAAGACTGATCGTGCCATGACGTTCCTGGAGGAACCTGAGGCAGAGCAGCTCAAGGAGGAAGTCGACACCCGACTCTCCCAGCTGGAGGCGTTGATCAGAGCTCTGCGGTCAGAGCTTAGTGCCACAGAGAAATCGATACAGCTCTCCAAAGACTTCCTGGACAAATACAAGACTCAATCACAATGGCTTACAGCGACAAAATCACTGCTGGCGTCCCCTGTGGAGCCAAAGGCTGAACTTTACCAAAAAAAGGCTCAGCTAGCCAAATATAAGGTGAGCAAAACAGATTTTTTTGTGAGAAATGAATACAGTTGTAGAGAATTCATTATAATGTTTTATAAGGAGTTTTGTTTGATCCAAGTGGCCATTAATAGCAACATTCAGAGAGTGAGGAATAAACAGGAACAACATGATAAATCACTTTTGTATGAGCATGAACAATTATGCATAGCTTCTAATACAGCCGTCTTCAGAGAGTCATGTAAACCCTTTTCTATGCCCTTTGTCTGCTTCTAGACAATCCAGCAGACCATCCAGTCCCATGAGTCAGCTGTCAAATCGGTTATAGAGAAGGGAGATGCACTCCTTGAAACGATTCGGGACCCATCTGTCAGCGAGAACATTGGCAAGTTGAAAGCCGACTATCAAGAGTTATGCAAGGATGCCAAGGTACTGTCATGCATAATACAAGACCCTTTGAAAACCTGTCTCTGCTACCTGTGTTCCATGCGTTTTGCTGGTGTGTTGTAGGTTCATGTTCAGAGTTTGACGGAGAGCGTGAGAGAGCATGAGGACTATAACAGTGAACTTCAAGAAGTAGAGAAATGGCTGTTACAGATGTCTAGCAGGCTGGTCACTTCTGATTCCACACAAAGTGGCAATTTAGAGACGGCCACACAACAGCTAGCCAGACACAAGGTGTGTGCACTGCTTTTATTGCTATTATTTATATCTTCCAGATATCCCATGAACAATAGCTTTGCAGCAACTTGCAAGCCATAAAACTACTGTTTTTTTTTTTTACATATTTATATTTTTAGATAATATGAATAAACATATTTTGTTTTCAACTACTGACTTTTCTTAGCTTCATTTTTGTCAATTCTATTTCTGATTTGGCCTGTTTCTTCTCAGGCAATAATGGAGGAGATAGCTGGTTTTGAGGAGCGTTTGACCAGCCTGAAGGACAAAGGCGAACGTCTCACCAGTAGCTGCACAGAACAAGTGCAGGCCAAGATCAGTCAGCAGATCCAGGCACACCAGCAGGGAACCAGAGACAGTTATTCAGCTATCTGCAGCACTGCTCAGCGTGTGAGCACTCCTGATAATAAAGGATTGCATTATCAGAAATGTTGCCTTATTTATTTCATAGTCTAATGTTCATTGTTTGGCATCATCAGGTGTATCAGAGTCTTGACCGTGAGCTCCAGAAGCACGTCAGCCATCAGGACACCCTGCAGCAGTGTCAGATGTGGCTGTCCACCGTTAAAGAGGAGATCCAGCTGCAGACGCAGACTCCTTATGGCCTTCAGGAGGCTCTGAAACAGGTAGATGCCACTGAGCAGGAGAGTGATTCTGTGCTAACTGTTACAAACCAGCTTAGAAGGTGTCTGAACAAATTTGAGACAAATATCATATAGATTACAGTAACAATTATAGCATTAAGGTTTTAACATATATATGTGTTTTTCATTAAGGTATATATATATATATATATATTTTTTTTTTAAAGGGAATTGAATAGACATTGTTTACAGCACTTGTAGAGCTATTGTATTCATGTTGTTTTTATTATTATTTTTTGCACATACAGTATATGTTTAAATGATATTTAGTTACATTTTGAATACTTACTCCACAGGTTAAGCACTTCAGGGCCCTACAGGAGCAGGCCAGTACATATCTTGATCTGGTTTGTTCAGTGTGTGATTTATCTGATGAGTCCGTAAGGGCTACAGCTGCCAAAATACAGCAAACCAAAACAATGGTGAGTTTGATCACGCAGACTTAACTAACGCTGTTTTGGGATGTAAAATGTATCTAGTTAATAATAATATGATTGAAATCGTCAATTCTGCAGATTGAGGAGAGGATGACCATTTCTCAAGAGCTGTCAGATAGCTGGAGGGAGATTAAAGAGCAGAAACAGGAACTAGCATCACTTTTCCAGGACATGGAACAGCAATTGCAAAGTCTCTCCAGGAGACCTGCGGAACTGGAGCCCAAGATTGCTCAAAACATGCTTGATCAAGCCAAAGTAAATATATGTGTCTGATCTCGATTCATGTAATGTTTCTATATATTTTAATTTAATTTAATTATATATAAAAATATATTAGGAATATACTGTATATATTGGTAAATTGAACGTGGGTTGAGAAAAAAAAAATTGGCTATGATTTTATTGCTTAATATTATTTTTTACCTGCCCTGGCCTTGATTACATCAGCAGAACGTGGACAAAAGCTAAATGTTTAAAATGTGGAGAAAGTTCTTACATTTTAATGACAGATTATGACAACAGGCATTTTTATTTTTAGAATAATGTGCACCTTTGAATTCTGCACAAAAATACCAGGGAGATTTAATTATAACGTAAAAGAGTCCATTTTCATTTCTCATCTTGTCTCTCTTTTTATGCTTGTCTTTTCTTCTGTGCTCATGTTGCCTGTAGGAATTTGGTCAGCACCTTCAAAGCAGACAAAGCACTCTGACTAAAATGACAGAGCTTGTGAGTAAGCTGACAGAAGGGAAGGAGTCTCCTGAGCATACAGAGATTGGTCGATTGAGTCATGCATGGCTGGAACTGTGTCATCAGGCTAACAAACTGCATGCTCAGAGAGAGGAAGATCTACAAAGGACTAATGAGTATCATGGCTGCATCAGTGCCATGGAAGCCCTCTTTGAACAGGTGTCCAAGGAATGGGATAGCCTGGCCAGGTAGACCTATTATTCAGGATTTAGTGTAAATGTATTCGTATGACACTTTTAATTAGTGCTACATTGAAAGTGTCATTTGAGACTTACATTATTCTTTCATGATTTTGTAGAACTGATGCTGAGAGTTCATCTAATCATTTGGAGGCTCTTCGGAAACTCTCGGTTGTTCTTAAAGAAAAGATAAACACACTTGATGACCTCAAAGAACAGAAGCAAAAAGTAATGTACCACTTAAACCTGGATGACAAAGAGCTGGTGAAGGAGCAGATCGGCCACTTTGAGCAACGATGGACCCATTTAGAGAGCCTCATTGAGAGGAAGATCCAAGACTCCATTGTGACCCTTGAAGACATGGGCCAAGTTGAGGCCCGTTTGAGGGAAGCTCGCGAATGGGCAGAGGAGCAGCAGCCTGCCCTGTCTGAAGCCATGAAGATGAGTCCTCCACCTGAGCTAGCACAGAGTTTCCTCTTTGACCATCTCACCATATGCAGTGAACTGGAAGTCAAGCAGCTTCTGCTGGCCCAGGCTATGAGCGATGCAGATAGGGTTTTAGCACATCTTGGGCTAAACGAAAGGCAAAGACTTCAGCAGCTCATCTCTGAAACTCAAGCAGAAGTGGAGTCCTTAAGCATCAAAGTGGCTCAACGTAGGAAACACCTAAGCAAAGCCTTCACTGAGAGAACCCAGTTCCTGTTGGCTGTGAATCAAGCTATCACCTGGGTCCAACAGAACGAGAAGAAAGCACAAGCAGAGGATTATATAGCCCTACTTCCCGATGACCTATCTAAGCAGGTGAGGACATGCAGGAACATCCAGAGTAGCTTGAGGGCCTACCACAGTGAGCTGACCTCCCTATGGTCCCAAGGTAGGGATTTGATGAAAGATGCCTCTGAAGAAGAGAAATCAGAGATGTTAAAAAAGCTCCAAGAGCTGCAGAATACCTTCGAGGTTGCCCTACAGAAGTGTAGCCAGAGGCTTCAGGAGCTGGAAAAGGTATTGGTGACTAGAAAATATTTCAAGGTAGATCTCGAGAAGATATGCCAGTGGTTGAAGCAAGCTGATATTGTGACCTTCCCAGAGATCAACCTCATGAATGGAGATGCTGAATTAAGCTCGCAACTTACAAAATACCAACAAATATTGGATCAAGCCATGGAATATGAGAACCTTCTGCTAACTGTGCAAAGAACGGGTCAAGAAATACTTCCCACTCTGAATGAAGTCGACCATTGCTACTTAGATGAGAAACTGATTGCTCTTCCTCAACAGTACAATAATATTTTAGGACTAACCAAAGAGAAACAAGAGAAAATACAGCAAGCTATTCTTGCCCGACAGGAATATGCCTCCTTTATTGATATCACCCACAAAGCACTTAAAGAACTTGAGGAACAGTTCTATAATTTGGGGACGCAGTCTGTCAGCCTTAAGACTGAGGAAGTTGTCAGTCTTCTGGCAGATTATAAAGCCCTCCTAGAGGAGTTGACCAATCTTGGACAAGCCGTCAGTGAGCTTAACCAGAAGAAAGAGGGATTTCGAAGCACTGGTCAACCTTGGAGACCTGAAGAAATGACTCAACTTGTTAGCCTTTACAACGGACTCAAAAGATTGATTGAGCAGAGGGTAGAACATCTCGACGACACTCTGGAATCTTTTGAGGACCATCAAGCCATGGCTATGCAGGTTGATTCCGAGCTAAAGGCCACCAAAGAGCAACTGGTGAAAGTTAATGCGGAGACACAGTCAGCTGAGGAGAGATTGAAAAACTATCATGCCCTGGCTGCTAGTCTTCAAGGTGCCAGCTCTCACCTCACTCGACTCATGGAGCAGATGGATAACCTGGTATCCCACATGGATACCGCTGCACACGAGGCTTCAAAGCAGCGGGTGACCTCTTGGCAGGAAGAGCTTCAGTCATTACAGTCAGCTGTTGGAGAACTAATTGTGGAGTGTGAGAACAGGTTTGTGCAGAGTAAAGACTTTGAGACCGAAGTCAATCGGACCTTAACTTGGCTCCAGCAAATCAAAGATGAACTTGGCTCTGAGGTGGTGGTAGACGTCAAGATTGAGAAAGTCCAGGAGGAAATCAGGAAGCAACAGATAATGCAAGAGGAAGTGCAGTCGAGGCTGAGGATAGTGGCAGCTCTTAGCACCAGAGAGAAGCAGAAGTACACCAGTGCCAATGAGCTCGTTCCCGCTCACGTGGACTCAAGTCTACAAGAGATGGCCAAGCTGGAGGCTGATGTTCAACGTGCCCTGAGCTCTAAACAGGCAAGTTCTATTGAAACCATCAATTTAACCAAGACTATTAGTTAAAGCACAAAATCCTTGCATATATCTTCACCGTTTCGTTATGTTTTAGATACTGTGCCCCAACATGGGATGCTGGTGTGCCTACCAGGTCTCTTAATAAGCTAAGCCAGCAAGAGTTCCTTAGTCAACCAATGGTTACCCTACACTCTTAAAAATAAAGGTTCTTTATTGGCATATATGGTTCCATGAAGAACCTTAAATGTCCATGGATCCTTTCCATTGTTCAAAAGGTTCTGTATAGTGCATAGGTTCTCAAAGTGCGGCCCGCGGAAACATTTTTGGCGGCCCGTGATAACATCTGAAAAACATGTATAAAACTGTTCAAACTGTACATTGCTTTGAAAAAATGAATCTATCCGTTTAGTGGTGTTTAGCGGCAAAAAACAGCACCACAAATCCCATTGCAATTTAAAAGGGTATGTTGACCAAGTAATCAATATTCAGTGTGATTTAATGACAAGCTTATTAATAGCCGCGTTTCCATTACCTTTCAAATTTTTCGCTGGCGCGAACACTTGCATTTTCCTATCAACAGTGGAGACAACTTAAAATACTCTATCATTTCTGGTCATACAGAAAATAATGATACATTATTCGCAACTACTTGTATTTGTGTAAACTCATAATAACAAGAAAACATTGTGATTTTGTAAAATAAAATAAAACAATCAGTAGCCTACACGCTTTCATGATTTCCGTGAACTGGAGCGCGAGAACTGAAACAAAATATAGCCTATGTAGGCTATAGCTTGAAATGTCCACTTTTAAACAAATTCGAATTGAAAGCTAATACCTTCTGATTATGTAATCCGTATGAAAGGTGCATTTCTCTCTAAAAGCGCATCTGCTTAACAGCGGAGATAGGGATATGTTTTTTAGCCGAAACTTAGAAAACAATAATTAATAAACAATTAAAATGCCTAGCTGTTTTTTCAGACACATTTATTATCATTTGCTGAAAAAGTCTTTCGATATTTACTTTGTTGCGCAACAGTTGGTGTTGCCAGTTCAAATTAAAATGTTGGTGTTCAACTTTGCGTTTTAAAAAGACAACAACCGTTAATTTTTCGTTTTTCAGTTACGGGTTAAAAAAGATAGATAATAATAATAATAGCGCAAACATTTGCGAAAATCTGCAATAATGGAAACGCGTCTGACAGGCAATGATAGATATGAATGATGATGACTTGTTTGGTAAGCTTCTATTTTAAAAGTTTCTGTTAAAAAAAACTCGCCAGGTTTTGCCTCAGTTATGAATCAAAATGTGTTTATTGCAATAAATATAAACTGTAGAGATGCAATCTGGTCATTAAAATTATTTCAAATGGGATTTTTTTTCTCCCCCGCCCCTTTGGCGGCCCTCAGTTCAATGTTGGGTTACTAAATTGGCCCTCACCTATGAAAACTTTGAGAACCCCTGGTATAGTGGAAAAAGTACTTCACACTTAGAAAAAAATGTTATTTTAAGAATTGTTCCTTGAACGGTTCTTGGGGGAATGGTCCTTCTATGGCATATAAAACCTTTTGAAACCTTAATTTTTAATAGTGTAGCTTACTATTAACTAATGAATCCAAATGTTTCTCATATAGATTACATTAGAACAAGCTCTTGGCTTGTGTCAGAAGTATCACTCCAGAATGCAAACAGCATGTGAGTGGCTGGAGGACGCTGTGGGCTTCTTGCAACAGGCCAGCCTCGGGGTGGACGTGGAGAACTACGAGGAGTGTTTGAGGCAACAAGAAGATATCATGGCCACTGAACAGGAGTTTCTGGGTGTTCTTGAGGAGCTGGAATCGTTGCCACCTCAACTTGAAAACCTGGTCAACCCTACATCCAAAGAGCAGCTTCGACTTAGTGTGGAGTCTGCACAGCAGAGAGGTGTGGAGGTCAGAGACCAGCTGCAGTGCCACCAAGACATTTTAAACAGGTACAGTTTGGAACACAGCAGTTTTCCAGAACATTTGAGCTCTTAGATATATTAAGGGTTTGTTATTGTAAATTGACCCAAGTTTTGATGCCAATAAAGACTACTTATTGTAGTTATAATGTGACAATGTGACCTTTTCAGCTGTGTTGCCCAGTGGAATTCATATCAGGAGGCCAGACAGACAGTCATTGAGCTGATGAATGAGGCAGAGAAGAAGCTAACAGAGTTTTCCACAGCCAAGGCTGCAACGGGCCAGGAAGCTGAAGAGAAACTCAGGAGTCATAAGGTGAGCTAAGTATGCCATATTGACTCTCTTTGTTGAGAAAATAAACTTTTTTTGTAAACAATTGTCTACATGATGATAAACCAATTCAAAATGTCTTCATCTTTGGCCTGCAGTCATTAGTATCCATGGTGAACAGTTTCCAAGAAAAGTTGACTGGTCTGGAAGAGCAAGCATCCCAGTTAGAGCTGATTGGAAGTGACGCCAGTAAAGCCACCATAAGTCGATCCATGACCACAGTATGGCAGCGCTGGACCAGGTTACGCAGTGTAGCACGAGGCCAAGAGAGGGTGCTGGAGGATACGGCTCATGAATGGAGAACTTTCAGGGAAAAGGTGCAGTTTCACTTGTGGCCAAATATTGTTGGACTCCCCATTTGAATGTTATGATGCTCTGTCCCTACACAAATTAAGGAAATGTTAAAATAAAATTTAAATCACAAATCAAATGGTTTGAAATGGTATATTGAACATATTTCAAATATAATGGTACAAGCACTTGGCTTAACAGGTTAATGTCACAAAGAATTAAATAGTTTTTTAAATGAGACAACTGTGTTTTTCAGATGATGAAGGTTAGAGCTGTAACAGAAGAGCTGAAGGGCCGTGTTCCTGAATGCACTGCTGAAAAAGCCTCCAAAGCCACATTGCAGTCACATCTGGACCAATACGAGCTGGTTGGTCAGGACTTAGAGAGGGAGCAGTCTTCTCTAACTCTCCTAAGACAGTATGCTCTCAGCCTGCTACATGATGTGGAGGTGTCTGTGCCAACGGCTGATCATGAGCAATTACCAAGTCTGAAGGAGATCAAAGCTGTGCAAGATAAGCTAGAGAGGTGTGTAATCTTTCTCCAAACCAATATGAAATCCAGCACCAAAATATTATGTACAGTGCAAAATATGCTAATCTGTTTAGTACTTTTGAAACCTGTCAAAGAAAAGAGTACACTGTTTTTTTCTGATTTTCAGGCATCACTAAGATTTGCTAATACCAATATGTTGATATATATTTTGTACAATTTTAGTTAAACTATTAATTCAACTGTCTTAAGTAATCAATGTATTTGTAGCTTGTGCAAATGGTAAAAAGTGATTGATTGCTAACCAGTTTAATGTCAGTGTAGTTTTGCTTCCAATTAATGGCTTGAACAGAACAATGCTGATAATTAGCCTGTACCAGTAATATTGACTGAAGGCTAATTTGTACAATATGTGTCTCTCGTAGTTTCCTGCAGAAGGCCAGGACAGGAAAGACTCGGGTCCAGCAGGAATTATCGGACAGGGAAGGTGTGGAGAGAGAACTAAGTCTGGTCAAGAGCTGGATCCAGGACTCCAGGGAGCTCCTGCTGAACCCCACATCTGATCTGGACATTCTCACACAAGAATTGGAGGTGAAAAAAAATGAAACCGTATTTAGTATCCAACAATATTTTTTTTCAAATTTCAGTATGCTACACTGTTGACACAATTTGCATGTTTAAATAAGTGAAGTTGAGCTCATTGCATTATGGGATGCACTACCCAATGCCATATTTCTAGATACTATGAATTTGAGCAAATGTAGTGTGTCATCCTGGTTTTGCATGGATATAGAAGATTTACATATTGTTCACAGTATACATACTATAGTAGAAGTATGTAAGTAGAATGGTAGAATGAATTTGCCTGTCTCAATTGTATTTTAAATTTGTGCAGGTGATGCATGGAGAGCTGATCACTCATCGTCAGAACGTGGACAAGCTTGCAGAGCAGCAGCAAAGTAAATACTTGGACCTGTACACTATTTTACCATCCGAGATCTCAATGCAGCTGGCTGAAGTGTCCCTGGCACTGGGATCCATTGAGGACCAGGTACATAATTACAGTTTTTATTGTTTTCATAGTGTATTAATTGGCAGTTTCTTACTAAATCATAGGAGACCATTTTTTGAACAATATTATTACCCTTTTTACTAACACCTCATAATATAAGATATAAATGAATTAATCCATACCTTTAGGTTCAAGCCAAGGAGAGAGACATTCAGAAGACCAGAGTTATCAAAGAAGAGTTTAACTCCAGAATTCATGATGTGTCTGAAAAGTTGAAGGCCATCTCTAGCACTCTGAAGGAAAAGGCCACTGATATTGACCAGGCCAAAGATGAGGCCAGAGTAAGTGTTGCGTCCTAATAATCTTTATATTGCTAACATTTTAATGTGTTTTCTATAAACAAATGTTCACTGCCTTAAATGGCTATAAAGTACGTGAACTCCTTGCTGTATTTCTAGCGTCTCTGTGATGAACTTGACGGCTGCGGAAGAAATCTCGCTGAGCTAGAAGCCGCAGTGCAGGACTTTGGTCGCCGTAACCCTCTGATAGCCAGACAGCTAGCTGATGCAATTGCCAAATTACGAGAGATCCATCATCACACTCTTCGACTGGCTGAATATAAGACTATATGGTTGAAGAAGGTAAGATAGATTATGTTTTACTAATAGACAAAATTAACATTCAGCTAATAAGACAATCTCACTGAAAATGAACCTACTTCCTACATGCTCATTTATTACTTTTGAGAGTCTTTCAAACATTGTATGTGACGTGATGCGTTTTTTCTCATAAGGCGGATGCACATTTAGATGAGTACAACGAGATGTTTGAGTTCATAGTGAAGTGGACAGACAGAGCCAAGAGCCTGGTGAAGGCCAACATCATCTGGAACTCCTCCTCGCACCTGCAAGAACAGATCAGGATGTATCAGGTGAACTACAATGCACACAAATCAAATGTGTATATAACATTTTAAAGGTGCTCTAAGCGATGTCACACGTTTTTTAGGCCAAAACTTTTTTTGTCACATACAGCAAACATCTCCTCACTATCCGCTAACTGCCTGTCCCCTGAACACACTGTAAAAAAAACGCGGTCTCTGCAGACACCCCAGGCTCCAAAAACCGCAACAAAAACAAACTGGGCTAACCCGCACCACAAAACATAACAAACAGTTCCAGCCAATAACCCACATGAAGGATTTGAGGGGTCATTGTGCAGATGAGGAGGAGGGAGGGTCTAGCTACTGTAGCATCCGTTTTGTTTGACAATAATTCGAACAAGATGTGACGTCACCCAACATCGCTTAGAGCACCTTTAAGTGCATTTTGGTGCAATTATCTGTTGTCTACAGTAAGCATTAATAATCTGTGCTTTTGACCCTGCAGTCTGTTCTGCGTGAGTCGCGTGAGCTCCATGGTGACATGGAGGCCATGCAGGAGAAGGTGGAGATACTGTCTGAGACGCTGCAGGTGGAGGCCATGGGACAGCAGGTGTCAGAACTGAGCCGTCACACTGAGGAGCTGGAGCAGAGCATCAGATCACGACTGCAGAGTCTACAGGACGCAGCGAAGGTTTGAGCACCTCAACACGCCTAAAACGATTTCCTGCTTCCTCAGATTTAAATATATTTATTACATTCTGTCAACTACAGTAGCTCAGCATGACTGACTTTATTTCTTTTAGGATATGGAGAGGTTTGAGAATGAAGTGAAGGCCCTGCATGTGTCTCTGGAGCAGGTTCAAGCTACTCTCACGTCTCCTGAACTGGCCCGACTCAGTCTAAAAGAACAACTGACTCAAAGACAGGTACATTTATCTGCTTTGATCCTGAATATATCATTTATTTGAGCCCTATTATTCCATGCACAGCCTACTTGACTGCATTATAGATGTGTTCTTGATATGGGTAATACAATAAAATTTAAGTTTAAATTTAGTTATGGAGCAGTAGCTTAGTAGTCTGGCTGTAATGTACATTGTTGAAGATCTGGTAACAGAAAAGTTCTTCTGCTTAATTTTTGAGTGCTTTCTGTGAACCTGGTTTCTGTTACATAAATACATTATTTTAGTGTGGAAAGAAAGGAAACAATTTTTGTTCTTAAAATGTTTTTTGTTTTTTTGTGTTTTTCAGCGTTTGCTCGCAGACATGGAGAGCTTCAAGCAGCAGGTAGAGGACGTGCAGGAGTGTCATAGCGCTCTAAGAGTCCCTGAGGAAGTGGTGACCAGTTTGTCCATCTGTCGCACAGCTCTGAATCTGCAACAAGAGGCCAGTCAGCTGCAGCACACCGCCATCCAGCAGTGCAACATCCTGCAGGCAAGTCAGAAAACGCATCCAGGCAAGCATTCGTTGTCCTTGCTCTTTCGGAATACAAACAGTACTTTGGACAGATAATGCTGGAGAATTATGTCCACAGATAGAGGTTGGATAGTACTGTATGCGCCACAAGTTTATTGAGAGTGCTAATGAACAATATATTACTACTGTTTCACTATGGAACACACCATAAATTATCCTGAATCCTGAGCGCTTATAGCTTATTAGGCACAAATGCTGTCTTTGTTTTATGATCTGTAAGGATTATAAATTTGGGATGTATTCAGAGGGTTATTTTTTAGAATGGGTCAGGTTTTGCTAGATTAAATGTCCCCACAAACACCAGGCTAAAATCTTTAAGTCTACATGATGTCACAGCTTCGTAAAGGAACTAAATAGTGTATTAATTTACATTTAAATATTTCAAAGGTGTCTGAAATAGGTTAGTTAAGGGGTAAGGTTAGGGTGTAGTAATTAACCCAATGTAAGAAGTCCAGTAGGACTCATCATGATACAAAAATAAATGTGTATGATCTCTGTTTTAGGAGGCAGTGGTGCAGTATGAACAGTATGAACAGGAAGTCAGAAACCTGCAGGCCATGATTGAAGATGCTCACCGGGTCATTCAGGACCAACCTGTGAACACCAGCAACATCCAAGAGCTACAGGCACAAATTCATCATCATGAGGTGCAGTGATATTTTAGTATTATTTATACTATTATAGTATTTATTAATATTACTGTCATAATTTTTATTAATATTTTCATAAGTTTCATTAATCATTCATGTTTCTATATAGCTTTATTTTTATTTCAGTTTTAGTTAAGGTAATTTAAGTACTTACAACCTACACACATTTCTGTTTATTTCAGTCAAGGCAAAATTTCTAATTTTCATTTAAGTTTAGGTTTTTCATCTAATATTTATATTTTATTTTATTTTATTTTAGCTTTATTTCAATTGGCAAATTTTTTTTGAATAGTTTTAGTTAAAAATAGCAACACTGATGAGGTGTCATGTATATTCAGTGATATACCGCATATATCTCACGTATACACCTCAGTGATGCCACACTAGCTATATTTCCATCCACCTATCTTTATGCAAATTTTTGATTATAGCTTCAAAAAACCTGGATGGAAATGCCAAGATGTGCATAAATTCTAAAAATGCACATAAAAAATGTATGCGGCCAATTTAGGATTATCATTTTTTAATCCGATAAGAAGATATGCACAATAACTTTGAAAGCAAGATAGCATAACCGTATTTGTTGTGTTTCATCTGCGCGCTCTGAAGCTCAAGTCAGTTATGATGAAAAAGAGAAATTGTAGCAACTTTCATTTATATTAAAGATATTTTACGCCAATTTCCCAGGAAGTGATGATTTAGTTCTCTTGAACACATGGGGTGGAAACGTTGCTTTATTATATATTATATATTAAAGTTTTGCATACAAGTTAAATTCGCGATTTTGGATGGAAACATAGCTACTGTCCTCAAATCTCATTTTTGTTGACTTCTGTTTGTGGTTAGCCATGCTGATCTTTCCTGTTTTTTGCATTAACCTAAAGGGCAGCTAAATAACATCTTTTGTCATCTCTTCTGTGTTTATTTTTATCTAAACAGGAACTGGCCCTGAAAATTAAGGGCTACCAGGAGCAGATTGCATCTCTGAATTCCAAGTGTAAGATGCTGACGGTGAAAGCTAAACACGCCACCACTCTCCTGACAGTGAGTGATGCAGAGGGTTTAACTGAGAGTTTGGAGGAACTGGACGGTGATGCTATTAAAAGAAAGAGCCAGTCACAAGTCTCGGTACGTTATTCTGAACGTGGGCGTGCCAGTATAATCGTGGAATAAGCAAACAAACTAGAGTAGTAAATGTCTCAAAAAGTGATTGAACAAAGTATTTGTTCTTGTATTCCAAATAATTGTGTGCACTACAAAAGATTTTTTAATCATATTTAATAATTTAATCAGAATATTTGTCTTGTATTAAAAATATAGAATCATCCTTAAAACAAGGTCAATATACTTGAGAATAACATAAGATATTAAGACTTTTAAGAAAAAATGGATCTTTAATATCTTTAGTTTCTATTTTATATTCTAATGACTATCGCCAGGAAAATAGCTAAATAATCTGGCATGGCTTAAAAAAAACATACATATATATACATAAATATATATATATATATATATATATATATATATATATATATATATATATATATATATATATATATATATATAAAACATAAATGTCTTACCCTTTTAGCGTTTCTTGTTTTAAGCATAAATCTAACTAAATTTAGGTCTAAAACAAGAAGAAAAAAAATCTGTGAATAATATATTCCTTGAAAAACAAAACATGCATTATTTTACAAAGTATTGCTTTTAAAAATATATTTATTAAATGTAAATGTAACTTATTTTAGATATTTTTGCATGAAAACCACCTAAGTACTGAGAAAAAAAGAGAAGCAAAATAAGAGATTACCCTCTTACCTGAACGGTCTTTATTTACTCATCTCTCAGCGCTCTTTGCATGTCATAATCACTGAACGTTACAGCTCTGTGAACTGACTGACTAATATCTTCTGCTCCGTGAATCTCTCTGATTGTGATGCTGTCAGATGTCGGCTGGTCGCCGTCAGTCTCTCCTGTCTCCTGTGACAGAGGAGTCTGGGGAGGAGGGCACCAGCAGTGAGATCTGCTCGCCTGCTTTCTGTCGATCTCCCTCTCCTGTCACTAACACTGAAGCAGCCATTAGCAAGGTATTAGTAGTAATGTCAAAGCATTTGGTGCTTGATCTTGTTTCTCGCAGACTTTTCCTTTGCTGCCCTTTTGCCATTGTCAGTTTCACCTTAATCTGTGACAGACAGCAGTGTAGTGACTTTTGTTGCACATTAACATGATGTATTTTATTTTGCATTGGTTTTATTTGGACTGTCCTAAATGTAGATGTCCATGGGAAGAGCCACTCTCACCAGAGCTCCCCTCCAGGAGCTGTACAATCCCACGCTGGAGTCTGTAGCCAGTTTAGATGATCTTCAGCGTTCATGGGAGACCCTGAAAAATGTTGTACGTTGGTCTTTTGTGTTCAACAGTCAGATGCGCCAGTATTTAAAATCTGGTCTTTGAGTTGTGATTATCTTGTGTTTTGCAGATAAGTGAAAAGCAGAAGACGCTCTACGAGGCTCTGGAGAAGCAACAGCGCTATCAGGGATCTGTACAGTCCATCTCTACTAAGATGGAGTCCATCGAGATCAGATTAAACGAGCCCCCTATGCATGATCTCAGTCCTGACAGACAAATGGTCCTATATCAGGTGAGCCAATTGTAGAATTGAAGTTCTGAAGGATTTTCTCGTTTGCCTTTGCTCAAGCTGTAGACTATTGGAGCTTTATAAGAATATGGATGCAGAACAAAAACAGATATCATCATACTGCTATATTCCTCCAGAATCAGATGGAGGAAATCGTCAGACTGCAGGATGATATAGATGGGCTTCAGTCCAGCTTGACAGAAGAGCTGATGTCTGATGTCGTGGACTCGGACTCTTCGGATCAATTGGCCCTGCAGTCCACACTCACTGTGCTGGCGGAGAGGATGGCCACCATACACATGAAGGCTTCAGGAAAACGCCAACTTCTTGAGGTCTATCTATCTATCTATCTATCTATCTATCTATCTATCTATCTATCTATCTATCTATCTATCTATCTATCTATCTATCTATCTATCTATCTATCTATCTAGTTTTAGTGAGCAATTAAGCTTGGTTTACATTCTTGGTTTACATTTAATCAATTAAATTTCAAAACTACACAAGATACAAAGAAATAAGGTTATAATGTAAAATAATATATAAGTTATTTAACAAATAATAAATATACATTTTATAATAACACAACTGTTCAGAACTGTTCACAACTGTTCAGAAGTTTGGATTGCAAAGATTTAATATTTTTGAAAGAAGGCTGGTGAACATCAAAAATACAGTAAAAAATGTGAAATATGATTACGACGATTTAAATAATCTTTTTCTATTTTAATATTTTGAAATTAAATATTTTTAATATTTAATAAATAATTCCTGTGATGGCAACAGGTGAGACATAGACTAATGCAAAGAAAATGAGGGGGTGGGGCAAAGACATGACAAACAAAGGAGCACATGGCGAACATAACAAACATCAACCACAAAACACAAAAACACAGAAAAGACAGACCCGGCTGGTCAGCCGAGAGTCCTGACAGATGCCCAGTAGATATTCATAGATGTTTATGGTGATGTGTATAGGAGCGACAGAGTGAACGAGTGGAAAAGCAGCAGCAGGTGCAGGCTTTACACAGCTACCTGAACCAGGCAGACCAGCTGGACCAATGGCTGCGGAGCACTCGTGGTAACATCACTTCCTGCTCTCAGGACTCGAAAGACATGGAAGAGCAACTCAGAGACTGTCAGGTTAGAGCGCCCTCTACTGCCGATTACTAAAATATGTAAATTATTTATGATTTACTGTTTAATATCTAAAAAAGAAAATGTATTATTTTGTGCTCCCCTGCGAAGGCCTCGTTCCCTTCCCTTTACCTCTGTACAGATAAAAAGTTATCAGAATGATTCCATTTCGCATGGATACGCGAAAATGACAAAACATTCTGTTTTATGCAGGCCAGACAAGTAATTTGTCAATGTCAATTTGTAAAGAAAGACTATGTGCCTAGGCACATATATATTCAAATTCGCATAGCTATAGACTAAACACATAATATACAAGTGCACGCATTCATTGTTTTCACAGATTCACGGTTTTGAAGTTTACACGGAGATGATAACGTTTTCAAAATTTTTCAAAACTTGTACCTTTGAACCTATTTCAAAGTTTGCGTTCTCGGGCCACTAAACACTCTTGTCCTGCAAATGAACGGCCACAACACATTAAAAGTTGTATGTTTTCAGTTAAAACAGTGTTGTGCAACCGGCCCCTAAGTTAATAACTAATGATCGTTGCGACAGAAGTGAATCAAACTAAACTAACTTTAGCTGGACAATAACTTTATTCTAGAGCTGCTGTAAATCCAAAACAATCTCTGCTCCTTTAGTTTCCTATTATCACTGTAAAGCTGCTTTGAAACAATCTATATTGTTAAAAGCGCTATATAAATGATGGTGACTTGACTAGACTTGTTATCTATCGACATTAAGGCCTGCTTTGTGTTTTAAAATGAATGAGTTTTTGTTAATTCAGAGAACAGGATACTTCGTTATCCGTAAACAGCAGTATTAAAAGGCCTCTGAGCATTCAGATGGATTGATTCTTAAGCGTCTCTGGCACGAGTCATAATCAGATTATGCAAATGTATCAGCGTAACACAGTTCACAGTTGGCTTTGAGGATATTAGAGGATTCCTTTGAGAGGACTGGTCACTTCTGTTCCATCTCTTATTGCATAATCATGAGGGTGACTGCAGCATTAGTGCTGAAAGGGGTGGGGCTTCGTCTTTGTGCATAAATGCAAACTGGCAGATGTCCCAATGTGGAACACCTTGACTTTTTTTAGTTGCATATGCACTGTGTTGACAATTTTCAAGTGAATTTTTGATATTATTTTAAGTACTTTTATACATTCTTGTTGTTATCCTCAAGAATGCATGTTTACTGTGAGCATGGCACGTGAGGGATTACGGATAATGTTGTAGGAGTTGGTAAGGTTCTGGGATGAGAGCTGCAGAACCATGTTTGAGCTGGCCTCTCTTCTGTTGCTCCTGCAGAACATGCTTCTGGAGATTGAGAAGAAGGTGCTGGCTCTCTCCGAGCTCTCCAGACACAGCGAGAATCTTCTTCTGGAGGGCCGAGCGGAGAACAGGGAGGACGCGGAGCAGCTCGCCAGGAAGTTGCGTACGCTGAAAGGCAGCCTGCTAGAGCTGCAGAGGATGCTGCAAGACAAGCAGGTCAACATTCAGGTGAGACTGGACCTCTGAATCAAGGCTGGAAACTTTGACATGTTTGTTCTAGAGGTTCATTTGGAAACCCTAAAAAAGTACTCAGGCGGGATGTTAGCGCTATTACTTTGATATATATGTCATGATACTGAACGAATTCTGTGTATACTAAATATCATTGTATTAAATGGTGCTCCAAATCCCTTCAAGTTCCATGGCCAAAACATTATAATGGTACATAATAGTAATAATAATACTAATAGTAATACATTTTATTTGTATAGCACCTTTCATAGAATAATAATAATAATTGTTATTATTATAATAAAAAAATGTATCCACTATTAACACCTTCTCTGACAGTGAGGAGGAATGAAACAAAACCATTCATTTTTATTATACAATCTTATATTAAATCAATTGTAATATATTTTTAAAGTTTTTAAAAACTGCAGAAACTTAAACTATTTTTCTACAACAACAAAAAATGTATGTTAAAGTAAACAAGGTCATTTTCTGAAAGTAAAATCCATGGTAAAATAAAAAAAAGATTTTGGTAACACTTTACAATAAGATTTCATTTGTTAACTTTAGTTAATGTATTAGCTAACATGAACTAACCATGAGCAAAACATTTGTTACTGCATTTGTTAGTCTTTGTTAACATTAGTTAATAAAATATACATATGTTCATTGTTTGTTCATGTTACTTCAGTGCATTAACTAATGTTAAGAAATGCGACTTTTTATTTTAACAGTGTATTAGTAAATGTTGAAATTAGCATGAAAAAAGGATAATAAATACTGTAAAAGTGCAGTTTATTATTATGTTAACTAATGTAGTTAACTAATATTAACCAGTTAATGTTAACCAATAATCCCTTAATGTAAAGTATTTTATTATAATAAAGGTTTTATTTTAATACAATTACATTAAATATTAAAATCAAATAATAGGTTTTATTCAAATAAAATATATATTTTATAATAAATTTGAATATAATTCTGATAATTTCTTTCCGAGTCAAATTTGAGAGAATTTTTTGTGAGATTCTCTAAAAGTTTTGTCTTTTATTTCCTGCAGGCGACTTTAATTTGGAAGGAGTTGAAAGGCCTTCAAACATCATGTGTAATAATGATATATTACATCATAGTTTTTTGCCTTGTCACTCCGTGTGCAGAATAATTCAGCAGCACTGGGTTCTGGGTCTGAATACCACAATCTCATGCATGGCTTCCTCTTTTCCTACTGTTATTCACAAGAATATTGCAGAATATGAGAATGACGACTGATTATTTGATTCATGATTATATGATCTTTTGATTTTATTGTAATTCAGTTCAAACAAGGTATTTACGGTATTCGCGACTATTAATCTACTGTAAGTACTCATGTTTGCATTGTCCCTCTCCCGCAGGATTCCCTTCAGGAACCGTCAGACTCCAGTGAATCAGACTCCAGTCTGTCCCAGAGTCCAAACATGCAGGACTGGCTGGCCCAGGCCCGCTCCACACGCAGCCTACAGCACCAGGACACCCTCCAGAAACAGAAGGTACATAACATTTCACTAGAAGAAGAGTGATCAAAATATCTGGAACTATCAACATTGTGTCCTCCAGTGGGACTGAACCTGTAGGTTGTTTTAAATAAGAAAGCATCTACTAAATGAGGAATGATAATATATTATGTTCATTCAGGAGCTCGAAGAGCAGCTTGCAGAGCAAAAGAAACTGTTGAAATCTCTAGCAAGTCGTGGAGAGGAAATACTCACCCAACAAGCATCGCCCGTCAGAGCCAGGTACCATTAACCTGCATTTCTCTCTCCCTGCTGCTCACTGTTTCCTATCATTTTTCTCTTTACAATTCTGTCTGTCAAATCTTCTGCAGTGCGACGGAGACCCTGTCCCCTGATATAGAGCTGGAGGGAGACAGTCAGGCTGTGAAAAAACAGAGGAGAAAGAGATGGGAAAGTCTGAAAAAAGATATGGTCACTAAACTACAGCTCCTCATGAACACCCTGGAACAAGACAGCAAACAACCGGTACACGACTTCTTTACAGTATCCACATCGCTCAAATGTAGAGTAGTTGACCAAAACATTAAAAATTGCTGGCCTAAAATATGCATTTTTATCTAAAATCTTAATCACTTTTTTGCAGATTACCTGATTAGCTATAAAGTGTGACAAGTGAATTTCTGAAAGTGCATACATTCAGTGCAGTCTCTCAGTTAATGAGAATACAACTATTAGGGGTGGGAATCTTTGGGGCACGTCAAGATCCGATCCGATTCTGGGAGTCACGATCTGATTCCAAGACAAATCTTGATCTGCTTTTTTTTTCTTATTAATTAGTTTACAACTTGGAAATCTCAAAACCTTTTTTTTTTCAATGATATGTAATGATAAATACTTTTCAAAATAATTACTAATTAAAAAATGTAATTAAACAATTGTATACTCAGAATTTTAAATATGTAAACTAATATTCTCTTCATATGCTTAATATAATCTTCAAAACCTACAACAAGTAGTAGGCTAAATAATTAAGAGGAACAAAGAAACATATTACAAGCAATAAACAAAGAATGCTTTCAGTAGAGTTTCTGAACGTTTTCCATTCAAGGGCAGTGAGTGATTTTACTCTTTCTCAGCTTTATTGTTGTTTGATTATTAATGATGACATCATAGACAGAGGGGGTATCTAATAAGCTGCATTCACACTAATGCACAGATCTCTTTTGAAATATAATGTTTTTTGTCCTGTCCAATCCCTTAAGACATAACTGACTGTGTTTACATTAATTTCGTGTCATAAGAGCATTTTGAGGTGCTTGTACATTTAACCACTTACACGGAGTTGCACACAGCCGCATTGCCCACTGCATTCCAAACGACATAAATTGCCTTCATACAGCATTTGTAAGGAAAATAATGGCGGGCGAGACCGCACTCTGCAAGTGTATAACATCAAGCAAAGCCCATGTTTCTCACAATGCATATCCGGTGCAGTGAAGTCTGAGAATGTCCTTGTGATTTGCTTCAACCTTTCCGAACTTTATGAAAGATTATTTTATGTATGGTTTGTGTGGTGTGTGTGTGTGTGAGGAATTGGAAGCAAGCAGAAACGGGTGTTTCTAAAGCACACTCAGCGTCATCGCACATCTGCGGTTAAAAACTAAACTCAGAATCAATCCTGAATCATTGGAGAGAGAATAGTGATGCATCTATTTTTTTTCTCCCAACCCTAACGACTATACAATTACAATGTATACTTGTATACAGTTAGTATACATTACATTTACAATAATGCAATTGGCAGATGCTTTTATCAATAGCAACTTAAATTGCATTTAAGGCATAAATTTGATAAGTTTCCTGGAAATCAAACCTATGACCTTGGCATTCATCTCATAAATCTTTTTATCAATCTATGTTGCATAATACTATCAGTCTCTCTTTCCCTTTTTCTGCATTTGGGTTCTCAACTATCATTTTACTTTAAACTTTAGCACTATTCTTTTTGTGGCCTAGCTGCCTTCAGGGAATGCAGAAATTCTTGCATAACTGGAGCACAGTTGTAACACTCGGAAACTCTCTTTGTTGGTGGAGGATTTCGTAAATGTTTTATTTTTTCTAACAGTTTTACTCCAGAAGTGCTTGTGTGAAGACTGCCGCCCCGGTTTATAAGAGAGAGACTCACGTCCAGGACAAGTCCAGCCTGATGTCTCTGCACAATGGATTCAGTCAGACAATAAAGGAAATAACCCCTCAGGTAGACACATTTACATAAAACAGTTCTGGTGCTGTGATGCATGCAGTTGTGATAACACAACAATTGAGTATTGAATTGAATTTTATTAATGCACCTAGTTCCTTAACAGCCTTAACATTTAGGCTAAAGAACGGTAGTACTTGTTATGAATGTTTACACACCATAACCATGATAAAATCACTATAATGCACAACCTATTGCTTAACTTGACTGCTTATCATATCAGCATGTGCGTGTCGTGTGTGTCCTAAACAGTGTATAATGTGTTATTGTTTCTACAGGCCACAGAGCGCGAGGTCATTCTGATGGAGCAGCAGCTTTATTCAGCAGTCACAGCCTCTTCCTCTTGGGTGGATGATGTGGAGAACACACTGTTTTCTGGCCCTGCGCTGCTGACGGAGAACGCTGAGACACAACTGTCCAATTATGAGGTCTAAACTTTGAACAGCAAATTTTGCTAGATAATATCTGATTCCTATCTGAGTCTCTTATGCTCTCCAGGGGTGCATTTATTTGATTAAAAAAAAACAGTTATATTGCGAAATATTATTACAATTTAAAATAACTATTTTCTATTTGAATATATTTTAAAATGTAATTTATTCCTGTGGTTCAAAGCTGAATTTTCAGCATCATTACTCCAGTCTTCAGTGTCTTTCAGAAATCATTTAAATATGCTGATTTGCTGCTCAAGAAACGTTTATTATTATTATCATCAATGTTGAAAACAGTTTTCATGTTAGTTTTAGTTTTAGTAAATTTAGTACTTCAACTTATTTATTTGAGTTTGTTGCCAAGGGAGCATTTCTCATTTAAGTTTTTTAACAATACTGCCAACTGTGAAAAGAAAAACTATACATGTAGATAGAGCTGTAGAATTAACTGAAACACTTCTATAAATATTGTATCTATATTTTTTGCTTGCCTCGCAGACATTGGGGAAAGAAGTGATGGAGGTGACCAGGGTGGCCAGCCAAAGCCAGGGCCTGATCGCCAGCTCTGTGGGTCTCTCTGAGGAAGAGCAGAGCCTGATGAAGGATACTCTGGACTGTCTGACGCGACGCTTGGGAGCCCTGGACTCGGCTCTGGACCGTCGCTGTGACACCATGCGGAGCAGAATGCGGGAGCTCACGGCTTTCCAGGTGGGAATCAGGCCTGATGGGCACCATTCAGTTCGGTACATGAATGCAACACTGCGACATCATCTCAGTTCCTGTTTCTTTTCAGACGGAGTTGCAGCATCTCTTTACAGCGATTAGTGAAAGCAAGTTCCAGGTTATCCAGAAAATGGCAGGAGTTCTTGACCACACAACAACTAAACAGCTTGAAGTAAGACATTTTTTTGATTATTTATTAATGCATTGGATTAACAGTGATTTTAGTTGTATATCAGTGTCATTTTAGTAATTTATGTTATTCATATACCATTATAGTATTCATTAATATTGAATTAGCTTTCATTTTTATTTTTTCAATTTTATTTTGATGTTAGTTTAAGTTATGGTCATTTTGTAAAGTGCTGTTGTCAATTTTAGTTGTTTAAAAAAAAATAATAATTGTGTTTAGCTTGAATTTATTTTAATTTCAGTTTTATTTAATTTTTTCAGTTTTAGTCATTTACTTTTGAAGTAATTTTATTACCTCAAATTAAAGGCAGAGTTCACCCAAATTTTTTTTTAATTCTGTCATCATTTACTCACCCTCAAGTTGTTCCAAACCTGCATGAATTTCTTTCTTCTGCTGAACACAAAAGATATTTTGAAAAAAAGTTGATGGACCCCATTGACTTCCATAGTAATTTTTGAGTAAATGATGACACAATTTTCATTTTTGGGTGAACGAGCCCTTTAAGCTAAGTTTTTTATACATTTTTTATATTTTATTTTAGCTTTATTTCAATTTACAAAAATGATTGGTAATAGTTTGTTTTAGTTAACAATAACAACAAAAATAGCACAATTATTGCTGTGAACTCATGTGTCATCGCTGTGTCATTTTTGTTCTGACAGACTATTGCGGAGGTAGAAGAGACGCTGAAAGACTTTGAGCACAGAATAACAGAGCTGAAAGCCAGAGGGGCGGAGCTACACCCTGACCAGTTCTCCACCAATGAGCTGCTGAAGCTACAGGTACACGACCAATCATTGGCATCAACATGGGCAAAAATATACACTTTTATTCTTACATTCACTTTTGTGCACTATATTATTATAAAAAAGAGAAGCAGACAATATAGTCCTAAAATATAATAGTTAAGACCTGAAATACCTGGGCCTTCTCAAAGTTGTCCATGTGTGTGCTGGACAGGATGCTTATGAGGAGCTGGTGATGACGGTGGGCTCTCGACGGAGCGGGCTGAATCAGAATATGGCACTGAAGAATCAGTATGAACGAGTTCTGCAAGATCTTATTGATCTGGTTGACACGGCCCAGGATAAGATGACCGCTGACCAGAAGATGATTGCCAGCTCAGTAGAGGACGTGCACAGCCTTCTAGACAAACACAAGGTACACCAAACTCCTAAACACATCTTGTGTGTGTGTGAAAAATATGTATATAACCTTACTTCATCATGTGTCCCTAAATGCTTAATTTACAGGAATTTTTCCAAGGCTTGGAGTGGCACATGGTCCTCACTGAGACATTCTACAAGAAAATTAGTGCCTTTGTTTTGCCACGTGAGCGTCAGACTCTGGAGGAGACGCTAGCTCGCGCTCAGGATGTGCTCAAGCAAGCGCACAAAAAAGGAGTTGAGCTGGAGTGCATCTCAGAGGTAACATGATTTCTATTCGGTATATATATATACACAAACTGTTGTTCAGAAGTTTGGGGTTTCAGTAACATTTACAGACATTTATAATGTTACAAAAGATTTATATTTAAAATAAATGTTCTATTCACCCAAAAATGTTGCATAGTTTCCAGAAAAAATATGAAGCAGCACAACTGTTTTGAACATTTACTTTGAATGTTTATTGAGCAGCAAATCAGCATATTAGAAAGATTTCTGCCGGATCATGTGACACTGAAAATACAGATGCTGAAAATTCAGCCTTGCCTTCACTGGAATATGCATTTTTAATATATATAAAATTTTAATTGTAATCATATTTTACAGTATTACAGTTTTAACTGTTTAGATGAGCATACAAGACTTCTTTCAAAAACATAAAAAAATCTTACCATCCACAAACTTTTGTATTTGTGTGTGTGTGTGTGTGTGTGTGTGTATATATTATAATATATAACAATATATTATATGTGTATAACAATATATTATATATATATATATATATATATGTATGTATGCGGCTTCGGGCACATCCCAAATATTTATAAATATATGCATAGTAGCATTTATATTTTGAAGTATGCAGCTGTTTCCTCTGTACTTATCTGTTTGTATGTTTGTGACTTTATCAGACATGGAGTCGTCTAGTTTTGGACTATCAGACCCTGCACCGTTTGCTAGAGGCTGTGGAGGGCAGTCTGCCGAGGGTCGGCCTGGTGGAGGAGACAGATGAGAGACTGAAGGAAAGAATAGAGCTCTATCAGGTACATAATAAAAGTAACAAATCTTCAGGCATTTTAAAATGAGATATCTGGAGTAACTTGCCAACATGGGTATGATTAGTGTATAAGGATAGATAATCTAATAATACCAGACTAACTGTATGCGATCAACTTTCCAAATTGACCTTCCACGATCTTCACCTAAGGGCCTGAAGGCGAGTCTGATGGAGAACCAAAATAAGCTGCATCAGGTGCTGGAGGAAGGGAAGCTTCTTCTGTCAGATGTGAGCTGCTCCAGCCTGGAGAACCAGCTCACTCTTTTGGGCGAGCACTGGCTCAACAACTCCACCAAGATTAACAAAGAGCTACACAATCTGGACTCCATCCTAAAGCACTCAACCAGGTCAAGAGCTAAGTTTTAGACTGAAATTCATTGTTTTATTGATTTTATTCTATAATCTTCATGGTGATGTGTGCTGGTTATTTGTCACAGGTATAAGCATGAGTTTGTTGAATTGAGTCGCTGGCTACAGGAAGCTCTGGAACGCTTGGCGTTCTGGAACACACAGACTGTTGCTGGTCCTCAGGAGCTGGAGACTGTTAAAGACCAGCTATCGGCTTTTCTGGTTAGTTAGGCTTTCTTAATGTTAATAAATCACAAATATTGGATGTTTTTGGGATGTTGATGCATTTGGTAAACCAATTTCACCAGAACAACCATATTAGCACACGCATTGGTGAACAGAATGCTAAAAATATTGACTAACGGAATGCTGCTGCGGATTTATTTTATTTTTTATTTAGTTTTGTTTTTAATTTGTATTTTATTTTATTTATTTATTTATTTATATATATATATATATATATATATATATATATATTATTTGTATTTTTTTATTTTATCACTTGTCCTGTGTACGGTTTCTGGGGATCCTGGACCCTATTTATTTATTTGTTCATTTATTCATTTTTTTTCCATCCAACCACCAATCTATCCATTTATTAATGTATTCATTGTTCACACCGCTTGTTCTGTTGGTACCTAACCTAACATCACAGGCCATATTTATAATAATATTATATTATTATTTTTTATTATATAATAATATTCCCAATTTAATGTTTTTGCCAATGATAAAATAGTTTCAATAGAAGCTTTAATTAATAATTATTTATAATTAAATATTTATTATTTGTGTAATTATTTAAATTCTTGCATCTCCATTATGGAAGTAATTCTGAAAACCACAACATACATGTGTTGTCTTCTCTTCTGTTCAGGAGTTCAGTAAAGAGGTGGAGACTCGCTCCAGTCTAAAGGCCTCAGTGCTGAACGAGGGAAACCAGCTGCTCAGACTGAAGAAGATGGACACCGTGTCTCTGCGGTCTGAACTCACCCGTCTGGACTCTCAGTGGTCTGAACTTCTCACCCGCATTCCCATTGTTCAAGAGAAGCTCCACCAGGTACAGACCAGCACTTCTGCGTTTGCCGCTTCCTAAACAGGCTAATCTGCTCCAACAAATAGGATTAGTTTCATTTATGAGGTTCCTAGTACCTGCCTGATCTTTCTTAGTCTATTGTCTTATAAAGTTATGTTCTTGATTTGTTTTAGTCTCAGATGGATAAGCTGGCATCCTGTCATGCTATCACTGAGCTTGTGAACTGGATTTCATTGATGGAGAGAGTGATAGAAGAGGATGAGGAAAATCTCAAAGGGGCTGTTGGGTCAAAGGTCATCCAGGAGTACCTGCAGCGATACAAGGTGACAAATCATTTTTCAGTTTTACCCTTGTTAGATTCATCAAATGTGAAGTGATGTGTTCCATACTCGGAATTTGTGCTTTGCATTAGACCAGATTTTATGACTATAGTCAGAAGACTAATTACAAATGACTAGCCTAATTTGTGTGGAGTGTATGTTTTTACATACTGTTGTTTTTCTGTTCTTCTTGTAGGGCTTCAGAGTGGACGTCAACTGCAAACAGCTCACTGTGGACTTTGTGAATCAGTCAGTGCTCCAGATCAGCGGTGCAGATGTGGAGAGCAAACGCAGCGATAAGACTGATTTCGCTGAGAAACTGGGCGCCATGAACTGCCACTGGCAGATACTGCAGACACACATCACAGAGAGAGTGAGACTCCAGATTATACTTCTACACACTTCTCAAACAGACTTTTTCTAGATCATTTCATTCTGAAATTTTTACAAATGGTTTGTATAGTTTTAAGAAAATTAAAATTCAAAATTTTAAATTTCGCATTGCTTTACACTGATTAAATGTTTGCCATTCAGAATCACCCATAAAAAGAGTTTCTAGCTGTATCACAGCACAGGAATGATTAAAAATGGCATTACCATTTTTATGTGCCATGATATTTAAACTACATGTTACTACGAGATACTTTGAAATGTATAACCAAAAAAAATGAATGGCTATATGATGGTACACATCCATATAATGTATTAAAATCAATACTAATTGAGCAGTGGTTCTCAACCTTTTTGATTTGAAGGCTCCTCCAACACAATATTCAAATGCTACCTACATAATATTGTTGACAGAATTAATAATAGGTAGGTAGATAAATTAATAAGTAATACGTAAATAGGAAAGTTGATAGGTAAATAATTGACCTATCAACACTCCCATACCAACTCTCTGTCAGGTTAATACAGTGTATACATATTAAAATCATTTTTTGATTGTATCGTGGAATCACAAAATGAATTGTGGTTAATACAGTATATATATATATTTTCACCCTCAATAGCTATTATTTTTTATTAAAGAACATACAGTTCTTGAAATTTATGGAATCGCAAAATGAATTGTTGTTAATAGTGTGTGTGTGTGTGTGTATATATATATATATATATATATATATATATATATGTGTGTGTGTGTGTGTGTGTGTGTGTGTGTGTGTGTATAATACATGATTAATACATTATATAACTTAATTAAAATGCTAAAAAATCAAGATGTAAACTAAAATAATATTTTTTCACCACTCAATTACTATTGCTTCTATTGAAGAACTGTATGTTCTTCAATAAAAACAATAGTTATTGAGGGGTGACAAAATATGATTTGTTTTTTAGCATTTTAATTAATTTATTAATAAGACATTATTATTTCGTTAGTTATTATATTAATATGAATTATGAATTATATAATAATGGTATTTAGTATTTTAATACATGATTAGAGTAATTATATAAATAATAGTATACATCATTTTGTATACATCATAGTATACATCAAGTCATCTTGGTTGAGAACCGTGGTATAAAAGTGGCACTTTTTTGCATACTAAATTGTGATTATATACTGAATTATAATTGACTGTTTTAGTTACTGTTTGGTATATGATAGTTATTCTGTAAAATAGCATGAATGTGTCATTTGTTACATTTAATCTTTGCTGTTTCAGATGCAATATCTGGAAGGCTTGTTGGCATCCTGGGTTGAATATGAGGGTAAAGTTCAGGGTCTTCAGGCGTGGCTGAACGCTCAGGAGGACCGACTCAAGAGAAAACACAGGATTGAGAATTTATCCTCCGTACAGAACGCACTCAAAGACTGTCAGGTTTGTCTGTTTGACCAGACACAGTCTTATTTTATTCAACATGACCTCTGTGAGGTGGCTTTCCCCACCACCGTAAAACAGATTGTTTGCTGTTTTATCTTATATGTAACAGGAGATGGAGGAGATGGTGAAAGAGAAGGAGAGAGAGCTGGAGAGAGTGGAGGAACAAGCCTGTGCTCTTGTCCAAAACAAGACAGATGAGGCTTGTGCTGTTGTCATGGAGTCTCTACAAGCCTTGAATAACACATGGGCCAATCTGGACCACCTGGTATTACTATTTATTTCATTTGTATTTCATTTTAATTAGACCATAATTGAATGCTGCGTTAGAGTTTGGTTAGAATAAAGTAAATTAAGGTTTTGAACAGAACTTTATTGATTTATTTATGTTTTTGTTTGTCTCAGATCGGGCAGCTCAAGATCAGCCTGAAGTCGTTCCAGGACAAGTGGAGTCAGTACAAACAAGCGTCTGAAGAGATCAACGGCTACCTGACGGAGGGACGCTACTCCGTGTCCCGCTACCGTCTGCTCACGGGATCTCTGGAGGCTTCACGGCTGCAGGTGGACAGTTTACAGGTAAATCAAGTTCCTGTTCGTCTGTTACTCTGCAAGTTATGAATCTGAAGGGGAAAAATGACTCCTATTCTTTCTTCTGTCATCTTTAGAACCTGCAGGAGGAGCTTGAGAAACAAGAGAGCAGCCTGAGAAAGTTTGGATCAGTTACACATCAGCTTCTGGAGGAGTGTCACCCGTCTGTGTCTGACACTCTCAATAACACACTAAAAGACATCAACGCCAGGTGCATGTGGTGCTAAATTTGATGCTTCATCAGTGTTTTTTTATTTTTATTATTTCATTCTTTTCTATCAGTGCAATAACTTCAATAATAATTTATTCAATAATAAATAACAATAATCTATCTCTCCCTCATATATACTAGTCAAAAGTTTAAAATATATATTTTTTGTACGTTTCGTCTCATCAGCTTACCAAGGCTGAATTTATTTGAACTAAAATACAGTATAAACAGTAATACTGTGAAATAGTTTTACAGTTTAAAATAACTCTTTTCTATTTTGATATATTTAAAAATGTAAATTATTCCTGTGATAGCAAAGCTGAATTTTCAGCATCATTACTCCAGGCTTCAGTGTCACATGATCCTTCAGAAATCATTCTAATATGCTGATTTGCCTCTCAAGAAACATTTCTGATTATTAATATTCTTTGATTAATAGAAAGATCATAAGAACAGCATTCCTTTGAAATAGAAATCTTTTGTTACATTATAAATGTCATTATTGTCACTTTTTATATAAAAAGTACCAAAAGGACAATTCAGTTGACAATTTTTGAACATTAATCATGGTAGTACTTTGGTATTTTTGAAAGGAAAATGTAGAAACATGTAAATAGCATGGCGTACTAATATGGTAATGTTTAAATGAAGTTAAACCTGTTATGTCAAAGTTTTCTGTGTGTTTTGTGGTATGCAGGTGGAACAGTCTACAGGAGGAGATTGTGGAGCGTCTGAAGAGCAGTAAGGGTCTCCTGCAGCTTTGGCAGAGCTATAAGGACCTTTATGGACAGAGTGATTCCAGCGTCCAGACACTCGAGGAGAGAGCAAACCAGATGCTGAAGACAGCCAGCCACAAAGACATCACTGAGGAGGAAGTGTCCACCTGGATTCAAGACTGTGCTGTGAGTGAAACTCAGATTGCCTGTCTGTGCGTGCATGAGTATGTGGTTACACTTTACAATAAGGTTGCATTTGTTAACATTAGTTAACATGAACTAAGAATGAAGAATACTTTTACATAATGTATTATTTTAGGTCAAGTTAATCTCAACATTTACTACAACATTTTTAAGATCAAGGCCTGGTTTCACAGACATGGTTTTGATTAAGCCAGGATTAGGCTTTAGTTCAACACGTCTATAAAAGTAGCTTTTATAAACTTGTCTTCGAAAAAAACTTTAAAGGTGAGCTTCTTGAGACAAAACAATAGCACTGACATATTATAAGATATGCCAGTGCAAGTTGATTTCAGTTTAAACATCTTAAACATACATTTTAGTCTGGGAGCAGGCTTAAGCCTGGTCTGTGAAACCAGGGTTATAATTGTGTCTGTTAGCTCTAAATCTACCTCTGTAGAATTCAAAAATGGTCTCTAAAGTGTGTACTAATGCACAGGGGCCGTATTCACAAAGAATTTTAAGTCTAAAAGTAGCTCCTAACTGGCGAATTTAGGAGCAACTCCTAAAAATAATGGGCATGTCACTCCTAACTTTAGGACTCCCAATTTTTTTCACTAAGAGTAATTCATGAAGCATTTTAGCCCTAAAAGTAGCACCTAAGTCTGGGACAGCTTAAAAGAAGTCGAGAGGACTCCTAACTCACTAAGACCTATTCACAAAGGATTGTAGCGCATACCACCGCCTCTCGCAGTCGTCCGGGGTCCGCGACACAAGCGGGAATGCTGCATTGATCTGCAAACAAATCCTCTCCCATGTCTCACGCTTAGTTTTACTTGATATCCCAGTGTTGAATTTCCCTTTTATTTTATTTTTTTATTTTTTTCAGCACCAACTGGGCCAGCAGCAATTCAATTCAATTCAAATTTATTTGTATAGCGCTTTTCACAATACACATTGTCTCAAAGCAGCTTTACAGAAATTGCATTTTGGAAATGTACATAGAAAATACAGTTAGTTAATCAAGTATTAATTTATGGCATAACATATCGCCGGCTTTGAGTCGTCTCTTCACAGGCGTCGAGTCGTCTCTTCACAGGCGTTGGGGCATCTGAAGTCTCCGTGAGAGGCTGGATACAAACTGGAGCTGACGAACGCTATTTACCTCGGGACTAGCGTCCCGAGATAACAGCAGAAAGGCAGATGGGAAATAATTAGCATAGCTGATGTTCATAATGTTAATGCATTCGAACTGATTCAGCAGTATCAAAGGTTAAGCATTAAGTGAATGCTTGGTTAAAGAGATGCGTCTTTAATCTAGTTTTAAACTGGGACAGCGAGTCTGAGTCTCGTACAATATCAGGAAGGCTATTCCAGAGTTTAGGAGCTAAATGCGAGAACGCCCTCCCTCCTTTAGTGGACTTAGATATCCTAGGAATGACCAGAAGCCTCGAATTTAGTGATCTTAAAGAGCACGATGGATTGTATGGCGATAGAAGGTCTGTTAAATACACAGGAGCTAAACCATTTAGGGCTTTATAGGTCAGTAGGAATACTTTGTAATTGATACGTAACTTAATAGGTAACCAGTGTAGAGATGATAAAATAGGTGTTATATGATCATATTTTCTTGATCTAGTAAGAACTCTAGCAGCTGCATTTTGCACTAACTGTAGCTTGTTGATTGAGGATGCAGGACAGCCAGCTAATAAAGCATTACTGTAATCTAGTCTCGAGGTCATGAATGCATGAACTAACTTTTCTGCATCAGAAACAGATAGCATGTTGCGTAGCTTAGCAATGTTTCTAAGGTGGAAAAAGGCTGTTCTTGTAATATATGAAATATGATTTTCGAAAGTCAAGTTGCGGTCTAGTATAACACCCAGGTCTTTTACTGTAGTGGATAAAGTAACAGGACATCCTTCTAAATTAAAGTTGTATTGTAAGGGATTTTGTGGGTAGTTTTTTGGACCAATAAGTAGTACCTCCGTTTTATCTGAATTTAATAGCAGGAAATTACACGTCATCCAGCATTTTATATCATTTAGACACTCGGTCAATTTAGATAAGTTAGTGTTTTCATCTGGTCGTGATGAGATATATAATTGAGTGTCATCAGCATAACAGTGGAAATTAATTCCATGTTTTCTTATAATATTACCAAGTGGCAGCATATATATTGAGAATAGCAGAGGGCCTAACACCGATCCTTGCGGCACTCCATAGTCTACTGACGTTATCTTTGATTTTTCCCCATTTAGACAGACAAAATGGTAACGGTCTGATAAGTAAGATCTAAACCAGCTTAATGCCTGTCCCTGAACACCAGTGTAGTTTTGTAGTCGATCCAGGAGTATTTTATGATCGATAGTGTCGAACGCAGCGCTTAGATCGAGTAGAACTAGTATTGAGATACAGCCTTGGTCAGAAGCTAAAAGTAAATCATTTGTAATTTTAACTAGCGCAGTTTCTGTGCTATGATGCGGTCTGAATCCCGACTGGAATTTTTCATAGATATCATTTTCTTGTAAGAAAGAGCACAATTGAGCGGACACAATTTTTTCTAGTATTTTAGACATAAATGGAAGATTTGAGATGGGTCTGTAATTTGCTAAGTTATTTGGATCTAATTGCGGTTTCTTAATGAGAGGTTTTATTACTGCCAGCTTGAATACTTTTGGAACATGACCTAAAGATAAAGACGAGTTAATAATATTAAGAAGAGGCTCTTCAACTACAGATAACACTTCTTTCAGTAGTTTAGTGGGTATTGGATCTAATAAACATGTTGTTGGTTTAGATGCAATGATAAGTTTATTTAGCTCTTCCTGTCCTATAGTTGTAAAGCGGTGTAGTTGTTCTAGAGGGGCCATAATTGAGGCTGAATCATAAGACATCATAGAGGATTGTATATTTACAATTGTGTTTCGGATGCTTTCTATTTTCTCATTGAAGTAATTCATAAAATCATTACTACTATATTGTAATGGAATATTTTGCTCTGGTGATGTTTGTTTATTTGTTAGTCTAGCCACGGTGTTGAATAAAAACCTTGGATTATTTTGGTTATTTTCTATTAGTTTGCGGAGATGCTCAGCCCTTGCTGCTTTTAGAGCCTTTTTATAACGTGACATACTGTCTTTCCACGCGATTCTAAAGACCTCTAAATTAGTTTGTTTCCATTTACGCTCTAAGTTACGAGTTTCTCTCTTGATTGCATGCGTAGCACTGTTGTACCATGGTACTTTAGTTTTCTCTCTAACCTTTTTTAATCTAATTGGTGCAACAATATCTAGTGTACTAGAGAACATGGTGCTCAAACTGCTAGTCATTTCCTCTAGTTCATCTGTTTGTTTGGGTGCACTGCGCAGCTGAGATAGATCAGGTAAGCTATTTGAGAATCTATCTATAGTGGTTGGAAGGATTGTTCTGCCTGGTCTATAACGTGGCGCAACGTGACAAATTTCAGCAGTACGTATTATACAAGTTACCATGTAATGATCAGTGAGATCATCACTTTGCGGTATAATATTTATATCAGTTGGATTGGTTCCATATGATATAATTAAATCTAGTGTATGATTTAGACGATGAGTGGGACCACTGACGTTTTGCGTGACCCCAAAGGAGTTTAATAAATCTGTAAACGCAGTCCCTAACGCATCATTTGTATTATCTACGTGTATGTTAAAGTCTCCAACAATTATTGCTTTATCGACATTGACCAATAGATCTGAGAGAAAGTATGCAAACTCTTTTAGGAAATCAGCATAGGGCCCTGGAGGTCTATATAGGGTAGCCAAGGCTAGAGATAATATGGATTTGTTTCTTGCATCTAAGAGCGTAACATTTAGCACAAGTACTTCAAACGAATTAAACCTGTGACCTGTTTTCTGAGTAACATTAAGAATATCTCTATAGATTGTTGCAACACCGCCGCCACGACCGATCAGACGGGGCTCATGCTTATAACAGTATCCTGGTGGAGTAGACTCATTTAGACCGAAATAATCATTTGGTTTAAGCCAGGTTTCCGTAAGGCAAAGTACATCGAAACTATTATCTGTGACCATTTCATTTACAATAACCGCCTTAGGTGTGAGCGATCTAATGTTTAGAAGACCTAGCTTTAGAAATTGTTTTTGTTCACTGATATTTAGATTTTCTGGTTTAATTACAATAAGAAGCAGTAACTGATCCTGCGTCCAGTTGGGCTTTCTTTTCCGTTTTGGCGAGTTCATAATCCACCGTCATTCAACTATTACATTACTTCAATAGGAGCAACATTTCCCTGCTTTAAGTAGTCTATTTAGGCTATGGAAGCTTGTTTCCGCCACAGAATGAAAAATAAAAAAGGTAATTGCGACTTTTTATCTCACAATTGCGACTTTATTTCTCACAATACTGACTTCATATCTCGCAATTGCGAGATAAAAAGTCGCAATTTTTTTTGTTTTTTTTTGTTCAGTGTCGGAAACAAGCTTCCATACTAATAGGATGTCAATTAACCAAGCAAGTGTTAATGCAAGTGTTGTTTTTCATTATTAGGCAAGTGGCAGTTTCATTAGGGTATTAGGCTACCTTAATTTAATTGAATTGAATTCACCACTTTTCTCTCTCTCTCTGCCTTTTTAGAATGACACTTCACTGGGGCCTGCACAAACATGTCATTATATATGCATTTCGATGACATTACTATTATTATTTTGTGTAGGACACAGACATATTTAGATGTCGTAATTCCATGATTTGTTGCGTCTGTGTTATGTTCCGCATGATGGCCCTGTGATCTAACAACCAATCACCGTCATCATTGCAAGGAAACTCGTGCATGAGAATTGACGTCATCCATAGCAACGAAGACTCACTCTTAGTTTAGGAGTTGTCATTTTTCCTTACCAAGAGTAGGTCTGAAAGGCGTTGTGAATAACTTTTAAGAGAAAACTCCTAACTAAAATTTTTTAGTGTGATTTAGGAGTACTCCTAGTGGTAAAATAAAATTCTTTGTGAATACGGCCCCTGATCTAGTGCACTAATCATGAATTCTGAACAGCAACTACTCCTGTAAAGTTTTTTGTTTAATATTCACCCTGATTAATTAAGATTGTAGAATCATTTTCCTCTATTGTTCCCTCAGGAGCTGTTGCGCTCTCAGGCTCCCATCCAGGCGTCTCTGCAGGTTTTATTAGAGCTGGGAGAACAGCTCAAACAGCAGGTGGACACATCGGCTGTGGCCTCCATCCAGTCTGACCACCTGTCTCTCACCCAACGCCTCAGTGCCGTGGAGCAGAGCCTGAGCAGACAGCAGGTGGCGCTGCAGGTGAGTGGAGAGGATCAAATACCAGAGTGCTTCAGTGCCATATGAGAGTGTTTTAGTGTCCGGTACTGAGGGTTTTTGTTGTTTTTTCTCCCCAGGCTGGAGTTCGGGACTATGAGACGTTTAACGAACAGCTGGACTCTCTGTCCCGCTGGATCGTGGAAGGTGAGGAGATTTTGAAAGGCCAGGATCCCAACGGTTCCTCTGACTTGTCACTTATCTGGAACCGGATGGAGGAACTCAAGGTATCTCATAAATTATGCTAATACTGTATGTCGAGATCAGGGTAGAGTGTTGTGATTGTTAATTAAAACTATTAAAATCATTTTTGTTAATCTGAAATAAAATATAAATTCAATGAAAAATGTAAATAGCTGGTAACTAAATAAAATAAAACAAGTTGAAGTACTAAAATTAATAAAACTGAAATAAAAATAAAGCTAAACAAATATTAAATAATTAAAAGGACTGAAGCTAATAAAAATACTAAAATGTAAAATAAAATAAAAGCTAAATTAAAATATCAATAAATACTATAGTAGTATATAAATAATACTAAAATAACCCAGGGTCAGGGTGGTCCAAGACAAAATATTGGATGAAATTGACTCTATTTGTTGTTATGTTAAAGACCTTTTGATCTAAATGCTTAAATACTCCATATTCTACATTTGTTACTAATTATAATACTTCCATTTGTGTTGCATTTTATAGTTTAGACTTTACTGTTATTCTAAAATGTTGAAAATAGTAATAATAAGAAATGTGTATGTCCACACTTTTTACTTTATAATAACATAAATATATAGTGTACATAATAATTGATTTATAGCAAATGAGATGCACAAAGAAATTGAATGAAAGTTTTACACAATATTTCTTCAAAAAATACCCTTAAAATAACAGAAAATCAGAAAATGGAAAGTGTGCAATCTCTTAAATTGACCTGGCCAATACATTGATTGACCACCAATTTTTTTTTGCCGTGTTTTTTGTGCAGAAACAAATGCTGAAGTTCAGCAGTATGTCTCCTGATCTGGAGAGACTGAGTGAACTGGGTTACAGACTCCCTCTCAACGACTCAGAGATCAAACGCATGCAGAACCTCAACAGAAGCTGGTCCACCACCTCAGCTCAGACCACTGAGAGGTTCAGGTTAGCTCCAGCTATAATAAAGAATACTTCCTTCTCATAACCCGTTCTTAACCCTCTAAATCCTGATGTATTAAATAATAGTCAGAAAAATATATATGTTTTAAATGAAATTTAAATAATTTATTGAACCTTTAGACAAGCTCTAAAATAATCATACTTGTTACATCAGGCAAAAATTATACAATTTGATGCAGTTACTGATATTTATATGACTATATTTATATGATATTGAAATTCTGATTGCTTGTAATGTAAATCAATGAGATCTGTATAACAGTATAGCAGGCTACTGAAATAAAATGCATATAAATATCAGTTCTCACTATATCTCCCAATAATGTTTAAGAAAGATAATATTTAATTGTTTAGGGTTTTTTTTCTTTCTTTCTTTCTTTTGTCGCAGGTAATTTAATGCAGTTCTATGGAGCCCTGGAAGTCCCCTATAGGAGAGAAAAAAACAAGTCCCGTAAATCCGTGGCCACAGCTTTGCAATTCGTCCCCTCAGTTTATAAAGCATATTCACAGATTCTTAAATTGTTCCCTCGGTTTAATAAATCGCACCTACGGATTAATAAACCGTATCCACAATCCGTGCGCTCCGATTTGTAAATTGTACCTTTGTTTTTTCAGTCCGCACCCACAAATTCATAATCCGTACCCACGCTTTCGCAATCCGTTCCCACAATTTGTGGTTTGTCCCTCGTGCCGACTGATTCAACTATGGCTCACCAATCGGTTACATTGACTGCTTTTGCAGTAGATTTAAAAGATAATGTAGTAAAATAATAATAGACCAATAATAATAATGATCATAGGTGCCAAATTATGTTTCTGCTGGTGGGTGCCCACATTCCATACAATTAATTATACTTTGTGTTAATATTTCAAGAGTTTTGCTGTTTTTTTCTCAGTGCGAAGGTGCGCTTTATGAATTAATTTACAATAGTTTACAAAAGTTATTCATGTCTCGTGAAGAGAAACATGCGGACAGCAAATACATTTCCAATCAAACAAAAACACATATTACCGGTAGTTCCATGTTTTTCAGATTGCTAAAGCATGGGTACGGATTCTAAATTTGTGGGTATGGATTGAAAAACTGAAAAATTGTTTTTAAAGTTATATAAAAGTTGCTAAGTTGCTTAAGTCCAGTAAAAGTTTTTGAAATATTACCAACAATGTAAAAGTTATTCTTACATTTACTTCATAAAAACAGTAAATATTTCACAGCAAAAAGACCCGTTTATCATAACCTGAAAGTGGACGCTTTTACAATTATACTGAAAGACCTTTTTTTACTTTATAAAAGTATAAACTATCAATCAGACAACAAAATGCATGTAGTAGATTGTGTACAACATGGTTTGATCATGTTTAACATTTAGAGGCCTTAGAAATTTGTGTATTAAATATGATAAAGGCTTTATAGGGTTAAGTCCCCCTCTTTATATAAAGACCTTCATGGGAATATACGATATATTGTCAAGAAGAAGATAATGTCAAGTGTCTGTTGACCTTCTAAAGCAGTGTTTTTCAAACCCTGGGTCGCGACCCTCGGGTGGGTCGCGAGAATTAAAAAATGGGTCGCCAGTGATTAAAAAAAAATAAAAAAATTAATTCCTTTTTCTAATAATATTAATAATAATAGCTTTGATTAGAAGTACACTAAAAAACATTCAAATTCACGCAAAATAAATAATCCACATGTCACCTGACCAAAATGAAGACGAAACAACGAAACAAACTGAATGCTTCTCCTGACATGCGTGTTGCCCTCTCGTCCTGTGAACAGGCTTGGGACCAGAAGCAGAATAAGCAGGCCCACCCTTCTCATTAATGTATATACACAAAACACGCACTAGTTCGCTCCATCCGCAACACACACACGTTCGCTCCATCGGCAGCAACACACAAATTATAAATATGTTTGCTTTTAAACTGTGTGTGATTTTGGTTGGGTGACAGTTGTAGGTTTAGTTTGACAAGAGTTTACAGTTTGACAAAAGCACAATGTTGTGTTTAAAATAATAAAAAAGTCTATCTAATATAAAAATCACACTGCTCTGTTTAAATAGCAGTAGTAGGCTACAATTCGTACCATTCAGCGTAAGCACCGTTCAACTGTGATGTTTCCATGCACATTTTTGCGCATGTGAAAAGGATAATTTTTTCCTGTCGATATTGCAACGTGAGTGAAGTTGCTACAATGCCAGTGCTCGAAGTGGGGCGGTACACGGTACGCAGTACCAGCACTTCTACATTTTACTCTTAAGCGTACCTGCACTTTTTCTTGCGTACCGCTACTTCTCGCAGTAGCCGGTACTCGACCACTGACAGAAAAAGCGCCAGTGTCACGCCCGTTGATATACTTTGTTTGCAGTGCGTATGCAGTGCGTATATTTTTCAGCACCCATGTTCACACGTTCGAGCTTTCACACTGCACGCGCATAAGTCCGTCCATGCGCTCCTGGTGCTGTGCGTATACAGCAGTGCAGTGATCGTTCCGAGTCAATTTTTGCTGTGCTGCATGCGCTGAATTAAAGTGACAGCTCATGGTTCGTGGTCAAAACACAGATTGACATGAAAATATAATAATCTCACCATAAATGCATTTAATTAAATAAAATGAAGTAATCTAAATGTATTTTTTGACTTGCAGACTTGGAGGAGTTCCGTTTTCGCACGCACGTACACACACGCACGACTTGTTTTAATACATTTATGTTGTTAATAAATAACAATAAGTTTTGTTATAAGTTTTGTTTTTCACTGTAGAAATCTCAAATGTCATGATTTGCCAATGCAAGAGAGTACCGGCACCTTTCTTTCCCCACTTCAAGCACTGTACAAAGCCTATAATAAAGAATAGTTTACCATCAAATACATCGCGATTCGCGAATGTTGAAACATTTTGATTCTAATGAGAGAGTTACGTGAGCATAATGCCCCTTACTTTTACTTTCGCTTTAAAATTATTTCGTTTTGGCTTGTTTATAGTTATTTTTTTAAATTCTTGTTCTGTTCTGAATATTACATTTAAAGAGTTTGTTGTGGAATATGTTTTGTGTATTTTTTAAGCATGCAGCAAACGATAGGCTATTATTTGGTTAAAATTCCTGTATGTAGGCCTATAGCTTGATCAAATTAGTTCAGAATCAACTTTGCGTTGCAATCGCATCAAGGATCAGCAAGTGCACGTGCATCATCAAAAGTGGTTAAAAAAAGTGCTGAGCTGATTTTTTTCTGTGTACAAGCCTACGGGTCGCGTCAAAAAAAAAAAAAGGGTCCCTCTTGAAAAAGTTTGAAACCACTGTTCTAAAGTATGTAAATTCTCTTCTCAGTAAACTTCAGGCCCTCATACTACAACAGCAGACATTTCTGGAGAAGTGTGAGACGTGGATGGAGTTCCTGGAGCAGACGGAGGAGAAACTTACCGTGGAGATTTCTGGAAACTTCCAGAGCCTGATGGAGCAACAGAGAGCTCATGAGGTGAGCTGTGAACGGAGACATACAAAAGCAATTTAGTTGTTTCAAATCTTGTCTAGATACTAATAAAAGACCAATATGAATAAATAAAGCTGTGTTTGTTTGTTCTAGCTGTTTCAGGCAGAGATGTTCAGCAGACAGCAGATCCTCCACTCCATCATCAGCGATGGACAGCGAATGCTGGAGCAGGGACAGGTGGACGACAGGTGAAGAACATCATCATCCGAAATGTGCTTATGCAAGATATCAGCATACTTCATTTGAAACTCACAGTGAGCATATTTTCAGAGATGAGTTCAAGCTGAAGCTGGCTCTGCTCAGTAACCAGTGGCAGGGGGTGGTGAGACGCGCACAGCAGCGACGGGGCATCATAGACAGTCTCCTGCGTCAGTGGCAGCGCTACAGGGAGATGGGGGAGAAGCTTCGGAAGTGGTTGGTGGAAGTGTCCCATCAGGCCGTGACCTTGAAGGCGGGCGCACCTGTCCCACTACAGCAGGCACGAGCCATGCTGGACGCAGTTCAGGTAAATATCCTTTGACCTCTGAGAACCTCATAAGTCTCCTACACACCACACAACTAACACTTTTTTATAAGAATAAATAAATAAGACGGCGCAAATTAGCCTCGTGGGCAGCGCGCCGACATATAGCGCAGTTGCGCTTCGGGTGTCCCGAGTTCGAGTCCCGGCTCGTGGACCTTTCCCGATTCTGTCCCCCTCTCTCTCTCCAACTTCGCTTCCTGACAGCATACTGTCCTATCATAATAAAACGCAAAAACGTTTTATTTTATTTTACGTAATAAAAAATTATTACAAATAATAATAAATAAATAAATAATAATAATTTTATATACTAACATATACTACTATTTTTCCTTGAAAAAAAATAATAGTGTTATTTTGCTATCATTGATATCATTAATATTTTAAATTCGTTTTTATTTTTTATAGTTTCTGTTTTCATTTTAAAGTCTTTATAGTCTTTATAGTTTTTTATTCATTTTTATTTAATTTTTATATCAAATTAAACTACATGAAAATGCTGCCTTTGCAACTACCTGATATAGATATATACTGTATATATGTATATAAATAAAATATATATAAATTACATTTTATAAATGTAACAAATTATTATTATTATTATGTGTACGCCAAATGAAGAACGTTTTATTTTAATTAATGTTTATATTATTTCAAGTAACACAATTTTTTTTTTTTAAATGGAGTTAGCCTTAGTTTTACTTAACTATAATAACCCTGCTGCCTATTTATCTTATCAATTTTATAAATGATGTTGACTTAATTGAATTACTGGTACATGAGTGCCAAAACTCATAATTTTTAAGATAAATAGGCAGCGGTATTATGGTTAACAAACTAAAACCATAAAAACATTTTCATTAATTGAAATTAAATAAAATATAAAAAACTAATCTTGTTTTATTTTAGTTAGTTGCCAAAGCAAATTTTCTCATTTTCATTTAGCTTAACTTGATGTAGAAAAATAACTAAATCTAAAGCTGAAATAAAAATTCATAAACCTATATCGACATTTTTATTTTAAAAGAGAGAAAACATGTAATAAAAATCACAAAAACACAACAAAACTACTAAAATGTTAATTAAAAATGGAAAAAAGCATTAAAATATTTTTTTAAAACTATAATAGTATCCCAATTATGCTAAAATAACGCATTAATATAATTATATGCACAAATTATCTGCGCAAACAGGCCATGTCTTCCGCACATATGTTTGTTTGATAATGAGTGCCGTGCTCCTAAATAATGAAGAGATATCTGTGGCCATTCTGTAAGCGAAATTGAATGGCTTTGAATCACTTTGCGCTTGAATTAAAAATAATCTGCAATTTATTAAAAGGGATGAATTTAGAAAGATTTTTGCGCATACAGATGTTTTTTAAATCGTTCATAGGAGCATATCAGATGTACGTACACATTTAGCATCATTATACGCATACCTTTCTGAACGAGGCCCCAGGTTCAGGTTTTGTGATGGCTGATGCTCTGTTGTTCTGCAGCTGAGAGAGAAGGTTCTGCTGAGACAGCAGGGCAGTTATATCCTGACGGTGGAGGCGGGACGACAGCTGATTCTGTCTGCTGATTCACGGGCCGAAGCGGCTCTACAGGACGAGCTTCTCAACATACAGGAGTGCTGGAGACACGCCAACATCTGCCTGGAGGAGCAAAAGAAAGAGCTGGCCGTCCTGCTCAGGGTAAAGCTCTTTATGTCACTGCAACACCTGTTGACTTTATTTCAGGTCATTATTGTCTGGATCATTTTAGTGATTTTTTTTACTTTTAAGAAGATTCTTCCAAAATTGTATTCATTTTAGTCATCCATGCTACGATCATGGAAAACCAGGGAGTTTTTTAATTGTAATTTCCAAGTCTGGAAATAAAATCCTAAAAAAGACTTTTCTATAGTACATATACTCATCCAATTATCAGTTATGTAAAATAATAATAATTTATCACAGTCATCATTTATTGTTCATAGTAACCCTGAATATTACACAATAGTGTTCCTAGAAGTTCTTGCAGTTATTTTTTTGTGTTATTGTTTGTGCCTAAGAAAATATATAGTTACTAAATAATAGAAAATAATTATAATAACTATATAAATTTAAGTAGTATAAATGATTCTGTAAATAAAAATGTGTATATAAATATCAGTTAAATTATAACAATAATAATTTATAATAACAACAATAATAATCTTAATAATAATAATAAAATATTTAAATAGTACTATATTTCACTATTATTAGTTAAATTCAATTTTTTTAGTTTATTGTAAAGATAATTGGTGTTAGATGCTGTCACACTAATTTAGTCAAATATTGCTTTATTATAGTTCCATATCATACACCCTTTAATTTTGCTCTTAAACAAATGTCACATTTATTGTTTAGTGCTGTACCAAAGACTTGAGTTTTACCGAATCATTGCATAGAATCGGCTCACAAGAATGATTTGTTTGTAAATCAGACGTCACTACATTAGTTGAGGGCGTGTTTTCAAATGAAAGTGTACTGCATGAAACTATAATTGTTCAGAATGCATTAAACTATAATAGTTCAGAATGTGATATATGTACCCAGAAAGCATTTTGACTGGATGCAAACTCTGTGTAGGATTGGGAGAGATGTGAAAAAGGTATAGGAGGATCTCTGGAGAAACTGAGAGCATTTAAACGACAGCTCTCCCAGACGCTCCCAGACCGCCACGAGGAGCTGCAGTCTGAACAACTGCGCTGCAAGGTATGCAAAGTTCACATTCATGTGGAACTGAATAACAGTGAAATGAGGGTAAATTAACTTGACATTCCTTTCAGGATCTGGAGAGCAAGTTTGACGGCTGGAAGGAGGATTTGACCCATTTGACTGTGTTGAGAGAGTCTCTGTGCAGTTACATCAGTCCAGAGGATCTGCGTGTGCTGCAGGAACGCACTGAGCTCCTGCACCGGCAGTGGGAGGAGATCTGTCACCAGGTACACAGGCCTTTAGGTGGAGCTGTTTTACTACAAATGCCCGTTATTGTTGTTGCAGATTTTCAAATCATGAAGGGCAACTCTCCTGGACGTCATAGGCATATGCCGTTTGCTGTCTGCTCCATAGGAAGCTCATTGGGTTTTAAAACGCATCCGCAGATAGTCTTCAAATACACATTCTTATAACTAAATATTGGGCAAATAGAGTAGATATTTGCTGTGCAGCTTTAGTTGCATTTCCTTTTTTAGAAACATTACTGCATCATAGTATGTATAAATATATCTATTACTTTTGTTAGTAAAGAGTAATGCAAAGCACCAAGCACCAGCATTTGGCTGGAAGTGAAACTCAAATGCAAAGCAAGTATGTTTTATTTGTGTATGCTCTTTGTGGCATCCGGTGCTTGAGCTGAGACACCACAGGATGTGAATGTACGTTTGATATCTCAGTAGACACCGTTAACTGTAGATTCATACAGACCGTCAGAAACTCTTCTCTCATGCTCTATTTTTTAATGTTGCTCTGGTCCGATATTTTCCTTTTTCTTTAAAGTAGTTTTGGGCATGTGTAATAGTGCGTTTATTTACACTTTAGTTTAGCAAATTATGAAGATACAGAAAGACGCTGTGGCTAAATATTTGATTTAAACTGGTTGATTTAAACCTAAATTAAGCTTAAATGCTCAGTCATATTGTAATTACTGAAGGCCTATGTTTTTGTGTATTTGTCTGCGCAGTTGTGTCTGCGCAGACAGCAGGTGAGTGAGAAGCTGAATGAATGGGCCATCTTCAATGATAAATACAAGGAGCTGTGTGAATGGCTGACAAATATGGAAAGCAAAGTATCCCAGAATGGAGAAGTCAGCATCGAAGAGATGATTGAGAAACTGCGAAAGGTAACAGTTTAATCAAATCTTTGCCTTCATTATGCTAATCACTAAAAAAAATGATTGATTTTTATATTATATATATTTTAAATCATAATTTTTTTAAAATAAATAAGTAATTATATTATGTATAATTATATAATATCATTTTGTTAGGCAAATGTCTATGACTGGATCATTATTGCAGTGATTATTATGCTTCTAGCATGTTATTTGTTCGGCTAAATAGACTTTACAGAGTTCTTGACTCTTGCATTGCCAATACAAGATCTTCACCAAAAACGGATGCACTTCTTGATGGAAATAAATGTTGTGATGTTATTTGCATCTAGAGGTGCATACATTTTTGGTCAAGATCTTAAGATCTTGTATTGACAATCCAAGAGTCCAGCACTCGGTGAAGTCTCCTCCAGCACATCCCAAAGACTTTCAATGAATTTAAGGTCTGAACTCAGAAGTGCCAATTCATGTGTGAAAAGGATTCACAATTATTTCACAATTTGAGCCTGATGAATCTTGACATTGTCATCCTGGAATATGGCCATGATGTGTCTTCCTCCTACATGGTTGCTTAAGAAATGAGAAGCTACACACTCCATCAATAAGGGTTAGAAGAACTGTTGCTAAACATATAACATGCTAGAAACATAATAATCACAGCAACAGTGCTCCAATCATAGACTCTTAAGCATTTACTTATTCAAATCCAAACAGTGTATACTTTATTGTATACAGTCTATACTTTATATAAGTTGTTATATTTTTTTGAAATTATAATATTTAGAATAAATTATATAATTATATTATATATAAGTGTATTTAATTTAATTGTACTTTATTGTTTTAAGAAAGTTAGGGTTGCCTAATATTTAATATAGTATATACAACGAATGTAGCTCATATGGTGTATTTAGGAGGAAACTCCATTGTTACCCCTTTTTTGTATGAGGTGTTTGTAACAACATAACGATAGCCACTCCTTCAAAAGCAACTAGAATTTAACTGAATTTGACAAACTATAACTATAGTAACTTTAAGAATGCTTGTCCATGTCTCTGTCTAACTGCAGCACTGTCTCTCTGTCTCTCAGGACTATCAGGAGGAGGTGGCGGTGGCTCAGGAGAATAAACATGAGCTCACGCAGCTGGGTGAACGTTTAGCTCAGGCCAGTCACGAGAGCAAAGCCTCTGACATAGAACACAAACTCAGTAAAGTCAGCGAACGCTGGCAGCACCTGCTCGACCTCATAGGGGCCAGGTAACACACACCGCATTGTAGCTCGGTTGGCATTATCCTCATTATTTTTCACAAGATTTACTCAAAATGACTTTAAAATGTTGGAGAGCACCTGTCCAGTCACGTTGAGCCATGGTGCTCAGGTTTAAATCTGCATTGTGTGCGATTACTGTACATTTCCTCTCCCTACCTCATAAGTCTCCTGTTTTTAAAATGATGTAACATACGTTTGAATATTAAAAGACTTTTAGTTTAAAGTAGTATGCTGTATATAGATGCTGAACAAGGAGAACATTTCTGTCTATACAGAGCGAAGAAGCTACGGGAGACTTTAGTGGCCATTCAGCAGTTGGATAAGAACATGAATAGTCTGCGCACGTGGCTCGCCCACATTGAGACCGAACTGTCCCGTCCCATCGTCTACGACACCTGCGACTACCAGGAGATCCAGAGGAAACTGGATCTGCAGCAGGTACAAAAACACATGATGCATTCAAAAATAAACCCGTTAAGTTTATGCGCTTACTTCGGATAAAACATCGTTTTTGTTGTAAATCCAGGAGCTGCAGAGAGACATCGAGAAGCACAGCACAGGTGTGGCGTCTGTGCTGAACCTGTGTGAGGTTTTACTGCACGACTGTGATGCCTGTGCCACGGATGCTGAGTGTGACTCCATCCAGCACGCCACACGCAGCCTGGACCGGCGTTGGAGGAGCATATGTGCCATGTCCATGGAGAGGAGACTTAAGTATGACCAGCTGATGAAGCTCATACACATGTCCTGCATCCCAATTCGCATAATATCCGTCCTAAATAATATTAGAAATTAGAATTAGTGTCCCAAATCATAGTATCCTGAAATGAGTATTCCAAAGATACCCGGATTGTCTACTTTTTCCAGTTAGAATCTGAAGTGCAGATTCATACACACTCTAACGGCTAATATTGCCCACAACCCATTGTGTGTTGGACGAGGATTCGATTAGAACTACAAACACGAATAGCAAGTGTTAAAAAAAAAACATGGTGGATGTGCACGTCCAACGGTTAAGTAGAGAGGTTTAGATAAAGGGTTTGAGTGAATAATTATCAGTATATAACCGGACGAAAATATATGTATTCAATGTTATCCACATTATATTTAATCTTAAACAGCATTGTGAACTTTTGTAAAAATACTTTTGGTCTTGCATCAATATGTTGTTAATAATTAATAATAATTGTTAAATGTGGAGGATTTTAACTGGTACAGGATGATTGACAGGGCAGTTTAAACGCTGAAAGGATGCGTGTAATTAAGCGACATCTGTTTGTTAAAGATGCAATTATGATGAAGCAGTATGTCCCAAAGCTAGCCTACTCTTCTGCTACACACTCAAAAGTGTGTACTTTTTCTTCACAAAAACAATACATACTTTTAGGGCATTTGAGCACATTGCTTTGTGGGATAGTGTGCAGTATACAAGTGAGCATGATGTATCCTTTTTTGCTTTTATTATTATATTTTCTATTTTTATTTTAGTCATTTTATGTAAATTTTTTTTAGCGTTTTAAATATTTGTATTAACGTTGATTTATTTTTAGTTTAGTTTGTTTAAAGAATTTTTAGTACTTCAACTTTTTTTTATTTCAGTTAGTTGCCAAAGCAGCATTTCTAATTTTCGTTTAAGCTTTTTAAGTTTTTATTTTATTAAAAAATATTGCGACAATTGCACTGCTGAATATGTGTTATGTATCTGCTAAATGTCAATTAACCTAAACCTAAACCATGCTCTTTTGAAAGAATTGAGGAGACGTGGCGTCTCTGGCAGAAGTTTCTCGATGACTACGCTCATTTTGAGGAGTGGCTCATGGTGTCGGAGAAGACAGCCGCACTGCCAAACTCTTCAGGTGTCCTTTACACTGTTGCCAAAGAGGAGCTCAAGAAATTTGAGGTGAGATTCATCCAGACTGAATGAATGTAGTATTAGTGAACAGATTTATGATATTAACACTCATTTATGTGCTTTTACAGACATTCCAGCGGCAATTGCATGAAAGTTTGACGCAGCTGGAGCTGATCAATAAACAGTATCAGCGACTGGCACGTGAGAATCGCACTGACGCGTCCTGTAGTCTGCGAGAAATGGCCCACGATGCCAACCAGCGCTGGGATAACCTACAGAGAAGAGTGCCCTCGGTCCTACGCAGGTTAAAGGTACAGAGACATTTGATTCGTTTTAACATTTTAACATTTATACAAATATAATAGTCATCATCACTATATATTATAATAAAACAAATCTGTGAAAAGAACTTATTTTGTTTTCATGCTAATACAACATTTCTTTCATGCCTATTAACTGCTCATTGAAATTAGACTAAGTTAAAGTTAAATTAAAGTTAATTTATCAAATGCATAACTGTATCCAGCACTAACTGTAACCATTTTTTGAACTGAAACTATAGACATGAACAAATGAAAGCTAAGCTTTAAAAGTTAAATATTTTGTATTGAAATATACAACAGCTAAAGAGAAAAAAATTGATGATGATACATATATAAGGTGGATTATTATTTAAATGACTATTTTATATTAATATTATATACATAATAATATAATTATTAATAAATATATTATTTACAACTTAAAAATAAGTTAAAAACTTAAAAACATATATATTATTATTAATAAAATATAATATTATTTAAAGCATATTTTAAATGATTTGTTGTTAGTATTATTTTGTAAATGAACCTTTCAGTCCATTCGGGTAAATACAAGTAAGCTTTTACTCTGAGTATTTTTGATCGGAAAAATTTTTTAATGTCCACCACAGCACTTTATATGTCAGAGGGAGGAGTTTGAGACGGCGCGAGACTGTATCCTGGTCTGGCTGACTGAGATGGACCTGCAATTAACCAACATTGAGCATTTCTCAGAATGTGACGTCCAGGCCAAAATCAAACAGCTAAGGGTACGTATCTGACCTTTAGCCCTGCACATATTCTCTTGTGTCATTCTCTTATGGAGGTTTTCTGCCCCATCCAGGCGTTCCAGCAGGAGATCACTCTGAACACAGGCAAGATTGACCACATATTTCAGCAGGGTGAAGCTCTTCTAGAAAAGAGTGAGCCGATAGATGCTGCTGTGATCGAGGAAGAGCTTGAAGAACTGCAGCGTTATTGCCAGGAAGTGTTTGGACGTGTGGAACGCTACTACAAGAAACTTATACGATTACCGGTACATTGAATACATCAGATGCCTTTTTCTGACTGATATTCATTTGCAGTCTTTCTTTTTACATTCATTTCATTTCCATATTTATTTATAATTACCTTTTTATTTTAGATTTAGATTTTTTATGCTTGGGTTGTTCATTTATTCTTCATTCATTTCACATTTTATTTCATCCACTTAAATAAATGTAGTCAATGTTTAGTCAAAGTTTCAGTCACCAATGATCATAACTTCTATATCCAGCTCACAGACGATGAGCATGACGTCTCGTACTCGGACCGGGAGTTTGATCTGGACGAGCCTGGTGACGTGTCCAGCTTTCCGTGGAGCGAGCGCCTGGGTGACGGTTTTCTGTCCCCTCTGCCCTCCTCCAGTCGGTCTGCATCGCTGGCACCTCCTCTACGGGCCGAACGGTCGGGTCGAGACACTCCGGCCAGTGTGGACTCCATCCCTCTAGAGTGGGACCATGATTATGACCTGAGCCGGGGTTTGGAGAGCGCCAGCAGAGCCTTGTCCTCCGAACCAGGAGATCAAGGAGAGGATGGATACCTGCAGGGCTCAGCATCTGCCCTCTCAGGTCAGTGTGGGCTCTTTAGTCCAATAAACACATAAGAGAGAATAAGTAAGGGATAATGTACATCCATCCGGCAGAGCGGCACGATTAATCGTTAAAAATCACACAATCACATTCCTAAATGACAACGATCCATCCGTGGCCCTGTCCCAAATGGCACCCTAATCTCTCGCAGTCTTCCTCTGAGTACTCATCAGTGCCGGCTCTGCAAAAGTGCGCATCGAGGGCGCATATCGACCACAAAGCATCCTTCTGACACCTAAATAACCTAATCACAGAAGTACTGGAATAAAAGTTTATAGTTCGGATATAAGCACTGATGCTTACTGTAGAGATCAAAATCGAGCAAATCACCTTTTGAAAATAACTTAAAATAACGATTGTATCAATGTCATTGTTACATCATTAGGTGGTGACAAGTGACTGTTACAAAATGTCATTGTTGTTGAATCATTCATTTAAGAGATTTGTTTAGAAACGCTGATTCATCCAGTAATGAAACAAGCAAATCATTGAATCATTAATTTAAACCAATTTTTACAAATACTTCATTCAAATGAATTAAACATTTCCAATAGACTGCAGCAATTAACATTTTGTCAGAACCTCTAGTAAATGACATGTTATTTTGTTTTAGTTGTCTTTAGAATCGTGATCTCTATTTGAAACAAAAATTTTGATTCTCCATTTGTTCTGAATCGTTATAAAAAAAACTGATAGAGTGATCAGTACTCAGACACAAAGCTTATTACAACAAAGTTTATTACATGGCTGCTTGCCACATAAGTAAATAATGAGACACAAAACATTGATTTGAAATATTTTATTAGCTCATTAAATGCAAAGCTTCCACATAGAGAAACATTTCCTAGCAAGCAAATTTGAGCCTAGATGAATAAACAAGTTCGAACAAGACATAATGTAGTTTTAATAATGTAGTCGTTTTACCAGCTTGATTTCAATAAAAACTCACAAGGACTCATGGACTCGCAAGGAAGATTTGAGTTCTGAAACTTGAACAGAAAAAATCAGGATGTTTTTATTGTACAATGACATCTTATGTAAATGACCCATTTATACTTTCAATTTACAGTAAATACAGTCAATAACTGAGACACAAGATTAAGTTTAAATGTACCTAGAAAGAGCGCGTCCTCATTGTGACACAAGAGACGCGAAAGAAGTGTCAGCTTCAAATACCAGGATGACTCCTCTTTGTACACGCTTTGCTATTGACGACGGTCATTGTTGGGGAATGCCGTGACTTACCAATCAGAATCAAGCATTTCAGAGAGCCAAGTAATTAGAGAATATAAATGAATCCTGTGAGATTTTAAATTGACCTGAACATTTTTTAGTGTGTTTCAGCATTCATTCATGTGTTGCACTGTATGCATGTATATGTTTCTTTCAGATGTAGTGATTCCAGAGAGTCCTGAGGCATTTCTAAAACTTACTGAGCAAACTCTGAGGTCCAGCGCTGGTAGGCAACAGCAGTCTCAGAAATCTGGGACTCACTCTCTAGTCTGTTGCCCGATTTAGTTTCTACTCACAAGCCGAATCAAAGCACAGAGCCTCGTGCCGCGACCATCGGCTGCATTTTCTAACCCTTCTCTATTGATTTGTGTTTTCACACAGTATTATCAGTTTTCCAGTGTTTGCATGTAGTGTCACAGGTTGATGCACACTGAGTTCACTCTGGTGTTTGTCCTTGGTTTCTAATGCTTTTGGATTTCCAAATCAACAGCATTACTCACAGTATTTTACAATCAGAGCAGACTGTGATTTACAAGAAATGCAAATAAACTATTGTTTATCATCTAATCTATTGAAATCAATTGTTTACTCTTTGAGTATTAGTGGTCGACTGGGTTTTTTTTTAATGGCCGTTGCCAATATCTAGAGGTCACAAGGTTGCAAATGGGAGGGAATTTTATTTTTAGATTTATTTATTTGTTTATTACTTATTTCAACATGATTTCATGACACTAAAACACATCTCATTACTGTTAAACATAAGCATACTTTTTGTAATTAGATTCTCATTCTTATTTTTTCACTGTATTACACTAAATACAGTAATACAAGGAATTTAGTTTAAATTAGTGTTAAGATTATCTAAAAACTTTGATAGTATTTATTAACATTTTGAATTAGCTTTTTTGTTTTCATTTTAGTAGTTTAAGTTGTAGTCATTTTGTTGTGTTTTTAAAATATTTCTATTTAACTTTAGTTTATTTAAATTATTTATTTAATTGTATTACTTTCAACTTATTTTATTTCAGTTAGTTGCCAAGGCATCACGTTTTTAAGTTTAAGTTTTTCCATCTAATATATATACTTTATTTTATTTCAGCTTTATCTCAATTAAATATATTTTAAATAATTTTACTTACCAATAACAACACTAGTTTAAATAAGAGATTCATAAATACTACACAATTTAAATAATGTATTACAGTAATAATAAGATTGGATATATATATATTATTACGCAAATGACAATTCTGTGGGAAAATGTGTTTAATTGCCTTGAAAATATGATCATAAGCTTGATGTCGACAGATGCCAAATATCAGCCAATCTCCATTATGCCAAGCCGTCATTGTAAATAAGAAAATATTTCTTAATTGACTTCCCCAGATAAATAATGCTGAACAAACAAACAAACAAACATGCAATCTTATATTAATATTGAAGAGCAGTATTCACTCTGATTGTAAACTGCTTTGACTAATGATCAATTTGATTAGAAGCTCCTAGTATGTTTGACTAATGAGAAAGCAATGTTGTGATGTCTTGTCTCTTGATCATGCACTGCATTAGGCCTGAGAATGACAACACGGTTCCACTGTGGAGTTCAATGCGACTTCCTGTTGTTCCTGTAATAATGAGTGTTTTGGTGTTCCTCTACAGGTGACACTGGCTCACTGGAGACTCACATCAGACAACTGGATAAAGCTCTTAACACCAGCTGCTTCCATCTTCAGCAGACAGAGAACATCATACGCAGCCGAACTCCCACTGGCCCGGAGCTGGATGCCACATACATGGGTTATGTGAGTTAAAAATCATATAGGACTATATCAGGGGAACTGTCACTGTAGTAAAAATGTGCTTTGAATTAGAAAGCATTTGCTAGATGAATACAATGACTTGTTTGTTATATTTAATTTTCTCAGATGCGTCTTCTTGAAGAATGTCGTGGCAGTATAGATGCAGTAAAGCGAGTGGGATTTGAGCTGAAAGACGAGGATGACAAGACATCAGGCTTTGTCAACCCCAACAGCTCTGAGTCCCAAACCTCAGGTACAAAACCATATCATACACTGTGCCGGGCACATAAACACATGTATTCTTCTCATTAAAACTAATGCTTGTAGTATCCTATATAGGTAATAGAGCAGAGGGAAATGTAACATTATAAATGTAACAAAGTTCATTGATAAGGGAAGAAGGAGGCTGGAACTGGCGAACGTTCAACACACTTTAACCCTCATCCTTCCCTTGCAAAATGACCTGAAGCCCTAAAATTATACTTTTTTTTTTTTGTCCAGAAAGATTATTTCATTTTGATATTTTTCTATTTTTTGGGAGATTTTTTGTTATTTTTTATTTGATTTACCTTTAAATTACTAGATTTGATCAATACATAATAAATAAATAAATAGTAATTTAGTAACTTAAGCACATTCCTCACATTCTTTCAACTTAAATTCAAAATATCTCAATTTCATTCATAAACCTTTAAATTCAGCTTAAAATATCTTACAATGGGTGTCTTTGCCAACCTCTTGTGGAATATTTTTTATATAACATGATATTTCATGACTCTAGCCATTCTTATACCTTATAGCTATAATATTAGATTATTATAGCTCTATTTAGAGCAAATGAGCTGTTCTGCTGGGTCCTAAAGTCAGTTTTCTCTTCAGTATGCATTCAGATACACATGTAGACATTATAAAATATTTTTTTTTGTTACGTTTTAGCATTTTAAGTTAGCATTTTGAGCATTTTTAGGTTTATGTATGTGTACTGAAGCATTCCTTGCATTCCATTCATTCCTATGGGAGTCGAGGGAAGGATTTGTTACTTTTTTAAATACAAAAAAATCCTCGAATCCATTCAATTTTTTTGTGTGTGTATTTGTGGTTCAAGTGCGACAAAAGTCCTGAGGTCTTGGACTAAATGAAAGTACTTCCCCCCCCACCAATGAACACTCAATTTTTTTTATTTTTTGAAAAATATTTTCCGGGTCAAGATGACCTGAGTGAAGGATGAAGTCCAAAAAAATGTTTGGATTTTGATTTCCTTTTGTCTGATGCATCATATAATGTAATAATGTCTGTCGGTGTTATTAAATATTTTTGTTACTATAAAGTGTAACCCAGATGACATACAGTATGCAGTGATGCAGAGCTCTTAACAGATGTTGTGTTGTGCAGGTGTGATCGAGCGCTGGGAGCTGCTGCAGGCTCAGGCTCTCAGTAAAGAGATGCGCATGAAGCAGAACATGCAGCAGTGGCAGCAGTTCAACACAGATCTGAACAGCGTCTGCAGATGGATGGACCAGACGGAAGAAGAGCTGGAGCAGCAGCGGGGACTGGACCTCAGCGCCGACATACACACCATCGAGCTACGCATCAAGAAACTCAAGGTCGGACACTCACAGACACAGCTATTCTTGTTCTTAACTAGAAGTATTATTTTAAAATGAACTGTAAATTAAAAAAAACTGAAATAAGATATAAATATTGGATGAAAACTAACTGAAATACATTGGTAACACTTTACAATAAGGTTTTGTTTGTTAACATGAGTTAACTATGTTAGTTAAATGAACAATGACCAATACTTGTACCACATTTATTAATCTATTTACTAATAAATGTTAAAGATCAACATTGTGTCTGCTAACCTTATTTAATGTACTGTGAACTAGACTAAACAAACATTTTTATAATTAACTTTAATATAAAATTTTAAATTTAATTAATGCTGCAAAAATATATTCATTTGTTAGTTAATGCATTAAGTAATGTTAACAAATAAAACCTTATTGTAAAGTGTTACCAATACTTTTATGTTACAAGTACTAAAATTACTAAAACTGAAAAAACCTATAGACATAACACACCATTGTGAAATGTATCATCAACTGTCCTGGCTGACCCCACCAGGTAGAAGGCGTTTTCATTGGTTACAATTTATTTTTAAATGTATTTATATGGATTACCCTGCTTATTTAAAACAGTATTTAATTCCGTTTAGGTCATCTTATAACTTGCGTCATAATAACCAAATTAATTTTTTCATTCCTCAGATTAATAAAGAAATAGGAAGATATGCATTTCAATATAAAGCACCGTACGAATGGAATAACCTTCCAATTTCAATTCGCTCTTTAACTTCTTTTTCAATATTTAAGAATCACCTAGCTCAACATCTTCTGAATATATGTAATTGCTTTTGAATTTTTTTTTATTTTTACTGGTGTCATTGTAACCTATTTTTGGTATGGCACATACATTTTTGTTTATTTGTGTCTAGATGTGTGTTTAGGTACATATTACATGTGTTTACTTTGTTTAGGGATGAGTGCGTCACCTTTAGAGAGTCTTGGATGAGTGAATGTCTTGTTTGTATTGGTTTTAGTTATATATTTCTGTACTTACCATTATTGTAAAGTATGTTGTTTTTTTCTTATTTTGTATTTGTTTTTTTGTTTTTGTTTTTTTATGTCTTATTTGACAGCTGTCGTAAGGGCAGTTTTTGTATCTAGATTTGAGGACCCCCTCGAAAACGAGATGGTCCATCTCAAGGGGTTATTCCTCCTCAATAAAATAAATGTCAAACATGACAAAAGCACAAACTAAAACGTAACCCTGTAAGGCCTGACAAATTAAATAGTTAAACTTTTATTTTTTAAATTGAACAGTTTATTTAACCTTTAGACAAAATCTGAAAAATAAAATCTAAAAAAATGTTGTATATGTGGAGGAAAGGCACCTCAAAACTGATTTTGTATAGTGGCTGATATTTATATGGTCAAAAGCAAAAAGACACGTGAACCATGACCTGAAAGTACATTTATTGTACAATGCTTTTTACTTGCTAAAAAAGTATAAACTACAAATCAGATGCAAGAAGGCATGTAGTAAATTGTGTACAACTGGGTTTTTATAAAAGTTTTAAGCATGTTGTTCGTTTAGATCATTAATATGAAAACATAACAATAAAAGCTAATTCAGAATTATAATACTAATGCCATATTCTTTGAAAGGGTTATCTTTTTTGTTTTTGTCCAGCTTGTTCATTATTGACACTTTTTCTCTGTTGACCTGTGACTCCACACAGGAGCTGCAGAAGGCTCTGGATAAGCGTAAGGCCATCGTGCTGTCCATTAACCTCTGCAGCGCTGAGTTTGTGCAGTCGGACAGCGAGGAGGCACGAGACCTGCAGCGACGGCTGAAGGAGATGAATAACCGCTGGGAACGTCTGAGTGGTTCTCTGGATGAGTGGAGGAATGCTCTCCAGCACGCTCTCATGCAGTGCCAGGCAAGAAACACCTCACCAACAACTCATCTTGAAGCGGTTATAAGATGTACACTTTCAGATGACATTCATAACGTCTGCTTTCATATCGACCATGCATCTTGAAAAAATTCTGCTGATTTGCAGAAAATATATCTAATATTACCTAATTTAATGATGCTAAATTTAAAAACATCAGTAAAAAAAAATCACTTCACATCACTTACTTTTTTCTCTCACAAAATAACAATGAAGATTTTTTAAGTTATATATCAGCTTTCAGTTTTAAAGATTAAAAGTAGGATTCAAAATGTATCATTTAACTTGCAATCTGCAAAGAAGTGGAAAAATGTTCAAATACTCAATTTAATGTCAAAGAACGTTACAAAACGTTTTCTCACGGCTCTCATCCCCTCCAAGCTTGCCACACTACGAAATGTACACTACTTTGTGAAAAGTATGATGTGCTAGAGTGTCTTTGAAATCAGCTTCCAAAAATGAGTAAGAAACAAGTGTTGGATTTCATTTAGCAAATGTGATGCAGGGCGATGTAAATGTTTAGGTGCTAAAAACACAGACTATGCAAAATTGTCATGGGGTGGTTTATAAACGCACACAAAGATGAAGATGAAGGTAATTATATCATATTTAATAAATCAAATGGGTAGTCCAAACAAGTGTAGCGAATTAGCTCTATGAAATAATAATAACCAATCATAACTTGTTATAATTGATTATGAATATTTGGGTCAGTTAATCGGATTAACTTGATGTAGCTACATTAACATTACAACCAATTACTCAGTTCGTCCTGTGAACCTTCAATATTGGTTATTAATTAACTAATAGAAATGTACATTTCCAGGGCATGGGAAATGTCTTTCTTACTAAGTACTACTAAGAGCAAATAGTCAAGATCGATTTGATTAGTGACTCCAGATATATGAGCTTGAGACACGGACAACTTAACGTGTGACATGAACAAGATTTTATTAACTAGACTAAACATTTAAACTACTCTAACATACACATACATACATGCATACAGTTTACCAAGGGAAAGAGAGCCGAAGCAGAATACAGGAAAGCAAGAAGTTATAGCATTGTTTGAAATTCAGCAGATCAACAGCCTTGAGCAAACCATCAGTTTAGTTCTAACACGTCCTTTAAAAGGTTTAAGGATAAGTTTAAGGATAACTGTATCAAGTAATGAGATTAATTTTGATACTTGCATGTCTCGCCCATTTGAATGAAACTGTCCTGATGCAATTTGTTGAGGCTCCAGTTGATCTTTGCTGATGTTTTTTGATGAGAGAGAACCAGTTGAAGTCAGAGGATCATTGGTGAAGGGAAAGACAAGGCCGCAGCCTGGCACAAGCTCGGGGTCCTTAGAAAACTTCCAGTTTAGCATCATCTTCACATCAGGACTTCTCAGGAGGGACCAAGAGAAAGAGAGAGCTAAGAGAGTCAAGAGAAGAGCTGATCTTGATCAGCGATTTTTAAAGGGTGAAGATGTCACACCCTCTGGAGGTGTGTGAGCCAATAAGAAGTTGTCCCTTTGGAGGGAGATTTTGGATGTTCGAGCAGGAGATTTGAATCTGTAATTTCATTGGGTGTTTAAGAAAAAGAATCTTCAAGATTCATATAATACCCATGCGTCACAAAGTTAGCAAAATGTAATGTAAATTAACAAATGGGGAATGAAGATTGGAGTTTATAGAGACCAAACATGCCACACATATGATTTTGGTTAACCATAGTATGCAAAGTCTGAAACATTAACTCATTAGAGTTTACAAGAAAACATAGGCCAAAACAACATAAAAGGAAAATCATGAGATGCGAAAATTAGATACATGTTTATACATTTCTCAAGTGGTTATACAGTATATATAGAATATGTAGGATTAATGGGGTTTACTTCTCAGTAAGAATTAAGTGAGTGTCACATCTCTCAGGAATTGCCTTTTTTGGGTCGTAAAATTTGTTATCAATGTAACAGGACACTGTGAGTGTCTGAGTTCTGCCAGTGGTGTTAGCTTCATTGTGATGTTAGTTTCGGGGGAAGTTACACAGATCTTTGTTGGGAGAGTGAGTTTGCCGGACTATTCATTAAATATAATGAATAATTTGTGTGTGTCTGATTGGTCCTGACGCTACACAAGAACGGAGCAACATACAACACATCCACTAAAGACGACACCGGACACTATAACATAGATACAGGCGATGAAATGGTGATCAATGAATGCACAGCTGAACATAATTAGTGTCTGTGACAACAAATGAATGATTAATGCAGACTGACAAAACACATTATGAGTCCAAACAAACGTGATTGTGACAGAAATCATCTGATTTTTGTTTTTCTTACTGCTCAGGACTTCCACGAGATGAGTCACGGTCTCCTTCTGTGGTTGGAGAATATTGATCGCAGAAGGAATGAGATTGTCCCGATTGACCACACTCAGGACAGCGATACACTTCAGGAGCATCACAAAACGCTTCTGGTAAATGATTTCTCTTTTCTGTTTACACAGCATATTTGGGCTACAACTTTCTATGCTTGCTTTGATTAAACACGATTGTTCCACAGCAAATCCGTCGAGAGTTGCTGGACACGCAGCTGAAGGTGGCGTCCCTGCAGGACATGTCCCTTCAGCTGCTGGTCCACTCGGAAGGCAGTGACTGTCTGGAGGCCAAAGAGAAGGTGCATGTGATTGGGAACCGACTCAAGCTGTTGCTGAAGGAGGTGACACGAGACATTAGGGAGCTGCAGAAGACCCTGGACATCACCAGCAGTCAGCAGGTTAGTTACCAACATTGTCACAAAAACATGGATGCCACCAGTTTGCTGGTTATTAACCAAAATAATATTAGTGTCTGGAAATTAATTAACTCTTTCCCCGCCATTGACGAAATTTTCCGGGCATGTTTCACTATTATTATATGGTAGGGGGATGTTATTACGCAACTTTAAAAAACGCTGGGAAAGCATTAAATTAATCAAATTCAATTTGTTGCACAATGAACCGGAGTGCTGAGGCTCAGCAAACATCCAACGACGCAGAATAACTTAAAATGATTTCAATTGTAATTAATAATATAAATAATAATATTAGTAGTAGTAATATATTAAAACAATCTAACTTCATTTAAAAAACCTAGAACATACATTATTTAAACTTTATATGTATTGTGGTTAACTAATTTACCTTATTGATTACATATAACCTATGTTGATTAATAAATAAGTATATACAGTATATTACCGGTAAATTTATTTTAATATTATATTATATAGTATTATATAGGGGCATTCGAATTTTGTGTTGGAAGCTTTCAAGTCAAAAATGTTGAGAATCAATGCTCTAAATGTTATTTGATGTGCAGCAGTGTTATATTATTACCACTGAAACTCTAGTTTTAATTAATATTGTGAACTTTTTTAGTTTTTATTTGTATTTGTTCCATTTTATTTAAATTTTGGTTAAAGTTTTAGTAATTTTGTTGTGTTTTTACCATTTTTTTACCAAGCGATAGTTCACCCCAAAATGAAAATTCTGTCATCATTTACTCTCCCTCAAGTTGTTCCAAACCTGTATAAATTTCTTTCTTCTGCTGAACACAAAAGATCATTTGAGGCACCATTAACTTCCATAGTCCTCTCCCCCCCAACCCACACACACACCCATACTATGCAAGTCAATGGTGCCTAAAAACTGTTTGGTTACAAACATCCTTCAAAATATATTCCTTTGTGTTCAGAAGAAGAAAAAAATTCATATAGGTTTGGAACAACTTGAGGGTGAGTAAATGATGACAGAATTTTCATTTTTGGGTGTACTATCCCTTTAAAGATTATTTTATTTAAAGTGACGAAATAGTTTTTATGGTTTTAGTTTTCTATAATAACCCTGATGTACAGTAATAAGCTTAATCCAGTTTTTATGTCTAGTTTAAGTTTTCTCACACTCTTTTTTCCAACCCCCAACAAACACACACTCTCTGTAGGACCTGTCATCATGGTCGTCTGCTGATGAGTTGGATACTTCGGGTTCCCTGAGCCCCGTGTCTGGACGCAGCACTCCCAGTCGCCAGCGATCGGTAACACATCACCCTCATGTTCTGTTGGGCCCTTCAAAGATCAGTGTTTGCTTGTCACGTTGAGGCGGTAGTTTGACACTTGAATGTCCCTGAAACTTGGCCTCCAAAAACACACTTGACACCTTATTAGCATATTGCTCAGAGTTCCTCCAAAACTCAGAACCTTTCCCAGCATGCTCTCCTCTAATGCAAGAGCCGCATCAAGACTGGAGATGTGATTTATCCCTGTTATGTTTCCACATCCCGTTGATTGATCCAAGTGCATTTTACATCCTTAAAACAACTAGTCACACCTGTATCACACCCCTTAATTCTGGTTTGGTTGGTTCCTCTATTCATTTTCCCACATTCATGTTTATTCTAGATTCCCACACTTTAGTCTTCAAGGAATACTGGTTCTGTGAAAAAAAAAATGTCCAGGTCATATTTAACCTCAAAATCAAAAAAAGAAAGTGTGAAATTATATTTAGCATGAAGAATTCATACTTTGCACGCGACGTCACAAATCTTGCCAGGACGTCGCCAGTTTTAATATACAAAAGTTGCTGTTTTGAGGTGTAACGACATGCCAGATAGTTGTTGTGCGATTGGATGCACTATTATTCAGAATAATCGCGTTAAGAACGTGCATGTAACCGCGCTCATTCCCCGAAAGTGAAAGTAGAAACGGACTGAGCTTTCGGCATCTGTCGCTGCATTAACGCCGCGTTCTCTAGAGACGACGATGGATATAGCGGTATAGCGACGACTATCTTAATTTACTGGCTTAATATTTCTCTTGTGGACCTACATTAATGACAGTAAAAAATTAGAAGAATATTTCTTTTTAAACAAGTTTTTGAAGCTGCTTTTGATTTTCACAGATGGCAGAGTTGTGCTGTTCGTAAACTAAAGACTGTTTTTAGGCCTATATCATTTTAGTGATATTATTCATATTTAGTAATTGTATTGTTTTTAGTGTTATTAGTGTCATTAAACATTTTGTTAATGTGCTATGGAAACAAAATAGCCTCACTATATAATTGATTGTAGTAATGGGCCATTTTGTCAGCGTGTGTTGCCCGCCAGGTATCCATGGTAGTCACGTGACTGCAAAGTATGAATATTATGCCTTTTTTGGACAATTGTTTTTGCATTGCAACATTATTTTCATGACTTTTCATTGTCAAGATGTTTTATTTAATTTTTATTTATAAGAATTCATGTCAGATTCTCATTACAGTAATACAATGATTTTTAATTACATAAATCAACAAAAATGATTACTGTTATGTAAGAATATTTTAATAAATAATATTTAATAATAATATAATATTGTATATATTATAATATAATATTACATTTTATGCTATTTAAAAAAAAAATTCATTATAATGTACATACTGTGTAATGAATATAATATAATGAATGATTTGGGCACACTTTAGATTAGGCTCCAATTCTCAATATTAAATAACTTTTAACTTTTTCCTCAGTAAATGAATGCGTCCTAATTACTACTTATTAATAGTTAGTAAGGTAGTTGTTAAGTTTAGGTATTGGGAAGGATTAAGGGATTTAGAATATGGTCATGCAGAATAAGGCAATTATAAATGCTATATAAGAAGTAATAAACAGCCAATATACTAGTAATATGCATGATAAAAAACTAGTTAATAGTGAGAATTGGACCCTAAACTAAAGTGTTACCGAACATTTCGGGGTAAAATACGCTTGCTTATCAAAATAACATCGAAATGCAAAAAAAATCTTAATGGTGGACTCACCTAAATTCCTGGGTGAAATATGACCTTTGACACGTGAGAGTCACTCTCAGAAAACAAGCCATTTGTCCAGTGAAGAAATGCATGAAATTATGCTTAAAAAGTCTTTTGGATCGCTTGTTGGCAAGGTCATTTTTTCTGAGAACAGTGTCATGAAGAACCAGTTTCTTTGTCACCATAGAGGTGCTGTCACCCCCATCATTTGATTTTGTTGGTGCTCTTCTTTTTTGGGTTCTTTCATCAGTAGCTTTGTCTTTATTTGCCTGGACTGAAACATTCTTTCTTTCTTTTACCCCCCTGTTCATTGCAAACAGCCACGGGGCAAAAGTAGTCTGTCACAGCCCGGAGCCTGTGTGAGCAGTCCACTTCACAGGTACCTTTCTCCTGGTTTCTAGAACACTCGGAAGATAATGGAACTCAACCCATGACCTGACCGCAGGCCCCTAGCGCTAATGGGTCTGGGTTGACCCCTAAATGGACAGTGTCCTACAAACCTGTTAGACCACCCTTGCAGTGGCCCAGCGATTGAGCTTGATATGCATGCAGAAAGGCTCATGCTGATGACTTCCATCATCTTCTGTGATTCTAGACACTGCTCAGGTTAGGGAGCTGAGATAGACACTACGAAGGGAGCTCGTGCACCAGGCACAACACCTTTAAAAAAACATGCTTGTTTTATGTATTTTTCATCTGATCCTTGGCTGTAAATATGGCTGCTATATACGCTAGGCTGCTTTTGCTGCTGAGCCGTTCATTTTCTTGTCTATTCAGCAAGCGTCTGCAATGAACAATCTTGGCTACAGTCTCTCTCTTTTTCTCTCTCTGGTGTGTTACATCCACTCTTTCACCGACTAATCAATCATCTTCTCCCTCCTCCGATCTGCCGTCCGTGCAGTTTGATGAGACTAGAGAAACATCACTGTGCCGCACATAGACTCATTGTCAGAACACACAATAACATATTCCAGTGGTTCTCAGCTGCTGGGACAGTTCTGAAAGGAGTGACAAAGCCCAGTTTGCCATAACATGTCAGCATTAAAGGTGGTTAGTCACAAACTGATGTTTTGTGTTCAGGCATGGTGAAATTACAATATTTTTTGCATTATAAAATGTTTAAAGATAATTAAAAGCAGCGAAAATCTGGTTTCCTATTATATGCCATCATTGAAAATGGTTAGTCACTCACAAATAGTTGTTTTGTTGTGGGTCATGGTGAAACTACAGATTTGTTTTTATTATAAAATAATTGTTTATAATTAAGATTTAGATTGTCCCATTAATATAAAACATAATGCCATCAAATCTACTTTAAAGATGCATATTCACAATTAAATGACCACATCGTTATAATATTTTTATTATACGATGTTTGAAAAAAAAAATAAGACTATTGTCCCATTAATATGAGATGCAATCCCATTATGTCCCCTTTAAAGATGGATATTCATAATGGAATTGCAACATTTTGTTTTCATTTATATATTTAGTAAAAGATAATTATTAAACAGAGAAAAAGAAAGCCTTTCAGTGTTGGAACATGAATGAATTTTCATTTTTGGGGGAACTATGCCTTGAATATTTTTTACAATAAGATAATAGTTATTTTAAGATCATTGTAGGATTATTACATAAAATTAAGAAATATCAAACTCAGTACAATATTCAAAATCATATAAAGAAAAATGAGTTTGCGCAGAATGATAGATAATGAAATAATATTTTATATTGTGGAGACTTTTCTCAGATCAATGCAACATTGAACTGCAGGATTCAACTATTTGAAGAGGTATTTGCATTTCTAGTCACTTTCTACCAGTGATTAGTGTTTCAAGGAAGTCTAAAGTAACATTATTTCAGTGATTTGTATCTAAATCAACTTGTTATTACAGTCAGTTTGTCTGCTGTAACCGAGATATAAGTATCTTGCTCAGAGTTGGTGATCGTTCATGGATTGCACCTTGTTGGGTTCAAACATAAAACATTTAGTTTCATCCAGCATATTTCTTTAACCATTAGGCCACAGCACCCGCACACAGATATTAAAGGGATAGTACACCCAAAAATGAAAATTCATCATTTACCCCCCCAGAAGTTGTTTCAACACTGTATGAATTTTTTCTTCTGTTGAACACAAAAGAAAATATTTTGAAGAATGTTGTAACCAGACAGTTGATGGACCCCATTGACTTCCATAGTAGGGGAAAAAAATACCATGGAAGTCAATGGGGCCCATCGACTGTTTGGTTGATGGAAAGAAACTCATACAGGTTTGAAACAACTCGAGGGTGAGTAAATGATGACAGAGATTGTATTTTTGGGTGAACTATCCATATAAGGAAATCTCTTTGTCTTAAGCTGAAAATAGTTGAGCTGTGCTTTTTTTCTGTTAGCATTCCGTCTGTTTAACAACGCTTTGACAAAAAGGCATATTTATAAAGAATAAAATGTCGCTTTTGCTTTTAAATTCTACTGAATATTTCAAACTAACTCTATCTGTGTCAAGCTTGGGCAGCTAATGTGTTTCAAAATATCATATAACAGACAGAGATAAATATGCATTGAGAAATGATTATCCATCCAATAGATATGAAAGCCTATTTAGGGAGGAACTATAGATGTGAATCAACACAAAAAAAATCCGTTAACAGTTTTAGAAATAGCTACACAACAAATGTCATTTCTCCTATTTACCTAGTTTTGCATCTGAGCATTTCCACCTCTTTGTGCCGTCTTATGTTTAGCAGGTCTCGCAACGCCGCTGGATCCGTTTCCTCCCATTCTGAGGAGGAAGAACCACCGTCCTGGTGCAAAACCTTCCTGAAGCGTGTCCTGTGGGCCGCTCTACCCCTGCAGATCATCCTGCTGCTGGTGGTGGTCGTGGCCTGTCTCGTGCCTACGTCTGAGGAAGACTACAGCTGTGCCCAACTCAACAACTTCGCCCGCTCCTTCCACCCCATGCTCAGCTACACCAACGGGCCTCCGCCCATATGAGCTCCACTATGAAGTAAAAACGCCAGCTCAACATTGGGTTTCTCCCTAAACTGGCAAATGACATTATTAAGAGTTTGGCAGCCAAAGTGAATTATTATCGTGTCCTTGTACAGCTGCTAATTTTACAGTACGTCACTGAGTCTCGTGTAGATGTTTGAACAAAGCCTATTGCACTGGAAACTGCTGTCAGGTGTTGTTAGTGCTACTGATGTTCTTCCATATTTGACCTGCAGGAGGAAAATAGAGCGTAGGATATTAACTCAACACTGGGACTGTCGGAAGAGTTAATCAGGTCTAAAGGCCTTTTTTAATCATGGGAAGATCGAGTTTATTGGAAAAAAACTGAAATGTGTGTAATTGCTTGTATCAAATTAATAACTTGTAAAAAAAGAGAGAAGATAAAAAATGTATCAACTCTATATTGCAATTATTTTTTATATGTATTTTTGGCATGTGGTCATCCTTTGGTTTTAAAACGATAATTGATTTCATTGAATTTGTTGTTGATTTTTGTTTTGATTTTTGATCTTAACTTACCTGCTCTAATATTCAAGTTAACTGTCATGAATATGCTTTACTATATGTTAACCACTGATCTCAAAGAAAAAGATATTTATGTATGTACAGTTTGCTAAGGCCTGAGAAACCTTCGCAATGAAAACACACATATGATATACACATATACTGCTGATTAGTATTTTTCGTTAAAATAAAAGATAAATGACAGTAATCTAATTGTGAATCATAATTTTTTTCTTACCAAAAGAAATTTCTGCTTAACTGATTTGCACATAATATTCACAGGGTTGTATTAAACACTGCCATCAATTCATACTTCCATTAGGTGCTAGAAGTCATATTGTTCACAACAAACCTGGTAAAACATTTCATTTTGCCCTTTTGTCAAAATACACAGTTGCTTTTGAATGTTTATATATATATAAACACTTTTTGTTCCCAGGAAGGTAAAGTTAAAGAATCTACTAGCAGGTGTTAACTGGCACATGCTTGCCAGATAAAACTGGAAATATTTATTAACCTTCTGAAACATCCATCTTAGACTAGCTGGTTTGGTGCTGGTCTAGCTGATGGACTTGTGTAGCCATGTTGTTAATCATGTCTTGCTAAAGCTTTTTAACCAAGGAAATTGAGCAGGTTAGCCTAGTTAAGAAGCGTGTTCGAGATACCAGAACATCAGAATCCAATCCACATCATATGCAGGCTGTGCAGCTACAGTAGGATGAACATGAATCTAGAATTGGAGGTTATTATCACCGTGGGCCGCTTGTCTCTCAGATGATGTGCTAGAGGGAGCTGGCAGAGCCTGGGGTTTGAACTCGTGAGAATGAGCAACATTTATGGAGGAAACTGGACTTTCCCAGATGCGAGGCGTGTGATGCTGGTGTAGATGAGCAGTACAGTGACAGTGACATGATTGGATCAGAACCTCCAGCTTTCTGAGAACTTCATAGTTTGGCACGCAGCCTGTGCAGTCAACACCCAACATCTGAGACACCACCGTGTAGAAGTCCAGCAACTGTAATGTACAAGCATACTTGTTACTTTTAAAAATGTTAATGCATTCCCATGTTCAGATAGACATATACAGTGTGTGTGTGTGTGTGTGTGTGTGTGTGTGTGTGTGTGTGTGTGTGTGTGTGTGTGTGTGTGTGTGTGTGTGTGTGTGTGTGTGTGTGTGTGTGTGTGTGTGTGTGTGCTTATGCATATAAACTCAGCAAAAAAGAAACGTCCCCTTTTTCAGGATACTGTGTTTTAAAGATAATTTTGTCAAATCCAAATAAGCGTTACAGATCTTTATTGGAAATGGTTTAAACAATATTTTTCATGCTTGAACCATAAACCATTATTGCGGGGCAGCTGAAAGTGAGAGAATGTTTCTTTTTTTTTTGCAGAGTTACAGTATATTACCATTCAAAACTTTGGGTTAGGATATGTGCAGATATGTGGTCACACTCAGTACCTGTTTCTGACTGTGAGAAAGATCTGCTATGGCACTAGACTGCGTGTCCAGGAGTCTTTGGGCTTGTTGGATCTCATCTCTGGCTCTGAGTTCCTGGTTTTGCAGCTCTGACTTGATGGTGGTCAGCTTCTTCTCAGTCTTTACCTTGTTCTTCTCAAGCTTTCCCAGATTCTTACTCTGCTCCTCTAGGGATTGGTTTTGTTCCATCACTTTGATCTTGTTGCACCAAAGACAGCAGAAACTGAGCATTTATAAGCATCGCTACTCTACACAATTTACCCAATCTATGAATGTTATTGATCTTATTGTGAACAGTTCATCCATGCGTTATTTCATCTTTTAACCTGATGAATCTGAATCAAAATGTCATAACTCAATCTTCAAGTGAAACATATACTGTGTTTCTTTTTCAATAATCCAATTCTCTTAATTGTATGTCACCATATGGAAGGAAAGATCTGTTGCACTTCTATTCTTTTGTGATTTTTAAACATAAAGGATTGATTTAGAACATATACATTTATGGATTAGGCAGATTCTTTAATCCAAAGCAACTTTCATTGTATTCAAAGCACATCGTTTCAGTAAATAAATTCAGAAACTAAAACACTGATCAGAAGAAACTAGTGCTATAGTGAAACATGAGCCTTTCTAATCTCTAAACAAATGTATAGTCAAATCAAGAACCCTATACAGAGTTGGTCATTTGATGCCCTCAAAGCATTCTTAAGATAAACAGTTTTGTATATTTACAGATGCACTTTTGTATAATTAAAAATGGTCTTATTTTTTTTATTTTATGCTGAAATGACTCTGTGTGGTGAGGGTCTGTGGGCCAGGGCTCTTCCCTGTACCTTGAGCTCATTGGTGTGGGACAGCTGGGCTTTCAGCTCAGTGTTGGAGAAGCGTAAGGTGCTCAGCTCCGCCTGCAGTCGATCCACCCGCTTCTGGAACTTCTTACAGGCCAGAGCAGCATCATCTTTCTCCACCGCCAGAGCTGAGCGGCTCCTCTTCTCCTCCTCCAGCTGAACCACCTTCCTCCTCAGCAGCTCCAGGTGAAGCTCTTTACTTCCTGAACGCTCCTTCTGTTCTTTAAACTGTAGCCATGGATGGAAAGATAGCCAATTGTAATACATAATCAAATAATATTAGGAATGCTGCATGGTTAATATTTAAAAATTAGATCAAGATTTATATTTAAGATTTACATTTCAGTCATAACAACTTTTAGTGTGTTTGCCATGAAAATGGACGTGACAATGTTGCTACATTTGGTCTTGGAATAGATCTGCTATGCTGCTGCTGCTGTACAATGTAGCATACATGAATAATTGGACATAGCAGATCTATACAGGTGGAGCTGGGGAAGGTGGAGGGTTTCTGAAAGCGTACTGTAAATGCTAACCAAGTATTGAAGGTTCAAGTATTAACAAGCTCATTGGCTACTGATACAGCAGGAACCAATCAGATGTGCTCTATATAGAATGATGTGATTGCAAACAGATTGAGTTAAAGACCTATCAGTCTGTGCCATATAGTTTCATGACAGAACGTACTCGGTTACTAACGTAACCTCGGTTCTTTCTAGAGAGGGAACGAGTACTGCGTAATATCTTACGCTATGGGGAAAACCTCTTTTCCACGAGATATTGAAGCCAAAAATTATCCTTAATTTTGAATTAATGTAAAACGCTGTGCGGCAGCATGCAGACATAGGCAAGACGGCTCGCGCGCCTATTGCTGCCCTGCGGCAACAGCAGCACCCTATCGAGAGAGGCCCTGCTGGACGTGATACCCAATGGGGGCGCTTCGCGCCCATTTCGTCCCGTCCCGCCAGAATAGGCGTGGCCTATAAATACGCTCGACAGGCTGATACAAAATGGTTTTCATCACTGAAACGAACAAGCGCTGTTGTATGCATGGCAAGATACGCAGTACTCGTTCCCTCTCTAGAGAGAACCGAGGTTACGTTAGTAACCGAGTACGTTCTCTTACGAGTGTATCTCTCGTACTGCGTAATATCCTACGCTATGGGGAACACAATGCAACATTCCATGCGTACTGGGATCCGACACCAAAGTCCCAAGGGCAGTAGCCCGGGGCAACTTTAATTTCAATTTTATATTATCATAGTTGCAATTTTGTGTTGGATTAATGTTGCATTCTTTACCATTAAAACATTAAAAATACATTAAAAACATTAAAAATACTAAAAAGAAAGATAAGACGTAGTCACGTAGTCTACGTCACTTTAGCCGCTCAACAGAACAGTTACCGCGCATTTTTTAAACTTGATGAGTTTTTCGCCGGCTTACTCGTTTCAATTCGTCATGGATATCCGTAAGTGGTTGAAAAGCCCACCAACAGTCTCCTCTGCCAAATTGGATTCGACACCGACGCCTCCTGATGTTGTAGTTGGAGAAGGGAACCCTGGACGACAGTCTGAACCTGATGCTAGTAGCTCCATGGAGCCCGACCCTGGGCCTGGCAGGACCTGCACGTCAAGTGCAACCGCGACTGGTGCAGCATTTGAGCCACAACTGCCTGTTGAATCAGTGGATGAGAGTGACCTCGGCTCGGACAAACCCAAACAGGTTGTGTTGAGGAAATATCCAGTCAAAATGTTTGATTCAAATAAATGATAATTTTCCTCTAGCTGGTATTTGAACATGGACTATCTTGAGTACTCGGTGGAAAAGGACTCGGCATTTTGTTATGCCTGCAGGAAATTCAAATCTGTTTCATAGGACGCGACCTTCTCCATTAAGGGATTTAATGATTGGAGACATGCAATTGAAACAGGCAAGGGCTTAAATAAGCATGCATCTTCAAAAGAACATTTAGCCTGTGAAGCAAAGTGGAGAGATTCAGAAAAACGTAGAGAGAGAGGAAAAGAGATTTCTACTCTCTTAAATTCAGAGCAACTGGCTCGCAACAGATACTACATGTCAGCCGTAATTGATATGCTGGTGTTTTTAGTGGTGAATCAATTGCCGTTACGTGGAGATAATGCTGGTTTTGCCAGTGTGCTGCTAGATGATAATAGCTCCATGGGGCTGTTTTTGTCTCTCTTTGAGTACACCATGCGAAAAGATCCCGAACTGACAAGGATTACAAAAACAATTCCACAGAATGCACGCTATACAAGCCCACAGATACAAAACGAGATTATCGAAATGATGAGCAAACTCGTGACAGAGGAGATAGTGAGACAAGTCGGCGATAGCTGGTATTCAATTAAAGTGGATGGCACACGGGATCCTTTAGGCCAAGAAAATATATCTGTAGTTGTGCGTTTTGTTGACGAAAACTATGGTGTGTGTGAGCGCCTCTTGGTAATGGCCACATCTGAAAAAGGTGATGCAGAGACTCTGACAGGTGTCATCATTGATGAGCTCACCAGCGCCGGACTCAGCACGGACAAAATCCTGAGTCAGGTTTATGATGGCGCATCACTCATGTCTGGGAGGCATGGTGGTGTGCAGAAATTGCTCTAAAACAAGCTGGATCGTAACATACCATATATTCACTGCTTTAATCACCAACTTCATCTGGTTGTGATTCATGCCATGTCCAGTGAAGCAGCTGCCGAGGATTTGTTTGGAGTATGCAACATGCTGTACAACTTCATCAGGAGGCCAACCATGGCTATCCTGTACAAAGGCGATACCCTGAAACGTCTCTTGGACCAGAGATGGACTGGCCACTTGGCAACGGTCAAAGTTGTGGTGAAGAGTTTTCACGACATATCCACATTACTGACCGAGGTGGAAAACACACGAGACGTTGGAACGGAGGTGCGCGTCGAGGCTACGGGGCTGCTTCGTGCCATTATGCAGCGCAGTTTTCTTTTCATTGCTCACCTTGTTATGAAACTGTTGTCACTTTTCGAGCCGCCAAATAGACTACTACAGCCCGAAGATATGGACTTGTTTACTGCGGTGACACTTGTGAACAGCGCTTCTGACTGCGTGAAGACACTGCGCACACAAAACGAATTTTCTGCACTGTGGGATCTCTGCGCTCCTCCAGCATCAAGCACCGAGGCTGTGCTGGTGACCGACCCTGGTCCAAGCAAGAGAAGACGCACAATTAACATGAACCTCCGCGGATTTGTAGTTGAAGAAACAGTTGGTCAGCCACAAAGTGACACAGACGAAAAGACTGAGTTTATGAGATTGTTTTACAGTGTTATCGACGCTGTGCAAGGAGAGATGAATGCGCGTTTTGGAGAGCGCAGCAGCGAGCTCATTGGCGCACTGGCTGCTTTGAACCCAGAGGCCGAGGATAATTTCCTGGACCCATCAAAGGTAACCCCTCTCCTGGTATTAGCTGGAACTGATGTGGTTGAATCTGAATATACTGTGGCTCGTGAGTTCCTGGTGAAGAAAATGACTGACACCCCGATTCCCCCCGAAGATGGAAAATGGACAATAGCCAATATCCTCAGCACATTCAACTGTGCGCTCCAGGCTATGCCGACTGTTCTCACAGCCTACACCCTTGCCCTAACTTTAGGAGCTTCCACAGCAATGTGTGAAAACTCATTTTCCACGCTCAAAAGCGTCTTCTCAGAGCATCGGCGCAGTATGCTGCACAGACGCAAGGCCCAGCTGATTCAGCTTGCTTTTGAAAAGGACCTCACTCACAAGTTTAAGTCCGAGTGGAAGGATACTTTGATGAGGAGGTTCTGCTCAGAGAAACGCCGGCTCCCGCTGTACTGACAGGAGGGACGGGAGAGAGGACAGCGCTCAAAGTACCGGTAGGTTTAATGTCTCTCTCTGTGCGTGTGTATGCGCGTGTATGTGCGTGCGTGCGTGTGCGTGTGTGTGTGTGTGTGTGTCAAATGGCAATGCATCCCTCTGTTGACTGCTTTAAGATGCAATGTTTGAGAGATGCTTCTGGTGTTCATCTAATATGTTGTATTATAGTCAAGTGTTTTATGTTTATATTCATAACATTGCTTCTATGTGGTGTAGGCTGCTATACGCTGGTCATATTGCTGTTAGTTATGTTTAACGTGATGATTACGTGCTGCACGAATAGAGTATACAATTAGGCTATTATAAATAAATATACATACTGTAGGCAGGCTAATAATAATTGTGCCCGTCCATGCATTTCATATGCCCCCCTTAAGACTGAGGTCTGGCGACGGGTCTGCATATAGTGCATAATCACCGTAGACTCACAGAGAGTCGGAGAAAAGAGGCTACAAGCATCATTCCCCATGAAATAGCATCCCACAGGAGCTAGTTATGTTAACAGTGTTTCACGCAGACAGGGTGAGCGTGTTCAGCCTCAACTGGGTATAAGTACGGGTTATTCAACACCCATGGAGCTGTTCTATCGATCAGTGAGTCATGCACAAGCAAAACTCAGCATTCTGCGCCGGTGCAGCGTGGCAGATAGTACTGAATTCTAGACCGACAGCAGCTTGGCCTGTAAGGCGGGAACCTCTAGGTTATAGAACCTTATAAATGTAGACGGCGAGGCCCAGCCCGCCGCCATACAGATATCATGCAAGGAAATCCGGCTAGACCATGCCCATGACGAGGCCACGCCTCTCGTGGAGTGCGCTCTGACACCCAAAGAACACTGCAGGCCCTTAGAAGTGTAAGCCAGCGCTATGGCATCGACTATCCATCTGGATAGGCTCTTTTTTGATGCGGCCAGTCGCTTGGAGCCTCCGCCAAACACCGGGAGGGCGCACAGGGAAATAACCTGGGCCCTGAACGGTGTGTTGAGGGATTTGGGCACGTACCCGTGCCTTGGTTTGAGTATGACTTTTGAGTCATTAGCTTCATTGAAGCAAGAGCCACAAGAAATACCGTTTTGAAAGACAGGTGTTTCATGTCTGACAAATGGATTGGCTCGAATGGGGCACCTTTCATGGCTTCCAGTACCGTTGAAAGGTCCCACACAGGGACTAAGGGGGGTCTGGGAGGATTCAGCCTCCGAGCTCCCCTGAGGAATCGCACCAGGTCGTTTTTCCCCAGTGACTGGCCAGACGTTGGTTTTGCAAATGCCGTTATGGCCGCCATGTATACTTTGAGCGTGGACGGGGTTCTACCCTTATCCAGCAGCTCCTGAAGGAAGGAGAGCACTTCCGTAACCCCGCAGTCTACGGGTGAAAAGCCCTGAGCTTGACACCAGGTAGAGAACACTGACCATTTCGAGGAGTAGAGCCGTCTAGTAGACGGGGCCCTAGCCTGCGTGATCGTGTTTAACACTCCCTCCGGGAGGTTAGCGGGTACCCGTTGATGGCCCATGCATGTAGGGACCATAAATCCGGGCGAGGATGCCAAATCGAGCCCTTTGCCTGAGAGAGGAGGTCTCTCCTCACCGGTATAGGCCACGGGGCAGTGCTGGTCAGCCGCATCAGGACTGGGAACCAAATCTGGTTTGTCGAGTGCGGAGCCACGAGCAGCACTGGGCATCTGTTTTCCCTGATTCGTTCCAGCACTTGAGGCAGGAGCGAGACGGGGGGAAAAGCATAGAGGGGACAGCGGGGCCATACGTGGGCCAGCGCATCCTTGCTCTTGGAGAAAAAGTTCAGACAGTGAGCGTTTTCCTTGGACGCGAACAGGTCCACCTGCGCTCTGCCGAATGTCTCCCACAGCAGTTGGATCGTCTGCGGGTGCAGCGACCATTCCCCTGCTGGGACATTGTCTCTGGACAGTCTGTCTGGTCCCAGAATCAGGTGACCAGGCACCTGCGCTGCTTTCAGTGAAAGCAGGTTGTGCTGAGCCCAGACCAGGAGGCGTTCCGTCAGCCTGTAAAGGTTTCGGGACCTGGCGCCGCCCTGGCGATTTATGTATGCCACCACTGACATGTTGTCCGACCGGACTAGGATGTGGTGGCCTTTTATCTGGGGACAAAAACGCCACAGCGCGTTGTTGACTGCCAGCATTTCCAGACAGTTTATGTGTAGAAGCTTTTCCCGTTCCGACCACTGGCCAAAGAACAGTCTGCCCTCGATCAGCGCTGCCCATCCCGAGGTGGAGGTGTCCGTGGACACCACCATCACACTCGAGGGAGTCCCCAGACTCACGCCTGACTGATACCAGTTCGGCTATTTTCCAAGGTTCCAGAGCCGAAACCCATTTCATGTCGACCCTGAGGCGAAACAGACCAGAGGTCCATGCCTGGGGCGGAACTCGCGCTTTCAGCCATAACTGCAGTGGGCTCATGCAAAGCAGGCCCAGCTGAAGTACCGAAGATGCTGAGGCCATGAGACCCAGCATTCTCTGAAACCTTTTGAGCGGGACTATAGAGCCGCGGCGGAAGGATTTCGCGGCGCGCTGAATGTCCAGTGTGCACTCCGGCGACAGACGTGCTGTCATAGACAGCGAGTCCAGCACTGTTCCCAGAAAAGACATTTTCTGGCTGGGAAACAGCAAACTCTTCGCCCAATTGACTGTAAGACCCAGATTCTTGAGATGCTCGAGTAATGTGGCCCTGTGTTCTATGAGCTCTGAGTGTGATCGAGCTAGAATCAGCCAATCGTCCAAGTAGTTCAAAACTCGCATGCCCTGAAGTCTCAGGGGTGCGAGAGCCGCGTCCATGCACTTCATAAATGTACAGGGTGCTAGGGACAGGCCGAACGGTAGGACTGTGTATTGAAATGCCTGGCCCTCGAAGGCGAATCTCAAGAATCGCCTGTGACGTGACGCAATCTGTATTTGGAAATAGGCGTCTTTCAGATCTATTAACATGAACCAGTCTCCCTGGCGAACTTGCACAAGGATTTTCCTGGTTGTCAGCATTTTGAACTGGTTCTTCAAAAGCGCTTTGTTCAACTGCCACAGATCTAGAATGGGTCAGAGACCCCCGTCTTTTTTCGGTACCAGAAAATATCTGCTGTATAGCCCCCCTTCGCTCTGAGCCTGAGATAAAGGTTCTATGGCCCCTTTGCTCAGTAGTTTCGCTATTTCGGCTCGAAGTAGATGAGATACTTCGTTGATTACCGTGGTTTCGACACGCGCTGTCTGACGGCGGGGACGTCGAGCGAACTGTAGCGAATAGCCTCTTTTTATAGTGTTCAACACCCATTCTGATACCCCGGGAAGCTTTGCCCTAGCATTTGCGTAAATGGCTAGAGGTAGAATGAGATCCGGGCTCTGGCCGGCACAGAGCTTCGGTGTGCTGAGACCTAAAAAACCTGTGTTTAAAGTGTGCGAGGCGGGGGGCGCGGCGATCACGGCGAGCAGCCTGGTCGCGCTCGATTTCTCTATGACAGATTGTGGAGAGTGGGGTTTAGCGTGTCTGTGAGAGAATGTGGGCGCGGGACAGCGGGCACATACACTGCACTGAAAACACCGTCGGCTTGCGCTGACTGAATGTGTGTTGGTTTCGTGGGACACGCATCGTGTAGTGTTTGTGGGCACTGTGTCGTGGGCACATTCACTACGTTTGCACAATCGACATGAGTCGATTTTATTTGTGCTAGCCCTGAACTGTGGTGGACTGTGTCTGTGTGTGGGAATGGGCACTGAGACGTGGGCATTCTTACAACACTCATAACACCATCGGCCTTGCCCGGGACACCAGAATTTTTTTTATTGGATTTATCTGGGTAGCCGTAAAAACGGCTTTTGTGTGCAGGCAAGCGGGCAAATGAACCGGCTCGTTGACTGCTAAATACACTGGAACAGTCACATCGCATGGAACTGGACGAGCGAAATGTTTCGGTGAAAATCCGGCCGCAGTGAGATTTGAACACCGTCGCTTTCCTAGGATGGCTAGGAAGGCTTTGAGACCTCGGGCTTGATCTCGATCCTTGGCCGGGGCCCGCGCTGAGGGGGGGGCGGCGTCCAGCTGAGCGATAGCACGGTTTCTGTTCTCGGGCCTGGCGGCGCTGAGAAGCGGCAGCGGGTGGTGCAGGCTATGGCTGTGAGCTCTGGGCAGACGGCTGTTTCGAGCGACCTGCTGCGGAGCTAGAGCGCTCCGGGAGGAAGTGCTTCATAGCCTGCGATGTCTTTTGAACCTCCTGGAATCTGTCCGCGAAATCTTTGACGGCAGATCCGAAGAGGCCCGCTGACGAAATGGGCGTGTCAAGAAACACAGAACGCTCCGTATCCGTCATCTCAGACAGCGTTAACCACAGGTGTCTCTCAGCCACGGTGAGAGAGGCCATGTTCCGCCCAATGGCCTGTGCAGCAGATTTAGCGGCGCGTAGAGCCAGGTCTGTAGCGCTCCTTAAATCCGCAACACTGATCGATCCCGCGCCGATCCCGGGCACAAGCCGCAGGATCTTTGCATCTTTAAAAAGATGCTAGCTCTTTTAGAATACAGAGACAGAGGGAGAGTGTGAGTCGCAGCGGCGAACACTCACTCTTAGCAGTGAAAAAGGATATTAACGCCGGAAAGCGTAGCAGGTACGGCGGCTGAAGGCAGCGAGGTGAAGGCCAGCGGCTTCAGGCTCGAAGGCTCGTCCCGCAGAAGGCTTACTATCAGACGGCGCGGCTTCTCACTCCAGATCCAGCAATGCAGTAGTGCTTCGCTGAAGAGATGAAAATCAGTTTGTATCAGCCTGTCGAGCGTATTTATAGGCCAAGGCCACGCCTATTCTGGCGCGACGTGACGAAATGGGCACGAAGCGCCCCCATTGGGTATCACGTCACGCAGGGCCTCTCTCGATAGGCTGCTGCTGTTGCCGCAGGGCAGCCAATAGGCGAGCGAGCCGTCTTGCCTATGTCTGCATGCTGCCGCACAGCGTTTTACATTAATGCAAAATTAAGGATAATTTTTGGCTTCAATATCTCGTGGAAAAGAGGTTTTCCCCATAGCGTAAGATATTACGCAGTCCAAGAGATACTCTCATAAGAGATATTGTATTTTGATTTTACATTTAAACTTAAAAGTTATATATATATAATTTTTTTCTTAATAAAAAAAATAAGATTTTATATTTATATATTTATAGATATAAGAAAATAAAAATTATAATATACATTTTAAGAACTTTCCTTTTGACTGAATGTTATTGTTGTACTTATATTTAAAATCAAATGCTAATGGTTTTTTAAAAAAAATCACTTGCTATTTTTTGTTTTGATTAAACCATAAATATTACAAAACTAGACATTTGAAAATTTCACAAATTATTATTTTTATTTCACTTTTTAAATGTTTGTTACGGTAAATTTTAAGTTAGTAAAATTGGACAGTAATTTGTAACATGTTTTATTATTCCTCAGAACCCCCAAATTTATGCACCAAAACATTTAACTAAATTATTGTTTGTTAGGCTCATTACTGCCCTCTTTGACATGTCTGCACCTTTCTCTGAAGGCTGTAGATTTGTGTCTTGCTCTCCAGTAACGCCGTCCCTTCCTGCCTGGTAAGCTGTTGTGCTCGTGTAAGAATGGCCTCAAGTCTCATATCAAATCCCAGATCTGCAGCAACATGATCCACTTTTAACTTCTCTGAGAGCTGCTCCACAAACCGGAGGTACTACAGAGGAAGAAGACCAATGACATTACTGAGAGGTCATTTTAGGACATTTATGATGCATTCTGATTATGATTAAATTCCAATCTTTGTTTTAACATGACAGCGGGCACTGCCATTTGTAACTTAATTGTGCAAGGCTTCCGGTGTCGTTGGCTTAAAGTTATTTTTTAGCTGTACACAACAGCATGTTGTGTGGCTGATATTACAAACCGGTATTTCTTATAATTTTATAATTCATGTCAACTAGCAGTCCTTAGAGTATTATTAGACTGTCTGCTTAATATCTGCTAACACTTTGTTTTGATGCTCCCCAACCCAGGCAGCAACATAGTGTCGGCCCAGATCCGGGTCACATCTGGTATATGTGGATTCAAGGTGTACCAAATGTGGGCCGGATCTGGGCCGACACTATGTTGCTGTCTGGGAACAGATATTCTACTCACTAGAAGTAACTTTGCAACTACTGTACATGTCAACTTATTCTACTAACCCGAACCCTAAAACCTACTTATAAAGTTACTTATAGTTGGTAGAATGTCTAATGTGGACTATCGAAAAAAAGTGTAACCTATTAATTTAATATATTGTTATAAACACACAGGTTTGTAGTGCAGTTAGTTTTACGATTTACTGCACTATTCTTCTAGTTATTTACCTATAGTGGCTAATTAACTGGAAGGGCCCTATTTTAACTATCTAAGCACATGGTCTAAAGCGCACGGCGCAAGTTCACTTAGGGCGTGTCCAAATCCACTTTTGCTAGTTTAGCGACGAGAAAAATGGTTGGCGCATGGTCTAAAAGAGTTGTTCATATTCTCTTAATGAGTAATGGTCGTATTGGGTATTACATGCATTAAACCAATCAGAGTCTCATCTCCCATTCCCTTTAAAAGCCAGTTGCACTCGCGTCATGGCGGATTCGTTATTTACATGGCGGAATTTGCAAGCGGAAAAACTGAACGTGTCTCCAGAGTGGAAACGGATCTGCTCGTGTGCGAGGTTAAAGCATGCAAGCAGACCATCAACAGGACAAGCCAGATTCCACCATATCTTTATGTACACAATAATAATCTTTTACATTGTAATCCTTTTATTTTTAATATTTGGCATGTTTGTGTGCTGCTGCGCGTCCCTGTGTGTGTGTAATAAGCAGAGTGTACACACGTTGTGGACCCGCCTATAGGCTCACATTACTGATGTGCCCTTTAACCCTTTGGGGTCGACAAACGCGCCGGCGCGTTTTGCTGAATTTTCTTCACATAGTAGCACAATAGACTTAAATGACAACAAAAAAAAACCTGCACCATTGACTTTAGACCAGGATGTTGTTGGTCAATGGCGCAGTCTTTTTCAGTTGCCTCAAAATAGCAACGTGCCTACAATGCGCCTAAACATACCTCGTTCTCAGGCCAGCACGCCCATGGGCGAACAGATGGGCACAAATGCATATGGCATTTAAAGAACGTGGCGCAGGAAGTGAAAATGATAACTGTGTGTGGCTGAAACTAGAAAAAAACACTCGCGTCGCACCTGGCGCTGCATTGCCCCGGGTGTATGAGTCTCCCACATTTAAAAACAACATTCTTGTTACAAAATGAGGTTGTTACAGTGCCCAGAAAAGTTTTACAATGTAAGCTCAAGCTTTGGCGGTATGAATCTACTTCCTCACATGCTGTTTGTCCTGATTCATTCCATCTTTGCTAACTCCAGAAGTCAGCAGCTCATCCTCCAGACTCTGTATTCTGTCCAACAGCTCCTGTTTTCTCCGTTCAGAGCCGTTCTGATGCTCTTTGAGACTGGATAGCTGCTCTGTCACCTCCGCCAGCCTGCCTTCCATTTCCATCTGAGACTAGAGCACGCAGAAAGCACTGGTTGAAAAATAAGTATGCAATCTGTTTTATAATAGTGTGGAATGCAAATGACCTTTCGTGCACTTTTCTCTCTGGTACAAAGAGCTGTAAGTGCCTTCAATATGTCGTTCTCTGTGTGTGGAACAGGAAGAGACTGATGGTCCAGCAGGGCTTCCACATTCTTCATGAAGACCTTGTGGTGACTGTGAGACGCCTGAGCTTTGTTCTGGCAGCCGTGGAGTTTATTTTCCAGATCTTGAGACAGATTGTCATAGTGGCGGCAGCGCTGCTGTGCAGACGCCAGCGATAGTTCAGTCTCCTGCAGGGAGTTCTTAAGGGTCTGGTTCTCCCGCTCTAAACTTAGTTTCTTCAGGGAGATAAGATCCAATTCCTGACAAAACATACAGTATATTTTGCAGATATATTCTCACTGATTTTGCTTTACAGGAAATATACTTCAAAAAAAAATTCCTTTATGCAAAATATATTTACTTCTTATGAAGTGAAATAAGCTACTGGTCAAAAGTTTGGAGTACGTAAGTTTTTAAATAAATCATTTTCATTTGAATGATTTCTGAAGGATCCTAATGTTCTCAGAACTGTTATTAAGAATGAAGGAACGTTCTTCCAGTAACATTAATAGAATGTTCGTTCAAAGTTATCTGGTCTTTAATAATGTTTTTAAAATGTTACTGCTTGTTTCGGAATATTCAGAGGACATTCAAAAGTAACATTCACATAATGTGTACAAAATGCTAAAATGGAATGTTCCCTTAATGTTTGTAAAACTAAGAAAAAAACTTTTTTAAACATTTAAAAAAACTGCACATTTTGAACATTCAGAGAACCTAACGAGAATGTTAGAAAAATGATCTTATAACATATTTTTGTTAGCTGGGATCATGTGACGCTTAAAGACTGGAGTAATAACTTCTGAAAATTCAGCTTTGTTTGCCATCACAGGAATAATAATTATTATTTTAAATTGTACTATGTTCCCAATATTTCCAATCAAATAAATGCAGTCTTGATGATTCCAAACTTTTGACCGATAGTCTATAATAATAACCCAGACATATTCTGCACAGGTTTTGTCAGATTCACCCTAAAATATGCTGGTGTTGCAACAGTTGTGTGTTTAATTGCATAATTGATCTGAAGGATACCTGTCTGTTAGAGTTCAGCTCATTTGCTCTGGAGGCTGAGAGTGTCTGTTCACGGTCTACATCAGTCACCAGTCTCTTTACTGTTTCTCTGCTGGCTTTACACTCCACCTCATACAACTTCACACTCTCCTCTAAAGAACAATTGCAACTCTTCAGCCGATCTCTGTCCTTGAAGCACGCATCCACCTTATCATAGAGAGATATGTTAGAGATCAGGAGAATATTAAAGTAGTGGCAGAAAGCATATGCCTGGCTAAAACACTCACCACGGATACAATATAATCCATAGGATCCACCTTTCCTGCCACATTTACAGAGGCTTTGTTTGCTAATGTTGATATAAACTCATCACATCTTCTCTGGGTCTCAGTGGCTTCCTGTTTTGCCTTGTTGCGTTCTGAAAAATATTGTCTGAAAATTTGTACAGTGATTATTAAAAGAAAATGACCCATGGAATAAAATCAAATACCGATGATGCTATAATTGATCTAGGTAGGCGGTGCTGGGGAGGCGGAGGGTTAGAATAAGAATTTCCATTGTGTGCAGAGATAGTAAATTCGTTTTGGTTATTATGGTAAATTGTGATGGATACGTGAATTCGATTATCTGGAAACATTACTTTAAATGAACATAGTTTCATAATTCAATTCAATTCAATTCAAATTTATTTGTATAGCGCTTTTCACAATACACATTGTCTCAAAGCAGCTTTACAGAAAGTGCATAAGTGAACTATTCATATATACAAAGCCATTTGTATATATCAAACACATTGATTGTATATCATGCAATTAATGCAGCATTCATTTTTTTTCGTAATCTTTTGGCTAGCGTTACATATGATCACTCTCTTATTCAAGCAAATGCTTTTAAACCATTCATGCACGGTAAGACAAAATAGAATCTCCTGTCTGTGTGACACATACACACTCGTGCGCACCAGAAAGCGCTTCAGACAGGGCTTGCACGGACAAAAACACAAAATTATGCCAAAATGGCCAAGTATCTTGTATTTTGTCAAGTATCCTCGCAAGTTTTCTTAAATGTATGTAAAGAGTTTTGTGTCAGATCCACGTCATGTGTGGCAGTTCTTAAAGTGACAGCAGTCTACCAAACCTGCTGCTTGATGTCAATCATTAATGTTAATTACAAAGAACAAAAGACAGAGAAAACAATAACTTTTTGTGCAGTTTGACTGGGCAAGTAAAAATCTAAACAGGTCTGACTGGGCCAATAGAAAACATTGAGCCCTGCTATATTGAAGGGCGCAGGTAAATGTGGCATTTATTATAATGGGTTTATATGATGATTGTTTTAAGTTCACTTGAATTAAATGTTGTTATATTATTTAAATCCTAATACATGTAAGGAAAATTATAGCTTTCAATTATACTGTAATGCTGAATGCCTATAATTAATGGCTAAAATTGAGGGAAAAACTCTATTTCCTATAGACATCAGTTGTTGGTATGGTGATACTGGCCTTCATTTATAAAAAGATGCCATTAAAAAAATATTTAAAATATAGGCTGTCTTTATGCAGTGTCTACATTAATTTGGAGATTAAATGTGAAATTATTACAATATAATAATACATTTATACTGAAAAATATTAGGTTTTATTAATCACAAGTTATTTTTTATCGATTGACATCACTAATATATATAAAAAGCATCCCAGAATCCACCTTATGACTTTGAAGAGGTACAAACAACTGTTATTCTAAAATGTAAAACATAGAAATAAAAAAAGAAAGGCTAGGTGTGTGCAAACTTTTGACATTGAGTACTGTAAATGCTCACTTTGACTTGATATCGAGTTCCATTATTTTCTCCTTGATTTTCTCGTTCTCATTCGTAAGTGTCTGTATTCTCATGTCCATGATGCTTTTGGAGGAGGTGATGGAGATCATCTCTTGCTCTGTGTTGTAGTTGCGTTCTCTGAGGGAGCTGACGAGAGACTCCTGTCTCGCCTCTTTCTCTTTATGTCTATCTATAGCATCCTTTAAGCTCTTCAAAGTCTCTTCCTGTGATGCAACTTTGGATTGGCTTTCCAAGAACTGTTAAAATGAAATGTGTTATTATTTCACAAAGAGAATGTCCATCCAAAACACCCTGAATTGCCAGTGAATATATAAACCTGTGCCTGGAGGTTGCTGTATTTGGCCTGCAGGACGGCCAGCTCCTCACGGGCCGTCTCAGTGGCCTCTTTATAGTGTGTGAGGTGCTGCTGGATCACAGACTCCTCCATTGCGAAAACACTGTCAATCAAACCTGAATGTTGACAGACAGAACCTGATGTCTCCATAGCAATAGTAGCATTCACAATGAATATTCATAATAACTTTTTATAATAGTAATAAATCAGAGAGGGGATCTGGGGATATTATTTTACTCTGAATTACAAACAATGCGGTTCAATTTGATTATAAATTAACAACAAAAGCACGTCTATTACTAGATGGTCACAAAAGATACGTTGAAACATTTAAATTAGTTGTGACTAAGTTAGTCCTTGTTTGCATGTTTTTAGTCTGCTTTATGACAAGTCCCTGAATATGTTACAGCATTTTATTGATCCTGATCCAGACAAAAATCAAATGATATATGGTTATAGCAGTAGGCAGTGAAGTCAACGACTCTTTTATGAAGAAAATAATTATGAGTATGTATCATTCTATAAATTGGCACAATGTACAAAAACTCACTTTGTCTTTGTTGCTCCACGTCGATATATCAAACCATCTCTGACTAATGTGTTTTGTAGATTATGTCGCTGAAGTTTATCAAGTATCCAAGCAACACAACAACATTTAACGTATTAACCGATAGGGGGCGCAAAATCAAATTTTAGGTCAATACCTTAGGGTTAATACATGTCTATTTTACATTCACACATGTATGCATTTGTCAGATGCTTTAATTCGAGCGACGTACAATGCGTCAGTTTAGTTTGATCTTTAACTCATTTTTATCGATTTTAATTTACTGGCATTATGGATTTGCAGCATCTTATGACAAATAACATAAAGTCTCCTATCTACTTCCTAGTCTTGATAAATATGTGCTATTTAATAAAATTCAAAGAAGCATTACAATTCTCCTCACTTAAGCTTTTCTAACTTTGACTTGTCAATTAAAACATGATATGTGTTACATACAAGCTGAATGAAAGGACACAAACAAATTATAAGCAAAAAAATTAAATGAATCCTAATTTCCTACTTTCGAATCCTAATCTTAGATTATATTCTCTTTATGGTGTGAAATATGGCCTAATTACGATTTCTTATTTTCCCTATATTTAAGAGAACAAACCTAACAAATTTGGTTATATATTGCAACATGCTTTAGATTTGCTGTTTATTTACATGGAAATTACCAAATATTAAAATAAAAATCACAAACTCAAAATTTGTAGTAGGCTACGTCTCTACAGGGGCAGGGCAACATTACGTCTGAAGTTGACGTCACCAAAACACAGGAAGTGGCCGCATCTCTCGTGCTGTTCGAACTGTCAAATAAACTTTATGTGAATCTGACAATGTTGCGACATATGTATCGACAGTGTAACAGTTTCTGTCACCGAACGTTCTAATACCTGGCGAGAACCGGGACGGTACGCGGCAGGTACGCTGAGGGTTAAGACGACAGAATTACCGTGAATTATTAGAATCAATTGTAAGTTAGTGTGCAGCTTGTGTTGACAGTAGTGTCAGAAAGATATTCACAGCTCAACTGCTTTATGTCAGCTGATCAGAAAGAAGCAGATGCGTGTTTTGTCTTTCTTTGCATTTTCTTCTGTGTACAATTTAAGTTGAACCATAAATACGGTTAGATATGACCAATGCAATGCAGTTGACATGCTTGTCATTCAAGGTCAGTTGAAATAGGCCTCTTTGGCCACTAAAAGTAGTGCTACTTTCTGGTCAGAAACAGACCTAATTTAACAGTGTTTTAATGCTGAAACTGTTTGATTCTTACAGGCATGTCTTCCAAGATTCTATGGAGGTTACGTCAACCCTTGAAATGGACAGCAGCCCCTGGATCTGCTCTCAGAACAGTAAATGGATTAAACAGTGTCAGCAGGACCATAAGGTTAAACTGCTCAAAACTGGCATCCAGTGCACATACACAAAACATTCTTAAAGACCAGAGCAGCTGTCACATTAGCTTACATCACCAGAGATGCTTATTGCAAAGAGGAATGTTTCAAAGACCACACTTTGAAATGCTGACTCCGTTAAATGTAATATCCAAAACATGCAGTATACAAATGAGATTGCAGTCCACAACAACCGCCACCAAATCAGTGCTGAAACAAGGAGGTGTGCCTGGAAAAAGGACCTTCAAGGGACCAAGAACCAAACAGCCATCACGGACCACTCAGCCCAGTCTGGAGGAGGTGTGTGACTAATTGTGTGTTATGATCAAATCATTAATGGCATCTATAAATAACCGCTTATGTATTTAATGACATTTTTCAGGACATGATGCAGTGCATTGCATACGCAACTGCAGATCAGTACCATTTACCAACACTCTGTCACGATCTTATAGCTAATGGCTTCAGTGAAATCAAAGAATTTCCTAGAGGTCAGTTCATCTTCATCACTTTTTTATGTTTCTGAGCTGGCATAAAAAAGAATGCATTGCGTGCTTGTTTGAACACGGTCTCTTTTAATGTTGTGGGTTTCAGACGCTGCTAACGTTTTGGTGATGGGAACAGAGAATGCTGCAAAAACTAATGACAGTGGCACAATATTCTTCTTCAGGTATGTTGAATGATTTTTGTCACTTGAATTTCTGGGTTTTCATTTCTGATTTGTAGTTATTTTTTGTGTTTACCATTTTAGAGAAGGCTCAGTGGTATTCTGGAATGTTGAGGAGAAAACAGTAAGTATTAATATAACAACACTGAAGCAATGGCAGATGTTCTGACAACTTTCAATTGGAAACCATTCAAAGGCTGTATTAATTTATTTGAATAAGTTTGGAAGCTGTATTAAGGACAAATGTTGGTAAATAGATATTATTCACCCAAAAAGGAAAATTCTGTCATTAACTACATTAAGATCTTTTTGATGAAATCTGAGCGCTTCTGTCCCTCCATTGGCAGCTACGCAACTGACACTTTAACGCTTTAAAAAGTATATATATGCCACGTGAATCTGAATCAGGTGTTTGGCAAATATTAAAAGGCTCATTCACAAAATGAAAAATCATGCTACAAACCATGTCCTACTTGTGTATTTTATATTCAGGTAAAGGCAGTGATGAGGATACTGGAGCAGCATGAAATTCAACCCTATGAAGTTGCTCTGATCCACTGGGAAAATGAAGAAATCAATTATACAGTAGGAGAGTCAGTCACAAATCTTTAATTTCTTAATGCAAAATGTGCAAAAACTGTTGAAATCATGTAATACTCCTTGAAAGTTGATGATGGTACTACTTTAACATGTAGCCATGCTTTTATTTTTGTTTGTTTGTTTATTTATTTGTTCATGTTGGTTCAGGGGTCATTCAAAGCTCCATCATGGAATATTCTTGTTTAACGGAGAGCTGGATTATGAGCAGGTTGTTCTGGAGAAGTTTGCATTTTCCAATGCTTTATCTCTGTCAGGTGGGGTTATGTTTGCATTTTCACACATTTTTTTCAAACTTTGTGAGACTAATTATATTTTGATGCTTACAATAAGTCATTGCTTTTTACTTCAGTAAAACTAGCGATATGGGAGGTTTCTCTCGACAACTTTGTTGAGTCCATCCAGTCAATTCCTGAGGTAGATCCACTTATGTACTCTTTCATAGGTAATACCAGCATTTGCTGCTTTTTGAAAGTTGAAATAGTTTTGTATATTGAATGTGAATATGTTTTTCTGAAATTGCAAAATATACTCCTATTTGAAATGAGGGCATTATAGCCATGAACCTTTCTAAACAGATGCTGAAGTCTGGACAACGAGTAAAACTGTCCAGGGCTGAAGTTATGCAGAAGATAGGGGAGCTCTTTTCCCTGAGGTCGGGATCCATATGCAGGACTTTATCTGGTTTATTGTATGAGATAATCTACTGCTTTGTTTAATTCTCACAATATCATTACACTTTTACAGGCACTGCATAAACCTCAGCTCTGACTTACTGATCACACCTGATTTTTACTGGGACAGAGAAGATCTCGAGCAGCTCTATGACAAGACCTGTCAGTTCCTCAGTATTAACAGGAGGGTCAAGGTTAGTGAAAGTACTTGCAAAAATATGAATAGATTTGACATAAATATCCTGATCAAAGGATGGAATAATGCTGCATTGATCCTATGCGCTGATTGTTTTCTAGGTTGTGAACGAGAAGTTGCAGCACTGCACTGAACTAACAGACCTGATGAGGAATCACCTCAGTGAGAAACACAGTCTCAGACTGGAGTGGATGATCGTCGTGCTGATCACCATTGAGGTTAGAAAACAATGATTGTCACTTATTTAATATCATCCAGCCATCTCACTTTCATTTTGAATAACAGTTTAAATAATAGACAGCTGCACTGTCCAAAAACCGCCTTGTTTTTTTAAATGTCTGTATCATATTGTATATATGTTTTGCAATGCTACGTAAAAACATTTATTTTCTTCTCTCTAAAGGTGATGTTTGAACTTGCTCGTGTAATCTTCTGAGGACACACAGATATAGTCTTTCAAGAGGACTTACATATTTTTTTTAAACCAACAAATTTTGTTTTCTGTTAATTAAGTTGAAGTACTCATTGATGTCTTATTATTCTTAATGTGAATTTGAGACCTGAAATAAAGTTTTTTTTCAAGGACCTACATATAGTGGATAAATAGTGGCTCATTTGGCTTCTGTTCTGTCTCCTTTATAAACTCTGTGGACAAATTTACTCAGATCTGTTTATTCACATGCTACCATATCTGATTTTTAGAGAGTTATTGGATTTAATTCACTTGAATCTATGTCCTGAAATGACTTCTGATGGAAAATCCAGATTTTGGAACATGCTGGTTTTGAGGTGGTCATTAGCTAGTCAACCATCTTGAAACAGCAGTTCAATAAAGCCTGGTTTAACAGACTGTGCTTAGATTAAGCCAGGATTAGGTCTTAGTTCAATAAGGACATTTGAGTACCTTTTATAAACATGCCTTAGAAAAAAACATTACTGGTGTGCATATTGAGACAAAACATTGGCACTGACATATTTTAAGATATGCTGTATGTGTGTGTGTTACAATGCAGTAGCGCATTAGTTTAGAACGGCGATTAACTTATGTGTACAATAAGCTTAAAAAGTGCATTCACCTATCAATTTTGAGCATCCAAATAATCAAACATGTCTTGTGGTGCGCTCTCAGAGTATGCGTTTATTTGTCATTTTAACTGTTGGAAACGGAGCATAAAAGTGGACTTCAAAAATGTCTTATCATGTTGCGCCCTCTTATAGGCCATGAATGATCAGCGACTAGTCGACTTAAAGCGGCATGACAGCATTAAAGTCGATTTTAGTTCGACTAGTCTGTGCAACTCTGGTGCAACCCCTGTCGTGCACATTATTGTGAGCTTGGAGGGGGAATCTGTTGCAAAGATCAGCCGAAATCTGTTACTTATCTTTATTCTTAAATATGTGCGTCTATTATCATCAACTTTATTTGTACTTACTGTACTGTACACACAACACACAAAATACAAATATTGTTCACCAAATTTTATTCAGATTCTAATCTCATCTGATTCTCATTTTCTAGAGGTTTTATTTGTTTATGACCATGTCTAGATGGAAAATCATCAGGAAAGTGACACTGATAGCCCTCCTCTGGAAATGCCTTTATATATAAGCTTAAGTAATATTTAAATAGCTCTGAAATGTGCACAAATCTTCAGATGCTGCCCTGTTGCCAATGCCGTGGAACTTAATGGGGTATCATAATGGGGTTGTACTTTCATCATCTCCAATACTGCTAAAATGTCTCCACTGATTTTTACTTCACAAAAAGCTACGATAAACTTTCTAATGTGGTCAAGCTGGTTTTTTGGAACATTGCAACACAGATAGGCCTGCCATCATAAACTGGATTTTCCAGCTGGGTGTTTTATATTTCAGACATTTATTCACCATTTACTTCACTAGTTAATGCGGTTCGGATTTAACTACTTACAAATACACCATGATGTGTCGTCATGTGATGTTCTAATGCAGCTGACTGATCAGCCTCTTGTGATTGACAGCCGTTCGATCCGGCGCGCGCTCGTGTCATGTGATTCAAACTCTCCGGAAAACAGCAGCGGATCACGATCTTACTGCTTCGGCGAAGAAGCTTCCTCCGTTTTTCAGCCAACAAACCAAACTGAAAAAGGCATTCTATTTCTTGAAAGAACGGTAAGTGACGCCTCAATGGTCTTATTTGAAACAAGTGTTTAATAAACCGTTTGTCGGCGTTTTTACCCTAGTTACGATGAGCACTATTGATTACTCACGGATCTTATCTTAAATTATTATTAATAATTTGACCGTTTTCTTCTTCACGTGGCTTTCGCTATCGGAAAACGAACCATTTTTAATCCCTCTGTTTATTTTCGCTCACTAATATTATTAACGTTATTTTATTGGGTTCATTGCTCGAGCGCGTGTTTCCTATTTGTCCGAGGAAACTTTTGTACTCGGAATTCACCAACATGGGCGGGGCCTCAACAGTCAACACACAGACACACACAGACACACACACACACAAACATACTCACGTAGTAGCCTCAAAACTTATTTAGACACTTAAGTCACACTTCTGCCAATTCAAGATGTAAAATAGGACATTGTGTAGTCATTGGATGTTTTTTACATTTTAAATATTTTGCATGTGAGGAATGTCCTACTAAATGTAGTTTTGGTGACCAAAACGTAATCAAATATTTAATGAGGAGCAAGATAAAGTGATTGATCAGGAAAACATCTTTTGAAACCCTGATGATATATATATTTTTAATGTGTTTAGGTGGGAAAAAATGGACTTGGCACATCATGGTCTTGTGCTTCTGAAGCGTCTCAATGCTCAGAGAGAATTTGGTTTCCTCTGTGACTGTACTGTGGCCATCGGGGATATACTTTTCAAAGCCCATAAAGCCGTTCTTGCTGCCTTCTCGAACTACTTCCGTATGCTGTTCATCCATCAAGACAGGTAACGTGAACTTGATTGCAAAAAAGTTCTAGTACATTAATTGCATTATTTCAGAGGAGACCTGGATTCAAATGACTCTTTCTGGTTCTCTTTTGTAGTGACTGTGTTCGACTGAAGCCTTCAGACATACAAGCAGATATCTTCAGCTACCTGCTTAACCTAATGTACACTGGAAAATTTACCACACAGCCCATTGACCCCCTTCGCCTTGAGCAGGGTGTAAAATTTCTGCATGCTTACCCTTTATTACAAGAGGCAAGTCTTCTTATGAATACAGAGTCCCAGTATGCACCTTTGACAAACTCACTTTATGGTATTCAGATACCTGATCAGACATGCAGCCGACCCAAAATAAAATCCAAGGTGGATGTTTATGCTAAAAACTGTGAAATCGCCGGCCAAGAATTTTCTGATATGGATTATAGGTCTCCACAACCTGTCGGCATAGAGTCACCCACCCAGAACCCTGCAGCCTCAGTCGTCCAACACCTCACATATGGCATAATGAGTAGAAGTGCTTCCTCCAGAAAGAATTACGGCTGCAATTATTGTGGAATCCGTTTTAACCTGAGGTCCAAGTTAAAGGAGCATCTACTTGTCCACACCAGCCAAGCAACTGAGCCACAGATGTCGTTCATGCAAAATGGTCACACTATTGAGCTTGAAGGTCAGGAAATGGAGGAGGAGCTTTTGCATGCTGACAGTGATGTCATTAGTGATACCGATCAACAGTTGTGGATGGAAGACACCCCACCGCCCTCTGAGATTGCTGATATAGACAACCTGGATGGCACCGAGATGGGTCGTGAAATGAAACGCCGAAAATTTGAGTGTCCGACCTGTGCTCGCAAGTTTATTCAGAAGAGCCACTGGCGTGAGCACATGTACATTCACACAGGAAAGCCGTATAAGTGCAGTGCTTGTGGAAAGAACTTTTGTAGAGCGAACCAAGCGTCTCGACATGTTTGTTTGAGTCAGGATACAGATTCATACATTATGGTCAACAAACAGAGTTTGGTATTGTGTGGTGGAGAAGACAACAGTCAAGTGGAAGCTCTCTTCCAGTCTTCAGAAAGACCCTATAAATGTAGCATGTGTGCAGCTCATTTTGCAAGTCCTTCAGAGGTTCCCAAACATCAGTGTTTGCCTGAGAGTGAAGCTGTACCATTGGCAGAAAATTTAATGGGGGAAAATCAAAATAAGGACTTAGAAACAAGTACTCCTGAAGTGACCAGTCCTTCTTAAAATGTCATGCTAAAGCAGTATTAGTCTAAGTGCCAATATTTAACTTTTTTTTTTGGTTTAAATATCCTCTGCATTTTTCTTTCATGCTTATTTTTTTTGTTACTAAAATGTTGTTTTTGAAATAATTTGAAACTAATAAAATGTTTCCCATCAAAAACAATTCTGAGTTGCTCCATCCTGTTTCACAAAGTTGAAAAATAATCCAGTGTTTTATCAAGTTGTCTTCTAATAAATCATAAGCCAAACATTGGTGAAGTATAATTTTTTATATAACTTGAAATATAATTTGTATTAAACCATACATTTTGAAATGTCTCAAAATACAAAAACAATACCATACTCCTGTATTTAGTTGATTGTTAATATTACAACTTATTCGAAGACGCATAGCCTGTATAGTCAGTCTGTAATTGCAAAATTAGGTTGCATGCTTTTGATGCTAACAATAATCACACTTTCTTGAATTGGTCGTTTCTGTAAATTAAACATAATTTGTAACAATGGCATATCACAATATGGACAGCAAAAATAAAAAATGAGTTTGATCAGATTTTGACTTTGTAAAATATCTTTGTAAAACCAATTAAACAATCTGTCATTTTCCTTTACAAATAAAGTGACTGATTCTGACTGAATATTGTCTAAATCTCTCTTTGGTGGAACGTGATTGTGAAGTTTAAAATTTCAGTGCTTATTATAGCTTTGGTAAAGTGTATATCATATTTAGAATGTCATAGAAATTCCTCCCAGAGGTATAAGGAGCCATATAAAGGTTCAAAAATTAATTAAATTAATTTCTTTATTAGTTAATTAGTACATATCTATATTAGTACATACACACCAGGCAAATGCATTTGCCTTCAACAATGACACTAATTTTCCTAAACTAAACATGCCAAACTTTCAAATCTATAGGATGTAATGCATGTGTACAAATGTTTTATATTTTATATAAAAACTTTTCATTTTAGATATGCAATACAACGTGATATTATGTTTGATAAGCTTACTCTAATGTAAGAATCAGCATATAAATAATACATTGGCAAATATCCTTAGTATGAATATGACAAAATAGCTGCTTTTCAAGGGTTTCATATGTTGACATTTTCTGTCAAAGAAAATAGAAATAAAAAAGTAGTGATTGATCAAAGAACAGCCCATCTACAGAACAGCTAAACTTAATGGTATTTTAATGATGCAATTTTATTTCTCAGTGGTTTTTGTAATTTCTTTGTTGTGAGAAATGTGAGTCCCTGGTGAGCACACATCCTTTTCCAAGTGTAAACAGTTATTACATTTATGCATTTGGCAGACGCTTTTATCCAAAGCAACTTACATTGCTTTTCAAGGTACACATTTACATTCTTATCAGTTCTAGCTTTCCCTGGGAATCGAACCCATGACCTTGGCATTGTAAGTGCCGACACTCTACCATTTGAGCTACAGGAAGGCCCTTATTATCTGTCCTTGTTAAATTTGCATGTGAAATCATAAAATCATTGTTATTAAAATTATTCAAAGAAATTTTTTTTTACTGGAACTAAATGCAATATAATGAAATCACTTACTAGCTCATTAAAATCTTTCATTTGGTTTAGCATGCCACTCTCAAATTTCAGCATCAGATGCTTGTTTAGCAGTTGTATCTTGGGGTGTACCATCTGTGTGTGTCACTAGACCCTGGGAATCTCCAATATTATCTACAGCATCCTCCCACACATCATCCTCTACCTCTGATTGAGGTTCTGTTGAAGTAACAGGCTCGTGTTGCAAGGAACCCTTGGCATTTTCTTCAGGTAAAATTGGTGTCTTTACCTCTTTTGCTGCCACAAGTGGTGGTTCAATATCTTCAGACACAACTGAAGGATCTGTCTTTGCTTCCTTTTTTCCCTGTTCAACCACCTGCAACATTGCTTCCTTTACCTCTGGTGTCATAACAAAAAGCGCTGCAGCTGCTACCCCTACATCTGGGCCAATAGCTGGTGTCACCATCACAGGGGCTAAAGTAGATGTCTGTGTTGCTGGTGTTTCTTCAACAGTAGTCACAGGAGGTGTCTCTATCACAGGCACAACTAGTGTCGCTTTTACCAAAGGCACAACTGGAGTTGGTGGAGTTGGTGTCTGTACTATCTGCTCTACAACCGGTGTCTGCACGGCTGGGGTCACAGCAGGTGCTTCTGCTACTGGAACTACAGGCACTGGTTTCTCTGCCACGGACACTGTTGGCTTTACTGCTAGAGTTTCTACTATTGGGCTCACAACTGATGTTTCTGCTGCTGCATTCACTGCTGGTAGAACTACTGGAGGTGCTGCTTCTTTTACAGTCACTGAAACCAGTTCTGGTGTCTGTACCACCGGGATCGTAACAGGTCTCTCTACTACTGTAATTGCAGTTGGTGCTCCTACTATAGTTTCTTGTACTAGGCTCACAACTGGCCTTTCTGCTATTGGAGTCACAGTTGATGTCATAATCACTGGGGTCTCAACTGGTGTCTCTGCCAGTGCAACTGAAGTTGGTTTTACCACAGGAGTTTCAACTACTGGGATCACAGCGGATGTTTCTGCTGCTGAAGTTCCTGCTGGTGAAACTAGAGTTGCTGCTTCTGTTACAATTACTGAAATCTGAGCTGGTATTTCTACCACTAGTGATGTCTCTGCCACTGCAATCGAAGATACGGCTTCTGCTACTGGAACTACAGGCACTGGTGTCTCTGCCACGGACACTGTTGGCTTTACTGCTAGAGTTTCTACTATTGGGCTCACAACTGATGTTTCTGATGCTCCAGTCACTGCTGGTAGAACTACTGTAGGTGCAGCTTCTTTTACAGTCACTGAAACCAGAGCTGGTGTCTGTACCACCGGGATCGTAACAGGTCTCTCTACTACTGTAATTGCAGTTGGTGCTCCTACTATAGTTTCTTGTACTAGGCTCACAACTGGCCTTTCTGCTATTGGAGTCACAGTTGATGTCATCATCACTGGGGTCTCAACTGGTGTCTCTGCCAGTGCAACTGAAGTTGGTTTTACCACAGGAGTTTCAACTACTGGGATCACAGCAGACGTTTCTGCTGCTGAAGTTCCTGCTGGTGAAACTAGAGATGCTGCTTCTGTTACAATTTCTGAAATCTGAGCTGGTATTTCTACCACTAGTGATCTCTCTTCCACTGCAATCGAAGATACGGCTTCTGCTACTGGAACTACAGGCACTGGTGTCTCTGCCACGGACACTGTTGGCTTTACTGCTAGAGTTTCTACTATTGGGCTCACAACTGATGTTTCTGATGCTGCAGTCACAGCTGGTAGAACTACTGGAGGTTCAGCTTCTTTTACAGTCACTGAAACCAGAGCTGGTGTCTGTACCACCGGGATCGTAACAGGTCTCTCTACTACTGTAATTGCAGTTGGTGCTCCTACTATAGTTTCTTGTACTAGGCTCACAACTGGCCTTTCTGCTATTGGATTCACAGTTGATGTCATCATCACTGGGGTCTCAATTGGTGTCTCTGCCAGTGCAACTGAAGTTGGTTTTACTACAGGAGTTTCAACTACTGGGATCACAACTGACGTTACTGCTGCTGAAGTTCCTGCTGGTGTAACTGGAGTTGCTGCTTCTGTTACAATTACTGAAATCTGAGCTGGTATTTCTACCACTAGTGATGTCTCTGCCACTGCCATCGAAGATATGGCTTCTGCTACTGGAACTACAGGCACTGGTGTCTCTGCCACAGACACTGTTGGCTTTACTGCTAGAGTTTCTACTATTGGGCTCACAACTGATGTTTCTGCTGCTGCAGTCACTGCTGGTAGAACTACTGTAGGTGCAGCTTCTTTTACTGTCACTGAAACCAGAGCTGGTGTCTGTACCACCGGGATCGTAACAGGTCTCTCTACTACTGTAATTGCAGTTGGTGCTCCTACTATAGTTTCTTGTACTAGGCTCACAACTGGCCTTTCTGCTATTGGAATCGCAGTTGATGTCATCATCACTGGGGTCTCAACTGGTGTCTCTGCCAGTGGAACTGAAGTTGGTTTTACTACAGGAGTTTCAACTACTGGGATCACAGCTGAAGTTTCTGCTGCTGAAGTTCCTGCTGGTGTAACTGGAGTTGCTGCTTCTGTTAAAATTACTGAAATCTGAGCTGGTATTTCTACCACTAGTGATGTCTCTTCCACTGCAATCGAAGATACGGCTGGAGTTTCTACTACTAGGGTCACATTTTGCTCTGATGCTACTAGAGTTACAGCTGATTTAGCTACTTCCGAAGATACAGTCTCTGGTACTGTCTCTGGAATTATAGCTGGTATCTCACCGACTGGTGTCTGTGTCACTGCGGCTACAGTTGGTTTTACTGGTGTGATGGAAGCCACAGGAGTTTTGATTACTTGGCTCACTGTTGTTTCTGCAAATGGGGTCACATCTAGTGTAACTTCTTCTGGAGGTACAGTTTCTGTCATTGAAGTAACAGCTGGTGTCTCCGCCACAGATGTTACAGCTAATGACATTATCACTGGACCCACAGTTTGTGACTGTACTGCTGGGATCTCTACTTCAGGGGGCACATTCGTTTTCTCTATCACAGCTGTCAGTAGAACTGGAGTTGATTTTACAGCTGTGAAAGAAACAATTGGTGTTTCTACATCTGTGCTCACAACTGCTGCTTCTGCAGTCACAACTGCTGAGCTGAATACTGAAGATGCAGTCACTAGCACTGAACCAAGATCTGGTGATGCTACCACTGGAATCACATTCTGTATATCTACTACTGGGGCCACAGCAGTCCTCACAATCACTGATTCAACATTTGGTGTTTCTGCTGCTACAGTCATAACTGGTGTGTATTCCACTGGTGCTACAACCATTGACTCTTTGCCTAGAGTTACAAATTGTGTTACTTCATCTATAGGTGTAGCTGGTGTCACTACCACAGAAATAACAGTAGGCATCTCCTCCACCTGTGAAGTGTCAGTGTCTATGTTCTGTGAAGTTACAACAGAATTGAGAGTATCAGTCGTCTTTGCCATAGATGTAACCACTGGCGTTTCTACTTCAAGTTCTGTAACCACTGATGTGACAATAGGTTTCTCCACTTCCAGCTCAGTTATAACAGCTGTCTCTACTTTAACTTCTGTTACCACTGGCATTTCAACCTTCGGTTCTGTCACTTCAATTGTCGCAGCTCTGAGTTCACTCACTACTTGTGTTTGTATCTCAGAAATAGAAATGTCTGGCATTTCTGCTGTAACTTCAGAGCTCAATGGTGGTACCTGTGCTATGGGCATTGCTTCCGTTGCTGCAGAAATTTCATCTTTAATTTCTGCCTTGTCTAACTGTAACTCATTTAACAGTGTTGTTTTTATCAACTGTTCAAGAGGTTCACATTTTAGCCTACCATCTTCATCTGCGTTGTTCATGTGTTCACTCACATTACTAACTTCCATTTGTTTAGCAGTATCGTTTTGTGCCAGCACTGTGGTTGCAGCCACTTCAATCACAGTCGGCCCTGAGTCATACCTTTCTGGATCTGATTTGGGAGCAACAGCCATCGTAACCTTTTCTTCTGGAACTGCTGTTTCTTTCATTAATGTTGATGTCACTGCTGAGGCCTGGTCACCATCTATGGCTTCAGCATGAACTACAGTAATTTCAGATGCATAGCCCTCTTGTTCTGTTGCCTTCGGTAGCCCTGATATTGCGAGTGCCTGTGCTACTGGTTCAATCACTGTAAGTTTCTCTTTCTCTGACTGTTTTGTTGTGTTCTCAATAATGGCAACCATCTCTAAAACTTTACCAGTCTTAATATTCTCAGTTGTCCCTGGTTGTTCATTCTCTTTGGGCAGTTCTGGACTATGTTTGGTGTCTTCACTGCACTCCTCTGTTTGAGAACCCGTAATTTCAATTGGTACAGGTCTTGCTTCAACTTCTGGCAATGCTGTCTCTAAAGGTGTCAGTATTACTTCACAACTAGTTTCGAGCTCTGCTGGTGTTTCTGTGTGCTCAGATACATCTTTTGAAAACCTAGGAACAACTGTGTGTTCTCTAATTTCATGAACCGTCTCTCCATTTTCAGTATCCGCATCAACTGTTATTTCAGGAGATTCATCAGTAGTATTTGTATGAGCAGAAACATCTTGATTGTCTGTTTCATTGCTTTCAGTATTTGCTAAAAGTTGCCCTTCTTTTACAGAAAGTCCCTCTACCTCTTTCACAAAAATCCTGTCCATTCTGTCACTTGCACTGTCATCCACTTTGTTATTATCCATATCTGTATCAATGTCTACTTTATAGATCTCTTCAGCCTGCTCAACTAATACCGATTCTGGAAGTGACACCTCCTTGGCTGACATCTGTTCTCTGGCTAATAATTCATCTACAGCTTCTGGAATGTTTTCTGCCATTTTCTCACTGATGTCCTCTACAGTCACTGATGAATCACCTGCTAAAAAGACTGCATCTTTTGCGCCAACTTGTATTTCACAGACATCAACTTGTATTAAAACAACTTCTACTTCTAAATTGTCTTCTAACTCCAGTGTCTCTGCCACTATGTGATCTGAACTTAGAATACTCTCTTTGCTTTCCAGACACTCCTCCACCGAGGCAATCATTTCAATTTCTTCCTCAGGGACATCTGAGGCTTTACTTGTAGTAGTGTCAGAAATGTTGTCTACAACGCCATGTGTCAAAGTTTCAACTACTTCAGTGAGTGCAGCTTGCTCAAACTCAGCAGGTGACAATTCAACCTCTGGTAGCTTCAGCTCTTTTTCAGGTTTAGCAGCTAATTGTTGTTCATACACAGGTTCCTCTAACTCTGGATACAATGGACACTCTGTTTCAGTACCATGGGTGTAGTCTGACATAACCCTGTCCAGCCCATCATCACTTTGCATTGTACCGATCATTTGTCCGAGTGCAATACCAGTTGTAGATTCCTCTGTTTTGCCCTCCATATGAGTCTCATCTGATTCTTCCACTAAAGGCTCTGCTACTAATTTGATGACTTGCTCTACATCCAGCTGAGTTTCAGCTTCATTCACCATTATTTCCTGATACTCAGTCTTCACATCCTTGATTTGAGCTTCATATACCTCATCTGTCTCATGTCCTGCAGCTTCAGGTTCATCTGTACAATTATCAGAAACTAATTCAGTTGGGACAGCATTGCTCACTTCAGGTATTGCCTCCACTATGTGTGAAGGGAGTTGCTCTTCAACAGACTCTATTTCTTGAGATTCTAGACCTGTACATATCGCTGTTGCTTCTGTTTTCTTATGTGCAACCAAAACCTTTGTTTCCTCTGGTGTGTATGATTGTACAATATAAGGTGAATATGACATGCCCAGAGATTCTTGTCTTTCATCTTTTGTAGTTACTGATTGAACACTTTGAGTCATGCAGATAGATTGAATAGCTTCCTGTAGGATCACATCTGATGTCTGTACACCATATTCAGCCGACACTGGTGTAACATGTCCAGATGTCCAGGGTGATTCAGTTAGTTGCGAGACTGCCGAGACCATTTCAGTAGTGTCATCCCCAATGAATTGTTCACTTGCTGGTTCTGGGGCAGTGACTGCATCAGCTGTCAACTCAACAATGTCCTCAGATAAGGTGTCATCCTGTGTTGTCCACTCAGCAGATGATACTGGTGTTACAATGCTTTCCTCAATGATACCTTCCTCTGGTATATCACTCAGTTGTTGATGTTTACTTACAAAGTCTGTGAGTTCTTCAAAGTCCTCTGATAGAACATGTATGACTGTTGGTCCAGTGTTACTTGAAATTTTAGCTGCAATTTTGGGTACTAAGTCATTGGATGCGTCCTTTTCTAACACTTGTAATGTCATCTCTGGCTTCTCATGTTCTATTGTTATTTCAACACGTTGTTCATTCACCTCCTTCAGACTCTCAGGCTCAATTATTTCATACTCAGACAGGGGAATGATAGCTGGGGTTTCATCATCTTCATCACCTGTTTCATTATCCTTAGTAGCCTCATCGGAGGACGTTTGTTCTTGCCTTGCTTCAGATTTTCTTTTTTTATGCCCTGGAATAAGTTTCTTCATAGAAAATGAATCGTCTTTGTTCATCTCACTGTCTGAAGATATCTGCTCAGGGGTACTACTTTCACCAGTTCTGACCTTTCTCTTTGGGGTGACCATTTTTTTAAACATTTTCCATGTGGATCCCATTTCTCCCTCTGCAGGACTTCCTGTTTGTTCATTAGATGATGTGAGATGATCATAATCACCCTCAAAGGAACTTCCAAGTGGAGAGTCAGTTGTTTTCTCATTTTCTTCTCCTTTGTCTGCCGTTTCATCCTCATTTGTTTTTCTAGCCCTTTTTTTAGAGGAGCCACCACAAATCAGTGCCTCCCAGGAAACGGTGGTGTCAGATTTCTTTTTGGACTCTTGAGGGCTTACATCAGCAACCAGCTCCTCTTCAGCAGGTTTTGGTTCCCCAATCACTGGTTCCTCCACTTTCCCTTGCTCTGTCAATTCCAAGAATGGCTTTGGCTGTTCAGAGACTTGTTCTTCTGTCTCGATCACCTTTTCTGCACCTTTACTTTCTCTCTGCTTTCTTGTGGAAAATTTCCTAAAAAGTCTTTTAAGTGGACTTCCTTGTACCTTATCTTTCTCTAGAAAATTCAGATGCTCTCCTTCAGGTAACAACGTGTCATCAGCTTTCTCCACTGCATCTTTTTCTTCCTCTGATAAAATATAAGGGATATCAAGACACATGCATTTACTGTCCTCACGTTCAGCCTCCTCTGCATCAATTTTCTCGATTCTTTTGAGTTCCTCTTCCTTACTCTCTTTCTGTATTTCCTGTTCTTTCTTTCTTTTTCTTAAACTGGCAAAGATACCCTGTGTAAAGAATTGCTTGATTGGTGACATTTGTTCCTCTGGCTCAGGACTTTCTTTTGCCATTTCTTTATCCGGTGTGTCCTTCACATGATGTTCCACTAAATTTATGTCCGGATCCAGCTCCGTTTCATTGTCTGTTTGTTGAGAGGGTTCTGCTGCATCAGGCTGGGAAAACACCTCACTTTTGTAAATCTCTTCAGTCGTGTTTTCATTTGCTGCCACTGCACTGTTCTCTTGAGTGTCATTGGAGTCCTCTGAGGGACTTGCAACTCTTTCTTCTTGCTCATTTGCTTCAGTCTTTTCACATGTGTCTTTTTTTAGGGTAAACTTAAATCCAACAAATCTGAAGATTTTTTTGAAGCCAACTTCATTGATATCATTCACTTGGTTGTCCTCCTTAGGTTCTTCACCATCAGCATCAACCATCTCTGTGCTCTCATTCTTAATGTTTGGTTGAAGAGCATCCATTTCCTGAAGGTCTTCAGTTGTTTCTGTGCCATCTTCTTTCAGAGTGACAAACCCTGAGCCAACTAACAAAAAATAAAAAAAGAAAGAAAGTTCAAGCAAGTTGACTATGTATGCTATATATATATATATATACAGTATATATGTGTGTGTGTGTGTGTGTGTGTGTGTGTGTGTGTGTGTGTGTGTGTGTGTGTGTGTGTGTGTGTGTGTGTGTGTGTGTGTGTGTGTGTGTGTGTGTGTGTGTGTGTAAAGTATTTGTGTTTGGATATTTACTACTATATAAGCGCTGTTTTCATTTCAAATTGGAAACAATGAGGGAGAATAGCAATAACATAGTACCACCTACCATCTGCAAGTAGTCTCTCCTCCTCAAAGTGGTCATTTAATTCATCTGCATGGCTCCTTGTCTTTACATTCAAATTGGAGATCTGTCCATTTTTCTGTAACAACTAAGCAAAAAAGACAAAAAGGAGTGACCAACAAAGTAAACAATGGATTTAGCTATCTGTCCTTAGGACTCATAAAGGAACAATAAATAATGTTAATTTTAATTGTACACACATTACACAAACTAAAATAATACAAAATTATGCTATAAAAATGTATTAATTTCTATTGTCTCAAAGTATATAGTAAGATAATGAATAATGAACAACAACATACTCAAAATGTCATGGTTAAAATCAGATGGCTCAGTCAGGCCAAAATATAAATAAATGGTTTAGTTTAAGTATATGGTGACAGATTGAAGTTAAGAAATCCCCCAACATTTTTCAAAGGTTATCACAATATCATTTGACTACATTTGCTTAATATGAACCACCTAATCACAATGTAGTTTGAAGGAGAGGTCCCTTGTGATAACTAACAAAACAAAATAAATGAACACATTTATGGAATCCGAGTAGCTCTCCTTTGACTAAAAGCCATCTCACAGACTTCCTGTTAAACCATGGCTGACCTCATCATGTTTAACATGGAAAATCAATGCACCCAGTACAGTAAGGGAAAATTCCATCAATCCTTTGGGAATGAGAGCACTACAAATATCCCTATCCATTAATGTGCACACATTAGTACAAAACAACTGGCAACCCCAAACAGAGTTGTGATTTGTTGAAATAAACCGTCTTTCAAAAAACAAAAGGAAATTGCATTTTAAATGCTTAACCTACACATTTAATACAATACAATAATTCAGATGAACAAGAAAAAAAACATCAAAGGCCAAACAAGTAATTCAATCCACATGATAAGAACCAGTGTAGTAGTGATGAAACACTTTTAAATCTAATTTAAAGTTTAGAGTCCGGGTGTAAACAATATACCATACCTTTTGCCAGCCATTGGGGATGCATCAATTATTAGGGTTACTGTATTATTCTTGGCACTTGGCAGATGATTTGTACATGTGTGTGATTTTACCCAAATATGTCTACTCCTGCAGTTCTCAAGATGACACAGATTCTTCCTCAGTGTCTTTCTTGAAAGTAAAGAACCAGCCAAAATAAAGAAAATGTTACATAGAATTTTCTTGAATACACCACAGAGATTTAAAACAAATATTTATGATTTTAACATACAATGAATGCAATTCTCAATAATTTTCTCTCTTAAAAACTAAGATAAACTATCTAATCTGAACTACCAAGACCTAATGCAAATTTTGTTCACTAAAGTGTATTTAAACTCCTATAAATTTAACTTATTTCAGAGGGCTACATCTGAAAATCTGTGAGCTGCTTCCCCGTAAGAAAGATTATCTTATATTTAGTATGTGTGTGTGTGTGTGTGTGTGTGTGTGTGTGTGTGTGTGTGTGTGTGTGTGTGTGTGTGTGTGTGTGTCATATATGCTATCAGACATTTTCTAAACAGCAGTAAGATTGAGATCAAATGGATATTATAGCTTTAGTCTCAATTTTCTTATAAGAAAAGCAGTCACATGTGTCTACTCTACAGTTTCAGAATAGATGTCAACAATGTCTCAAACTGTGCTCAAATTTGCCAAAACACCAAAGTCTGCAATCAAAACTCATATATGAACTCACATTTCTCATTGAATAATCAAGACTAAATTGACTGCGATCCCCATTATTTTTATGACTCTATACATTTACTGTCAACAAATGTCTAATTTGAGTGTATTTCATGTATCAGTCAAGGAGAAACAAGGATAAAACATAACTGAGAAATCTCTTCTCCCGAGCTAAAAAAAAGAGCAAGCACTGAGCAATAATTTGATCCTCTGTCTATCTATCAAACATTCTAAACATCATTCATGTTCTGCATTACCTCGAAAATGCTATCTAGGCAGCTCGCTATGTTTTGAGATGCAGCCCGTGCGTGTCCTTAGATTCAGAGATCGTGCCTTTGAAAGTTTGTGAAGCATTTCTCTACAAGCAGGAGACTTGATTTCATGTAATCTACCTTTTCATCGGCACTGCCGTCATCCTGAGCCTCGCTCGCTGCTGCAGTGACAGTGAGTTCCTCCGCCTCGTCCTCCTCGCATCTGCTGCTGGATGATGCTGTAGCTCCCATTTCACAATCCTTCTCTCCTTCTCTTCGATTTCTTCCCTTTCACCCAATGTAACTGCAAAGCGGAAGGGAGGATATCCAAAGATGAGTGCTGAGCGGTGGTCGGACTCAGAAGTGATGCAGTTTGGCTCGATACAAACTCTTTTAGGACGCATCCTTCCTGTATCACATGAACACACTGGCACGCCTCGACGGATCAATGGAGAGAGAACGAGAGTCCTGGGATGACCGAGGGACAACCACTACAATGAATGTATTTATCTCGTAATTATGCTTCTCTTTCTTCTCGCGTGCTTTTATGTATAGTCCAATGATTGCATTAAGACGAACTAAAAGCTTGTAAAAACAACTCATGGCGTAGGCTAAGTGGAATAAATATAGCAAAAAAAATTTTATAAAAAAAAATAAGACAAACATTAAGTTAATTTCAAAGTTTAAAAAAAAGTAGTTCTCATGTGACCCTTTGAGGAAAAAAACACTTCCTACATACAAATGTGTGTGTGTGTGTGTGTGTGATATCATTTGTTTTTAAAGCAATTAAACTGCCAAGAAATATTTTAATGTCTTAATATTAAATTCAATTAAGTCGGCTAATTAAGAAGATAACTAAAGCAATGGAAAGTCAAGCCAGAAATTCAATTCACATGGCCCACTGATTCATAAATGAAATGGTGAAAAGTAGGCCTATGTGGACACTCCCTAATTATCAGGTTTATCTATTCCAGTAATCCCAGTGAAACACATGTTAATGCATTGCTACAATATAATTATATGCTTCTGATTTTGTTGTAATTTTCTGTTGTGAATGACAATGAGTGAATGACAAAGTTAGGTCCATGTAGAAATTAGGGCTGTAACGGTTCAAATTACTCATGATTCAGTTTTATCACGGTTTTGGTACAGTTTGGGAATTTGCTGTGTTCAGGGAATAAAGGACTACTGTCAAAAAAAATAAAAAATAAGAACAAATAATCCAACTACAAGTAACAGCACAAATAAATAGGCTACAATAGTTTTCAGGTAGGTCAGTCATAGTTTTCAGGCACATAAATTGAATCAATCAAATGTAAAACAACATTGCATATAATCTTCACTGTATAAATTAATAAAGATTAATCATTATTAAAGTTACAAAAGCTATTCAGTCAAGAGCAGTGAATGATTTTCTTGTTCTTTTGTTTAAGTTTAAACACAGATAGCAACGCGTGCTGTTCAGGTTTCATCTGGGTTTGTCAGATTTGAGATGAACCGTGGTGCAAGTGCGTGCAGAACCGTGGGAGGAGAATGGTAGCCTACGGTTAGATTTTTTATAGAGAACCGTTACACCCCTAGTATAAATTGCTTGTCGAACATTTTAAAAGCATGCAAAAAGCATGAATATCTCCCTTCGCTGCTATAAAAGTTTAAACTCTCCTGGGAATGCCTTCCACTTGATCTTGAAATTGAATGCAGGGATTTGATCCCATTTAGACTAGCATAAATTAAGGGACCTGACTTGCAGTTGGAGTTTCAAATGATCCTGATCTCATGAAAGTGCATATCTAGGGGAGACCTGGGATGGTTGTAACAATTTTGACCTTTCTGTCTATATCTTGTAGTACTTTGAAGTCAGTGTGTTCAAAATGTGATCCAAACTAGTTACAAGTGTCTGCTATTACAGTATTCAACACTGACTTTTCAATATAACTGATGTGTGTGTGTGTGTGTGTGTGTGTGTGTGTGTGTGTGTGTGTGTGTGTGTGTGTGTGTGTGTGTGTGTGTGTGTGTGTGTGTGTGTGTGTGTGTGTGTGTGTGTGTGTGTGTGTGTGTGTGTGTGTGTTTGTCACTCATAGTCATAGTAATTGACCATTATAAATTGAACTTGAACACAAACATTGTTTGTTTGCAAGCATGTTTGTTACTGCCAGTGTTAGTATTGGCCATAATAAAATTGAACACTTGAACATTCTGTTTGTGTGTGTGTGTGTGTGTGTGTGTGTGTGTGTGTGTGTGTGTGTGTGTGTGTGTGTGTGTGTGTGTGTGTGTGTGTGTGTGTGTGTGTGTGTGTGTGTGTGTGTGTGTGTGTGTGTGTGTGTGTGTGTGTGTGTGTGTGTGTGACTCTGTTGTTACTCTGTCATAGTAATTGACCATAATAAATTGAACTTCAACACTTGAACATTCTATTTGTGTAAGCACGGTTGTTACTGTCAGTCTAAAGTATTGGCCATAATTAATTTTTAATAAAATTTTTAATAAATTTTAATTCATTGTTGTTACAACTAACCCAGAGTCATGTAGCCATGAACTAGCTCACCTTACAGCTAACAGGCAAAACATTAGCACTAACAACTTGCATGGACAATATCTACACAGACACACAATAAACATAATAAAAGTTTGCTGAGTTTAACTACAAAGCAGAAGTTCCCATAACAAAAACAAAAAAAGTTAAAAAAAGTAACTTTCTTACCTCAAAATTGTTTTTTCCACTTTAACATGTGCTGTGTCTACTTTATCACATGTGGAATAAGAACTAAGCTAAGCATGTGTAAAGTGAATCAGGTGATTTGTAACTAGTTCCTGACTGGACGGATTGGAATTGTTACAACTGACCCGTGTTACAACCATCCCCGGTCTCCGGGGGATACGGCAAAATAGTTTTACACCAAAAATAGTTTTACGCAGTTTTCATGTGCATAGCTATGATACGCACTTTATGGTGTGTAATACACACTCACTCCCCCACCCTAATCATACCCAAGGGGTTTTCAGTGCATAGCATATGCACGCTAAAACCATTTTTGGCGTCTAATTGGCACGAGAAATAACATTCGTGTTATAGATACGCACTTTGATTGTGTTGGTTCAGCAGGGTTCAGGTCTGAGCTGTGCAGGCCAGTTCCTCTACAGTCTACACCATAAATCATTTCTATTACTTCCATGCTGGGACAGAAACGGGCCTTCCATACTCTAATATTATATTATATGATCTATAGCATTAAGATATGTCCTCACAGAAATGTCTTGAATAATCAAACTGATCATTAAAAGGGGGTATCCATATACTTTTCACTATGTGGCTCAAATCTAAAATAATATTATGATTCTTTTTTATAGTGCCTTTCAAGAACCCAAGGTCGCTTCACAAAATAATACAAACAGTTGATAGATACAAAGAGACAAGCAATCTGCTTATTATTACAATCAAACAAGCAGAAAAGCAGATGGAGACAACCAATTACTAAAAATAATTAACATGAGTAGTTATAGAATCAAAGAAAACATTGATTCGATAAAGTAAACTTGAAAAAGTGGAAGACAGAGAAATAGAGGAAAATAATTATTTACTGAGCATGGTGAATAGATGAGTTTTAAGTTGAGATTTGAAGGTCTGGAGGTTAGGGGTGGCACAAAGATTAGGGGGGAAGTTTATTCCATAGCTTAGGGCCTATAACACAAAAAGCCCTACCACCCACAGTAGAGAGTTTATACTTGGGTACGAGTCCGACAAGCAAATTGTCATTGCTAGATCTGAGGGTCTGGGCAGGAACATATGGTTGCAGGTGTGAGGCCATGACAGGCTTTATAAAATAAGACTAAAAGTTTAAACTGGATAAAATTGACCACAGGAAGCCAGTGAGGTTGGTAAAGGATGGGAGTGATATGTGCAGATTTTTTATTATATGTAAGGACTCAAGCAGCAGAGTTTTGAACCATTTGAAGGCGATGTATAGCTTTGGTGGGTAAGCCGCTTTATAAGGAGTTACAGTAGTCCAATCTGGAGGGCTACTACAAATCTAATAGGCCTACTATTCACCTTTCAAAGAAAAACTTACTAGTAGACAAGTATGATGCTTGAAAACAACATGGTGCTGAGCTGCTTTCCATCAGCAGAGTCCGGACAGCTTGTAAAATTGATGGCGCACCATGTACAGAACATCTACAACAGAAAACCCTTTTTCTGAATCCTGAGAATGGAAGTTTAGGAGAAAGTTATTTCAGTAATCCCAAACACAAGGTAAAATAAACATTGGTGTGGCTCAAAAACAGTGAAGGTGAATGTATTACAAAAGCCCAGCCAAAGTCCTGATCTTAATCTAATTGTAAATCCATGCAGCACTATTTAAGGATGTAGGAATTATAACTCAGTGAAATGAGAAAATGAAATTAAGGTCTCCAATCATCTGCAAGACATTGTATTTTGTCTGAATTTAAGTTAAAAAACAAATTGTACACTATAATATATATATATATATATATATATGATCAATAATTCATGGCAACATATGTTTTTACAGCACTTTAACTTAATTAGTTTTTTTTATTTTTTATATATTATATTTTTATAGTTATATGAAATTCAACTGTATTTTCCAAGTCAATTGAATTTAATATAATTTAAGATTAAATAACCTGTACAGCCAATTTTATGATACAACTATGATGATAGACTATTATATAACTATAATTTTAAGTTGAAATATTTTTTTAAGTGAAAGCATCCAGCAATTTATCAGAAAGCAATGCTTTTTGTGAAAGCAAATTACTAAGAGTTATGTGCTAGACTGAGTTTAACCTTTACCATAATATGTCTGTTCTCATAGAGAAGTTTTTTATGTACTATGCACAAGGATGATAGAAATGATTAAGAATTATCATTATTATTGCCTCATCCAGTGTGAATATTTTGAAATGTAAGCACAGTAAAAGAAGATTCTGTGTTCTGATGTGGTCAAACAGGGTTGAAATAACTTACAGCTATTGTAAGTGGATTATGTAATAGTAAGAGAAAAGCCTGTTAATTTGGGAGCAATGGAAGTATATATAAAAATATAGATTTTCCAGCCATTTTACGCGGCACAGACCCAAAAGCGATAAAGCGGAAAGTCTGGGCAGAGGTTGAATTAAAATCAACTGACTGGTCAAATGTTATTCTGAAGAGGAACAGTCTTTATCATAATGCAATTTGAGATTAAACGAGGCCATGTGAACTCAAACATCACGAGTGTGACAAACAACCCGACATAAAACACTCTGCAATGGTTCTCTTATGTTCTGAATCTCTCAAAGCATTTACCCACTCTTGTGTAATTTTGAAACCCATATGAGCATCACAAAAGGATAACATTTATGATGCTCTTTTTATACAATATAGGCTGTTAAGCTCCGAAAAGGACAGGAAAAGTTTCATGTTGCACACATCCAAAAACCTGGCACAGTCAAAAAGCACATGAGAAACAATGTCTCATGGCGTCATGAGACATTGTACCTCATGGTATGCATTTTATCAGTTCATGCATTCATTCAAAACACACGAGGGTAAGTAAATTATGACAATATTTTCATGTTTGAGTGAAATACTCAAACACACAAGAATGAACCACCTTGGTTCTTGCGGAAGCTCAAACGTGCTGCGTAACACGAGAATGAACCTCATTGGTTCTTCCTGAAGCTCAAATGTGCTGCGTAACATGAGAATAAAACTCATTGGTTCTTGCTGAAGCACAAACGTGCTGTGTAACATGAGAATTAACATCATTGGTTCTTACTGAAACTCAAACCTGCTGTGTAACATGAGAATAAAACTCATTGGTTCTTGCTGAAGCACAAACGTGCTGTGTAACATGAGAATGAACCTCATTGGTTCTTACTGAAGCTCAAATGTGCTGCGTAACACGAGAATGAATCTCATTGGTTCTTGCTGAAGCTCAAACGTGCTGTGTAACATGAGAATTAACATCATTGGTTCTTACTGAAGCTCAAATGTGCTGCGTAACACGAGAATGAATCTCATTGGTTCTTGCTGAAGCTCAAACGTGCTGTGTAACATGAGAATTAACATCATTGGTTCTTACTGAAACTCAAACCTGCTGCGTAACACGAGAATGAACCTCATTGGTTCTTGCTGAAGCTCAAATGTGCTGTGTAACACGAGAATGAATCTCATTGGTTCTTGCTGAAGCTCAAACGTGCTGTGTAACATGAGAATTAACATCATTGGTTCTTACTGAAACTCAAACCTGCTGCGTAACACGAGAATAAAACTCATTGGTTCTTGCTGAAGCTCAAACGTGCTGTGTAACACGAGAATGAACCTCATTGGTTCTTACTGAAGCTCAATCGTGCTGCGTAACACGAGAATGAATCTCATTGGTTCTTGCTGAAGCTCAAACGTGCTGTGTAACATGAGAATTAACATCATTGGTTCTTACTGAAACTCAAACCTGCTGCGTAACACGAGAATGAACCTCATTGGTTCTTACTGAAGCTCAATCGTGCTGCGTAACACGAGAATGAACCTCATTGGTTCTTACTGAAGCTCAATCGTGCTGCGTAACACGAGAATGAACCTCATTGGTTCTTGCTAAAGCTCAAATGTGCTGTGTAACACGAGAATGAACCTCATTGGTTCTTGTGGAACCTCATAGTTTCTCTCACGTCAAGTGAACATGTTTGAGCTTCTGTTTACCACAACTGATGTGAGAGTTAATGAATGTTTATATGTGAATAAAAGCCTAAATTCAATCTGTTTATCATATAAAGCGATCGTGTCTCTTCAGAAAATTTGGACTAAACCACTCAATTCGGATTAGTTTTACAATCTCTCTATGAACCTTTTGAAGCATCTGTGGTTTTTGCATAATGTAAATTGAGGGACAGAAAGCTCTCAGTCTTCATTAAAAATATCTTCATTTGTGATGAACGAAAGTCTGACACGAGAGTGAGTAATTAATGAATGAATTTTCATTTTTGGGTGAACTATCCCTTGAACAGCACTGGATCATATAACAAAATTTGCTGTGATGCCTTCTTTGACTTCTGTTATTTAAAGAGAAATTGTGATCAATCCCAAACAAAAATGCAACCTATTTGAGATGCTCAACTGGGCCGCACATAACAAGATTGTTTTAACCAACAGTGTGAGTTTGAGGTGGGACTCAAACAGGGACACACACTTCATTAGCAACATAATGAACATCAACATGAATTACTGTTGGGCCTGAAGACCAAGATATTGCATAAATCAGAAAACTAACACATCAAGGGCAGAATAAATGTTCGTCTACAAGCTCATTTTCTGGTGCATAAATGCTATGGATCAGTCTTTGGTCATCTTTTGGAGAGAGAATTACATGTCGGTGGTCTGATCCCATCGAACCCAAAGGCATTGAACCCAAATCTCACAGGAAACTTGTGTCTTTCAACAGAGCAGGAAGCGACAGTCCTGTTCAAGCTGTTCAATAACCTTTTGACTTAATCACATTCCATATTCATGTATTTTAAAACTAATAGTCTTTACAAAAAAATCCATAAACATAAGTTTCAACATAAGTTGGCTGATTTATATGATTACTTTATGTTCTTAAATTGTGGGAGCAACATGGAAGAGTATTTTTTAAAAAGAGCTGATCAGCCAGCAGACAAAAACAGACGACTTGACCATGAAGAATAGCATACAGTCATTGACCTTGGACAATAAGAAATTAAACACATAGCAACAACCCAAAACCCCTTAGAAACCATTCAGCAACACCCTGGCAATCACTCAAAACACTGAGCATTGTGATGGCAAGTTTTGCCCATGCAAACGCCATTAACATTTTCTTAAAAAAATAATTAAAATCTTTTTAAAAAACTAAAAAAGTTTTCTTTTAGTGTTTCTGGGGAACTTCTAGATGTAGTTTGATGTGTCATTGTTCATTTGAATAGACTAATCAGAGAGCTGTTGTTATAGCTGAGAAATAACAAATTATCTATGTTTTTGTTCCTTTATAACCGAAATGGACAGCAATTATTCAGCCAAGAAAGATGTCCAAACACATGACAAACATTCACGCTAATTCAATCAAAGGCCCTGAAACACTAGAATTGCTGTGGAGATTCTCATACTAAGTTAACAGGATCAGTTAATTTGAGTCACAGCCTGGCTAACCAAAACCAGCTGATGTTTTCTTCAGGCATTATACAGTTTAAAAGTCCCGGGAAAGGATGTGAATAAACTGCAGGCATGCATTTCTCTCTCATAGTTAGATTTTGTTTGTCTGTTCATGCAACCATGTTTTGCAACCTTTTTATTTGTTCAGTGTCGCCAATCACAGATTTAACATGTCATGTTTAAACTACATAGGCTACATTATATTTGCATAAGTACATGCAAGCTGAAGAAATGGAATGGAAATTTCCCAGCTTACAGGATGTTTGATTGCATAATTGTGTGTTGTGGTTCCTTGCACTGTATGATAAGTGAATTACAGGTAGCCTATCTTATTTGGTGTAATTGAATGCAAAATAACAGAAGGGCTGAGAGCCAGAGGAGCTTTAAGAAAAGGATCTTTTCTTTTCTTAAAAATATCTTTTTAATGTGACCGGTGCTGCAACCTAAAGGATTGTTTGAGATACTACATGATCCTTTTTCTAATAAACCTTGATGCAAGAATATTTCAGATGAACAGGAATTCAGTTGATAAATTATTATCTACACAAACAATAGTCCAAAATGGTAAACATCATTATTTCTTAAGATGAGTAGCAAAATATTACATATTATTATACAGAGTGTATAATGTCTGTCAGGTAACAAACACTTATGTGGTGTCATCTAAAATTTTACATATTTTTTGATCCCGGAACAACATTGCTGTCTGAAAATTTAATCAAGAACATTGCTGTCTTAAAAATTTAATAAAGTTTAACTTCATTAACAGTGAAGTTAATGTTCACTGATATCCTCACACAAAAATCGCTGCAAAAGATGCTTTCCAACAGATTTTATCGTAGTTTTTGTCATGACTTAAGTCAATGGAGTTGGACAAAAACTACGATAAAACCTGTTAGAAAGCATCTTTTGCAGCGATTTTGTGTGAGCATGTCAGTGAACACCCCAGACCACTCGGTGAGTTTCACGTCTTTGTAAACTAAAGTTTAATGCGTTTTATGAATGATTGTCCCAGTGCACCTATGAAACCATTGTGGAGGTGGGGAGGTGCTAATACAGAAACCGAAAATTCTCGGGACAGCAGCATGTGTCCAAATTTAAATCTGAAACCGCTTTATTTAATCAGAAACGATCTTAAAACAGGGCTTTTATTGTAAAATACAGAACTTGTCCTTTAACCTTATCCCTACCCCTAAACCTAACCCTACTCATAACGTATCCTTAAAATCAGAGGGAAATGATAGGTGAATAACCCTAGTGATGTAGAAGCACCTTACCCTGGTTTTAAGCCTAAACTATACACTGTAAATTTCTCCCTCAAATCTGATTCGTTGATTGGAATGTTGTTTCAGGATCAACAAAGATGTTGATCCAGGAACAAGTTGTACTTTTAGTGAAATCAAGTTCACCAATCCCTTTTATATTACAAAGTGACAACTTTCATTTCAATTATGGCTCAAGCTAAATGAAAGTAAGAGCAAAATTACAATTGTGGTTTGTTCAAAAGTCGATCAGTTAATCATTATATACGAGTGTAAAACTGTTTGGTTTCCCTGTAATGTCTACACACACAGTTAACAAAGTCCATATCCCATTCACAAAACTTGCAAGTCATTACAGAAGCAGCTGTGCAAGTACGATTATTAGGATTGGAACATGCAACTGTTATCTGCCTAATTAACTTTTTCTAATATGCTCAAATCTTGGACCCGTTCAGATAGGTCATGACCCTTGCAGATGGGTCATGAACTCTATTGCTTGTCCTTTTTTCCTAAAGTGACTTAACAAATATCCTAATGTAATGAAAAAAATACATTCTGACCATATAATTCCTTTTGGAAATACTCTGTTTACACAATATCATTGTTTACTTTGCAGAAGCACTAATCTCACATAGAGACAGGTAGAACTTCAGGCTGAAGGGTGTAATTTAATTAGATGCATAAACAAATTGAGCATACAGTGAAAGTCTTTACCTAAGCTGTTTAATATCATTCATAGGGCACAAAACCGTAACCCCAGAAACAAAAATTCCATCATTTTGAATGCAGTGGGATCTGAAAACACACCATAACATCAAGCTTCAAGAAACTTTGTGCATCAAGCTTTGACAGACATTATGATGAAATAATTAAAATGCATAAATACAACCAGTTGTACTTATTGTTTGTTTTATTGTTTTGTTTTTTTAATTATTTTTGAGTAAAAAAAGATTGAGATTGAAACTCATGCAGTCATTCCTATGGAATGTTTTGACATAAACTGGCATTCCTGTTGTGTCTTTAAGGTTACTATTGGTAGGACATCCAGTAGCTGTAAGACAAAAGTTAGATTTTTGTGGATCATGGCTAAATATGAAAGGAAATATTTTTGCAATTTATTTCTATTTGTGTATCTTGACAGAGGGTTGAAGCTGGAGTCAAGTTGGATTCTTTAAAAAGTGACAAAATAATTCATAAAAGTCACAATTTAAACATGGGTGTGTTTACTTGTATCATATATCAGAAAAGAGAACCAACAATATCCCTGTACTCTAATACCGGTGTATAGAGCGCTTAATAAATATTCTGATCACTGTCATCTAACTGCAAATCATATTTGAATTACGTTTCTTTTTGAATGTTTGTAACTAATGTCAGAAGTTGCCTCATGTGACGTTCTCACTGTTGCATATAATCAGTTTGATATGCATGGTTTCAATTCCGAACATCAACAGCAAAATTGAAATCTAACAAATTATCATGATATGACCAGGCAAATCTATTAAATGTACTTCACGTATGCAGTACAACAGTAAGCACAAGTGCAAAGTAAATAACGGGCTGTATAATCTTCTTATCTTAATTATTGATATAATATTTGAAAAAGTTATATTTCCTAAAGGTAAAAATACTATAGATGCTTCTGTAATAGTTGCTTTTCCTAATGGACAAAGGTTAATTTGGACGTAATTACTCAGGAAAATGTGCATCAACCACAAAGAATAATACAAATCATTGTAATAAAACAATAAAAACACTTACACAGTACTAACACAAATATGGCGAAACAAAATAACAGTGAGCAAGCTAGAATGCATCAGTACGGTTTCGGAAGTAAACCCTCATTAATTTTCTCCATAGGAAAATATATATTTTAAGACAGACCAACCATCAGCTTTGAGGTCAATCGATGCTGTATGCTTCTGTGTAGATTTCTCGTAAACACAATACGATTAAGCGGTAGCGAAAACTACCCACAATTCTGGAGAAAATTTCGCCAATCGCTAGTTTGTTACCATTGAAACGGGAATCCTTCACTTGGATTTTCAGATTCCTATCTACAAAAAAAAAATTTTTTTTTAAATTACTTTGGCCATTTCCTTCTAGGAAACTTAGGCTATGCCATTTATGCAGTGTAAAATCGGCTAAAATTAAATTTGACGGGATAAAACCTGACAACAAAAACAATCTGACATTTTCATGAAAATGGTAACTAAATAAATAAACACAAAAACAAATAACACATTAATCAGGCAGAGAGTATGTTTGGACCTTAGTGGATGTTGAGAACAGTATACAATTAGCCTGTATAGTAGCATACATGACTGCTGTAGCTGACATTTTTGAATCAGTTTTGGGCCTACACAGCCAAAATGCATGCACAAAGTTTCAGCAGAAAGCAAAAAATTGTACTCGGTTATTAACGTAACCTCGGCTCCCTGAGAGATAAGTATTGCGTATTGCGTAGCTTTACGTTATGGGAAAACTCCTTTTCTCGAGAATATTGAAGCCTTTATTTTAAAAAGCAGTGCAGCTGCACAGCAAGCTGTCACCAGCCGGTGTCTTGCCAAGGGGACAGGGCTTTGGTACAGCCATGGTTTACCCTGATGCGGAGGCGGCCTGACCGCCAAGCATGAGCTGGGACTCGGGGTTTCAGCCAAAGCTGCAGGGGGCGCACATGCTGTAGACATAATTGAAGTACTGACGATGCGGAAGCCATAAGGCCCAAAGCCCTTTGAAACATTCTGAGGGGGAGGTAAGAACCCACTGTGAACGACGCAGCTAGCTGTTGAATGGAGAGAGCGCGGATCTGGCGTGAGAGCCAAGCTCTCATTTGAACAGAGTCGAGAACTGTTCCCAGGAAGGTTATAAAACTGGCTGAGGGACAGTACACTCTTGGCTATAGAAGCCTGACTTGCTCTGTGAAAGAAGAACTGTCTCGACAGCCCCCTTTGCTAGCAGGTTTAACACTTCGGTGCGAAGGACGTGAGCCACGTTGCTCCTTACCGATGTGTTGACCACAGCATGAAAGCGCAGAGATCTGCAAGCGAATTGGAGCGAGTAACCTCATTTTATTGTGTTCAGTACCCATTTTGACACATCGAGGATGGCTTCCCAGGCGTTGGCCCGAGTGACTAGGGGCTGAATAAAGTCTGGGGATGGGCCGCCGTGTGTCGGGGACCCGGCCGCCCAGATATTTTGAAGAGGAAAAGTGCTCTTTTTCTGAGAATTTTTGTGCTTTATTTTTCGGTGCGTTCTTTGGTCGACCTGAAGCCGAACTGGAGCGTTTAGGCAGGAAGTGTTGCATGGCCTGCGAAAGACTTCTGTGCTTCAGTGAAACGCTCAGCGAAGCTCTTCATCGCGGGACCGAAGAGGCCGGTGGTAGATATGGGGGAGTCCAGGAAGGCAGTCTTGTCTGCGTCCTTTATCTCCGTGAGGTTAAGCCACAGGTGGCGCTCTAAAACTACCATGCTGGCCATGCTTCTTCCAATGGCCTAGGCGGTGGTCTTTGTGCCGCGCAGGGCCAGGTCAGTGGCGCTGCGCAGATCGCGGAAGGCCGTGGGGTCCGGTCCAGACTTATCCATGGAGCAGAGGAGTTTTGGCTGGAACACTTGGTGGACCGCCATAGTGTGCAGGGCTGAAGCAGCTTGACCAGCAGAGTATAGGCTCGGCCAACGAGAACTGAAGTCGTTCTGCACGGTTTGGATGGATGACCCACTTTAGAACTCCATCCAACGGCAGTGGGCGGGCAGAGATGCGCGGCCACCACTTCTTCTAGGGTGGGCAGTTTTTCGTATCCCTTCTCCTCGGCGCCGTCAAGAGTTGAGAGCGCTGCAGAGGCGGAAGTGCGTAGACAGGCTGAGTAGCGGGCGCGCCATGACTTGTTGTCATGAACTTCAGGGAAAAACGGCGCTGATCTTTGACGAGGGGCCTGTTGGCACCCCGGCAGCCACCATTTTTTCTGGGCGGCTTTTAGTGGGCTCTTTCGATGAAGACCAGTCGAGGCCGAGGATTGGTCGGGCAGAGTCATTAACCCTGCCCTACGTCTCAGTCTAGCAAAAGTGACGCCAGGGTGAGCACAGACGCCTAGACTGAGAGGTGTTATAAGAACATCGTGGATGTCTTCCTCTGAACCACCAAAAGAGACGAGGCACCGAAAGAGGGGCGCTGATCTGCTTTGGTGAAGAGCACCGGCAAAATCTCTCTCTGTGGAGGAACACTCATTAAACGGCGAATCAGATGCAGTCAAGTCAGAAGCGCTGAGCAGCAGGCCGTCGTCCGCTGAACTGCTGCTGCAGATTCGCTGAGTTCTGCTGCTGGGCTCTTTTGACATTGAGCAGGCTTTCAAGCTAGAGAGAATCAGTGAAGAGGTGGGTCGTAGCTGAAGGAGAATAATGGGCTGGTTATATAGTCAGCAGCCTCGCCCATTCTGGAATGCTTCGGCGCGCGGGAGGTGGGAAGCGCCATGATAGGTTTGCACGTCCTCGCTGCTTCGCGATAGGTTTTTGCAGTTTAGACAGCCTGCACTGTGTTTTAAAATAACGGCTTAAATTTTCTTGAGAACAGGAGTTTTCCCATAGCGTATAGCTACGCAATAGGAGTGAACCGTTCTCAAAAAGGAACCCTGAGACCCTGAGAGTAAGGAAGGAACCATGGTACAAACAGGAAAGCCACACTGATCTGGGGTGCATTTCTCGAAGTCAACTATTGTCACAAGTTTCGTTGTCTTTACCAACACAATTCAACAGAAGTAGTTGGCTAATAATGCTTCTGGGAAACCCACCTCTGGGCGGCATCCGAAATCACTTACTTCCCTACTATATAGTTGGTGAAAAATAGCATGTGACAAAAGACTGTCCCAATTCACAGAACTCATAAAAGAGTAGGTGCAAAGTACCTTGATTACCTAATTCTTCTGCCGAGATTCTAAATTGTGCATATGATGGACATTTTACCATCCCATGAGGCCATGAGAGGATTTAGGAATGGCAGTGAAGTGACATTACTGACGCTGGTAGGTCACATGATAATGACAATATGGCCAATGTAGTACATACAGATTATATTAATACTACACACACTCATACTATGTAGAACATACTTTTTTAGTAGTCGTGAAGTAATTACTTATAAAAAATAAGTACCTAATCAATAGAGTTTGCCATTTCGGACGCAGCCCTGGTCTACCTAGATTTACATAGAAGGCACAGGAAACAAAAAGAAGCAGTTATGCTCAAACAAGTGTTAACAAAAATATACAGTCCCAAAACCCCCATTACCTAAAAAAGATTTCAAACTTCAGTGACTGCTTCAGGGAGGAAAAGGTCACAAGGTTCTGAGAATCATTACTCGGTGTTTACTGCCATCATGTGGTGAGTGCATGGACCAAAAAGAGCCAATTCCGTTCACATAGACTAAGCTAAAGAGATACATATCTGATCTGATACAACTTATATAAAGTATTTTCTTCTGCATATGCAAACACCATTAGGTTTAGTTGGGCTATCATGTTGTGCAGAAAATCTTTTTGCTGTTTCACTTCTGCTTTTGCACTCACATGATTATTGAGACTCATCTGGCTTAGGCTACTATTTGTTCTTGAAGTAGTTTTAGAACAAATGTAAGCCAATCAATAGAGTTAGAACACTTTACCTCGCTTTTCCGAGCAACAACACCTTTTTATTCTGCTAGACATAATTGTGTATAATTTCTGATTTTTTAAATTAACAATTCACTGAAAAAGAATGGGAAGTGAAATTTGTTTTTGACCAGTATCTCTAAAATCCCCTCTCAAACAAACAGAATGGCAGAGGTTTGATTAAGCTGTAATTTAACCAGGCCTAAAGATCTTCTCTAAAAGGACAATTGTTATAGGCCTACCTATAAATTGCCTATCCTCATACCTCAGAGGACAACCGGTTTGGGTAGTAGATCTTGTTAGGAGAGAACCCTCAAATTATTAAGAATGAATGGGTAGGCTATAATAAGGAATTCATTCAACTTATAAAGTAGGCTAGGTTGTCCGTCAAGGGTAAAGAAAGCGAACAAAGCAACATTAAATGAGAGAATTGTTTGGACTCAGGCAACCGTTTATTCTAATAATAAAAAATAATAAGAGTTTTATTGACAGTTAGGCTCCAGCACTGTACAATTAAGGCACCTATAAATTGATTGTTTTTGACATGTGCCCTTTTTGCACTAGGGAATCTTCCACTGGATCTGCAACGTGAATGTTGAAAACGTATGAGTAAAAAAATGGTGTTAAGGGATTTAAAAAATTGGCTAATGTAATAATGAGCGGAAAATGTGAGATTTTAGTGGGTTTAGTGAATGTAACGTGTGGAAATTCTGTATTTTAAACTTGAGTAACCATGAGTTAACGTTCGTGTTTTGACTTGTCGGAAACTCCCACCACCAGTCAGACTCAGTCAGTCATTCGACTGGGCAACGTTATTTCCTGCAGCGATGCGACATGAGGTTATGCGCGTTAGGAAACCTTAAAAGCTCGAGTTTATAGCGTTTCAATTGAACAAAGGGATATGAAATAAGGTAACGTAACAGTTTATTAATCATTTCAACCTTTTCAATTTGATTTACACATAAAAAATATAGTTTGTTCCGAAGCTGTTTAACGTGGAACGTCAAATCAAGCGATTAATAGGAATTAAACAAGGAACTTGAAATATGACTTTATAGTAGTCTATGTCCTTCTATCGTTTTAACTATTTTTTTTTAAAATTGTGGTTACTGTTAAGAGATCTGGCTTAAGCTACTTGATGTTTTGAGGAAGTCATTTATTTATTAACTGAATTAAGGGACTGAATCAGTGTTCACTGTAAAATGGTGTAGCCTACTTTTACAGTCGAGTTTTTTTGTGGCTGCACTTCCCTATGAAGTTTTATCTACATTGATATATTTCATTAGTGCACAATGTTGACTTTACATCCGGGAATAGACTGGATGGACTTAGATTAGATTATTGTTTTGTTCACATGTGCTTGGGGTTTGTATGTTCATAACGAGTTTACTCCAGGTTTTTAGATTTAAGCACTTAAGTCACTTATTTGCACTTATTGCCTCATGGTGTTCAACAGAGGATTAAAGGGAAGTCCCCACCCTTTTTATTCTACATGGTGGTGACCATATCTGGTGGGAAATGTGCAGCATCTTTGCCATTGCGGTGATGACTATATGACAAACACTTCTGGTCTTATAAATAGTTTAGCTTTATAGTAAATTGTTGCCAGTGAACTAAAACCATTTATGAGAGGCCAAATACACGCTATCTAGCTTGCATTTTGAACTGTGTCTGGTTTTATATTCCTCCAGTTAATACCACACTGTGCAATGAAGGTCTCATACATGTTTGTAGAGTCAAAGCTTCTCAGGTGGGCCATAAAGTGTAACAATCTGAATTTCCCTCCCAGGAAAGATGAGAGACAGGCTGACTGAACTGGGAGGTGTTGCCACTAAAGTCCACAGCGAGGAGGAAGAGCAAGTGGATAGCAGAGAAGATGTGGACAATAGTGAATTTGAACAGCATGCAGTGGTGTTCGAGGGCGAGGACATCATGGAGAACACCTTCAGAGAAGCCCAATCCATCCAGAAAGAGATCGCCCAACTCAGGATGGAGGTCAAGAGACTGGGTAAACAGAACACACGCTTTCTTACCTCTGTCAGACGCATTAGCAGCATCAAACGTGACTCGAACACGATTGCACGCAGCATTAAGACGAAAGGGGAAAATTTGTATGCTCGGATAAAGAAGCTGGATGCACTTTGTAAAGAGTTGGAGGAGAAACACGGAGCCCATTCAGCTTTGGTGCGCATGATACATGGCCAGTTCGTCTCTATAACGGGTTCTTTTCATGAGGCTATGCATGAATACAACAACGCCGAAATGGCACAGAGGGACAACTGCAAGACTCGTATCCAAAGGCAAGCGGGGATCATGGGTAAGGAAGTGAGTGGAGATCAAATCGAAGAAATGATTGAGACCGGCAAGTGGAACGTTTTTTCCGACGACCTGCTCACAGACGGGCGAACCGCTCGCTCAGCGCTCACTGAGATCGAAAATCGCCACAAGGAGCTTTTGGAGTTGGAAAGTCGCATCCGAGACATCCATGATCTGTTTTTCCAGCTGGCTTTGCTGGTGGAGGAACAAGGGCCCATGGTGGACAACATTGAGGCAAATGTATATGCCACCCAAGACTATGTGGCCAAAGCTACAGCTCAGATAAAGAAGGCTGTCAAATACAAGAAGAAAAACCCTTGTCGACAGATCTTCTGTTGCTGTTTTCCATGTTGCAATAAATGATCTCAGTGTTAAAGCCTTCCGATTTCACATACGCCATAGCATATTAAACGAACAACAGTCTTTCATTCTAGTGTTAACCATGTCATGTGATTTACTTAGTAGAGAACAACCAATGCCCAGTGCCTGCGCTTAATGGTTGCCATTGCAAAAAAGCTTTGTGACTTCTTGTAAACCACAGGAGCTGCATTGCAATTGAGCTGAAGTGATACTGCAATGTCACTGCTACCCTTCTGTAAGTGTCACAGGACATTCACTTGATGTGTAAAAGATATTAAAAAGGAAACCACAAGTGTTTTACATCCATGTACAGTGCACGCAAACATTATACAGAAACATGTTTTATTACTGCTTTATTTTAAGATACATTTGTGTGTCTGATTGTTGTGTTAATTTAATAAATAATATTTTATCTTTGAATGCCTTTATGATTGTTTGATCACCATATTGTTCTACAGTTTATTATTGTAACATTTACGCAATACATTGTAGGCTATTGCATCAGTGTTGGTTTCCCAACTAGGAAAGTTATTTCAGCAATATGACTTGCAAAAGGAGTTGTGTAAAAGGCTTTAGTGCTTTGGAAATAAAGCCCAACAATTCTATTCATTTGAACAAACACTGAGAAGAATCAGCATGTTCTTTCTTTATTGATGGTTGCATTTGCATCTGAATCAGTTTAAGTAATCTGTCAGCTTCGTTTTTAGAACCATGCTTGCTTTCAAAGTAGCATTACAGCATGATATTCCATTTAAAACTACCAGGAGTGGGGCTTGAACCCATGATGACATTTGTCCATTGGATCTTAAGTCCAACGCCTAAACCACTCGGCCATCCTAGTGGATAAAGAGTTCAAGTGACCTCAAAAAAAAAAAAAAGAGCAGCTTTTTGTTAACATTTTTTTTTAGAAAATGCATCACATAAACTAGGTAGTAAGACGTGTCTTTTAGTTTAGTTTGTAGTTGTATTTGAGGTCACAAGCTTTAAATTTGTATCTTGATAGTTTTGAATAAGAATTTAGAAGCACATTCATAAAGTTTAAAAAGGACAACGCTACAAAATGTAAAGCAATGATGCATATGCCTATGAAAAATTATAGTTATATGCAGGTGCTTTTGGTATAAAGTGACACAAATATCTGGAAGAATAGTGTGGTTAAATAATTTAAATATCCCATTGATCTATTAACAAAGTTAGCTTTGTCAATTGTTTCTCTGTTGGTTGCTTGCGTGCCTCCATTTTCTACTAAAGTGGAACATTTATATATCGCATTGCACTTAAAGGTTATGAAATTCGGACCCACAAGGACATTTGTCCATTGGATCTCAAGTCCAACGCCTTAACCACCTGGCCATCCTGGTTCCCGTTGTGATATTCTAATGACCTTGTGTATGAAATAGGTAACTGTAGGATCATTCAGAGCTGCTGATGTGTATTTGGGCTCACCGAATTTCAAGTTCATAGCTTCTGTAATAGTTCCGTAAAATAAGGCACAGTATTGGCAGCAAAGAAAGAAACTACAGTATATGATGTAAACTTGTTCAGTTCAATTTGCTTGTATCAGTACAGTTTAATTTATGAGATAATGAATTTTCTTTCTCATTTCAGTTCAGACTGTAATGTGACTTTCAAAAGTCTGTTTTATTGCATTAGTTCCAACTTTGGTCTTTCCTTCTGTTTATTTTGCATGTGATGAGGCCTACAGACAATCTGATATTTTGTGTTGTAATTGTAACTGCAGTTGGCATGACATGCATAACTTTAATGCATTGGCATGAATGCCTTTTTAATGTCTTTCTCAGCAAGCACACACAAACTATCTGGCGTAATCAAAGTGTTTTAGGACTCTTGTAAGTTTAAAGGTTAGTTGTGTGCGGGCAGGCAACAAGTAATGATACTCTAAATATTTTCCCAATAATAAAATTTAATTTTAAATAAAATTAAAAAAATAATAATATTTATTTAGAAATATTCAAAGTCTATTTGAAGTCACATTTTCCCCATCAAGTTCAAGTGATTCTTAACAACACTGGAGATGTGCTGCCATGTTACACCATTAGATGTCAGAATTGAACTTTTTAGGTCTCAACAGAATGTCTCTTGTCTGTTAAATGCTGTTCAAGTAACTGGAGTAAAGGAATACTCTAGAATACTCAATGGTTTTACAGACAAGGTTTAAGTCTAGTCCCAGACTAAAATGCATTATTGAGCTGTTTTAACTGAAAGCAACTTGAACTGAACATGTCTTGAACTTGAACATATCTTAAAATATGTCAGTGTCATTGTTTAGTCTCAAGGTGCACATTTATAAAAGGCACATTTATAAAAACATGTCCTAATTAACTGAATTAAGTCTAAGCCTAACTGAACTAAGGCTTAACCCTGGCTTAATCTAAGCCTTGTCTGTGAAACCAGGCCTGACTAAGCAACTGAATAAAGTATTTGGTATAGGAGCTGGTAATACATTATTAGTGTGTATTTAATTAAACATTCTGTAGTTGCTTTACATAATAAAACACATTTGACTGTTCCATCTTTTGATAGTTGTAATTATTTAGCAGAATAAATTAATGGAGAATACAGAGTACAATTAACTGAGGGTGTTAATACAACTATGTACTAAAAACTGAAACATTTTTCCTTTGCGTTTTTGCGTGTAGGCGGGAGCTTTGTCAAAACGATCCCCGTTCACACGGATCCACGAAAACAACTAAAAATGCTGTATTATTCATGCCAGTAGTTCAAGATGTCACTTTGTAAAGAATACGTGCCTATAGACTGAACGTAATATGCATAAGTTTATACATTTAATTTGTCCTTGTCTACAGTAATTATTATAATTAGGCTAGGCTATATGTTGAAGTGTATGTCCTCTGTTTATGTAGTCTTGTTTTGTAGTCTTTACTGTCGTCATTCTCTGTCGTCCTTACTGTAGTCTTGTTTTGTTGTCTTTACTGTAGTCTTGATCTCATATGAAGAGAACTGTGAAATATCCCATATATCTCTGAATATGGACTGTGTTCAGTTTTCAAAGTTTCTATGTGGTAACCTGGGAACTGCCACGTATATTTCTGCTGTTCCATAAGTGCCACCTACTGTCAGAGAGTGAATTTGGATTTTTATTATTACCGTATTCTGTTTTTTGTTCCGACAATGCCTGTAATATATATATATAAGAAAGAAGGCAACAGAGAAAGATGACTGAAGAAGATGGCAGAACAATATAACATAACCAGAGAACATAGCCTACACATCAACTTATACAAATTTATCTGAACAAGTAGGCAATGACTGTAGACAAGGACAAGTGTATAGTTTAAAGCCCAAAGCAGTCGACTCATTTTTGGCACAAATGTAAACTTTCATAAAAAATGCAAACTTTTGAAAACAGGTTTCAAAGTGCATGTTTTTGAAAAGAGACCATGTAAACTACAAAAACATGAATTTGTGAAAACAGCGACGTCATGCGCATGCATATTGCACGTTCGATTTTAGTCTATAGGCACATGGTGTCTCCTAGACGTAGACATCACCACCTATACTGGCCTGGCAGGATAATACAGCATTTTAATTGTTTTTGTGGATAGTTTCGACAACATTGTCGTCTATATGTGAAAACAGCAAAGGCAAAACTTATCTTTTTTTATTAAATCATTGTAGTGAAAACATAACCTTAGTTTGTTGGTTTCAGGACCACCTCTCAGAAACCTGTTTACCGACAGCAGCACAAACCTGTAAACATCAAATTAGTCCAATTAAAGTTAGCTTGTTACTACCAGGAGTGGGGTTTGAACCCACGAGGACATTTGTCCATTGGATCTTAAGTCCAACGCCTTAACCACTCGGCCATCCTGGTTACCGACAAAGGTATTTTAGTACTGACGAAGAATGTGCTACTCAAATAGACAATATATCAAAAGTGGCTCAATTCTCTTTTGCAGAGCAGTTGTGTAGGCTTAAACCCTTTAAGTTCCTATCAATTTATTAATAATCCTAAATGTGTTATTGACTTAAGAGCTTCTTCGTCATACCACATTTAGTAGGTTTGGAGATTTGGAGATTCTATTAGGAATGGAATTCAAACACACAAGAATCTTAAGTCCAATTCAGCCATCTTTTAGTTCAGTGTTCAGATTTATTTAATACAACTGTTGCTTGTGTATTCTCCAATAGTTAAATATGCCTGTGTAATTCATAATTATCACTAAAGAAGCCCAGACATTTTTTTAGGTCACTTTATCAAATAAAGTGACTTTGATCATGTGACTCTTTGTACAGACAGTCAGATGTTATTGCTTCCTGTGAAGCTAAAGATGAATCATTCTCATTCTGTAAACGAGACAAATCAAATTAGACCTTCTGAAATCCATGCAATGTTTATTTAATAAAATTTGCAATGAAAAAATGTTTAATTTTGATTGAATAAGACTGTATTGTGCAATGTTGTGTTGTGTATGCTGTGTGCTCTCCCTAAATCTCTCTCTTTCTCTCTGCCACTCACTCAGAGTCTGGTTCTCTCGCTCAGCATCGTCTCATCCAGACAGGGAGTTTTTGCTGACAAGGAAACAAGCCTTTTCACCATAGATCAACTTTCAGTTTTCAAGGCTCTGAATCACTCCTCTCTTTATTGTTCAGTTTCCCTTTGAAGATTAAAGTACAAGCCTGAAGACAGGACATCTCTTGGGTCGGATCTTTGTGTTGGCTTTGTTTGCTGCTTTGGAGAGCCGTTTTCTCTTCTTCACACTTGCAAATGACCTCTTAAGTGGTTGGACAAGCTGTTGGAGTATTTGGATGCACTTTCAAAGCCTAGATGATGTGCTAACTGTGCAAACATTACGAGTGGCAATCCTATAGGATGAGAATCTTACACAAGCCCAGCAGTCTGAAGATAATGGCTATAGTGAGATCTTCACTGCAGAAAGTGATGCTTTTTCTACAGCACATCCAAAGAATGTCTGTCACGTCACCACGTTATCAGAAACTGTGCAAGGTAAAAGAGCACTTTGTGTACAATTATTTTGTTTACACTATGGAGTTGCAAGTTATTCAGATCTGTTTGTGATGTGTATTTTGGGTCGCAGATAGTCAGTGATGATTTGGGAGGTTCAGTAGCACCACAAGAAAAGTACAATAAGCAAGTTTTAACATTAAGGCATATTGAGGCATGAGTAATCTGGGGCTAAACTCAGGTTGAAAATATGCTGTTTCAGGAATCTTGCACACAAAGGCACATTTGTTTATTCTCTGGTAGCCTACTGGTACAATCCCAAAGCACTGTATTTTTCATGAATATAAAGAAATTTGCATAACAATTTCACGAAAGGTGTTCTTTTGCATAAGCTTTTCAAAATAACAGATCATTACCAGCTGAGGGGTTCAAACCCACAAGTAATTTTGTTCATTGTATATTAAGTCCAACGTCTTAACCACTCAGCCATCCTGGTGGATGTGGAGAGGAAATTACCTCAAATTGACGAAATTGATTAAGTTGTTTCAAAAGACCACATCTACCCACAGACAGCCGTTTTTTAAACTGGGTAGTATGGCGTGTTTCTTTACAAAGTTACATACCCATCTGCCTGGCATATTTAATAGGACATTTGTCCATTGGATTTTAAGTCCCACACACCTTTAACACCAAGTGTTAAGGTTTAATATCTTTGCTTCTCAGCAAGATGTTGCATCAAGTAACGCCATGCAGTTGGCGTCGTATCTGAGATGCCAGAAACAGTAATGTATTGATATTTATGAAGTTCTTGATGTCTTAAAACAATGTGCCAATCTCTGATTTTCCAGACTAAAAGCAAACACACTTTTACTGCCTATCTGAAAGATGTTTAAGCCAAGTTTCATTACTCTTTTCAGAGATTTGGTATAGGACATACAACTTGTTAAGCATTTTCTTATTTTAGATTATTAGATTTGTACTTTATAAAAGTGCTGCTTGTGTTACATCTAAGAGCATAGATTAAGACAAATGCCGACGATGCACTTTGCACTAATCAATTACAAATAAATTATAGTGACATTATAGTGGCTCCTCAGATGCACTTGGATAAGTCAGTTTATGATTGCCACAACAACCCAGCATCAATTGATTTAATTGAAAATTTGTGCAACTTTAAAAGGAATGGGGCTTAAACCCATGTGGGCACTTGTTAACCACAAATACTTAACCACTGGTAAAAGTTCCTCTAGTCTGAGTTGCATCCTTCCTCTATTCTTCTTTTTATCAGAGAAATGTTGTATTATGCACAAACTACAGTTGGCGCCATATCTATGAGATGGAAAGAACATTAATGCATTGACATTTATAAACCTCTTTTTAATGTCTTCCTCATCACAAGGGTGCCAATCTGTGATTTCTCAGACTAAAAGCAAGCAAACCTTTACTGCTTATCTCATAGATCTGTTTATCATATAAAGTGATTGTGTCTCTTCAGAAAATTTAGACTCTGCTCTATTAATATGATTAGTTTTACAATCTCTTTATTAACCTTTTTATGCGACAAAGTGGTAGTTATATGGACTGTCAATGGAGGGACATAAATCTCTCATATTTCATTAAATTATCTTCATTTGTGTTTCGAAGATGAGAACGTAAGTAAGTGTTTGGAACGACATGAAGGTGAGTAAATGATGACAGAATTTTCACCTTTTATGCTGGGTATCCGCTAAATCTGAAAGTTAGTATATTTCTGCAACCAAACCGTATGATTTAGTTTGGTCAACATTTCAGTTAATTTGCAAATTAACATTTGTGTAGTACAAAATCAAAAAATGTAAGTTCTTCAAACTTAATTTGGGCATTTTTTAACTTAAAAAAATTTAGGCAACTTTTTAGGGTTTACAGTGTATCTATCCACTTACAGTATGTTATTGAGTTGTTCAGTTTATTGTCCTAACATCCAGAAAAGACTATATGCTTTGTTCCATTAGAGCAGGCTTAAGGCTTTCCTGGTTCAAATCAGTCTGTGAATTTTGACGCTTATTGATATTGCTCAGTTTCACATCAGATTGCTTCTTCATTTGCTGTGTCATTGTTGTCCTGCTCATAAATAATTTGGTGAATGCTCAAAAATTTGGTGAATGCTCTAATGTGAAAACATAGATGATTCAGTTACGTTGAACCAAGGAAATTGTAGTGTATTTTTTTCTATCCAACAGCCCAAACTTTTGAATTATTTTATTATACTTGTGTAAATTCATTTTTATCACAACCTTATTATAATGTGTGCAAAGAGCACACAAGATTATGATAATTTATTTAAACATCTTTGCCATTAATAATGATGGCAAATTTAATTTTGTTTTGTCTTTCCCAGTTCAACTTATTAGCAGTATAGATAACGGTATTGGCATTTTAATGGGTTCCAGCATAATAAGCAAAGACTGTCTGATATGTCTCTACTTGATTTCTTTCTTTGGTTGTATATCATCACTGCAGCCCTAAACGAGAGGGCTACATTTCCTCTGATATAAACCAACCAGTGTCTGTGGAGGCTTTAAGGCTACTGCCACCATAAATGAAAGTTTTATAGGTAGGAATTACAGCAGACTGCTAAGAGATGTCTGCTGTTTGAGGTAATACTTTATTTTGCAAGTAGGTGTGTTCTGTCAACCACAGAGGTTTAGGATTGTTTGTCACTCGTTTTTCAGATTTTGTATTCCTTCATTATTCTCATTTATCTATTGAAGCAGTGCTATTTACGCTTCACTTTAATTCTATTTATAGGCGACAGAACAAGGAGAAGATCACTTAATCAGAGTCCATTGAGATCCGTTTGAATTGGTGCAGTTTTAACTTCTGCATGCTGTTATGTCTCCTCAGGACATTCAGACAGATTTTGATACCCAGACTGATCTTTCTAAAAGGGCTTTAAGAGGTCAGATCCCAAATACCAAGGCACAAGAGCTTGATAAGTTCAGAGATGTGGACCACATTCATATAGCCTCCAGAAGGTCTGTGCAATACCCAACAATACAAACAAACAAACAAACAAACAGATATCTCAAAAACAGAACATAACGTCCTTCAAATTGTCATGTGCTCTTAGAGAGTGTTTGGAGGCCGGTGCAGAGAAATGGACCGGACTAATAGCCATCCTTGAAGAGCTTTGTTTCTGGGTAAAGCTGAAAGATGAGGAACTGACACGGCAAAGGCCGGTGGGAGAGGACGTGCATACTTTACTGCAGCAGCAAGGCTACTGTACGGTCAGTCAAACTGTGTGCATGTTCACACGTTAAACCAAACAAAACAGATGCTTGAAGGCATTTCTGATTGTAAGGACCATTAAATCTCAGTAGAAGGAGAGTTAAACACCTACAGTCCATTATGAGTGATGTTGTATTATTTTTTATAAATAATGTTTTATAATTTACCACTTTGTACCAGCACCCCCTACCCGCATGTACTGATTACATTGCCTTTTTAAACAGGTGTCGCGTCTTGCAGTCCTCAGATATTATGTTTAATAATAAGATTCAATACAAAATAATTAAACCCCTTGATTACTTTTCCCTCAAGCAGAAGCTGTGAATTGATTTTATTTGTTATTGCACTGCTGAATTATTGATGTCCTAGATGTTTTATCATTGCAGTTTATTGCATTTACTGCATTAAAACATTGCATTATTTACATCAGTTGCAGTAAAGCTGACTTCACAAACAGAACTCAAATATTTAAAGCTGTGAACAACATTATGAAGTATTATTTTATATATAATGATTGAATTAATCAGTATTTTACGGAGAAACGTTGTCTGCCAGTCTGCACCTCTTTCTCCCCACATATTCATTTTTATCTCATTATTATAGTCGGTGGCTCATTATTACATGTGATTTGATGATATTGTCTTGCTTCATCAGTTCAAACCATGCAGAATTAATCAAACGTTTTCCTTCTGATATCGACCAAAACACATCTTCCCTCTGTTTCAACGATATTGTTCCACAATTTGTCACATTAGCTCAGCTTATGTTTGGGTTTCTGCTTTGTTTTCTGATTGCTTTTCGAGTAATTATATCTCCAATTTCACCCCCTCTAATGTGTTCAGAATGAGATGTAATGAATGTCTACATTTAGTTTAAATGTCACACCTCTGCATCTTTAATGAGCTGTTCGACACAGGCCTTGCACAGAGAGTTGATTGGACAGGATGTAGACGGCACTCTGAAACAGGTGTGTCTGTCCCTGGCTGTCCAACCTACAACAATGGAGGTCCAGAGCAGTACAGAGACGGCTGCAGGTGAGAGACTGTTTTTGACTGTTTTGAATCCTCCCAGAGGAACATTTTGTTTTGTTTTTTAGAGGTTTTTCATTTATAGCACAAAAGTTATCAGTTATGTTTCATATCAAGAAAAGCTCAGATCATTTTTGCCTTGGGAAAATTTGACAAGAAATTCCATATTGAAAAGTTAATGTTAAAATCTTTTAATTGCAGGCTTTGGTGTTGCAGGCTCAGCAGATAGTTTGATAAGTTTTAGACATTGTTGAGATCCCTTCTGGAACTCTGAAGGGGACAGATGATCTTTTTCTTAGGAGAAACATCTGAGAAGCAGGAGACTTCAACAAAAATTAATTTACTCAAATTCCTGTGTAGGAGAGAAAAATAAGTTCTCCTATCTTATTTGTGATATTTACTTATTTTTATGTTTTTTTTAAATATTTTTTTTATACAATATGAAAAGCTCAATATTTTACACATATATGCACGCATGTACGCGACCGCTCAAATGGCTGGGATCTGCAAGATTTTTTTAAATGTTTTTTTTAAAGAAGACTTCTATGCTCACCAAGACTGCATTTATTTGATCAAAATTACTCTAAAAACAATAATACTATGAAATATTTTTACAATTGAAAAATAACTGTTTTCTACTTATATACTTATCTACTTATCTAATATATATTTTAAAAGTAATTTATTCCTGTGCTGGCAAAGCTGGATTTTGAGCATCATTACTCTAGCTTTCAGTCAGTGTCACATGATCCTTTAGAATTCATTTTACGTAATATGCTGATTTCTATTCATAAGAAAAATATATGCTGAATATGCTGAACATGTCTTCTTATTTTCAATGCATCACCTTAACTGTTAAACACATTTTTTCATACAGTGATAGATTTCACCTAGCAGTCTTGTCCTCAATTGTCTGATTCTATTAAAGATGCCACCAAGTGTCAAATTTTATGTGTATTGTCTTTCTGATGTAAATGGTCGTCTCCTGAATTCAAACATTAATTTTTTATTACACTTTTCATTTCTGGAGGTCATAGTTTTAGTCTATAGAGTTGTTGCTGATTGATTTATGTGTCTCTGAAATGGCTCAGTGGAGACAATAAACCTTATAGGACAAAGTGAAAAGTGAAGGGTACGGATGTAAATCTGATCACAGAGGAAAGATCCTCAGTAATAATGACACACAGTAAGTTTTGGTCCACAGTAATATTCAATTCAATTCAAATTTATTTGTATAGCGCTTTTCACAATACATATTGTTTCAAAGCAGCTTTACAGAAAGTGCATAAGTTCAATATGGTTAGGACTAATCTTTGTCTCCATGCTTTATGAACTACTAAACTATTCAGTCCTGGATAACCCCAAATGCCTCTGGCATATTTAACAAATAAATATGTACAGATACTCTTTTTAGAGTACTTTGTCCTTTTTAAAGTATTGGTACATTGGAGCTGCTTAAGGGGACAATAGCTTTATTACCAAATAATTTAACTAACTTATCAATTATATAATTTGTAATATAATCAGAACTTTAGTTTTCTAACATAATCAATAAACAAATCCAATTAAAATGACATAATATCAAACATTTATATAGCAAAGGCATGATATTTCTATGTTTTCAACATGTTTTTCAATATCTTTTATGCGGTTTCATGGGCGAGGGACGCCGGACAAATGGATGTCTATGTGAGACTTAAAATTTTCGGGCAGCATGTGACCTGAAGCTGGTCTCTAATTGGTTTCTTAAAGATTCTCCTCCGGGCGCAAGTCGTTGCGTCCCTGGCCAATCAGAATTGGATACATGTTATTTTATCCAATCTGATTGGCTCTCGTCACCTGTCATTAAATTTTACGCTCTGGCCCACTACTGCGAGTGCGCAGGCGACACCACTTCGACTCCGCCAAAACCTTGCTAGGCTGACAAGTGACAACCATTTTTGTATAAACAATGGCAGCAGTTAATCCAAATTCTGTAATTTATTTACAAAAAAACCCATTCACAAGGCTTTTGCTTGTAGAAAAGAAAGGATAAAGGATCTCGGACCGGAACAACCAGATTTACAAATCAAGCAGCTGGCCAGTGACAGAGGACGAAGGCTGATGACTGATGACTGAGATGACTGACTTTAATCAGGGAGTAATTGAGAAATTTGCTGGCCAGAAAGAATGAAGAGGAACATTTATGTTCAAGTAGGAAACATGCTTTTTGGTAGTGCTTTGTACTGCTTTGTTGGTCTGAAATGTAAATAAAGGAGATAAAAAGGTATGTTCAAGTAGTCCACATGCTTTTTGGTACTGCTTTGTATTTATTTGCCTCCCTCAATAAAATTAAAACAATGCAAATAATTATCACCATTCGCCACTGGTGCTTTGGTATCTGTTCGTTTCCTTTCGATACGGTTCACACACATTGCATGAACTGCTGACGCTTTAGGGAAACTCCCTTTCTCTACAATGTGTAAGCCTGATTGAATTGTATCTGTGCACTTGCACAGACAAATGTCATTTCAGGGTGCCCAAATGGGTGGGGCAATTTGCCTATTTAAGTCAGCACTGAAAGCCACTTCATCAGAATCTTTCTCATTCAAGTGCGAAGATCATAACCTTGCTGGTTCGGAAGAAGAAGAAGAACACGAGAAGCCTTTCTGCTTGCCATGGAAGAGCAGCAGAGTGATGATGCTGACAGCACTGCAGCTGAGAGACAGCGCTTCTCCTCTGCGGCGAGACTAAATGAGCATATTTCACTCTAAAAGAGCATACTTTCTGCTGCATTTGCTCCAAAATTTTGCACCACTAGTGTGGAACATGAAGGGCACCCCTGCACCTCTTAGATGAGCACTCTAAGTGCGTTGCCTGCCTGGGCTGCACCCATGCCGAGGTCGCGCTCATCAAGATGGATTGCTCTCATTGCAAGAGCACGAGTTTCGCCTCACTGCGCTTGCGGATTGATTTCTTCTAAGATCCGCGATTCCAAAAAAGCAATCCCACCCTTCGCACTCCCTCGTTCTCTTCCTCTCAGAGGAAGAAACAGTGGAGTTGCGGGGCTGAGCAAGTGGGACCAAGTGAGCTCACGTCAGCCCAGATCCCGTGTGCCTTACCCTTCCCACAGTGAGAGGATTCCCTGGTGCTATTCTCCTGCGAAGACCAGCTGCCTTCATCTGGTGTAAGCAGCTTGGTCTCTTTTGAGGGTTCTGATGTGGAATTTGCCAATGACACCTTGTCATTGGCAGTTTCTGATGCAGAGTATTGGTCAGACTCCGCCCTCTGCTGCCTAGGGAGCTATATGATGTCAGTCCTGGTCTGGACACAAACTTATCCATCTCCTTACCAAGGCTGTTGAAGAGCTTGGCTTGGAGGGGTCAGCCCAAGAAGAGCCCGCCCACAGCTGTCTTAACGAGTGGTCCTTAAGCCGGGGCACCGCCAGCGAGCTCCCCGCCAGCCGGGCCAACTTCCAATCGTCATGATGTGCATCCCTTTATCTTGTGACGTTGCATCAAACTTGTCCTTCCTGCAGGAGTTGCACCCCATCCATGTTCAAAGTATATGTGGCAACTATTGTAGCATACCTCACCCGTATCGCTGGCCAGTCGGTTGGAAGGAACAGCTTAATAGTGAAATTCTCTTAGGGGGGCTAGAATCCTGAATCCGCCTCTCCCCCACATGGTTCTGACCTGGGGACCTGTCCACAGCCCTCTTGGCTCTCCAAAAATCTTCAAGCTGCTACAGACGGCTACACTGCAGCCCCTTTTGCTTTAAACCCTCCCTCCTGCTGGCTTTAGCAGGAGATGAAGTGAGTTGGCAACCTGCAGGCACTCTCTGTGAGTCCATCCTTCGCAGATTGTCCTAAGGCAGAGGCATGGCTATGTGCCTAAGATGTTCTCCACTACGTTCAGGCCACAGGTCATAGGGCACTCTCTTTGCTCTTCACTTCGGAGGATGAGCAGTTTCTTAAGCCTGGCACACACAAAACCAACGGCAAAGTACTAGCACTGATGAAAGCCGACTGTGTTGTCGCCTCGCATTGCCTGCGTCAGGGGAAAAAGCTGCAATTGAACACACCGAGAGAACTACAGGCGACTGTCGACTAGAATGCGCGTTCTGCGCCTGTGTGTAAACATGACAACTGTCTATTTCTGCAGATATATTCATCTATATTTGTCATTCAAAAAGGGTAACAGATGCTGCAGACTGCAGATACACAAACCATAAACCAAGTAGTGCATGCTTACCGTTTTGAATATCAATCCTGCTAAACACTTTCTTTATTCCACTCCGCTCATGTTAATATTGAAATATTCGCAAAGGAACACTCAGGTAAGTTGACCTAACATTAGAACAGCCTTCTATCTGTACCGTTTTGACTTCTTTGCTCGCTGTTTTGCTATTATTCTCGTGCACTGACTCGTTCACTTAGCTGAACAGCCAATCAGAGTTCCATCTTTCACCGATGGCCATGTTGAATCGGCCCAGAAAAACCTGACTGTGTCAGACTAGAGCCAACGGTGCGAAACACACCGGGAAAACTACGCCGGCCGACGCTCAAAAACGGTCAGAAGTTGCCCAACGGCCGATCGTCGGCTTGGTGTGTCCTGGGCTTTACACCCATAACAGGGAACAGGGAACATAACAGACTTCATGTACTCCCAACATCAGAGCCACTGATGCAGTGGATTTTATTTTTGAAGGGAATGCGCCCCCATATACCTACATTTTTTTTATGTCTGAATTAATCATTTTGTACTGCTTTGTGAACGAGGGTCAATAAGATGCTAAATCTTTTCTGTGATGTACAATAAATTAAAAAAAAACTAATCAGTAAAATTTTGGCCATCATTCGGACGGGGTCTGCTACAACAGGCTTGTGCTAATAGTGGATAAAAGCAAGATGACAACATGAGTTTTAACCGTAATTAAACTACACTATACCTGTTCTATCTCCATGCAGCACATATTCTCTGGCTATATTGGCGAATTCTTGCTTTGCCTCCAGGTATCTACACCCTAGTTTTGGTTGATGAAAGTCTGTTAAGGGCCCTTAAACTTGGCGGGTCTTCCGTTCTCTGCTCGTAACACGGCGCTGTTGGATTAGGTTTCCCAAAGCCTCAGCAACTGATGCAATGTGTGTGAACCGTATGAAAAGGGAACGTTTCCGTTATTCCAGGGAACCAAGATTACGTTAGTAACTGAAATGTTTACAAGAACCATTCGAACAAACTGATTTCCTGGAAAGAATCGAACTTTCCAAAGCAGAGAGTGGACCGATTAGGACAAACTGATTCACTCGACTAGATATGGAAGCTTTAGCATAAGTTCTGCCGGGAAGACTCAATTGCTACATCACTTATTATGTTCTCATCTATCCAATCGTGTTCTAATACTCGTGGTATAAAGAGATGGTACTTACACATGTCTGAGTTCGCAGATGCTGACGCTTCCATTCACCTCCATTCTCCCTACCACCACCAAGACGGTTCCTTCCCCTCCATCCTCCCCACCACCACCAGGATGGTCCCTTCCTATACGTCCCAGGGGGTCACCTGCGCCCCTGCCTTTGTCTTCAGGCAGGAAATGCAGAGACCGGACCCTCGGATTGCGAGCTATGGATGGGGCCTTATGCCAAAGAACTTTATATTAGAATATTGCTTGCTGGGCTGTCAATAAATGCATAATTGTTACAGTGTTTATTCTCCCGAGTCTTTCTGGTAGAACTGAGTTTTCAGAGCTATATGAGAGGACCAGTTAGGAGGAACCGACTCAGTATACTAAATCGGACTTTCCAAAGTTACACAATAAGAGAGAGGAACAGTAAGGATGAATCGGACTTTCCAAAGCTATAAGAGAGAGGACAGAGTGTTAGTTTACATCAGATTGCAGTTCCATGAAATACAAATGTGACAGCTATGTGTTTGCGCTACAGCGCTAATTCTAGATGAAATTACTTTTAAGTGGCTGGAGTGTTACTGTAATAATGTTAAGGATGTCACATTTTCATATACCTCAGTTTAATATCAGTGTCATTATAAGTTTTTACCCACAGATGGCAAAATATTGTTATTCTTACTGTGGGAGAAATAATCACTCTAAATGATGACGAAGAACATCTCGTTTGAGGTCATTTGACTGAACGCTGATTTTAACTTCCAGCAGAGACAGCACAGGAAGAGAGGATTTGTCAGCTGGCTCAAGCGGTTCAGGATCAGGCCTTTGAGGTTCAGCAGCACTGGGAGCGGTTCAGTGCTCAGGCCGCCAGCTGGCAGCACAAGGTTGACTGGGCTCTGGGGAAACTTCAGGACCTCCAGGATGCCATGAACCAACTGGAGCTCAGCCATCTTGGGATGGAGAATGAAAACTGGCACTCTGAGGAACGCAGCATGGTCAACGGTGTGCTGGAGAATGAGGAAAATATTGTGAGTTCAAATAGATAATTACAGTATTCGTGTACAATAAGGTCCAATTAGCTACTGCTAGTAAATGCAGTAAATAAAATTAACTAACAATGGTCAATTCATTCGTTAGAGTGTTTATTAATCTTTGTTAACATTACTACTAATACTATTCATGTCAAATCATGTCCATTAAATAACACTGACAGATACAACTTTTGATTTTAACGATGTATTAGTAATTGTTGAAAGTAACTGTCACACTTATGTTCAGTTTGTTTAGTTATCAAGGACTTTTAATTTGCATTCACTAGTTTCTGTCTTCCTTTGTTAAGAACAACCGGTGACAGTAACATTAACGAAGATTAATAATAATCTTTATTATTAAGGACATGTTAAATTTAGTTTGTTCTAAAACCGTAGCCTACACTTTTTCTATTCCAGGTTTCAAAATTGTTTCAAAATATTTTAATACATGATTTCAATTTAAGCTTATAAAATTCTAGATGAAATTTTTTCTAAAAACAATATATTATTGACCAACTTTGTGTTTTTTTTACCATAACATAAAATTATCACATTTCATACAAGTCAGAATTGGTATATCTTTCTTATCAGGCTTTATTAGGAACTCTTTATTATAAACTCTGTTATTATTTTAATGACATGATTTAATATGCAAGGTGTCTTTTATTTAGGATTAGGTATATGGTATGTGTCTATTTGAAAGCATTAAATATGAAATATTATCATCAGTGTTTATTGAGAGAAGGGGGAAAATGTACTCTTGTACTACAGATGTCAGCACGTTCACTGTCTGGTCTTCAGTTTATTTCAGTTTGACCTCCATATCCTCAGAACTCTATTATATACTTGGCTATGTCACAGGTAACTCATCCCTGAGCTGTGTCTCATATCTCATGTGATGACCAAATATGAAATATTTGATGTAAGTTTAGCCTTGAATGGAATAAGGCAGGAGCCTGGCGCAGATTTGGCATTACAAGGGCATTTCAATAAATAAGTTAACAAGACCTGTTATGTGAGTACATGCATCTGTTTGATTGAAATATCTTGTCTGGTCAGATTAGGTTGAGTTTTATACATGCGGAACTTGCCTTCAGACCATGCCACCTATTGGTCACACAACGTCAAACATCAGGGTCAAGATGGATTTATTGGTCAGATGTGCTGTAATGGGCATGCCACCAACTGGAATACATTGCTGTTGCAAATTAGATCTAAATAAATATTGATAATAAATCATAACTTGTAATAATTAATTATGAATATTTGGATCAGTTAATAGAATTAATTGAATGTATTAAAATTAATAGTACAATCTCTTAACCTGTTTGTCCCGTGAACACTCAGTGTTAATTGTTTTTAATTCTAAGAAATGTTCATTTCCGGGGTGAGAGAAATGAACATTTCATACTGTACAGTACCACTAGTCAAAATCAAAAAATCGTAAATTAAACTTTATTGCAAGCAAAGAATCGAAAGCAAACATGTATTGTGCATGTCATGATTCTTGGCTTGTGTTCCCCTTGTCTTGTGTGAACATTTATTATTTCCTATTTTGTGCCATGTTTTTGTAGTCCTTTGTAGTTTTTCCTGTTGATTAGTTAATGATTGTTCCCAGGTGTATCTTGTTTCCTAATTACTTAGTTAAGCTTGTTTGTCCCTGTGTATTTATAGCCATTGTGTTTCACATGTTACTTTGTCAGTTGTTGTATGTATAATTGTTGCCTCTGTGACCCCCCTGGTTTTGTTCCTTTGTTCTTCGAGTTCTGTGTTCTCTGTTTTACATGTTACTTTATTAAATAACCTTGCGTTTAGATCCTCGTCTTCGCCTACTTTCATCAGCTTGTGACAGTGCACAAGTTTTATTAACTAGATCACAAACATAACTAATCTAAACACACATACACACAATCACACATACATGGGTAAAATGGTAAGTGACAGAATGAATCCGGAAGCAGGAAATAGAATCCATTTAGGATTGGAATGGAATGGAGAAAAATATCAGTTTAACTATGAAAAAAAACATCAGCTTATTATTTTCAAAGCACCTCATTAAATGTATACTTAAATGGCCTTTGCAGTGAAAGCATTTCGTGAAGTTCCTGAAGAAGGATTTTGATGGTTCCACGAATCTCAATCGATTTCTTCTGCAGTAAATGAAGAAATGGTGACGAACTGGCATGGTTCTTTGACTCTGTTTTGGTGGTTGAAAGTTCTCTCTCTCTTTCCATGAGCACATGGCTGGAGTGCAGATTGTGGCCTCCCGGCCCGGGGCCGGAGAGGCCACGCAGAGCAGCCAGGAGAAGGGAGGAAGTCAGAAGAGCTGATGGTTGGAGTTGCGGTTGACTTCTGCATTGAATGAAGAAATTGTGCCAAACTGCTGATGTTGTCCTTGATTATCAAAAGACATTACACAAGACAGTAAAACATTCACACAGTGTCCTGGGGTGCATGTTCATTTATAGATCAATTTGTCTATAAATCAATGCAGGAAAGTCTGTTTTAAGGGACGTGGGTCTTTTCTATGGCCTCTGGTTTTTCCATGTGACCAAATTTTTTAGAGCAATAAACCTTCTTATCAGTTAGGAGTCATGGTAACTGAGGCCCTTCTTGCCCTAGATGGGGGATGGGTCCGTAGATCCCAGAGTGAGTTAAGTTTTTTTTTTTTTACACCTAGTTCGTTTGAACCCTCCAAATGCTCTTGGAGGGGTCCAGCGTGTATATGTGAACAAACCAAGTGATCTCAGATCCCCCTAAAGGGACCAAAAAGCGAACCATACTCAGACCACATCAGGGGGTGGTCTGAGTACGGTTCGTTTGTGGGTCGGTTTGTGGTTCGATTTCTTTGTGATATGTGAAAACGATGAGGTCCCGGTCCACTTTGCGTTTCGTTTCAACATAAGTACTGCTTTTGAAGAAATATCGCACTATCGTGCTACAGTGTAGACTGTTCTATGCAGATCTGGTGCCTCCGTCCCAACATACTGTACAACATGAAATACATTCATTTCACATGTTAACACAGCAGTTTTACGCTCACGTGACACTGCAGTTATTCGCAGTCATGAACGTGTATAATTTGCATGTGTAAATAAATGCATAAAATAATGTTGCATAACATTTCATTCGTGTGCTGTTCTGAGCGCGTACACACGAAGCGCGCACACTCTAGAAGCTTGCAACGCGTGAGTACTGAACTAAGTTATCTTTCGGATCTTGTTGGGCTTAAACTGCCAAAACACACACACACACACAAAAAAAACATAAACATAAACACAGTCGGTTCTGTCAAAAATGAAAGTTGAAGCTGAAATGTAAACGGATGCGTGTCTTTATCCGTGCTGCTTTAGATCTTAAAGTGGCAGCAACCAAATAATACACATGCTGCCGCTAGTCCTTAAAGCTGCAGTAGGGAGTTTTGAGAAAATGTTGACTTAGCCTGAAAATTTGAACAAGCACAACTTACAGGTCTTGCTTGCTCTCTGCTGCGCTACAGCCCTCCCTCCACAGCTCCTCCCCCACAGCGGAGCCTGCCGTGAACGCGCAGGCTAGTAAGCAAGACCACCGATGACGGCGGATTATAAACAGTTATGGAACATTCACTAATAGGGACGAAACATCAACAATATGCTTTACATTGACTATGGCCTGCCCATACTTTGACTACAAACTTGGTCCTCAAATCATTATGTATTTTGCAATACATGTAACTTTATAATGTTGCACTCTTCCTATAAGATACAAATAGCTAGTAAGATAACGCTAAAGGATTAGTTCACTTTTAAAAAAACTTTTGCTGATAATTTACTCACCCCCATGTCATCCAAGATGTCCATGTCTTTCTTTCTTCAGTCGAAAAGAAATTAAGGTTTTTGATGAAAACATTCCAGGCTTTTTCTCCATATAATGGACTTCAATAGGACACAAACGTTTCAAGGACCAAATGACAGTTTCAGTGCAGCTTCAAAGGGCTTTAAACGATACCAGACGATGAATAAGGGTCTTATCTAGCGGAAGATCGGTCATTTCAAAAATAAATAAAAAACTTTAAGTTTTATAAGCAAAAATGCTCGCCTTGCTCTGTTCTGTGATGCACGTTCGTGATCCTGTTCGAACTCGTTCATCAAATGAACAAATCTTTTTTCGAGTCATTTCGTTCGTTGAATGAACGAAATGACTCCAAAAAAGACTCGTTCAAAATGAACAAATCTTTTTTCGAGTAATTTCGTTCGTTGAATGAACGAAATGACTCGAAAAAAGATTTGTTCATTTGGATGAACGAGTTCGAACAGGAGAGTCACGAACGACGGTACGCGCTCGCGCTGTGCAAGAGAGGGGTGATCAGCGCGTACGCGAGCGTGATTGACACTGCTAAGACATTCCTCCTGGCTCTGATTGGTTGTTTCTGACCGGGAGCGGTGTATTTCTGCAAATGGCAATAGGACCACAAGGAGGAGCCAGAGGAGCTTGATTTTTTCACAGATTATCTGTCTCATATTCTACTGTCAGGATATAATGACAGTTTTAACAAATATTTGTTTACAAAAGTTACCTACTGGAGCTTTAATTAATACAACAAAAAAGAAAATCACTCACTGATATTCACTGAAAAACTTCAGTAGCTTAAATAAGAATCAATGTATAATTTTTACAGTGAAGTCTATATAGCATTTTATATTTTACATGGTTTATTCAATTTCATGTTTGAATTGTGTTGTTATATAGGCTACTGTGTACTATAGCCTACAGTGTCTGAAAAAATAAAGCACTCTTTATTTTATGTGTATAGTATGTTTTTTATTTGTAATGTGCAGCTTTGTTCTTATTTTTAATAATAAAGATGTTTATCTTCTTTTGTTCTTAGAACAGCGTTACAATGCCACGTAAAAGTAAAACAAAAAACAAAACAAAAATGACAGAAGTACATGAGCACCCATGACTACAAGCGTTTAAAATTAAGAAATTAAGGATTCCTGTGCCTTCTACGACAACCTGGATGAAATATTGGGTGCAAGCGCTTGTGCTTGTCTGATAGATGTTGTTGAAGGTGGAAGTGTGCACATGCAACATTCACAAAAAACTTTGTGAGTTCTTTTGAGGTTGTGGTGTGATAAAGAAAGGGTCTGAGATCACTTCAATGCAGAAGAGAATAAAAAAAGAAACCGGGTTCTCTTTTGAGTCCACTATACTGTGAACACCAAAAGGACTGAGGTCACTGTCGCCTGGTTTGCTTTCTGGTTCACTTTAAGTGAACTGGGTTTGGTTCTTTTAAAACGAACTATGTGTGAAAAGAGCTGTTAAGGAATAACAAATAACAATAACAAATAATTGTGTCTGATTTGTCTCAGTCATTACATTGCTTTTGGATTATTTCAGTCTTCAGGTTTAGAATAGTTTTTACTAGCCCATGTAATTGTTATAAATATACCAATTTAAGCTAGCTGGCATCATTCACTGATCTGTTCATAAGATTTATTCAAACCCCAGCATTGACCTTGAAGAATTTATTATTTTTAATCTCGCTTTAGGATCACTCAGACCACGCGGAGCCCAGTTTGTTTTTGTTTGCTCCCTTTATCCCGAGGCTTGACGAGTGTGTGACTGTCATGTTGTTTTGAGGATCCTGTGGGCAGAAATATTGACCTTCCATATCGACCTGGGAAGCTGGAGAACATAGATAATTAATCTGCTACCCACCCACCCACCCCCTCTTGGGCCTTGTTTCACCAATGCTCCCCATCTAACCACAGTCAGACAGCTGCTAGCTAACTCATTTTTGGAGACAACAATATTTGTCACCCCAAGTGAGCATCTTGGGATTTGATGTAATAGTTATATTAAAATAACTGAAAGAGTTGCACCATTTGTGCTTTTGGGATGTGGCATTGTGGCATCACATTAAATTAAAAGTACACTAATTATATTTTGCCAGAGATGTGTCTCCACAGGCTCTTGAAGACAGGCATGTTGGATAATGAGCATCTGCATTTCAGAAGTGAAGTACCAGAGACTTCTTTCTCATATTCCAAGAACAATGTCTTTATTTTTCTCCAGACTGCCCCCTGCTTAGTCTTCTCTTTGGATGAAAAGCCTTTAAAGCTCTGTAATTTCCCTCTGATCTGAGCTACTATTATGTCTCGGTTGGGGTCTTGGAGAGGTCTATTTCAGTGCATTATGGTCTGACAGCACAGTGAGATGTTAGGCATCATTTTTTATCTTGCCATCTGTTGTAGTCAATTCGTTCAATCTTGATTGTTTGAGAACATTTTTCTTTTTCAAAATCTTACCAGGGGACTATGGGTAATCAGCAACGGCAGTTGCAATGCTCTCAAACGGATAGGAGACATTTGTCCCATGACTTCTTGTCTGGTAAGTTGGGCATAATGTTTTTTAAACATTTTTCAGCATTCCCATAATCATGGAAAACATTTAGCATTTAGAAATTGTGATTTCCAGGCCCGGGAAACTTACTGTACACTACCATTTAAAGTTTGGTGGTCAGTCAGATTTCAAATCAGTAAGCATGCAAAAAACTGAGAAGAATTTTACATTAAAGCTGTTCTTTTGAACTTTCTATTCCTCAAAGAATAGAAATGTATCACCGTTTTCACAAAAATATTAAGAAGCATAACTGTTTTGGTGAGCATAAGAGACTTCTTTCAAAAACATAAACAAATCTTGCTGACCTCAAACATTTGAATGGTAGTTTACATAGTTATACTCAACTCTGAAGTATTTAACTGGCTAGAAATTGGTCTTTTGGAACACAATACCTAAAAGAAAAAGAAAGAAAAAAACATCCCCCCTTTATCAATCCTTATCAAGTCAGCTTGAACCAGCTGAACTAGCCATAAAATTGGTCAAAAAGTGGGGAAACCCCAATTTGCCTCAAATACTATTTCTTTTTTCCAATATACAATATAAAACTGTATTGTTTGAAAGTTATTCAATTGTCATAAATTTATCTTTGAAACCTTGTCTCCCCAACCAGTTTCCGTTCAGTTCCCGTGGCAGAGAGCTGTTTTTCATAATGGCGTCCCTTATTATATCAAGTGAGTTTTGCTTCATACATTCTCATCTCCGCTATGACACTTCATGCACTTCATGTGATTTCCCATGTGTTCAGTTTTGCATCAGTATAAAGTTAGTCCACAAATCTAAATCTAGTTGCACAGTCATCCTTGCTAAAATGTATTACATTTACCATAGGTCTCCCAAATACTTACCATTCAGAGGTTTGGGTTCTGTAAGATTTTTAAAAAATGTTTTTATAGAAGTCTCTTATGCTAACCAAGGCTGCATACTGTGGAGACCACAGTAAAAACATTACATTTGTGAAATTTTATTGTAGTTTAAAAAACGGTTTTCTATTTGAATATATTTTAAAATTTTATTTATTTCATTTATGTAATTTATTTCAGGATTTTATTTATGTTCTGAATATTTCAGTATCGTTACTCCAGTCTTCAGTGTCACATGATCCTTCAGAAATCATTTTAATATGCAGATTTTCTGCTCAAGAAACATTTCTTATTATTATGAATGTTGAAGACAGTTGTGCTGCTTTCTATTTTTAAGGAAACTGTTGCAGGTTTCTTTCAGGATTCTTGATGAATACAAATTTATTTGAAATAGAAAAGGCATTTATAATGTGACAAAAGATTTCTGTCACTTTTTATCAATTTCATGCATCCTTGCTGAATAAAAGTATAATAATCTTACTGACCCCAAACCTTTGAACAGTAGTGTATAATTACTAATAATTCCACATAGTGTTCATTAAGATATTAATGTTTAAATTAATGTAATCTCCTTCAAATACATGTGAAAAAAAAAACATTCCAAATCTTTATATCATTTCCATGCTTCCATTTGACACAATCCAAACCAGGGAATTGATGTTGATGATTAATTATGTTTCAGTCACGAGCAGCAGACCACCTCGTGGGATCATCCAAAGATGACCCAACTATTTCAGTCAATGGGTCTGTCCTTTAACCTGTCAATCAATGTCAAGTGTTCTGTCATTCTCTCTGTGTAGTTCACTACTTTATATAAGTACAAAATGCAGATTTCTCACGATATATTGCTCAGTATTTGTTTGAAAATAAAACTTTTCTGATGAACTTTCCTAATTCACCCTAATGTTTTACGCTCTGTGCAGCTGATCTGAGTCATGTGCGTTTCTCCGCTTACCGCACAGCTATGAAGAGCCGCAGGCTACAGAAGGCCCTCTGCTGTGAGTTATACGATACCTTATCATTTACGTCTTAAACTTATTCCTTCACTAACACAATCATGGTACTTCTGTGGGGGATTTTGTACCATTGCAATACCATATTTTTTGGTACATTTATCATTGCATTGCAAATCTCTGTCAGTGTAAACTCCCCTCTTCACTGCACACTCAAAATGACTGGAGGAAATACAAAGGGAAAAACTGATTACAGCAAAAGACAAAGACAATTTTAAACATGAAATCTTGATCTCTCTCTGCTAATTTTGCCAGGCACTATTGGGATGTTTACGGTACACTAACTATTGTCTTTGATCTTCAAATTGCAGTAGGATTTTGAAAGCATTAGAGCCAGCAAGCAATCGGCTGATAATGCAAGGCTGAAGCCAAGTCTGGACTCAGAGAAGGGCTACTCTCTGAGTAAACAGACGACTTTTCTGGAAACTAGTATTAACACTCTCACTTCAACATTAGCATCCTCATCCTAGACGCAATCACACGTGCAAGTCTATCACACATCTGTATTGTCTTTATCTACATTTCCTTCCTGTCACACCCTCTTCCCTCTCTCTTCTCTCCACATGCTGAGATCACTAACTGCTTGACTTTTAAAAAGTTGTTATTCAGTTGCATTCACTGTAGGGGGCTAGAAAAAAATACTATTGAAATAATAGCAAGCATGGGGTGGCATATTTCATGGTACAAGCCATAACCTCTGGTTATTGTCTCAGCTTTATTATTGTTGTTATATTATTAACTATAGGGGGCAAGACAAAAATACTATTGACATAATTGCAAGCATGGGGGGACATTACTTCATACTAGTACTAGCCATAACCTCTGATTATTGTTTGAGTTTTAACTAAGCTGTTATATAGACAACAAACAGAAGTACTATCCCAGACAGCCCATATCTGGTACGCATTGAATCCACATGTACCAGATGTGGCCCGGATCTGGGCCAATACTTTGCTGTGTGTGTTATAAATAATGGCAAGCATGGACAGCCTATTAAATAGTATAAGCCAAAACCTCTGTTTATAATGATCAGACTGACGAGTTTGTGACCATGGGATCCTCGTAAAAGAACGGCCAGCGCGAGACCCTGAGCGGCATTGGTATCTGAATAGAATAATCAAGTGTATACATAAATTATTATACAAATGGTCAATAATCCATTTGCATTCCAACCTAATTTGAGGTTGAGATAAAATGGAGTCAGATAAAAGTTTAATTGGAATTAAACTATTTTGCCCCACTGAAAAGACAGAATGGACAGGTGAGGTATCCTTCCCCCACTCTATTGGAAACTCTATACATTAACAAGCTGATCAGAAATAGCCTGCAGTCAGGTTGGTTGGATAGTGTTTTTGGTAAAAGACAGCTGCTGCGTTTTGCTTCATATCTTTGGATGTGGGTAATGTTGAGAAAGGGTAGTTGTTGAAACGTATAATTGGTTGCAAATCTGATGAATGCTGATAAGAAATATAATTTTTTGCTGCCTTTTCACCAGGGAATTTTCATTACACGCCAACGGATGAGTTACGCTCTGGTGACTTTCATTAAAATACACTGAATGGAATTCATTGTGGACAGAAATGAGTGGAGATGAAATCGTATGTGAATACCGTCTGTCTGTTTCAGTGGACCTTTTGGAGCTCAGCAGAGCCCAGAGCGTCTTTGATCAACACAAACTCACTCATAATGAGCAGCTACTGGAGATTCCATGCATCATAAACTGTCTCTGCACAATCTACCATGAACTTCGGCAGGTGCATCCGGATCTGGTTAATGTCCCTCTGTGTGTGGATCTGTGTCTCAACTGGCTTCTAAAAGTCTATGACAGGTCGGTATGGGTCTTATCTTCAATAGAGTGGCCATAAACATCTTTAGTCACATTTAAAAATGAATGAATGTTGCATTAAATAACAAAATATCTGGCATTTGTTAAGAGAAGTAAATAAAGTGATATTTATTTGAAAGAATGACAGCTTTAGTAGACCTACACACAAGCATGAGTATTTATTTCATAAAAGTTTATTTGGTGTGATAAAACAATATATACTGTTTAAAATTAAGGGGGAAAAAAGTAAGACCTTGCAGTTGTGTCCATAGTTCTGAAAAAAGCTTTTTTTAAATTTGTCTAACAATGCAATGATATTTATACATGTTTAAGTCTGACTAAATTGTCCAAGTACATTTTAGTACCACTGTAAATATTCTCATAAAAAAACAATAATCCTGTGACCTCTAAACTATTGCAGATAATCTCCTCCTTAATGGTGGCTCTCATACATTTTTGATTTTAATGTTTATGTTAATTTCTTTTGCAGTCCTACATCAATAATTGTATTTTTGCCAAGAAGACAAGCTGACACAAAACTGTTTAGTAAAGACTACCTGTGGTTGTTACTCACATACAAGATATTTACCAGACATTCGAAAGAAAATACGTGTGTAATTTCTGTGGCTCTGTGGGTAATTTCTGTTCTCTGTTTTCTGTTAATAGTGGCAGAAGCGGAAAAGTTCAAGTGCTGTCTATTAAGATCGGCTTATTTTCTCTTTCAAAAGGACCCATAAAGGACAAGTACAAATGCAAGTATTTAGATATGAAATATGTATTCTATATGTTTAGTTAATTCTCAATTTATAAATGAGATGAATTAAGTTATGTGCGAGACACTGGCTTCTTTCTTTCACTTTAATATTTGTGCACAATTTCACTGGAAACTTTGATTTCAGTGTCTTTAAAGGTCTCAGACCTACTGGGAGTGGAATGCAACACTGTCCTTGCTGTGACCACTACAAGGACATTTATAAATTGGATCTTAAGTCTAAAACCTTACCCACTCACCCTCCTAGTCTGATAATGTGATGTTTTTTGAGTTTTGCTCGTGTTGTCCTCCACAGACCTGTTCGCTCAGGTGGCCAGCGCTGCAGGGCTCTGTAACCAGAGGCAGCTGGCGTTACTGTTACACAACGGCATCCGAATCCCACATCAGCTCGGGGAGGCGGCTGCGTTCGGAGGGAGTAACATGGAGCCCAGTGTCCGGAGCTGCTTTCAATATGTGAGTTAACACTGCCTGTCGGCTACAGAAAGATTATGAGATCTTTTTATATCAGTTGTTTTAATTCTCTTTTTATATCAGTTGTAAATCCTAGACAGCAATGAGATTTAATCAAGGTTAAATGGAGATTTGTGAGACAGATTATTCTCCTGAGAACCAGTGTTATATTAGTTAGTTACTACTATCATAGTTTTATTAAAGTGCCCCTCTTATGTTGTTTTAAAGGTTCCTAATTTTGTTTTGGAGGTCTATTACAATAGGTTTACATGCATCCAAGATAAAAAACCCCACAATTTTATCAAAATATACATTGCAGCATCAGCTCTTTTCTCACAGTGTCTGAATGGTTCAATAAAGGATTTAGACTCTCTAAACCCTTCCTTTCCGAGAGCCTCCTGTGATCTGATTGGTCAGATGGCTCAGTTTGTTGTGATTGGTCGCTTAAAGCACGTGTCGGTAATTAAACGCCTATTACCATTTCTGAATTCCAGAGGCTTCCTCAGCGCTTGATACACACAGTGATAGGAACAGTAACGGTAACAGTTTTACTGTATCAATAAAGATTATAGGCTGGAATTATGCAAATGTATTACAAATCTATGTAGGTTCGTGCAGGAAGTAAGACTTGAATTACTGACGACTCATTTTAGGTTGTTCAGAATCTGTTCTTTCTTTTGGAAAACAATAACTACATTTGTCTTGCACTTTGATCATTGAAACTTTGCAGACCTTTTACAGCTACAGTTAATTACACTACATGAAAGGCGATATAAGGGGATAATTTTTTTAATTTTAGTTAAAATTTTTAGTAATTAGGTGTAAAATCATGTGCTTTTGTAATTTTTCTTAGTTTTTTTTAGTATGACTGATTTAATTTACTTTTAATTCAGTTTTAGTTTAAGTTATGTTTTAGTTTTTATTTAATTCCAGAATTTTAGTGCTTCAATTTAAACGTAATTCAGTCATCTTATTTCTTATTATCTTTTAGAAGTTTTTCCATCTAATATTTGTATTTTATTTAAGCTTTGTCAATTAGCAAAAAAATGTTTTAATAGTTTTTGTTTTTGTTAATCAAAGAAAAAAATAATTTTGAAGAGATGTCAACAATGTTTCAAAATAAGTGCACCTGAAAATACAGAGATCTCAATATGAACTCAATTATTTCTTATCAATTTCTTCCGAGGCCAAATGATCTACATTTAGCCACATTTGTTTTAGGCTTAATGGGATGCCTGTAAACACTGAATTAGTGCTAAGAAAGCATAAACAAACATATTTTCAGTATAAATCTGTGAGAAACATCTGATCAATTAGATGTTCCTCTGGGTGATGTCCATAATTTGGTCAAATTTATTCTGTTGAACCTCATTATATAAACATAGCAAAAGAAAATTAATTACTGAGGTAGTGAAAAAACTTGTGCATATATTAATAAATGACAATCTTTAACAAAAAGGTTTATTGATGCAAATCAAATGAACGAGATTCTATGATACATTATTCAGGTGTGTGGGACATTATATATTCCTAAAGGGAGCTGCTGAACGGATGCTCAGACTTGTTTATGTGGGTATAGGGGCTCATCATTACACATCAGTGAGTTTTGACATATAAATAAATGATGAGCTCTGTTATAAGAGTGGCAGGCCTGCCCGGGGATTTACACCGCCACTTTCAGACAGTTAGCGGTCAGTGTGACAGCTGATGCACAAGCTACTGAGAGATATTTAAATGAAATCCAATGGATTTGTGTGCATGCATTCCCATAATATCACATGATGGAGTGCTTTATGAAGTGAACCACATCCGCTGGTATAATGGAGTATTTATAAATCCGTTCAGCTCTCCTGAAATCCACCCTGGACGGGGCCTCCAATACTTCACTCTTTTACTTGAGTCACAGTGGAGCTCTTTTCATTTAATGTTCCATGTAATGAAAGACTCTTGATAGTCTTGCCTTAACTGGCCTGCTGTAATTGATTCATAACAGTAGTAGCAGTTTTAATGCCATGGGGGAGACACAAATGACCACAATTGGCCCCATTTGCTTCACTTCAAAATTACTAATGGATCTCTTGCCCCCAGGCTAATAAGGTTGTGATGGGATGTTATAGGTTTTGGGTTGTAGATGAATACTGAAATGATAAATAGACCATCGGAGGGCTTTTAGACTCAGACAGCTCCATTATAGTATATCATGCAATGCATTGCAGTAATGAATGAGGGGTTTGTCTGTGCTGGTGGGTTTCAGGTGGGCCGTGATGATGTCATCGAGCTGCAACAGTTTGCGGACTGGATGCATTTGGAGCCACAGTCCATGGTGTGGTTGCCTGTACTTCACAGAGTCGTCGCCGCAGAAACGGCCAAACACCAGGCCAGATGTAACATCTGTAAAGAGTGTCCCATGGTGGGCTTTAGGTAAAACAAAAGTGAATAATGGTGAATTTTTTTTTAGGGTGGAAGTGCAGAGTTGTGCCAGTGCTTTGGACTAAATAGGGTTGGAAACTCTTCAAATTCAAGTTTCTTTCTCTTCTTCAGCAAAAGAGGTGCATTGCCTTCAGATAATGTTGTTCGTCCACCTCAGAAGGTCAAACTAAATATTATTATAGCCATATATTATATTACTATTATTTTTACTATTATTTTTAAATGATCATCTTTATGCAAATGGAACAGTTTAAAACCTTGATATTTGTGATTTCATTATATTTAGCATTAAACATTAAATAAAGATGACAATTAAATAAATAAATTAACATTATTAAAAAAAATGTAATAATAATAATAATTTGATGCATAACTGGCAACATGGTTGCACTTTTCCCCGCTAAATTGAGCTGTCATGCATAACATATCTAACAGTTCTCATCACAAAAAAACTATACAGTATATTAATGCTTTTATTGTTGTAAAAAATAACTAATGTAAAATAACTAATAAGCAATGGTTCACCAGTTTGTCTTACTTGTGCCACAAGTCAAGTCACATTTATTTATAATACTATTATGCAATACAGATTGTTTCAGAGAAGCTTTACAGTAAATGGGAAAATAAAAGTATTGATGTTACATAATTCTTCAATTATGAATCAAATTCAATTTCAACTGTATGAGCAGCTCTACAGAAGACAATAGTGTAATTTATTCAGCTAAATTTAGTTTAGTTTTCATCTAGTATCAGTCAAGAGGCACATATATGAATGTTAACAAAACACTGCAATAACCAGGGGCGGTTCTAGACCTTTTTAGGGGGGATTAAGGTCCCCTATCTCTGTCGTCTCATCCCCCCTAAAACTAATCTCCCATCTGAATGATTGGTCCAGTGCTCCTTCCTCAAGAAAGTTTATAGTTTTTTTTTAAAGTCTTGTCAGTTTAAACATTCAAGAGATTTTAAGCCATTCAAACTTAAAAATGCTGCAAAAGAGAACTAAATGCGATACTGTTTACGAATTTGAAGTGTACTGCAGAAAGACTGGTATTATTATACCAATGGTACCATGGTACCAATTTAAGCTATTTTGACTTCTTATATAGTGGTGCCTAATTTAAAGAGGCACAACTTAGGCAATGGTCTCTTGCTACACATTCTCACTGTGAGCTAAACCCCCCTGAGGAAGAAATCCTCGAACTGCCCCTGGCAATAACAGATTATATTAGCTGGCCTGTGGAACATCTGTTTGTCCTTTAGGTATCGAAGTCTAAAGCATTTCAACTACAACGTGTGTCAGATGTGTTTTTTCTCGGGAAGGATTACCAAGGACCATCATCTCAGCTATCCCATGGTGGAGTACTGCACACCTGTGAGCATCTCGATCTCTTATGCTTTTATTTCAACAAAAAAGAAAAAACGATGGTTGTGTTTTTTTAAATGGTTCACTGTGGACAAAAAATTAGGAACGATAAAAGGGTGGGTGTTGCACAACCCTGAACTACTCAACTAATACTCTATTGAGAGTTAGTAGACATGTAGGTGCAACGTTACTTATAGTCAACAGAATGTATTAAAGGGACCATCAAAATAAAGTGAAACCATTATATTCATTTACATATATATATATATATATACCTTCTGTACGGCCTCCCCTGAGGAGGAACAGTTGTAACAGAGGAGTAGGAACAGTTGTAAATATAAAAATTAAAGAATTTAAGTTAACTAAACAAACTATAACTACATTAAACTATACAATCTAAACACAAAATAAAAGATGCAAATAAAAGGCATAGATCTAAAGATAACTTCCTCTGTAACTCTGTATAAACAGGAGAAAAAGATGTACAAAATTAATGGCGCCCAATCCCTACAGCGTCCTTAAATTAATATATAACCATTCCATAAATAATGAAACATAATGAAACACAAGAAAATACAACTTGCCCTGCACTAAGGGAATACAATTACAAAAATCCATTAACAACAATCAGTGCACCAGAACCTCCCCTACAATAATCTCACACACAATACAGTGATGTGAATAAGTTAGGATACCCATGCTAAAGTTGCCTAAAAAGAGGAATAAAAAATAATCTTTTGGAAATTGATCTTAATGCCTTAATTAGAAAAATGAGGAAAAATCCAATCTTTAAGGACACCAATTTTCGTTGTGTATGAATAATGTATCATAAATAAATATATGTTCTTCCTTAAAATACAGGGTGCATAAGTCAGGACACCCCTATGTTAAATTCCCATAGAGTCAGGCAGATTTGTATTTTGCGTGGCCAGTTATTTCATGGATCCAGGATAATATGCATCCTGATAAAGTTCCCTTGGCCTTTGGAATTAAAATATCCCCACATCATCACATTCCCTTCACCATATCTAGAGATTGGCATGGGGTACTTTCCATAAGATCATCTTTCAATGCAAATCAAACCAGCTATTAGGCTAACTGAAATAAAACCATGCCAATCTCTAGGTATGGTGAAGGGTGTGTGATGATGTGGGGATATTTTAATTCCAAAGGCCAAGGGAACTTTATCAGAATGCATAGTATCCTGGATCCATGAAATAACTGGCCTTTAAAAATAAAAATCTGCCCTGGTCTATGGGAATTTAACATAGGGGTGTCTTGACTTATGCACCCTGTATTTTAAGGAAGAACATTTATTTATTTATGATACATTATTCATTCACAAAGAAAACTGGTGTCTTTAAAGGTTGGATTTATCCTCATTTTTTTTAATTAAAGCATTAAGATCAATTTCCAAAAGATGATTTTTTATTCCTCTTTTTAGGCAACTTTAGCATGGGTGTCCTAACTTATTCACATCACTGTATATTACGTGGTACACAAAAACATGGGGAGAAAATGAGCACGCACGCACACTGTAGTCAACATTTAAAGCGGATCAAAAAAGTATATCAAAAGTTGTCCTAAGACAAGAACAGGTATTGTTCAAAATTAATGTAAAACTTTGATGAAAGGTTTTGATCCATTTCAAAATGTTGACTACTGTATATTACACACACATATATACATATTTATAAATGATTATAATTATATTAATTTTAAAAAATATTATAAATGTATAGCTTTTTTTTAATTCATAAATATTTTTGTATTCTTATTTTTAATTTTTTCTTTCTGATTTTTCCAAAACCTAAACACACTCCATCCAGACCCTGTCACTGTAATTCTTCATGCACAACAGAACATTTCCCTACAGCCTCTTTGTTACAGACGACCTCTGGAGAAGATGTGCGTGACTTCACCAAGGTGCTGAAAAACAAGTTCCGCTCAAAGAAGTACTTCACCAAACACCCTCGGCTCGGCTACCTGCCCGTGCAGACCATCCTCGAGGAAGAGCATTTGGAGACGTGAGTTTTCCTAGTGGAAATATTCAAGGTGCATCTTTCAGTAATGACTTCCTGTCATCACTCAGCCTCATTGAAAACATGCTTGTTTTTCTGAGTTCCTGAATTACTAAAGGTCTATTTATGTGCTATTTTTGTGCTGGAACATATTAGAGGCCATTCATGAATGTAATTCCAAAGCTGCCACTTTAACATCAACAAACAAAATGCTGCTTCCCTCTCCTGGATATGAATTTAATTACAAAAGCAATCAGGTGTCTGTTTAGTGTGATCGTGGGGGAAATGAAGAGACAGGACATTTATCTTGTTCAAGGCAATCTTTAAGTAAAACCAGCTGTTCACATTGGCTGGTGTAATGTCAGACCACAGACAATCGTACCAGTTCCCTTTCAAGGGAACTCGAGCTGCGTTTGAGACGCGGTGGGAACGCTCTGCGTGATTACGTCGTGAAGCACGTGTAAAATCAGTCCAATGGAAGCCTGCTACGACATAGGTGACGTCATAGACCAGGAAACTATAAAGCAACCCTGAAATCAGACCGCGATAGCTTCTGCACCTTCAGCAAGCGCTCTCTGTATATCTGTCCTTGTCTATTTATTGTTGTCTGTCAAGCCCAATATATCCATCATTATTATGGCGAGCAAGCAAGATTATAGACTGTGTGTTGTTCCCTGCCCTCGTTATATACGGGTGGGGACACACACATCAGCTTTGTGTTGCTTGTTTGGGAGTGGAGCATGCTCAGTCAGTCCTCGAGGGGGCTGATTGTGAGCGTTGTATGAGTCTATCTATGAAGACGCTCCGCTCTCGCCGATCGTTCTTTGAGGAGGACGGTACGGTTTGCGCTCCCCGCGCGGGTCCCGCTGTTGCCTAGACACGGCGGCGACTCGCATTTTGGGGTTCGAAATCGGATCTGACAGCGTGGGTTGGGACGGGCCCCGCCCTATCTCAGCTTTCACCTGCAGATCCAGTGTGCTGCGATTTCCAGTTCTGAGGAATTGGTATCGTTAGTGTTTTGTTAAGAAAAAGTGAACAAAACAAATAAGAAAAAGGCAGATGTTTGATTTTTCAATAAATAGGCAGCTCATAACTCTGTTGAATAAAGAGGAGCTTTTAAAAGGAGGCTTTTCTAATGCTGTTGCTAGTTAAATATTTACTGGACAGCTGAACATTATGAGAGTGAAAATAAAAAGAGTTTATTAGATGAAATATACCTAAAAAAACAGGAAAACTCTGTATCTCAGCCTCCTCGTCGGGGACTACTGGTTTTTCCCTATCTCCACACTGAGGTGTCGAGATCGTGGAATAAACCGGTTTCTATTTTATGTGTTTAATACCCAAACGTCTAACTAGAGTAATGTTATGGGTATTAAGTATCATGGTATGACAGTGCCTTGGATTATAGAGACGCTTGCGAGCTTTCTCTCTCCCGAGTCGGCGTCATCATTTTTAACCCCGACGTTACCCACCAGCCATCTTTAATAATAAATAAATTTTATTAGGCAGTACTGGTGGGTAAAGTATTTAAGGACATAGATGAATGTGAGGATGTCAGCATTGACTCTATTCGAGAATATATATATATATATATATATATATATATATATATATATATATATATATATATATATATATATATACACGTTTTTCTGATATAAAAATAAAGAAAAAGAAAGATAAAAATGTCTGTTCTTCTGGACGCTCCGCTTTCAAGAAAACTAAACCTTTCAGTGGCGTTCCAGAGGTTTCTTCCTCACCAATTTATGTTCCTGAAACTGGCATAGAGTACAAAGAAGAAGACCTGATGCCGAGGCTATCAGGCTTCTAAGGGTGGTCCCCTCCGGGGTAGGGACGGTTTTGAGAAATCGTTTCTCCTCGGCGCCCTCTGGGGTGCGACTCTCTGAGGAGGGTCGCAGCGCTGCCAGTTCGGTTGTTCCCTGCCGGTTCGCCGTTCAGGGCACCGAGGTGTCAGCGTCCCCATACGATCCTCCGAGGAGGGTCGTAGAGCAGTCAGTTCGGTCTCCCTGCCGGTTCGCCGTTTCAGGGTGCCGAGGTGCCTGCTTTTTCCTAGGATCCTCCGAGGAGGGTCGTAGGAACTAAGCTAGTTAGAGGTAGGCAAGATCTGAGGACTGTCGTCATCTCTAATAAAGCTTAGACAAGAAGTCCTGTCGAATGAAAAAAAAAAAAAAAAAAGAGGGACGGTTTTGAGAAATCGTTTCTCCTAACGGCGCCCTCTGGGGTGCGACTCTCTGAGGAGGGTCGCAGCGCTGCCAGTTCGGTTGTTCCCTGCCGGTTCGCCCGCTTCAGGGCGCCGAGGTGTCAGCGTCCCCGTGCAATCCTCTGAGGAGGGTTGTAGAATGGTCAGTTCGGTTGTTCCCTGCCGGTTCGCCACTTCAGGGCACCGAAATGGTTGTTCAATCAAATCCAGAGGCCAGTCTCGAGAGACTGGTTCCCTTATCGGAATTTCTGGCAGTGTGGAAACTTCTGCCAAATATTTCTCTATGGGTCCTGCACATAATAGAAAAGGGTTACAGAATTCAGCTCGGTTCTCGTCCGCCCTGATTTCAAGAAGTCCTCCCCACGGTGGTGGACTCACAGCAGGCTCTGGTAATGGAGCAAGAAGTACTGACACTTCTTCGAAAGGGAGCTATAGAAAGGGTTTCTCCTCCCAGCAGAGAGTCAGGGTTTTACAGCCGTTACTTCATTGTTCCAAAGAAGGATGGAGGGCTGCGTCCTATTCTAGACCTGCGCCAGTTAAACAGCAGGGTTCAGAAACTCAAGTTCAGAATGCTTACACTCAAACAGATTGTATCACAGATTCAGTCCGAGGACTGGTTTGTCACAATAGACTTGAAGGACGCGTACTTCCATGTATCTATCCATCCTCATCACAGGAGGTTCCTGAGGTTCGCTTTCGGGGGCGAAGCATACCAATATCGGGTTCTTCCATTTGGCCTAGGTTTATCTCCCCGCACTTTTACAAAATGCGTGGATGCAGCTCTGGCTCCGTTGAGACTCCAGGGCATCCGCGTATTAAATTACATCGACGATTGGTTGATTTTAGCTCAGTCAGAGCAGGTGGCAGTTCAGAATCGAGATGCTGTTCTGTCCCACATAAAGAGTTTGGGGTTGCGGCTAAACACCAAAAAGAGTGTGCTCCTCCCTGCTCAGAGGACCACTTTTCTAGGTGTAATTTGGGATTCGACCACAATGCAGGCCCGCCTGTCTCCTGCTCGTATTTCTGCGATTCTCACAGCCGCAAAGAATGTGAAACTAGGCCAGTCACTCACTGTGAAACAGTTTCAGAGACTGTTGGGTCTCATGGCAGCTGCGTCCAACGTTATTACTTTTGGCCTTCTGTACATGAGACCCCTGCAGTGGTGGCTCAGGACCAAGGGGTTTTCTCCGAGGGGAAATCCGTTCCGCAAGATCAAGGTCACGCGGCTATGCCTTCGTGCCTTGGCCTTGTGGAAGAAACCTTGGTTCCTCACCCAGGGCCCAGTGTCGGGGGCTCCTTGTCGACGCGTCACGCTTTCGACGGATGCTTCCCTCACGGGATGGGGGGCGGTCATGAGTGGCCGCTCGGCGCAAGGTCTGTGGCAGGACCATCAATGTTCCTGGCACATAAATCGTTTAGAGTTGATGGCGGTATTTCTAGCACTCAAATATTTCCTGCCAGACCTGAGAGGCCATCACGTGTTGGTCCGCACAGACAACACTTCGGTGGTCTCCTATATCAACCATCAGGGGGGTCTGAGGTCACGTCACCTTTGCAAATTGGCCCATCAGATCCTCCTATGGGCCCAGGGGAAGTTACTGTCGCTCAAGGCGGTATATATTCCGGGGCGTCAGAATGTGGGAGCAGATATTCTGTCGAGACAGGGGCTGAGGCCCGGGGAGTGGAGACTTCACCCAGAAGTGGTGGAGTTCCTGTGGGAAAAGTTCGGTCGTGCTCAGGTAGACCTTTTCGCATCATCAGATTCAACCCATTGTCCCATGTGGTTCTCTCTAACGCACCCAGCTCCTCTCGGTCTGGATGCTATGGTGCAGGTGTGGCCGAGGCTGCACCTGTACGCCTTTCCCCCGATATCTTTGCTTCCGGGGGTTCTGGAGAGGGTTCGCCGAGAAGGGGCTCGTCTGCTTCTAGTAGCCCCTTATTGGCCGACCCGAGTTTGGTTCTCGGACTTGGTGTCTCTTCTGGACGGCTCCCCCTTGGAGATCCCAATCAGGGTGGACCTCCTGTCTCAGGCCGGGGGCACGATATTTCACCCTCGGCCGGAGTTGTGGAAACTGTGGGCCTGGCCTCTGAGGGGGCCAGGCTCAGGGAGACCGGTCTTTCGACCGATGTTGTAGAAACCATTCTTCAATCTAGAGCTCCTTCCACGAGAAGGCTGTATGCGCTAAAATGGAAACTTTTCACCACGTTGTGTGTTGAACGTCAGTTAGATCCTGTTAACTGCCCTGTTGGTTCAGTTCTTGATTTTCTGCAAGACCGTTTCTCGGCCAGGTTATCTCCTTCCACCCTAAAGGTTTACGTGGCGGCTATATCTGCCTACCACACCCCTCTGGGGGGTACTTCTATTGGGAGAAACCCTCTAATTACTCGCTTTCTCCGTGGTACATTGAGGTTGAGACCTGCACTGCACGCTAGAGCACCGGCTTGGGACTTGGCCATTGTACTCGAGGGTCTGGCTTTAGCTCCCTTCGAGCCCATCGAGGAGGTTTCTGAAAAGTTCCTCACTCTAAAGACCTTATTTCTCCTTGCCATCTCATCTATCAAGAGAATTGGTGATTTACATGCTTTGTCGGTTGCTCCTTCATGTCTGGAATTTGCACCTGGTATGGTGAAGGCATTTCTCTACCCCAGGCCGGGTTCTATTCCTAAGGTCCCACTGAATGTTGGGGGCCCAATAGTGCTGCAGGCCTTCTATCCTCCACCCTTTAATACCCCTGACCAGGAACAGCTTAACCTGTTATGTCCAGTCCGGGCTTTAGATGCCTACGTTCACAGAGCTGCCCTGTGGCGTAAATCTGAGCAACTATTTGTTTGTTTTGGGTCACCCAAGAGAGGATGCCCTGCATCTAAGCAGGTTATGAGTAAATGGATAGTCGAGGCTATTTCATTGGCTTATGAAGCGGCCGGACAGCCTTCACCTATGGCTGTGTGGGCCCATTCTACTCGAGTATGGCGGCCTCTATGGCCTTAATTTCGGGAGTTTCCCTTCTTGACGTGTGTAATGCGGCCTCTCCGCATACATTTGTCAGGTTTTATGACCTTGACCTCTCCACTCCTGGGGCGAGGTTGCTTGCTTCTTAGTGTGCGCAGGACCTCACACAGAACGGGCATTTGTCACTATGGCGTAGTGGGTATAGGGTTCCCACCGCGTCTCAAACGCAGCTTGAGTTCCCTTGAAAGGGAACGTCTCAGGTTACGTATGTAACCCTGGTTCCCTGATAGGGAACGAGACGCTGCGTTTGCCTGAATTCCTTCCTGCATGCCCTGATCGACTTGCTTCAGGTTTTTCAGAAGCTATCGCGGTCTGATTTCAGGGTTGCTTTATAGTTTCCTGGTCTATGACGTCACCTATGTCGTAGCGGGCTTCCATTGGACTGATTTTACACGTGCTTCACGACGTAATCACGCAGAGCGTTCCCACCGCGTCTCAAACGCAGCGTCTCGTTCGCTATCAGGGAACCAGGGTTACATACGTAACCTGAGACGTTTTTTTAAGTTAATTGTCATTATTAGGTGTCCTATTCATTATATGAGATACTTAATATTTGGGTGTTTTGTCAAATAAAAAAAGATTTAAACATTTCAACTTTTAAAACTCAAAAATTTTAATTAAATTTGCTTTCATAATCTATCTTTGCTATTTTTTAGGTTATTTTTTCGTGTTTTGCTATAATTTTATTGACCCAGACCAAAATGTTTAATCTTATATATATATATATATACCGTCGTTGGCATCCTTCCGTCTACAGGAGACGATGGTGTTGCTATCGTGAGTGGCTATAGAGCCCGACTCTAGAAAAAGAATGGCAATGGTCTTGCCAGTGGAGGTGCAAAATACGCCGCAGGCACCTCAAGTGAAAGCTGTTGAGTTCTCTTTCATCATCTCGTGTCCGAGATCTACCTATGGGAAGGGCATCTGTACCTGACCTCTGTAGAAGCATCCAATTGCACCAAGTCTGGCTAGACAGACAGAAGCGCACAGCCAATGCCAGGTAAGGCCCCATCCCCTTACCTGAAGTCATATAACGCCTGCAAGCGCTGCTGTTCTTCAGTTGACATTCGCTTCTCGTGATGTCTGCACTTACACAGTTTGGTTGGATTTATGCTGCTCAATTTACGTGTCTGCAGGAGGAAAAAAATCGCCAGTTCAGCCTCCGCTAGGCTTAACAGTGTGTTTCTACCAGTTAGCGGTGTTTGCTTTTGAGCCTCCCACACTCTCGCATCTTCTCATCGGTTTCCCTTTCCACGGCTGCCCGCCACAGATTTTTTCTGAGTTTTTTTCCGGTATTTCACTCTCTAAATCTGCCGGGAACAGCCTATCATGGGTCTACCCGGCCACCTGTTCTGTGTGGTCTGCTTGGGCCTTAAGCACGCTTTGGAGAACCCGGAAAACTGCAGTCATTACCTGATGCTGCCGGAAAAACTCCTGCGACGCCGCCTTAAAGTTGCCGTGACCCAGTGTGTCGAGCTCCGCCTTTCGGACTGATGGGGGACACAGTGACGACGACGCGCTACTTGGGGCCTCCCGGGGCGTGACCTCTCTCATCTGGGCTGACCAGCCCAATCCTGGGATCTTCGCGGGCAACCTCCCGCTCATCGGTGAACCGGCCGGTTCGGGTGATGATGACAACGCGGGCTTTCGTAGGGTCTCAGAGGACAAGGAGGCCATTCCGCCCTTTGGCGTTCCCCAGGCCAATGCCCTCGCGGCCTTGCCTCAGTCCATCCTCCTGGAAGTGTGTGAGCTAACGGCCGCTCGCCTCAACTTTGAGTGGCTGGCTCTACAAGAGCGCCACCGACCAGGAGAGGGACATTTATGACGGGAAAGTGCTGGGACCCCCCTCATGGTCCGAGAAAACAACTCTTCCCCATCCTCCCAGCGTGCGCGAAGCACGAATCACTACTGGAGCGACCCGCTCGATCTCAAACACGGTCTTGCGGGTCTAGAGGTGAATGATAGGGTGGCTCTCGACATGGGTGATCGCCCCCGCTATTGAGGCATCCATCGCCAGGCACCTTTACCCAGTCCAGGGCGGGCTGCTCGCTCCCCCTAAGCCGGTCTTGCCTAACAAAATGGACTGTTTTTCTGCCTCGGTGCAATAGGCCGTGTATAGATCCTCGGCCTTGGTTGTCAGGGACCTGAATGTCTCCTCCCTCCTCTCCCCGTACCAGGAGGAGATTTTGGACGACTTAGGCCAACAGCTGGAAAAGGGATCCCCCTCACCCGCGCTATGGAAGGAGATCATTACTCTTAAAGGGTTAGTTCGCCCATTTAAGACATGAAGTTAGTTCGCCCATTTAAGACATGAAGTTGTATGCAATCCTTACCAGCACTATAGTGTATACACACTGACCCACTCTGTTGTCACCCCCCTGGTCCGAGTTCTGACCGCTGGAAGTTTTTGAATGAAGTAATCCCGGCTACTTTCCGGGGCCACAAAACTGTGCGTTTTTACGTGAAAAAAAGATTTGCGTTTCAAAGCTTGATTAATTTAACACAAAAAAAACACGCCGGGCAAAATTCATACCTCAGTTTTAATGCGGCACTATTTTCCTTCCGTTTCTATCAATCCGCGCTGCTGTCAATGTCAACAGTGCGCACGTGACGATTAGCTGTTGATAGCGCGACTCGCCGACAACATATCCGACTACGAAACTTCAGATGATGAAACTAATTTTAGCACAGTGTCAGACGGATCAGATGAAGACAGTAATTTTAACTCAACGACAAAGGGATATCTTTATGAACCGGAGTATACCGATGCCGAACTTGAGCAGATGGACAAAGAACGGGAAGAGAGAGAGCGAGAGGACAGAGAAGTTGTCCAATCTGATGCTGGGCCCACCACAGCTGTAGCAAGAGGCAGGATGAATGACAAATGGTGTGTTCAATCAAATATTTTTCACAGCAAATTGTAACAATATATATATATATTTTTTTTTACACATCTTTTCACGTGTTTTATAATGGAATCTAAACATCATCTTGTTTACCGTACAGTTTAGACATGGGATCATAAAGTTAGTAAATAGAGCTTACCCGTGGTACTGGTACAGCAAAACTGTTTAAAATCATGTTTTTTCCTTTTCCTCCTTGGTTGGAGATGTAATCGTCTTCGCTGAAGTGAGCACTACACACACGAAAATCCTTTATTCGAGATAATTTAGCTCCCGCTGAGTAGCCGATGGCAACCAGCCAAAGCTGTCTCATATTCATATTTGATACAGGAAAACGATGAAATTTGAACTTTGATCCCGGCACATCCTTGTTGTCACAGCCTGGGAATTTACAAGTTCGCACCATTGTTAATTTAATATTTTTTACCTTGTTGTCGATCGATTGTGTAAACACTATGGAAGAGCTGATCGTCACGTGCGCACTGTTGACATTGACAGCAGCGCGGATTGATAGAAACGGAAGGAAAATAATGCCGCATTAAAACTGAGGTATGAATTTTGCCCGGCGTGTTTTTTTTGTGTTAAATTAATCAAGCTTTGAAACGCAAATCTTTTTTTCACGTAAAAACGCACAGTTTTGTGGCCCCGGAAAGTAGCCGGGATTACTTCATTCAAAAACTTCCAGCGGTCAGAACTCGGACCAGGGGGGTGACAACAGAGTGGGTCAGTGTGTATACACTATAGTGCTGGTAATGATTGCATACAACTTCATGTCTTAAATGGGCGAACTAACCCTTTAATGACCTCGTCCTACGTAACGCTCGTCAGGCCGTCCAAACCTGCGGGCGCTACATGGTGCTTTCTGTGGTGGGAAAGCGCTCGCTCTGGCTGAACCTGACAGGCCTTCCTGACGAGAAGAGGCGCATCGGGGGCGCCCCGGTAGAGCCTGGCCAGTCTCTCTTTAGCCCCGCCGTCGCATTAATGCAGCAACGATGCAACGACAAGAAGGAAGACGAGACCTTCAAGCTATGCCTTCCCAGGAAGGCGGCCCCATGCCAGGCGCCCCCTGCGCGTTTGCCTAACCCTCCTGTCTCGGAACGTAATTTCCATCAGGGTAAGGAAAATCCCCGCAACAAACCCCAGCCACAACAGAGTAATCCACCCTCTGCTAAACCCTGGGGGAAACCGACTCCTGCCGTGGCAGGAAAACCCTCGAACACTACCCCCAGCGACTCGAAACACAAGCGGCCTGCCTGATGTTCGGCCGATGGGGGCATCGAGTCCGCGTTCACGAGCCGCTAGCTCTTTGGACTCTCTTCCTGCCCCAGAGCCCATGTTCAAGAGACGGAGGGTTTCTTATGGAGGGGTCGGCCACCCCCCTCTCGAGGCTCTCCAGCCCATGTGTTCAGTGGACGTTGTGTGTTGTCCCACCACGTTCAGGGGGTCTGTTGTGAGGAAAAGAGCGAAAGCAGTGTCACCACACCACAGATACTGTGTTCCCCTCACCCAGTTAATAAAGGCCTCAGCCCCAGTGTTCCCCTACACAAAAAACATACAAAACACAAAAAACACATTAAAACAAATGAATCAAATGAATTTGTTACAGACAGAGCACCTCTCTCCGCAGAGAGAAATCTTCCTGCAGAGAGAGAAAATCTCTGTGAACCCCTGCATGTTGCCCCTAGTTCGTCCACTAGTGGGTGCCATTGCATCACAAATAAGCCAGCTGGGTATACACAGCACCGCTTTGGATCGGGTGGGAACACTCGCGAGACACAAGTTGGGTTGGGAAACTCTCTTCACACACGGAAGAGAGCGCCGCACAAATTCTAAAAGAGGAAATATTTTCCCTTCTAAACAAGGCAGCGATACAGGTGGTGCCCCCCAATCCGATAAACTTGGGATTTTATTCCCTTTATTTCCTGGTCCCAAAGAAGGACGGCTCTCTCCGCCCTATCTTGGATCTCCATGTGTTGAACAAACATTTGAGGTAATACAATTTCAGAATTTTAACTCATGGCTGGGTCGCCCGCGCCATAAAATGGAATGACTGGTTCACATCGGTCGATCTGAAAGATGCTTTCTTCCACATAAGCATTTATCTGCCACACAGGAAGTTTCTTCATTTGGCCTACCAAGGCACATGTTACAGATTCACAGTTCTGCCATTTGGGGTCTCGTTAAACCCAAGGAGTTTTTGTCTGTGTGCGGAGGCGGGCCTAGCACCCTTAGCACCCACCCAGTCTGTTAGTTCTGAAGATTGACATACATAGACAGTTGGCTCATTATAGCCGAATCGAAGGAGAAAGTGTTGCAGGATACCTGCCGTGTGCTCCCACACATCACATCTCTCGGGTTCAGGGTGAATGTGAACAAGAGCCATTTTACCCAGTTAGACTGTGATTTTCCTGGGCTTGGAGTTGAACTGCATGCAAGCGCGTCTCTCTTAAGAGCGCGTTCTCTCTCTAATGAACTGTCTGTCGCAGTTCAGAGAGGGGGTGAAATTACAATATCTTACATGCCTAAGGCTGCAGGGTCTTATGGCTTCATCTATCCAGGTTTTGCCACTGGGACTACTGAGAATGAGAGCGTTCATGAAATGGGTTGTCACTACATTTCAGCCCGATACACAAAGGGAACCCCTCTGGGGACGGTTATGATGCGGAAAGATGTGACGACAGACGCGTTCCTAACAGGCTGGGGTGCCACCCAGGAGGGCAGAACAGTGAACGGTTTGTTGCCGAGCAGACTACATTCAGCGCACAAATTATTTAGAGCTTATGACCATATGGAAAGCTCTGAATTATTTTCTGCCTCGTCTGCAGGGACATCATGTGCTCATACACTGCAACAATACCACAGCAGTGGCTTACATCAACCGTCAAGGCGGCGTGCGCTCGTCAAAACTTCACGCTTTAGCTCACAAGCTTTTGGTGTGGAGCAGGTGTTTTTTTTATGTTGTTAACGGCGACTCATGTCCCAGGCATTCTGAACAGAGGCGCGGAGCTGCTATCAAGGGAGAACCCAATTTATGGAGATTGGCACCTGGGTATGATATGAATGAGATTCGGAGAGGCAACCATAGATATTCGCCTTGCATGAAAACCACCATTGTCCTACATTCTTCTCGCTAAAGGACGTGGACGCGCACCTCAGGCTGGACGCACTGGCCCACCCATGGCCCAAAGTGCTGCTGTATGTTTTTAATCCCCTGTGCCTGGTAATTCCCACACTGGCCAGGGTGAGAGAGCAGGGCCTGTCTCTCATTCTGATAGCCCCCAGGTGGCCCAAAGCACCATGGCTGGTGGAGATAATCCCTCTGTTATACGCCCAGCCGTGGCGCCTCCCCCTCGTTACAGACCTATTGTCCCAAGCAAAGGGGGAGATTTATCACCCACATCCAGACAGGTTGGCTCTCTGGGCCTGGCCTGTGAGAGGACAAACCTAAGCGCACTAGGGCTTCCCCCGCATGTGGTTGCTACTATACAGAACGCCAGGGCCATTTCTACGCGGTCCTTATATGGCTGTAAGTGGCAAGTGTTCGAAGGGTGGTGTGATGGGCGTGGTCTCACATCTAATCCATGTGCAGTTCCTGATATTTTGTGTTTCCTTCAAGACCTCATGGATAAGGCTAGGTCCTTTTCCACGATTAAGGTCTACCTGGCTGTGATTTCTGCTTGTCATGTGGGTTTTGAGGGCTCAACAGCATGCTTTACACACGCTTCATGAGGCACACACGCACATTTGCACACACACTCTCGCTCTCTCCATCTCTGCCGAGGGCGCGCTACACGGTTTGGAGCTCGCAAGCTCTAGTTTCCGGGAGATTTGAACTAATTTGCGGGCATCAGGGAGCTGCTATCAATATGCGGGAGACTCCTGGAACTTCCAGGAAATTTGGGATGTCTGCATAACCCCGGTTCTCTGAAACATCGAGTGGAGAGATCCGGTAAGGGGGTGGGGCCTTACCTGGCATTGGCTGCGCGCTTCTGTCTGTCTAGCCAGACTTGGTGCAATTGGATGCTTCTGCAGAGGTCAGGTACGGATGCCCTTCCCCCTAGGTAGATCTCTCCACTCGATGTTTCAGAGACCTGGGGTTTACTACAGTAAGCTATTGTTTCTTCTCATGCCTTGCGTGAGTGGTCCACGCCTCACTGCTGAGTATATACAGGGGTGCAACTACACATTTGCTCAAGGGTATGCAAAATCAGTGTTGGATAATCAAATGCAAAATAACAGTATTTTATTCCGGGAGGATTTGGGTATAAATATAGCTTAATGTACCCTATACTGATACTGAAGCAATATTTTGATCAGTGTTCAATCTGCTTTTATATACTTAAATCTGTTTATTTGTTATTTTTACCCAAGGGCATTATTTACATTTATTAATGCGCCGATTTTTATTTTTACCTTATTAAATGTATGCATCATCTTTCATGTCAAATTCATACATTTGATCAATAAATTCAGTTATAATAGCCTAATTGAACGGGGCTGTTACCAATAAAATTGAATAATTTAGTCTTTACACTGCAATAAATAGCCTAATATTATGAGATTAATGTTTTAAATAAATGTTTAAATATACAACAAAGAAATTCAATAATACTTTTAAACATGAAACTAAACCACCAGTAGGTGGCGGCAAGTGGCCGTCTAAGTGAGACATTCGATCAAACGATTCAAAACGCTGAATCATAATCATTCAGTAACAAAACACTGTGCTGATTGTTGTTTTCCTTTGGAACTATTTTCGTCTGTGAAATATGACTAAAACAGTCAATGATGTGTATAAAATGTAAGTAACTTAATATTTATACACCGGTAGGCTACTTGTTTATGATAATAAACATTTATCATAATTAAATAGGCTATTTTGTGATAATATTTAGCAAAACAGCTACCTTGGTCGTGTTATGTAGCCTAACTACCCTTTATACGTTATTAAAAAAATAATTAAACTCAACATTTTTAATTTTTACCTCAGTGGGCCCTATCTTGCACCCGGCGCAAATGACTTTGTACACTGACGCATGTATCATTCCTATTTTGCACCCGCGCAAATCGGACTTTTGCCTCCACAGACACACGTCGGTTAACTAAGAAATACACTTGCGCTCCCCGGGGCGGTTCAGCGCAAAGAGGAGGCGTGTTCCGGCGCAAACTTTCCCTTATGCTATTTTGCTGTTCTATAAAACAATTACGCCACTGACCAGAATAAAACTAGTATAAAGTCAATGGCACGTTGCGCGTACATTCAGATGCTATTTTAAGCGCGCATGCTTGGCCATAATACAGAGTGTGAACAACGCGCATACACTGTAGATGATTCTCTCATCTACACAGATGCATTTAACCTTTTTGCAAATGATACATTATTATAAGGAAAAATATTAAAACACGAGTGAAATCATTTTTGTGTCCATGACAATGGGGAAAATAGACATAAAGCTTACACATTTACCCAAATTATTATTTGCATGTTTAACCGAAGCTAATTTGGGTGGGTTTGTCCCATCCCCAATGTCACTTCTCTTCCTTTTACGGCCCTGACGAGAACATCGATCTCCTCGGCTGTGAACCGATTCTGAAGCGCGCCTGGTAAATGCGCCGTTCTAATAGTATTGCGCCATGGAACAAGCGTACCTCGTTCATCATGCTCTTAAAGGGAATGTGATATAAAGCTCTTATTGGTTTGTTTCCAGTTACGCCCAAACCACACCTATGAATAATGAAGCTACTTCAGACCAACCCCTATTAGATTTGCGCCAGGCGCAAGAGGCATTTATCCCGCCGGGAAAATAGCAACAGCGCCGGGATCCGCCCACAAAGTTACTTGCGCTTTGACACTTGCGTTTCAGATCGTTAAAATAGGGCCCCTTATGTTTCTTCTGTGAGATTGTGTACTGTTGTGCTCATTTGTTTCTCCACGAAAAAAAGTCTCTCTCACAAAGAGACAGGCGTGCTGACCTAGTTACCAGAAATAGGCCTAACGTCCAATAGAATCTGTCTGCAGCCTGCAAGAATTCAAGTTATGCCCCTTCAATTTATACCCCACTTCAAGTTACGCCCATTTCAAGTTGCTCACTGTTTTTTTTTTACTTAAAACAGCGCTGCACATACCGGTCGGTGTATGATATCAAAGTACAGCGAGAGCGATTAGAGAGAACAGACAGTTCTTTATGCTTTTGAATCGTTCTCGCATGATTTTAACATAAACTGAACATACTAGAATTGATTAAACTGACTCTTAGCTGTTCAAGAACCGAAATGCTTATTTTGGTATATAGTAAAGCAAGCATCTGTAAGCTGCAAAGCAGTAAAGTACTGATAATTTATTGGAAGAAACCAATGCAATGTATTGTTTTATCAATTATTCGACCCACCTCAACTAAAATGTGTGGAGCAAGCTCTAATATATCCTTTTGGAATTGGGCTTTATTTTTTTTATTGAATGCCTGATTTGCTGATGATAAATTTTTTTTTGACTGATATCAACAGCACTAATGAACAGCTAAATGCACCGCTGACAAACAAATCTTATGATACGTTTGAGACAAATGAACAACAAGAGCACATAACAAAATAATTTAATTGAAAGGCAACACAATGAGGGTTAAAGGATAAATGAGGAATCGTCACACAAAAGCACCACAGCTGCACAAAAAATAAAGAGGAAACAGTCGTAAACTGGTATAGAAAATGTCTTGGTTACATATGTAACCCTCGTTCCCTGAGTAGGGAATGGAGACGTTCCGTCGTGACGACGAATGGGGTTTCATTTAGAAAAGCCTATCGACTTTGAGTATTACAAAACGAGCCAATGGCAAAGAGATGCCATGGGTCTGCGGAATTTACATGGCGCAACTCCGCCCCACCTCATGGGTATAAAAGGAGGACGCCGGCAACATCCAGATATGTTTCTACGCTGAGGAGCCGAGACTGAACTCAGGCGATCCCCGCGGTAGAGCGGAAAATGGCAGGAAGACGGAAAATCTCCATTCCCTACTCAAGGAACGAGGGTTACATACGTAACCCAGAGTTCCGTCGTGACGACGAATGGGGTTATAGTTTAATCACACCACCTTCACTGCTGTCTTCCAGTGCCCTGCGTAAGTCTGAGATCCCTGTCGTGAAACTGGCATGGACGAAGGACTCCTACTTAATCACAGGAATACCAAGGTACACTGAGGAGCATATCCCAATCTCAGAGGAAATATGCAATTAATGCAACCAAGAGGGGGGGGGGGGGGGGGACTCTTACATATGGGAATACACATATGACCCAGTGGGATGCATATGGGGAACACTGGGGTGTCCAGCAGCAGGTGGAATATTTCAACCCCAGGGGTGGCAAGGTGGCTTGCCAAGGGAAAGACACATGCTCAGAAAGGCTTACAGTGGAAATACACATGTGGGGGTCACCCAGAGGGGGCACCATGCACACGGAAGGCACCTAGCCAACGCGCAGGCAATAGACACTGGCGTTGACGTCAGCAGTGCTGGAGGAACTCAGGGCTTGCGGGGAAGCTCACCTGAGGAAATATCACACATATCCAGTCCGTGGAGTGGAATGGTGAGCAAGTGAAGACACCTGAGCGGGTCCTAGTACGGGCTGGTTGAAGCGAGTACATGAGAGGACACTGGCTCCACTCAGAGATTATAGAATCTGGCGAATGTGTTGGATGTCGCCCAGCCTGCAGCTCTGCAGATGTCTGTTAGCGAGGCTACATGCGCTAGAGCCCAAGAGGAAGCCACACTCCTTCTGGTGTGGGCTGTCACACCAAGGGGGCATGATCGACCTTGCTGCTGGTAAGCCAAGCAATGGTGTCCATATCCCATGAGACAACCTATGCTTGGAGAAGCCTTTCCCTTCAGCTTCCCACCATAACAGACGAAGAGCTGGTCTGAGGTCCAGAAACACTGAGTTCTGTCTACGTAGGCAGGAGTGCGAATTAAACAGAGCAGTGCCAAGGCTGGGTCTGCCTCCTCCAAGGGCAGCGCTTGCAGGTTCACCACCAGGGTGGGAACCTTGGGCACATATCCAGGCCAGGGTCTCAGGATCACATGAGAGTAAGCCGGCCCGAATACCAGGCACGCTTCGTCAACGGAAATGCGTGCAGGTCCCCTACCCTCTTGAAGGACATCAATGCAACCAGGATCGCTGACTTAATTGACAGGAACTTAAGCTCGACTGATTGCAGAGGCTCAAGGGGAGCACTCTGCAGGGCAGTTAGAACCACTGAGAGGTCCCAAGAGGGAACTAGAGGAGGGCGAGGAGGATTTAGTCTCCTAGCTCCTCTCAGGAACCTGGCGATCAGGTCGTGCTTTCCCACGGACTTACCTTCAACTGCGTCATGGTGTGCGGCGATAGTGGCAACATATACTTTCAGGGTGGAGGGAGACAGCCTTCGCTCCAACCCATCTTGCAGGAAGGAAAGCACGACACTGATCGAACATCTCCGGTGGTCTTCTCGGTGAGAAGAGCACCAGTTGACGAAGAGGTTCCACTTCAACACGTAGACATGTCTCGTGGACGATGCTCTAGCGGAAGTAATGGTACAAAAAAAAGTGTTGCATTTCTAAACAAACAATTTTGGAATATTTATAAAGATTTATTAAAGGAGATTTTAAAAAAATGATTTTGCCACAATGGCACCCCTATGCTCTGCATACACTGCTCACCCCGTTTTTGGACCACTGAGTATGAATATATATATATATATATATATATATATTAGTGGTGGGCCGTTATCGGCGTTAACGTGCTGCGTTAACGTGAGACTCTTATCGGGCGATAAAAAAAATATTGCCGTTAATCTATTCTCAAAGTTGGGTTGGGGGCTGGGTCTATACTACGCAAGCTATGATGACTTTCACCTTGATATTCTAGCGTGGATGTATACCTAGCCGAATTGCACTGTAGGGGGTAGGGATGGGAATTGAAAACCGGTTCCACTCAAGAACCGGTTCTAAGTTTTACGAACCATCGATATTGTATGCCCTTGACGTTAACGATTCCTCTTATCGATGCTCCTGCTCCGACTCCCAGCCATAACATACAGACCGTGAACTCTTTCCCTTTTGTCCTTTATCGGGGACCATAGCGCGACGCCCTATACGGATCTGTGCGTCATTCATGATGTCAAAGCGACTTGAGCAGAGGAGATAAATATAATGTGTGTGTGTGTGTGTGTGTGTGTGTGTTATTATGTGTGTATAATATATAAACAATGAGCTAAATGTAGTGAAATAATTATAAACCAATATTTCTTGTGTGATTTATTTTATTTTATTTTGAAAATGATCACTATCCCTCAGTTAAAGGTGCCATGTGCCAGAATTGAGTTAAAAATATACAAAAAATGAGATACACTGATCAAAAGAATGTGAAGAAATAAGTTTTAGTTTTTTCGGGAAGTTATAACATAGAAATGTATCGAAGGCTGTTCGATAAAAGTGCTAATGTTAGCGATGGCAACAGTATCTGTAAGCGTTTGATAGTTAGCTCTACCCTAAGATCCGATCCGGTTTTCACCTGTTATCTACCAGAGCCAGTCTCTACCAAGCTGATGATAAAATGTAACATTAGCTAAGAAGCTTGAAATGTCTTCGATGATAATGAACCCCAAATAACCTGAGGTAAATCTGACATATTTGTTCTCCAGCTATGTTATTGACCTCTGCACACTGATTAAAAAAATGATTTGTCGGTATTATGTATGAGGAATACATTTTGGTAAGTTGTAGCATACTGTATCTTTCAACAGTGTTCGTGTGTTTTTACTATTAGCAAGTAGAGATGATCGGTTCACGTGCGCTAGGGATCTGTCGTGTAACGTTAACATTTACAAGCGCCAAAACGGTATTTTTTGCTTGAATTGCGTAATAACATCGACAGAAACGGTGAATTCGTGAGAGTTGGCAGCTCTGAATGGCGCTAGCTTGGTCAACATGCAGCAGCAAATGGTGTCTGTCAAATTAATGTAGCCTAATTCAAACTAACAATAAAAATGTAATATGAACAAAACGAATATGAACATTCACTGGTGAAGGGGAGTAGCTTGAAGATGTCATTTAAAAATCACTTGACATCAACCAACGTTCCTCTGGACTCAAAACGTCCTCTATTAGGAGTTGGCTCGGCTTCGGCTATGGCTCTAGGGTCGCTGTGAAGGTAGGGGCGGAGCATAGAGACTATGCCGTTTCGCGTTTGTTACTCTAGAGTAGATCAATTCACTTTCTGGAGGTAGAATGCCCCCGTCTGGTATGGAATGTGGAGTATGAATTCATTTTTTTTTGCGGATATTACACAAGGCACCTTTAAGGTATCATTTCCACCACAATCAACAATTTTGCCATTCATTAAGTGCGTTAATTAAGTGCGTCATTGGGGGTGTTTATTTTTAAAAGTTCAAAATTTGAAATGCCAGTGTGTGATAACGCTCACCAGGTCTTCTTGTTGACAGCTATGCTATTTGCTTACTCTGCTGTCTGTATTTTATTGCAGCCCAGTTGCATTTCTAAGCATATGTCCAGAGGAGTATGAGTGAGTAACTACAGCCTCTCCTCTCGTTCTGTGATCTTGTTTGAATCTCTTGTACTCCTTTATCCACCCTTCATCCACTTCAGAACCATTAAATGACCTCAGGGAATTCTAGCTGTGTATTTGCTCTTAGTATGCAGTGGCCACAATTAAATTGTAGAAATGTTTTTTTTATTACATACAAAATGTCAGACCACTTCGCAGCTTTACTCAAATGCTGCACTGATTTTTCTGAAACGCTCAAAAGCTTTTCTCATTTCCCCCCCAATTTGTCTGAGTGATTTTTAGTGGATGTATAAAGTTCAAGCTTAAAAAGGTGTGTTTATACTATTTTTCTTTTAAATAAAACGTCTGAATGCCATTGCATTAGTTCAAATATAATTTAAGTGCGTGTCTCGATTCATGTTGACACACTATAGATGCTGAAAAGAGTCTTCACACAGCCGTAAAGGTATTCTTAATTGGCAACATTGAAAAGGTTTCCACTGCATCCTCTAATAAACAGGCTTTTAATATAAAGCGTCTCCTTTTCTCATCCTATTACAAGTGTCCGAGGACTGCTTAAAACGTTGTGCTCTAAGCCGAAATGTTTTGCCGGTTTCCTTAACAAGCTGTTTTGCTGACTGTTTGACAGCCGCAGTATGACCGTATAATTGATTAAGCTCTTGACCTTGCCGCTCCCCTTGCCCTAACGATGACCTTGGGTATCCTCCGTCGATGAAAATTACCTATGACCATAGAGTAATTGTCTAATGTGTATGATCTTGTGAATAGAATATGTCTATTGATTAATTTTTGAACTTTGACACAATGAAAGTCATGAGGGTTATTTTTGAGCTCTGAAATCAGGTTGTTACATGCAGCTCCCTCCCACCCAGCACAGGATTGCTGGGGATAGTGGAAGTGTTTAAAAATTGGTTTTCTAATAATGAAATAAAAAATGTAACACGCGCACGCACGCACACACACACGCACACAGTGGTATATTGAAATACATGTATGAACAGTAGGCGTCACTAAGGTACCAGTTGCCTAGTTGGACATAAAATGCCACGAAGAAGTGCTGCTAGAATGTTGTAATAAAAGTATATAGATCAACGGCGAGTTCTCTCAAGTTTATTACTGTGAAATATACAACATATTGGCGACGAGGATGGCTCTACTTGCTCTCGCCCCCTCCTGCATTTTTGGAAACTCCGGGTGAGCCTATGAAACCGTTTAATTCATGGATTCGTATGTTTGATAACTACGTGATTGCACTGTCAGCAGAGGACATACCGGAGAAGAGAAAGCATGCTTTGCTTATTCATTGCTTGGGTACGGAGGGACAGATAATTTATACACTCACTGTGGCGGATGATAGTTATGAGACTGCACTGATTGCTTTACGAGCATTTTTTGTTCAGAAAGTGTACGTGGTTACTGAGAGGAATAAAATTTCGCCAGCGCGTTTTTCGCCGGGCAAATTGAGTCTGCAGTAGCGGAAGCTAAAGCTATGGAGCGCACTGAAGCTTCAGTAAAAGTGGTGCATAAAGGCTCACGTGACTGTGCAAAACCGCGGTGGCGACAGAGATCTACGTCCACAATGTCTCATCCGAAGCCATCAAATGAATCACATAAAAAGATGATGCAAAAACATGCTTCCGTTGTGGAGTTACTTCACATCTTGCAATCTACCCCAAATTCCCAGCTAAACAGTCTAAATGCAGACAGTGTGGTAAAGTTGGACATTTTGCCAGAGTTTGTCGCAGTTCTGCATCCATGTGCAATGTACAAGAAGTTTCTGCACCTGAGTTAACTGTCTTGAGCATTGACACGCCACTGCCAATGAAACGGAAACAAAATCTTACATGTATTGTTTCTTTGCACACTGAGTGTGAGAAATCAGTCGATGTTGAATTACTGGTGGATACTGGCTCAGCTGTTTCCATCCTCCCAGAACATCTGTACTGCCAACACTTTGCAGATCTCTCCCTTGCTGTGCCTAATGTTCGTTTGGTGACGTATTTGAAAAAGACTATTCCAGTTTTAGGGTGCCTTGCCATTACAGTTAGATATGAGAGTCATCATACGCAGGCTTCTTTCTACATTGTACCAGGCGGAACACCATTACTTGGCATGGATCTCTTTAATGCTTTGCAACTTGAGATAAGGAATGGATCTATTGTATCTTTCGCAGAGGACGGTCAAACTACTGTTAACTTCACTGAGCCATTGGGTGTGGCTGCTGGTTTTGTACAAAGTAAATGTGCGTTCAGATGTGCCGCCAGTACAACAGAAATTGAGCAGATTGCCATTTGCAATGAGAAATGCAGTCTGGCAAGAGCTAAAGAGAATAGAATCTGAAGGGATAATTGAAAAAGTGGCGTCATCACCTTAGGTGTCGCCGCTGGTAGTCATTCAAAAGAAATCTTGAGGAATTCAACTTTGTGTTGATTTAAGATTGCCAAACAAAGCTGTCGTCATAGACAGTCACCCTTTGCTACATATTGAGGAAGTTTTTACAGAACTATGTGGGGCTTCTATGTTCTCTACAATAGATCTCCAGAATGCATACCACCAAGTGACTTTGCATCAAGATAGTAGGGATCTAACAGCTTTCGTTACCCATGATGGACTCAATCATTTCACACTGGTCCCTTACGGTCTGGCCTCAGCACCAAGTGCTTTTCAAAGAATGAGGTCTCAAAATTTGGCTGTAAAGAGAATAGAATCTTCTCCCAATCTGTTAATTGGGAGAAGAGTGTATTCATGCCCTTGGGTGAAGGGTTGGATGCTCAGTTTCAGAGGTCACCTTTTAGAATAACAGAGGATCATTTCACTTATTTAGGGTTAACTATTCCTAAAAAATGTTTATGAACATGGGAAAAAAAAGAATAATCACGAGCAGTCGGGTTAAGTAATCTCCATATATCCACAAGATTCATGGATTTTATCAAATTATTTAAAACACCAACAGATTGAATAGGATGAGGAACTTGTGAAGAATGACGGATCCAAATAACATTTAAAGTCTCCAGCAATTATCAAATTAGTCGAGTTAGTATATGGAATAAGCCCAAATAATTTCCTGAAAAAAGCAGGGTCATCTATATTTGGTCCATAAACATGTATGATGGTCCGATGTAATCGGGAAATTATTCTTGGATCCGGATACAATAATATATCTTCCCGCAGGGTCAGACACCACAGAGTGCATTCGGAAAGGAATAGATTTCCTAAAAAGTATAGCCACCCCTCTAGCTTTAGAGGAAAAAGTGGCTTGATAAACTTGTGAGATCCAATTTGCCCTAAGCCGCATCTGTTCGCTGGGTCTAATATGGGTTTCCTGAAGAAAAATAATGTCAGCTGACAATGACTTTAAATGTGCAAACACCTTTCCCCTTTTAATTGGGTGTCCCATTCCTCTTACATTCCAACTGACAAATGTGATATTCATTTCGGCATCGCTACTGCTATTAATAATAGTGCCACTCATACAACATAATTAAAAGAAATAAACACAAAAATAGTAATAATCGTAGCAAGAACATTGTCTGGTGCAAAAAAAAAAAAAAGGAACTTACGAACTCCCCACAGCTGCTCCAAGAACCGAAGCAGCAAGTATTCCCCATCCTCTCGGAGGCAACAAGAGTGCAAAGTAAGTCAGAAATAGCTTACCTTAGCCCAAAAAGAGCAGAAATAACGCAAAAACACAAGGAGTAACACACACAAACCCCCCCCCCCTGCTTTCCACCGCGCAAACAACCATTCATCTCTGAATTGACCTTACGTACTACGATGAAAATAACAAAATATTCCAAAAAAAAAAAGAGTCCACTTCTGTTAGTCGAGTACCATACACAGGTCAAGATGAGTAAAGTCACGCATAGAGGTTACGGCGAGTCCTTCGACAAGTTATCCACAAACTTCTTAGCCTCCTCCGGAGATTCAAAAGAGCGCTCCCGACCGTTATGCTGCAGTGTCAGTTTCGCTGGAAAATGCAGGGACCATTTCAATCCAGACTCCCGTAGAGCTTTCGTGACTGAACTGAAGGCACGTCGCCGAGCGGTCACCTCCGGAGTATAGTCAGGGAAGATGTGAATCCGCTTTCCTTTATATTCCAGAGGAAACTTTCCACGGCTCAGACGAAGGATTAAATCTTTGTCCCGATCATTGTGGATCCGTGCGATAATGGTGCAAGGTCTCTGGCTTTCAGACGGCTTGGGTAGCAGGGCCCGATGAGCTCGGTCAAGCTTCACAGGCTTATGAAAGTTATCTCGGCCGAAGAGCTCAGTAATCCAGTCCGAAATGAACACCGGAGGGCGTCCCCGCTCCTCTCCCTCGCTTATTCCCACAAATTTGAGGTTCAGCCTGCGAGAGCGTCCTTCCAAGTCATTCAATTTAGTCCAGAGAGATTTTTTTTCCGCACGCAAATCTTCACACACCTTTTCGACCCCACCGAGGCGTAAATCCGTATCGTTCAGGGCACCTTCTATCTCTACCATTTTCTGTTTAACGCCGGCCTGTTCTGACTGCAAGTTAACCAGCGTGGTGTCCAGCGCATCCAAGCGAACACTTAGAGCTGTCATCTTGTCCTCTATCAGTTTTTTTTAAATCATCTCCTTGGGCACCGATTGCAGCAAGTATCGCGTTCACATTTCCCTGTGCGATAGAATCATTTGGATTGGTGTCCTCCTTAATAGCTGCAACGGTTTTGGAAGATTTCTTCGACGCCATTTTGCGGACATAGAATGAGTCAGTGAATAACGAAAATCGCGCTCACCGCACTTAAATTTCACGAGATACCTAAAACAACTGACGACTGGTAACTCTCAAAAGAACATAATCGCCTGTAAAGTGAATTGATGATACTTAATTTACAAAAACATTCAAAATATAGTGTCAGCGGGGAAGAGCTCTGTAAAAGGCGACTACTCCATGAACTGCACGCATGCGCCCCCGTTTTGTTTTTATTAAGACTTTAAATTAAAGTATATTTTTTATTTATCAGGAGAAATGTAAAATAATTAGAAATTTGAAGTGTCACAAGTCATCTCACCCATGTGGAATTTTCAATAATTCCTTAAGTTGTATCTGTAAGAAAAATCACCACATAGGCCTATCTTCAGTGAGAGCTGTGAAAGTGTGAAGCCTCATGCGGTCACCATTGATAAGCTTATTATAAGATCCTTCTAATAGCCACCACATCTTATGAGAAAGAAGTTACTTGCCAATTATGTGTGCTTCAGGATATAGGGTGACAGACCAGATGAGACTCTATGCATCATGTCACAGCATATGTAACGTTAGTCTGCTAATGCCTTTTCAGAGCGAAAGTTTTGTTCGTACTAAATTTTATTTCAAAGCTTAATCGTAAAAGTTTATATGACGTTTTAAAATGAAAAGATTGTTTAAATTAAATCTTAAAAGTTAATACATTTGTATCTTCTATTTATCTTTTATAAGATTACTGTAATGATTTTGTTTAACGGTGACCTAAAGTATAATTTTTATGAAACGTCTGTTCAAACTAGTGGTGGGCATAGATTTTTTTTAAAATCTAGATTAATCTCACTGTAATCTTGGAATTAATCTAGATTAATCTAGATTAAAATGGCTCATTTGAATTCTGCCGGAGGCATTCAGAATATGTGCTACCCAAATAATGACTAAAAGTAAGTCTTGGAGAACGGGTTTCTCAAGCTAGGTGGCACATTAGACCAGGGGCTCATCTCCTGTTTCCAAAATGCATCACAAACTGCTTGAGAAAGCTGTTCTACTATGATAATTGGTTAAAGAAAATAAATCATGTTCCAGGGTTCTCAAGTTGTATCAAAAGCTTGGAGTGAGATCACATGCGGTTAGGGGAGGAGCCCTAATGGAGCCCCACCCCCATCCATCCCCGCCCCCCAATTTTACCCATTGTTCATAATTAGCCAGCACAAATTGAAATTATAACAATTGGTAAATCTGATAAATGACAGAGCAATTCATCACATTACAAAATTACAAATACAAAAATTAAAATTTAAATTACTTCTTGCTTTTTCCCTGACATCTTTGAAAATTACAAATGCAATGGCAATGATTAATGTATGTTTTGACAGGATATAAAACATTACCCAGAGCACTCTGCTTTAATACATGTAGCCTTAATGTAACTAGAAAGACTAAATACAGTATAATAAATAATAAAATGAAGAAATACATCTTCATTCCTTCCCATACCCACTAACATTTCCCTTAGTTTCAGATAAAGTTAGCTAGCCAAACTGAGCCAAAGCTTCTGGCCTGGTTGCAAAGTAGTTGTATAGTTTTTGACTGCATCAATAATAATGTATACGATGGGCTATATATTAAATGTTCAAGCCTAAAAATGTTAGACGAGCTTTCTTCCAACTTACATTCTCCATCACGACGTGCGTTCGTGCGATGTTGTTGGTTACCTAGAAACGAACGTACAGTGGCCGAGAATGTTCCGTCAACTTCGGTTTGTTCGCGCATCTACAGTCATGGTCAGAATTAATGGCACACCCGGTAAATATGATCAAAATTGGCTGTAAAAAATAAATCTGCATCGTTTATCCTTTTGATCTTTCATTCAAAAAATGTGCAAAATTCTAACCTTTCATTGAAGTAAATGAATTGAAAGTGGGGGTGGGGGGGGGGGGGGTAATCACATTAAGAAACAAATATTGGCACCCTTTTATTAAATACTTTTTGCAATCTCCTTTAGACAAGATAACAGCTCTGAGTCTTCTCCTATAATGCCTGATGAGTTTGGAGAACACCTGTAGGGTATGGACCAATCAGACACATACTAATTATTCATTATATACAAAGGTTTATGAAACTCCTCACACAAGGGCAGAAACAGTGTCATGTTACAGGGCATGATAAGGAGATTTTACGACCTCCGAGGAATGTGGCCACATACTCAAGAGAGAGACTATGAAACAGAAACCCTCTTTAAAACAGACTTTGCTGCATTAATCATAGACTAACTGATCTATAAATGAACATGCATAAAATTGTGAAAGAAACAGTGTAAATGGTTTACTGTCTCGTGTACTATTAGGTATATATTATGGTATGCATCCTGGTATACAACCAACTAACGATCAATGTAACCTCACCTGTATCATGCCTCCTACCTAATTAATCCTCATTTAATGACTCACACTTTGATGTACATCACCTTCTTCTAGAATGCAGTGTGGATGTGTTATAGCTATTTGAGCATTAATGAAGGTATAATTATGCTAGGGACAAAGATCCGTAAATCAACTAAGAGCCACTTTCCCTCTCAGACATGTCCCCTTTCTGATTGGTCGAGTTCAACCCTTAGGGGAGGATCTTCTCCAGGCCTTATTAGAGGCAGTCCACATGTGACCTCCCTCTCTTAGTTCTTTCATCCAGCCGCAACACTGTTCTGGTGATTCTGGGGAACCTCCTCCCCCTCCACGGGGGCCCCAGGGCCCAGCAGGGCTCGATTCCAACCAGATATGGGCTCAGGCAGGAGAGAGATGACTCCCTCACAAAGAACCAAGGACAATCTCAAGAGTTTTGGAACAAAGACTGCAACCAACAACGACTCCAATCACCCATCCTTCCGACTTCCTCACTTCTCCTGGGTGCTCGGCGTGGCCTCAACAGAGTCCCAGGCCTTGACCAAACCAGCGATGCGTTCCTGGAGAAAGAGAACGCTCAACCAACTTCTACTTGACACTGCCGGAACCATCAACGACTTCAATTTTCAACAACTTCAAGAATTGTTCCCATTACAAATGCAAGTATTCAATTCAATGAAATGTGAAAATGAAATTCTGATGGTTCTTCTCATAGACCCTCTTTCGGTTTCCAATTTCATCCTATCACTAACCTATTTATGTATTCATGTGTGTATGTTGTTTAGTTTATTTATATTCATATAAATATCTATATTTAGTTAATAAAACTTGTACATAATATGTATTTGGTTCTGTTTTGTTTGCAATACAAGTCACTTTACGATCACGGTTTTTGCTACTGGCTCAAAGTACTGTACAGGCGAAGAAATAATTATTCTTCGGTGGCCATGGAAGATACCCTTTTCTTAGAATAAATTAATAATCAAAAGAGTTTGTTGGAAGAACTTATTAATTGATTGTAATATTAATTCAGCCCACATCAAGTTAATCCAATTAACTGACCCAAATATTTATAATTAATAATAGCAAGATATTGATTAATATTTCCAAAAGCTGAGTTCCTTACACCTGACCAGAGATCAGAGATCATTCCTTCATACAGAATCTCTCCAGATCCTTCAGATTCCCAGATCCATGTTGGTGCTTCTTCTCTTCAGTTCACTCCACTCATCAGGTCAGGGACTGGGTTCACTCCACTCATCAGGTCAGAGACTGGGTTCACTCCACTCTTCTGTGTTCGCTGCCAAAAAGCTCTATTTTTAGTTTCATCTGACCACAGAAGCCTGTGCCGTTTGAAGTTCCAGTCGTGTCTGACAACTGAATTTTTTTGTTTGTTTTTGGATGAGCGAGGAAGATTTTTCTTGAAACCCTCCCAAAAAACATGAGGTGATGTAGGTTTTTTTGTAGTTTTTTTTTTGTGGCTTTCTGAGCCGTGAGACTCAACTAATCTCTGCAATTCTCCATCTGTGATCCTTGAGTTGTTGGCCACTCAAACTCTCCTCCTCACTATACATTAAGGCAATATAGACACACGTCCTCTTCCTGGCAGATTCATAACATGGTCAAAATGAGGATTTTCAATTCTTAAGCTATTTTCTTACAGACACGTTCTATTTTGTGATGGTCAACAATCTTTTAATGCATATCCGAACTATATTCACACCCAGCGGTAATTCAGGAATACAAATTCTCCGAATGCTCCACATGAAACTTTGGTCTTCTGACCTTTTTAACATCGTGTCGATTTATTTTGGTTAATATGTGTGAGGGAGAGAGAGCAAGACAGGACTTAGTGTGGAGATGAAGTCGCCTGGCTCCGAAGTGAGAGATTGCGCGCGCGCAACCGGGTCTCTCTCTCTGCTCGTTCTTTCAGTTAAACATGTGCCCTGTCACAAGATAATGTAAATATCATCTACATTACTCACAAATAAGGCTTTAAAGCTAAAAAAAAAAAAACTATGCAGGAAAAACCCTGTTATTGCAAACAGGAAACAGCATAATTTGTCTCGTTTAGTAAAATAAAGCCAAGCTTTAGATCGTCTTTTCCACTCCATGTTTACCTCCTCTGCTCAAATTGCTTTGCCATTATGAATGACGCACAGATGCGTACAGGACGTCACGCTATGGTGCCCGATAAAGGACAAAAGGGAGACTTGTGAGTTCACGGTCTGTATACTATGGCTGGGACTCGGAGCAGGAGCATCTATAAGAGGTTTTCGTTAACGTCGAGGGCATACAATATCGATGGTTCATAAAACTTAGAACTGGTCGTTATAACGTAGTTCAAAAGACTTCTATAATAAAGTGATATCTCATTTGTAACCAGGTACTAAAGCGATTAGCTATAAAACGTGCTTTGAACCAATCGGATTGCTTGGGTCCTCCTAAAGGCGGGTATACACTGTGCGATGTCTGTGCGATTTCAGCAAGGTACCTACTCACACTGAACGGGTAAATTGCATGCGATGTAAAGCCAAAGTTCAGGATTTATGTGCTCACACTATATGGTCCAATCATCGAGCTGCGACTGCTCACACTATACGGGTGAAATATCTGCGATAAACCCCTGGATTACGCCTATAGACGATATCATGTATCCAGAGATATTGTCAAAACAAGAATCAGCTATCAATATCAAGATGATTTAGCATTTCCAATTTATGTATAAAGTTATTATTAGTATTATTGTATTATCATTATTAGGGGAGGCCTAGGCTAATTTTATTATTAAATTGATCTGCTATTATAATTAATTTGCCACAAAATAATTTCACAGCACATAATCAATGTGCTGTGAGGATAATAAAATATTACATAGAAGCTTACTCCTCCTCATTGAAAATTGTCTAAAACATTTAGGTCGATTACAATGAATTATAGGCATATAATTAACTATTAACAGTCTATAATATGTCCGAACACTGCAATAATTTGTCAATGAAAATTAAAAACAGGTTTATTTAAAAAAATAAAAATAATAAGAGGCGTTACATCGCAGGTGGCTTGGAAGGCGTGGGTAATATATGGTTAATCCATTTTGCAACACGACCTGGAGGTAAGCAGTAATTTGGTGCTAAAGTTTGAACTACAGAGCTTAAAGATCTCCCTCTTTTCGTTTTTATTATATTTTTGTTGCAGATGAAATGGTTAAACTTCTGTTTTCGCGCAGGTGCAGTGAGGGAAAAAACACTGAGTTTAGGGCAATCGGTTCGTAGCTTTGCTTCAGCTGTGCGATATAATCACGAGGAGCGACCAAAATTTCTAACATGCCAGAGATTCATCCGACCATCCGATTGCCTGTCAGGAGAGGTTATCGCCTCTTGTTTCCCCCTGTACACTGCATGAACACTGCGCGACAAAGCTGAAAATAGTGAGTCGCACGAGTCAGAATTTGGCTCAAAATCGGACGAAAATCGCACAGTGTATGGCTGCCATAAACTGGGACCCATCACTTCAGTGGGACTCATAACTTCACCACACCAGCTGAGCTTTGCATGGCCAAAGCTGAACGGTTGTTTTTTGTCACATGATCTGCTGTGCGCTTGAGGCATTCTGAAAAGTTGAGATGTTTTCATTTCGTCGTGGCATAGACGCGCCTGGAAAAACGAGCGCACCACACCGCGTGTTCAGCAACTCATCCAATTACAGAAATTAGTTATTTACACTGAGCAATCTGGTGAGTTTGAGGCGGAGCATTGAAGAGAGGGGTTTGATATTTCAAATATCAACAATTCCAACAGCGTTTTTGAAGTATTGCTTACCCCACCTTATGTTCATCTATATTTGCCGTCATCTTAAGTCTTGACAAGTGAGACTGGATCCAAACTGGAGCTGCCGTGATCTCTAGTAAACTTGCTGAGCATCCTGAGATAGAAACAGGGAAGCAAAAGGAGAAAGATTAGCATAGCTGCAGTTCATATTATTTCAGACAAAAGAATCTGTTGTGGCAAAAATTCATCTCAAACAAACATCACTGCGTAAGAGACACTCAGAGTCAAATTATATAAAATAGAAGTATTTATTCTTGCAAGAATAGGAGCAGTCTAATACACAGTTGTTACCCTGTGCAGAAGAGTGACACACCCCCAGACAGACTGAACTAGCTTTTATCTTAGTTTCAAGGCCTTCTTCCCCCCAGAGCCTTCCTCCCAGTAGTTTTCCATAGACGTCACTAGTTGGCCCACTAAACTCCCCTGCACCAAATGGCCTTCTGACATCTAGGTCAGAGGTCCTTGTTCGTCTGTTCTCTGGAGTGTCTCCCCCTTCTGCCTCCCCAGGTACATAAACAGAATCTTCTCTCACTACAAGTGAGAGACACACATGTGACATTATTTGAATCATCTATATTTTACTAAAGATCAATGAATATCATTAAAATTGCCACCACAACTCCTCACTTTTTATCATTATGATTACCCATAATCACAATAATAAACAATAAGACAAATTTTAAGTCATATCATCACACTTATACTCTTCATCTCTGGTTTTCACTGACCACTCTCTTAAACATTTGTGAAATAACATTTGGAAAAGTAAAAAGCTTAGGCTGTTTTTGTGGGGATAGTCCCTTAAGTATTAGCAAGCAAGTAAAGACTTTATCTGCGGCCGGGCTGAATGAATAAGCACTGTTATTGCACTCCCGACCTAGGTCGGACCCTCAGTCACCTCAGTATAAACAAGAAATAGTGTATAGTTTAAGTAGGAAACACATCAATTTAACACCCTGGTTATCATTACACATCTTGAAACCCACATGGCATTTCAACAGGCTAAGAAATACGAAGAAATAAAAGTAGAATAAAATCCCTCATTTCGACCCCTCTCCTTGTACGTCAACACATAGCGGATAACCACAGCTTTTAACCTTCTGTTCATATCAAAAACATTCATAGAAATAAAGAAAAAAAAAAGGAAACATACACTTTAACACATGTCACAGTAGCTCCCACTACTTGTATCATCATATTTTGTTCATCCAATTGAACAGACTCCCAGCTTTAACCAGTCTCTGTACTGAGCTGGAAACACACTATAATGCATGGTAAACATAACAATATTGATAATCCTATCACTGAAATTGGTAGTACAGTACCCCCAACCCCCCAAAGATTAACCAATCTTATCCATTTACCATCAGTCCACGCCCATTTCCATACATCGCCTCCATTTTCCTAACCATATTTTCTTAACTTTTAACTCGATTCAGCCAATGGTTTTACTTAGTAAGCTCTATTTAACACCATATTTAATAAAATCTATCCAGAAAAGGTTTTATATTTTTTTTTTATCCATTCTTTTAACCAATGTAGTTGTTCAAAATTAACTCTAATATTTCCATTACGGACACAATCAATATATTTTCTACATTTACAATCAAATCAATACCTAGTTTGATTCAATCAAACAAAATCATCACAAAAACAGATTCTTCTGTTAAACTTAAACCATCAGTTGTGTTGATCATCTCGTTCGCCCCACGGACGTTCCGTGTTCTTTTACCTTTAACTTTTAATTCAAACATGCTGTGGTTCTACTTAATAAGCTTCAACAATTATCCCTATAATTTACATTAATTAATAGATCTTCTCTTCCCAAAAACATTTTCCTTAAATATTTCCTAATGAATAAGTAACCAATCAAATCTTTTGATCTAGTGTATATCAATACTAAGCCCTATTTTGATTTAATCGAATCAAATCCTCAAAATAATCACAAAACCACATTCTTAAACCATTAGTTGGTTCACATCCTCCTCCAGGCGTGTTGATCATCTCGTTTGCCCCATGGACATTCCGTCTTCACCAGGGTGACACTTTGCGTGCCGTAGCAATGGTCTTCCATCGCTGGTGAGGGAGGCTGTTACTAGCACGAGCCTTTGACCCCTCACGTTGTCCTCCTATTTGATTGTTGAGGCCTGTCGGTGTAGTCTAAGGTGAGAGGCTTCGACCCAGGTGTCCCACTCTCCAACCATTTTCTGATCATTACCAGATTTGCCCCTTAGATCACGATGCACCCCTACTGGAGTGAACCATCTCCTGCTTTGACCTGTGAATGAAGACCTTAAGGTTTTGTTAGTGACCGCTTGTCTTGCCGCTCGTCCCCTTTGGTTTGATCTGTGGAATCAACAACCTGAAACATTATCTCCGGATAATTTCTTGCTCACTTAATAGCACTCGGGGTCCTTTTACCCTGAAAAACACTCAACCCCTGTCCTCATGTCCACACAATATTTATACATTTGGAACGGAATTAGTTCTGTTTGATCCAATCCTTCCTGACATTCTGTAAAAGGAAAATTTTAAGTTATGCGCTGCGCAGGTGTAGCACCTTTCTGCCACACTAATAACCCAGGCCAGGACAGTTAGCCAAATTCATCCATAACCATTATTTTATTGGGCACATTTTGCCCTGTCTCCCAATCCTGCATGCTCTCTGTAAAGAGAAACAGATTTCGAGGTTATTGTCAGATAGTAAAGTACGTAGTTTCTTTTGTCTACTGTTCTCCCGTGGCCTTCGATGCCCTGGCGTTTCCTGTTGAAACAATCTTTGTTATTGGTGTGTGCGGCACACTCACAGACATCCATTTTGTTAAGCAGAAAAAATGGCTTCTTTCAGGGCTTTTATCAAATTACCCCTAGTGTTCTCCCAACATTTATTCAGTAAATGTGAACCCCTTAATAAACCATATTTGGCAATTGTTATACCATCTCCCTCTTGATGCACGACACAACTCGAGCATCAATTTAACATAACATTTAACAGTGTTTTTTATAAAGTTTGCCATCAACACTAACCCAAACGTTGTCCTTCAGACAAATTTCCTCCAGACATCTTTCTCTGCCTCTGAAACAAAAATATTACATTCTTCACTTAAAGCCACAATCTCATCTTCTTATCGAAGTATTTGAAAGGCAACGGCCCTCAGTTTCACAGCGTATTCTGCTTTTCAGGCCTGTTGTTTGGTCTCTCAAGTCAGTCATCTACAAACATTTCCAAAGTCATCAATTTTCCCTATCAGGTGAGGTCGTGCTGTGCAGACTTGGTCAATGTCAGTCAATCATTTCTCCCCCTTTGTTCACAATAATCATAAATGTGAGGGGCTCTCTTGATAATTTCATGTTGACTTAGCCAATATGTCACTTTGTTGTTTCCCTCAAATCTACAACATTTTCATTTATCTCAGCCCATGCCAGATGGTGATCTACAACTACACAATTCCAATTTACTGATCTTCAAATCTACATTATGTATGACAAAAGTATTACTACCAGACAGAGCTTGATGGCCAATCAACTTAAAGCTTGTCCCATGTTCTGTATTGTCTCTTCATCAGAATTATCAGCTTCTTTAAAATTTGTCATTTGCCTTAACCCATCTGTAATGATAAACTCATTCCAGAGGTTAATGACGCAATATACACACCAAACCTTTTCTTTATATTATTGCTAAAAGATTTAAATTTTAAATAAGATTTTAAACTTCCCATTTTCCTGTAGCTTCTACCTAATTTTACATGGTATCTTAACCACTTTCAAAGCCCGTCTGTTCATTATTCATTTGATTTTTACACAAGTCAGCTGGGTTGTTTTGTTTCATTATCATTATTTTGCTTCAGCTTGCTCTAGCAGGCAGATAACAGAAAGACAGACACAGTTACCATCCCTTCCTCCAACTCAGGCAGTCTCTCTCACTATAACAAATAATTTTTCCACCAGCCTCCTAAGGCTGTAACTTAGACAAAATTTGTATTCATTACAATAACCTTTGACCATTCACCTTTGTCATCCAGACTTTCCTTAAATCAAAAGCTGTCTTCATCTTTAGCCACCACCATGTCTAACGACCTTCAAGAGTTAAAACTATGTCATAGACCTATTAGTTCAAAATCAACACTATGATTTTCCTTGCCCATAAGGCAAACCAGTACATAAAAAGTTTTGCTACTGTCTCCACAACAACTAATGGGAATCACTTCATGGCCTCAGCTGGCTCTTAAAAGCCCACTCCTGTTAGCCCTTTATCTATAATCTCCATCAGGGTGTTTTCCCCTGGCATATTTGCAGACGCTTGTCACAATAAAAAAACAAGCCATACAACTAATTCGGTTTCTTCTGGCGAGTGGTATATATAGAGGAGCTTTGCTTTATTGGGGAGACATGCCGTGACTCGTCACCGCGTCATCTCCCCTTAACTGCATAAGGACGCTGCTGGCCTCACAGCTCCTGCTCAACCCTCATACCTGTCTCACATAACACACCTCCATTCAGGAGATGCCCAATGACTTTACGTGATCCACTCTGGCTTAGGTTGCCCCCTGTCTGGCCAAAGAAGGTCTTACCCGTCATCGAGATGGTCACTCGTGCCCACTGGTGACCGCTCTTTCCAATCACACAATCAGTTCTCTTCAACAGACCTCAGCTGTTTTCTGGAGCTTAGGTAAGGCACGTTCAAGAGTCACCAGAGCCATTCCGATTGCCTAATAGTGTTCACAGGGAGACAGGTTAATAACAACAGTATTTAATCACTTAAATCCATTAACTATCTTAAAAGCAGCAACCTAGCTACTTAGACTATACTCAGTGAATTTAGATCACAACCGTACATTCAGTGTACTTCATCTGTAGCCGGAGCCATCGGTCCTGAATGGTGGAGACTAAATGAGACAAAGTTGTTACTGGTCCTAAAATACGCTAATCAAAATGTCACCTCTATCGTTTAAGGTCTGCATTATTTTAAAGACTTCTTTAAAGTCATTCAGTTTTACTTAAATCCATTTACAAATACAAATTGCCCTCTGAACGGCAATGATTTCTTTTAACCTCTCCATGTCTATGATTTTCAACTTAAACACTGTGCTTTACTTATGACACAGGCTCAGATAACAGCTTTTAGCTGACATTGAATCAGAGAGAGACTCTGAGGCATTCAGGACTGGTACACTGCATTTTCATAAAACTTTTAACATCAGACTTTATCTACCATATTTTAACTCTAGCCCAGCTTAAGGCATCTTTGCCAGAAATTACATGTGTTTCAAATAAACATATTATTTATATTTGTCTTTTGCCCACCTCAGGGAATTTAGACATTACAAATTTCCACTCAGATTGAGTCTCTGTCGCACTGGCAGTTTCAGCCACAGCACACATCAGATTTAGATAAGCGAACTGTTTCATTACAGCCAATAGCAGACTTATCTTTTGGAAGCAAAACATCAGCTTCTAGTTCTTTCATGGTCAACTTTTCAAGCTGTTTGTTTAATCAGATGCCTTTCAACACATTTTACATTTAGCAACTGTTAATTCAGTAGCCTACTGCTTCTGCTTATTTGTTCTTACATAAAAATAATTATTCTAGTTCTCAATAACGTTTCACATTTCTCAATCTCAATTTTAATTGTCAAGTTCTCAACCATAGTTTAATATTTGACTTAAGTTTTCTCTTGGAGTTTATCAATCTCCAATTAGGATTCACACTAATTTTGACAAGGCTTCTCTGCATCTTTTGCAGTTATTATAAATCATCTTTGAGATCTGTCTCTCTATATATATACCTTTACATATTTTGCAACTCACATTTGTTGGAGTCACAAAAGGATTCACTTTAAGACTTCAATCTTTTGACCTTGTTTTTTTATCTCTTATTTCTCAGACCAAAAATTGTCACTGTCGTCATTTAAACACTGATCTATTTTCAACCCCACATTATTATCAGAAATGTGTCACGTGTTAAATGGTCCTGCTGACCACAATCAAGACACTCTCTGTCATCTGGTTGGTTCGTGTGTCAGCCTCAACTACAGCATCAGACACCTTGCAGTTTGATCACTGTGAGCTTCCAAAGGGCTTCAACTTAACTGCACACCCTTGAAGCAGTGTGTGTCCCATTCAGGAATGTAAACAGACCCACTGATAAGCAGTTCTCTGTATTCCTTTGACCATCCACCAATGGCGGATTCAATCACAATAGCCAACTCATACTCTTCATCATTATTATTGGCAGAACATAATTTCATGAGCAGCACAGAGAATGCTCAAAATATTCGAATTTGTTTTCTTTACCTTACTAATTTGGTATTATCATCAACAACACTAATTACAAGTACTGTTGCTGTTATCCCAGCTTATCTTTTACAAAACATCATCTGCAAATCTCTTCAAAATGAGATCTTCAGAGCAGAGCTGTTTACAGCATTTGCTCTCTTCTGTCTCACTATTTATTTATTTATTTATTTATTTTCCCAGACTGTTCAGTTACTCTTCATAAAGTGTAACAATTTGTACATCATTATTTTCATTACAACTGGTTTGAAGCCTTTTCCCTTCCATCACATGGTTAGTCTGCAGATTCAACTTAATATTATCATTATTGTCTCAGTCTTATCTCTACTGTTTCTCCAAAACAGATTATATTACTCAGTCCGTAAATTACACAGACAACCATTATTTTGCTACTTGCTTCAATACCCTTATTTTCTTAACATTAATAAAATAAAGCAGATATATCATCATTTCAATCATTATTTTATCAAAATCTAGAATTGTTCCCCATTCTGCTTAAAACATTCTTCATATCATGTTAATCCCTGTCAATCATACAATGCCTTATTTTATTCTAAAACTTTTCATATCATTTAAACAGTTAATTTGACTTCCATAAATTCTGTCAGACCATGTCTATTTTCATCACATATAGTTTTCTACTATATTCCTTCTCAATCTTTCCCTACATGTCAGTTCCTTCTGCATCCTCTGTTCTACATGCTAATTCTTTCTTTTCTCTACATGCCAGTTCCTTCATTATCTAACCTACATGATTGTTTGCTAACAATCCCCACACACATATCTCACACACCAACCTTTTTGTTTTTCACTTCCCTCTTCCATCAAGTCTCTCACTTACAGTTCCCTCTATTTCACACAGACAGCCTTATTGCTGCTTGCTACTTCAATCCTTATCATGTAAATTTAAGTTCTCAGACATCTAATGTCATGCATCCATTTACTGGATGAAGAAGTAAAAACTTTATTTCTCCTGGCAGTTCGACTTTTTTATCTGCCTAATCACACATGTTGAATGCAGCCATAACAACCTTTTTGTTTCTCACTGCCCTGTTCAACTGATTCTCGCACTACTTTCAGTCTAGTTGTGCTCAGTGTTCCCTCCCTTGGGAAATAATGGTATTTTCTCAGTTTTTTCAATATCTAAAACATAAATTTCCCCCCATACTTTCCTAGTTCTACAGAAAACCGGTGTATCAAATTTGGCATGCTTACTCTGAGATTTTCCCATACTGGCTGTTTTCTGTTCCCTGTGGATTTCTCTTCAACGCGCGTTTTCTCTAATCTGTTTAGGCGTCCCCAACAGACCCGATTCTTTCTTTTAACCCAAATCGGTCGGGTTGCACTATTAGTGCCCTCCTAATTAAGGTTTACCAAAAACTGTTCTGGTTCCCCCTAATTAGCCTCAGTACCTAAAAACAATTTGCTCCGTCGTGGAACAACTAATTTTCAGGGTACCTATCTGTTTGAAATCTCTTGATCTGTTACAGTTCTCACTTAATCCCAGATTATTTATCTGCTTGAAATTTCTTGTTCTGTTACAGACCTCAATTAATCTCAGATCATTTTCCCTCGTATCTGTTTGAAATTTCTTGATCTATATAGATCTCAATTAATCTCAGATTACGTACCACAGAAACAGCCTTCAGCCAATATGGTTCAATTTCACTCTTCTCCCCAATTAAACTGAATTTAATTAACTTACCCAAAAGAAAATAAATTGAACTGTCTCTTACCAGAGATGCTTCTGTTGCCACCGGGTTCTTTCAATTGATTCCAGTGGAGTTTCTCCTGGCCCTGATAGCGGTCGGCCCCTCTCTCTGAAATTTACGAGGTAGAGCTGGAACTGCTCAGTCCAGGTGGCCAAACACCGTCCGCTCTCAGGTCCAGAAGGCACTTCCAAGGAATCCCACTCTGACACCAAAATTGTTGTGGCAAAAATTCATCTCAAACAAACATCACTGCGTAAGAGACACTCAGAGTCAAATTATATAAAATAGAAGTATTTATTCTTGCAAGAATAGGAGCAGTCTAATACACAGTTGTTACCCTGTGCAGAAGAGTGACACACCCCCAGACAGACTGAACTAGCTTTTATCTTAGTTTCAAGGCCTTCTTCCCCCCAGAGCCTTCCTCCCAGTAGTTTTCCATAGACGTCACTAGTTGGCCCACTAAACTCCCCTGCACCAAATGGCCTTCTGACATCTAGGTCAGAGGTCCTTGTTCGTCTGTTCTCTGGAGTGTCTCCCCCTTCTGCCTCCCCAGGTACATAAACAGAATCTTCTCTCACTACAAGTGAGAGACACACATGTGACATTATTTGAATCATCTATATTTTACTAAAGATCAATGAATATCATTAAAATTGCCACCACAAATCCTGTGCACTTTTTACCATTTCATCACATATTAACTGTAGAACAATATTATGAGATGTGTTAATTGAATGTTTGGCTAAAGAGATGTGTCTTAAATCTAGATTTGAACTGGGAGAGTGTGTCTGAGCCCCCAACATTATCAGGAAGGTTATTATGAAGGTAAAAGAGTAGCAAAACTCGAGAGCATAAAGATGTGAATTTGAGAACTTGTACAATAAATATTCGTACTTGTACGCTAAAATTAACATACTTGTACGCTAAAATTAACACTCACAGCTCCAATGTGAAAACCTGTAAAATACAAATCTTAAGTTGAATTTAGAGATTTGCACTCGCAGATGATGTCACAAAACACTTGTCCTCGGGGACTAACATAACTTAACGCGGCTTAACGCATAGACAGTGATATTAAAAGAAATAAATAACTCCAAAAACAACATACTAATTAAAAATTGCCTACTATGTACAGTTAAGAGTTTTCCTCCCATAGAAAACTGTTAGAAAACTCTTAACTAGCTTAACGCATTAAAGGTATAGTTCACCCAAACATGAAAATTCTGTCAATATTTACTCTCCCTCATGTTGTCTCGTAAGACCTTCATTCATCATTAAGATATTTTTAATGAAATCTGATAGCTGGATCACTCCTCCATAGGCTTCTAAGGGATTGAAACTTGCCAGCCCCGAGAAGATATTAAAGATATCATTAAAATAGTCCAAGTGACTACAGTGGCTCAATCTTAAGTTTATCAAGCGACGAGAATACTTTTTGTTCGCAAAAACAAACAAAAATAACGACTTTATTTCAACTATTCATTTTCTTCTCTGTGGGCCTTGAGTCAGTTCACTAGTGTAACAGCGTAAGCTTCTGTTGTTGTGCGTCACACGCATCACACACATGACCAGCGTCGGCCAATAGTGAGCCTACGTGTGACGTAACTATCACACTACGTTAACTGACTAGAGGCCCACAGAGAAGGAAATGAATACTTGAAATAAAGTCAAAAAGTATTCTCGTCGCTTGATAAACTTAAGATTGAGCCACTGTAGTCACTTGGACTATTTTAACGATGTCTTTAATGACTTTTTGAGGCCGGCAAGTTTGAATCCCTGAAGAAGCCTATGGAGGAGTGATCCAGCTCTCAGATTTCATCAAAAATATCTTAATTCGTGTTCCGAAGATGAACGAAGGTCTTACGAGGTTGGAACAACATGAGGGTGAGTAAATACTGACAGAATTTTCATTTTTGGGTGAACTATCCCTTTAAGACAGTGGTATTAAAAGACCAAACTACCAAAAAAAAAAAGCAAATTTGTTTGCAGGATGTCACTTTATTAAGGTTGCGAGAGATACCTTTTTGGGATAGTTCTCCCTCTGTGTTTATGACAAACTATGAGTACAAATTAAGTTTTTGCAAATCACCAAACCTGCTGCCTGTGTTTTAGTAATAATGTACAGTATATCGATTTTTTTAGTTATTAAGTTAATAACTATTAGTTATTAAGCCTTAAGCATTTAGTTTGTTTTATATAAGAGGAAAACTTTAAATGTATAATTAAACGCATTATGTTCATATTCTGTGCTCATTTGGTTTTCTGTATGCTTTACTAGTATGGTGTTTACTGAGTTTGATCTTTTAATACTACTGTCTTAATGCATTAAGCCACGTTAAGCGTTGGTTTTCTCTGGGAGGAAAACGCTTAACATGTAATTAAACTCATTGCGTTCTTATTCTGGGCTAATCTTCTTTTCTGTACATAGTAGGCTTTATTAGTATGGTGTTTGCTGAATTTGATAATACAATTTATTTCTTTTAATATCACTATCTAATGCATTTAGCCACGTTACCGTTTCAGAAAATCCCAGAGGACGTGGGTTTCATGACATCATTGTGTACAAAAGAAGTCCCATTTCATTGGCTAGACGCCAACCAATAAAACTACTCCTTTGCGACTCCAAAGTGCAACTATGTTCTACAAGTTTGTACCTGTCATTGTATTTCTGTGAATGGCATTTTACACATTTGTGACTACTTGTCTGCAGCTTCAAATTCAGGATACAGGTTTGTGACTATTGTCTGCGACTGGAAATTTCAACATTCAACTTCAGATTTGTATTTTACAGGTTTTCACATTGGAGCTGTGAGTGTAAATTTAAGCATAGAACAAGTATTTATTGTACAAGTTCTCTATTCACATCTACATGCGCTGTAGTTTTGCTCCTCTTTTACCTTCATAGTCATTCCAGAATTTAGGGGTAAAATGCGAGAAATCTCCTTTAATGGACTTTGATATGCTGGGCACTACTCACTGATCTATAAGTAACTTGGGTAACTGTCACTTTACATTCGAAAATAGATTGCACAATCGATCGGACAAACCAACACAAGTTTCGAAAATGAAAATAGGGAATCGATTTTAATGGCCTTCTCTCGGAGCACGTCCAGCTCGTCACGATACGCCCGCAGCAAACGCAGAATTTCAGGCTCTGACAAACACACATAACAGCAAATTATACTTCTGTATAATGTGTCTCTTTTTACAACAAACATGTGAATTCTGCCGGTATTCAGACAGTCTCATGCATACAGATTCTGGCTACAGTTTACAATCGCCTACGTAGGGGAAATTTGTTTGACATTTCTAATCGTAAACACAGCCATGTTGAAGCCTGCAGTAATGTTTTTCATTGATGTTATGGCACTCCACTCTGCTTATTGTTTTTCAAGAATGTTGCACTCCTGTTTGTCATTGTGCACGAAACTTCACGCCAAGAAATCATCAGAAATATTGCTGGCTTGTGCGCGTCTCAAGCGCCCTCTTTACGTTCGTCCTAATGCCTGTTAGTTGTCCATGGATTTGCCTATATTTGGCGTTGAAAATGGAAACGTCTTTAGACATGGAAAATCGATTTTAATATTTGAATACTATACATTCTTACAATGAAAACATCCTAAACATTTCTGATTATTATCAATGTTGAAAACAGTTGTGCTAATTAATGTTTTTTGTGTAAACCATTGTAACATTTTAAACCATTTATTTTTCCCTCCAGGATTCATTGTTAAATAAACCCTAAACATATAAACGGTAGTTAACACTACTGTTCAAAAGTTTGGGGTCAATAAGATTTAAAAAAGGGAAAATAAAGAAACTCATATTTTTATTCAGCAAGGATGCAATAAAATGACCAAAAGAGAGAGTAAGGATATCGGTTTCAAATAAAAGCTGTTTTTTTACTTTCTATTCATCAAATAATCCTGAAAAACAAAAATATGAAGCAGCAAAACTGTTTTCAACACTGATAATCATAAATGTTTCTTGAGCATCAAATCATAATGATTTCTGAAGGATCATGTGAAGCTGTGATGCAGAAAATTCAGCTTTGACACAGGAATTAATTACATTTTACAATATATTCACATAGAAAACAGTTAACTTATTAAAATAAGATTATTTCACAATATTATTGTTTTTAATGCTGTCTTGGTGAACGTAAGAAATTTTTCAAAACATTAAAATTTGTAATAACACAATTAGTGTGTGTTTGACATTAGCGCATGTTTGAAGTTTTACTTACTAGTCATATGGTTCATAGCGTCTTAGAGATGATGATCAGGACAGAAACTGCTACGGTGCAGGGCATCAGCATGGAAGGATCTAGCAACACTACAAACCATTTGTCACAGAGCCAACAATATTATTATACAATGTCAGGTTTATTAAAAGGAAAAAATCTACAGCAGAGGGGAAATGCAGAAAAGAGAAAGAATTATACAGAAAATAATTTCATAATTAGGATAACAGAATTTGATTTTAGGTTTGCTTATTCATTTAATATTGCTCATACAGTGTCACTTACGTTTGGATGTCAAAACCTTCTTAAAAATAAATTATACAAATTAAAAATGTAAATTTGAGAAATTGAAAAATAAGAAAATGACAGATGCATGGTGATATAGGTGAAAAATATTGTTACAAAATTGATATGAAGTTATATGAGCTTCCTTGGTTCACTTGTGTTTCCTACAACTCTGGCAGCAGCTTTCTTCAGAAATGTTGAGCTTGTGGAGCTTCCCCTCTGTTTTAGAGGGGTTATTTTGTTGCTGCTGAAATCACAGAGCATTATTTGAGCAGCTAGTTTCAGCCTATTTTCAATCTCCATGTAAGTGACGTAACCGATTTACAGTACATACGTCTATGTTAAATAAATTAGCTCACTTCCAAGTAACACCTTTACTAAAACTCTCATCTACACATAAGAGGTGATTAAAAGCCCAAACTTTCATAAACAAAAACTCAACCGAGTAAAGCCCAATTTATACTTCTGCGTCGAACTTACGCCGTAGCTACGCGTGTAGTGCGCGTACCCTTCGGCGTACCCTGACGTGCACCTCTCCAAAAATGTAACAACGCGTCAATTCTACGCGGACGCAAGCGCTGTGATTGGTCTGCTCAAACCGCTCCCTCGGGTTTCACATGCTCCCTATGCGTGCGTCAACGTGGACAACTTCGCAGAAGTATAAATTAAAACCAAAGCGTAGGCTACGGCGTAGAGGCTCCAGCGTATAGGTGGATTTATACTTCTGCGTCGGACCTACGCCGGAGCCTCTACGCCGTAGCCTACGCTTTGGTTTTAATTTATACTTCTGCATCGTTGTCCGCGTTGACGCACGCAGAGGGAGCATGTGAAACCCGAGGAAGCGGTTTGAGCAGACCAATCACAGCGCTTGCGTCCGCGTAGAATAGACGCGTTGTTACATTTTTGGAGATATGCACGTCAGGGTACACCGGAGGGTACGCGCGCTACGCACAGCCTACGGCGTAGCTACGGCGTAAAGCCCAATTTATCCACCTTTTTCCTGGTTAGGGAATTTACCCATGATTCATAGCGGGTTTGAACCGGAAGCCGGTTGTCCGTTTCCGGTTCGAAGCTTTATGAAGATTAAGAAGCTTTATGAATTTTGGTTAGAAAATATGTGAAATAAGTAGGGCTGGCCCTGCCCGTGCACGACTGAAGTTGGGTTGGAAGTTATGTATACTATATGGGAGAGAATGCTAAACCATAATGAGCGTTTTCGTAATATATTGCCTATTCTGCATCTCAACGCACGCATAAGCTTGCCACAAAAAAACCCGGCAAAAGTAATGATTATGCATTAAACATTTGAATTGTTTATTAATAACTAGTGTTTTCTGTAAGTGTCAACTGCAAAGATAAATTTGATGATGCTGACTCGCCATCTTCGCAGAAGTGAATGCGCCTATATAGAGAAATGCACACTTCATACGAATTAACCTATACATAAGCAGAGAGCAGCCCATTTCTGCTAGTTTTAATTATTTTGTTTAAAAGTATACATTTCAAGCTTTCTATAGATATACTTATGTATGTGAGGCAAGTAACTTATACGCTGAGTTTCGTTGATTAATAAGACACGCTCCAGTTCACGCGCCCGCGTGTCCTGTATATCTACTATTTGTGCTTCTTATTTATTATTCCAGGCAATTTGTTGATAAAACATTGATAAAAATTAAGATACAATTTATACTAAACGAAATTCACTTTAAAGAAAGGCTTTCTACAAAACAAAACTTGATAAGTGGTCAAAATCATGTCTGAGCCATTCCAAATGTTTTCCGATATATTGGGCATCTTATGATCATATTTGACTCATCTTATGCGGTTCCCTTTTCATATAATCAACATAGATGAAATATTTTTTTTAAAAACATTATATTGTGAAACTTAAATATAAAACGTATGTTTAGTTTTTTTTGTTGTTTTTTTTTACTTATATTTAAACGTCACACTGCTCCGCTTTGCTCATGTGCTCTGGTGTGTAGCCTATAGCCTTTACATGCATGTGTGCGATCTCGAATATTAATTGCATAATACCCAGCGATCTTCGAATATTATTTTTGCTTGAAATGCCCCTCCCTACTGGTAACGTATTACACCTTTTTCGTTGGATGCTTCAGTTTTAGCGCAGCTAACCAAAAATGTCTACTCTCTGGTATTGAATGTAGCTGATACGAACCGGACATAGGCACTCTCTCCTTTTTATCTTATGCTCAAAGCACCCAGTTTCTAAAAAGTTTATCTTTTTGATTGTTAAAACAACCAACAACAGCACATGTAGAGCCTGAACTCATTCTCTCACTGCTAATACAGTACGAACCGGAAGTAGGCAACCGGAGTCGTCGTCATGGCGGCGCCCATTGTTTAGAGCAGAATAAGGTGGATACTTCTGCGTCGAACTTAAGCCCAATTCATACTTCTGCGTCGAACTTACGCCGTAGCTACGTCGTAGGCTATGCGTAGCGCGCGTACCCTTCGGCGTACCTACTCCAAAAATGTAACAACGCGTCAATTCTACGCGGACGCAAGCGCTGTGATTGGTCTATGGAACGCCAAAAGGGTCAAATTTAGCCACTAACCAAACGCGTTTCATTCTCAAAACGCCGCTTTTTACGGCGTTTAAGACGAAAAGACGCTGCAAAGTACAGCGTTCTGTGATACAAACGCCGCAAATTACGGCGTTTACAAAGCAAAAGCGCCGTCATTTTCTGCGTTTTTTTTTTATCCAGCCAATGACGCCGTTTCTGACGCCGCAGGCCATCCATAGTGCGCCGTCATTTGCGGCGCTTCTGTCTGACAAAGATGGCGTAAAAAGCGGCGTTTTGTATAATATTATAATCAGCCCCACCCTTTTCTTCAAAGTTCAGCCCATCTAATGAAGTAGATTGAAAGACATATGTAGTAGATTGTCGATCTGAATGACGATCCTCTTAAGGCTTCTGTTTTTCTAATGTTGTTAGGACTGTGTTTGGACTGTTATCGTGTCATATTTTTATTTCTTCATTGGGCACGTGCAGGCCTATCCCCCTTTTTCCTTTATCATATGTGGGTATATACAGTATGATTGTAGACTCTCTTTACATTCATGCTGTGAAATACATTAGATTACCAAGCAAATATTATATCTTCAGTAGGGCATTGGTCTGCGTGCATGGAGAGCGGTGTCGTTTTGCTCTTAGTGACAGGGGTTCGACTCCAAGGTCCGACCGTATTTTTATTTCCGCTTCGTTTCTTTTGTATTGGTCTGTTGGTGTATGTCTTTTAAATTTCGGAAGACTAACCGATAGCTGACAACATTGAGTAGCAGGCTGTAGGCTACTTAAGGAAATGACAGCAGCAACTGTTTTAAGTCCGTGTGGCTGCTGTGGGTCCTTTTATTGCTGATTATAATGATTTAGATGGGCCAATGTATATGCTTCACGATATAGTCCATTTCGCTTTTTAAGATAATAAGACTATTATGCTGCCCATTGATCGAATGCGAGACTCCGGTTCCTTTTACTGATGTTTATTAACACCGTAGAACTAAAAGTTCAGATAAACAAACAAAAGACAACATAAAACATTGCATGGATCACATGGCTTCGCACTGAAGCTAAAGAATACAGAAAAATACTGACCACTTTAGCCTGCTTCTCAACCAACGGCAGAGTCATTCCCCAGAAGCAATCTTCAGAGTCAAAATACGATTCTCCAACTTGCACACAATTATAGCAAAAAACCATGCAAAAATGAAGTAACAATAAAGAAATAACATCACCGACACATGTGCGCGTTTACCTCTTGTCTGTAGCTCACTGCGCAACAGATCTTCCTTCCGGTTTTACTCATGTCAAAATAAAAGTACGTATTTTAAAATAAATACAGAAAAAACACGGCTGCATTTACACTCCCACCATCACACATTGTGTGATTCACATTGCAACATTGTTAACAGAATCTTGTAAAACATTTATGTAAACACACATATCCCTTCAGTATAAACAAAACAATGATATTGAAGAACTAACCTACTTACTCAGCCTCAAGCAATAATACTATTTTGTGTATTGACCTTTCTAAGTAAAGTGGCTTATTTGAGCGTGTGCCCTTACTGTCTAGTGTTGTGTCACTAAGTAACAGCTTGAGTTTCCTGACTCTTCCGTCAACTCCTTGGAAGACTTCAACTACCTTCGCCATCTTCCACTGATTTCTTGGTGAGCCATCATCTTGCAACAGGACAATGTCATTCACTTTAGCATTTCACCTTTCCTTGTTCCATTTGCTCCTCTGCTGCAGATTCAGCAAATACTCCTTTCTCCACCTGGTCCAAAATTCATTGGACAAGAACTGTACTCTCTTCCATCTTTTTCGAAGATAGAGATCTTCCCTTACAAACTCGCCTGGTGGTGGTGCGATTATTGACGATTTCATTGTCAATATGTGGTTTGGAGTTAGGGGTTCAGGTCCTAATGGATCATTGAGATGTTCTGTGGTCAATGGTCGACTATTCACTATAGCCATCACTTCGTACAGGAATGTTCTTAATGAAGTGCTGTCTAATCTTCCAGCAGACTGGTCTAGGATAGATGTGAGGACACTTCTCACGGTCCGAATCTGCCTCTCCCAGACGCCGCCCATGTGACTGGAAGCAGGTGGATTCATGACAAAGTTGCATCCTAGCTCTTTCACACGTTCTCGCTCCATCCCTTTCATTAATTCTTGGAATTCATTGTGTGCTCCCACAAAATTTGTGCCTTGATCACTTTGAAGCTGGCTTACATTGCCTCTTATGGCAATAAAACAGCGCAACGCATTCAGGAAGGCATCAGTGGAAAGGTCATCCAGTACCTCAATGTGGATGGCACGTGAACACATGCAGGTGAATAGAAGCCCATATCTCTTCAGGTCTTTTCTTCCATCTTTAACATAAAATGGTCCGAAGCAGTCCATACCACTATAGGTAAATGGAGGGGTAGCTTCCGTCCTCTCTGGTGGAAGGTCGGCCATTTTTTGTTCTTGATTACACTTTCTGAGCTTCCTGCATTTGATGCACTTGAAAATGAGTGATGAAACTTCACTACTACACCCCAAGATCCAAATCCCACTGGAGCGCAGTTCATTGATGGTCATACCACGACCCTGATGCTTCACCTTCTCATGATAGTGCTTTATCAACAATCGAGACACATGATGTCCTTTGGGGAGGATAGCTGGGTGTTTGACATGAGGGTGGAGTGTTGCTTGTGTCAATCTACCTCCCACCCTCAGGATATCTTGGCTGTCCATGAAAGGGTTCAACTTGTGCAGTTCGGTTGACTTGCTCTTTTGTACCTCTTTCTTTTGTTTAAGAGCCTTGATGTCACCCCTGAATGCTTCTTCTTGAACTGCATGGATTATGAATTGTTCAGCATCCATTCTTTCTTCAAGTGTCGTAACTTCATTGGATCTTGTTTTAAGACCTTTCACCTCCTTTGCAAGGCGCTTAAGTCTTGCTACTGCTCTTACGCCTCTCTTCCAATCTGAAAACTTCTGAAGTCGGTCTGTTAGGGACCTTTCCTCATTTGCTTTCGTTGTGTGAACTTGTGCTCTTTTGACTTCTGGGTCGTCCTCATGGAGTTCTTTCAGCTTAATTTCTTCTTCCTTAGGAAAGTCCTTTTGCCACAAGAAACTAGGTCCCGTGAACCAGTTAGACTCTACAAGCTCCTTTGCCATGAGTCCACGAGAGGCATGGTCAGCCGGGTTATTTTCTGAGGCAACATATTGCCACTGACTTGGTTTCGTGCTCGATTTGATCTGCTGGATCCGATTGGCTACGAATACATGAAATCGCCTTTCATCATTGTTAATGTAACCAAGGACGACCTTGGAATCGGTCCAAAAGTATTCCTGTAGATCTTTGATCTCCATTTCTCTCTTTAGCAGATCACTTGTCCTTGCGGCCACGACCGCAGCTGAGAGTTCCAGCCTTGGGATTGTTGTTACCTTAGTAGGTGCAACCCTTGCCTTCCCCATAACAAGGGCACAATGGACTTCTCCAGACTTCGAAACAACCCTAAGATAAGAACACATTCCATAACCAGAAACACTGGCATCGGAAAAATGGTGAAGTTCACACTGCTGAACATCCTTGGCTGCCAATGGTATGTAGTGCCGTGGTATCTCTACCGAAGAAAGATTATGAAGGTCTAGGAGCCATGCTTCCCAACGCGGCCTGAGGTCGTCAGGAAGTGGCTCATCCCATCCTACCTTGTCTTGGCACATCCTTTGTAGAATCTGTTTACCTTTCAAAATGATAGGTGCCACAAATCCAAGAGGATCAAAAATTGAGGCCACTGTAGACAGTATTCCTCTTCTGGTAAAAGGATGCTCTTTTACCCTCACTCTGAACTGGAACTTATCTGAGCTAATGCACCATTGGACCCCTAGAGCCCGTTCCATCTTGTGCTCACCCAAGGCCATGTCCAGGTCAGCTGCAACTTCTGCAAGTTCTTGCTTTGGGATTGTGGCAAGAACCTTCTTGTTGTTGGTAATGAATTTGTGTAAGCGGAGTTTACCGGTGTTGCAGAGGTCTCTTGCCTCTCTAACAAGCTCAATAACTTCTTCACTGTCCAAACTTGTTAATCCATCGTCAACATAAAAGTTGCGCTGTATAAACCTCACTGTAGCTTCACTAAACTTGCCTTTTCCTTCTGCAGCCAGGTGTTTGAGCCCAAAGTTTGCGCATCCAGGTGACAATGCAGCACCAAACAAGTGCACCCTCATGCGGAACACTGACGGTGGAGCTTCCATATTGCCTCTTTCCCACCACAGAAATCTGAGGTAGTCTTGGTCCCTTGGTGCAACATGAAATTGATGGAACATCCGCTCTACATCACACATGATGGCTACTTGTCCCTTGCGGAAACGGCACAAGACCCCTACAAGGGTATTTGTAAGGTCTGGCCCGGTGAGTAGATGCTCATTCAGTGATGTATTCTGAAACTTAGCTGAGCAATCAAATACCACGCGAATCTTTCCTGGCTTTTGGGGGTGGTAGACCCCATGATGAGGGATATACCAAGTGGTCTGATTGGTTACCTCTGGCTCTGGAACCTTTTCAGCATCACCTCTGGCTATTAGGTCTTCCATAAAGGCCACATAATCCTTGTGATATTGATTATCTTTCTTGAGACGTTTTCCCAGACATCTGAGTCTATGTTCTGCACACACTTTATTATTTGGCAGACTTGGCCTCTCTTCCTTGAAAGGCAATGGCATTTCGTAATGTCCATTTGCCTTTTGCTTGATTCCTTCTTTCAGCGTCACCAAGAACTTAATATCTTCTTGTGACATTAGAACTTCACTGAACTTCTCAGTAAAGTCTGACTCAAAGACCTTGAGTATATCTGCTGGAGTGATCATCTCCTTGACTTGAGTTCTATAAACAAAATGGACCTCAGACTTGAGTTCAGTGGAGGGCTTGGTAGCTGGCTGAACTTTCTTTATGATGATACGGTGGCTCACACCGATTTCATCCTCAAGATCATAATCAACTTCAGTGTTGCTGTAGCCGACAATGCTCCAACCCAACACAGACCTTTGGGCATATGGCTGATTTTCATTGCCCATGATGACATCTCTGGGAAGTAAGGCTTGTGGACAGTTGTAGCCGATCAACAATCCTACTTCACAGTCGAGCTCAGGAGACATTTCACCTGCCAAATGTTCTAAGTGAGGCCAGGACCTTGCAGTTGTGCTTGTGGGTATATGCGATCTGTTTGCTGGTATGTAATCTCTGGTATAGGTTGTTGGGAGTTTGATTTTAATGTCAGAGCTGATGCCTCTTACCTGTAGTCCTTGCACCTTTTGGCTATTAACCACTTTTGTTTTTGATGTTATCGTGGACACTATGAGTTTTACTGGCTCTTTCTTGGCATCCAATGTTACAGCTGCATCCTTCAGGATGAAGGTTGTGTCACTCTGACTATCAAGTAAAGCATACACTAAAACTTCCTTGTCTGGTTCAGTTGTCGTAGAGACATAGACTGGAACAATAGATGAAGTATGGGTGCTGCTCTTCTCTTGAACAACTCGGTTAGAGGTAGCTTGCTGTATTTCAATTGATTCAGACTGTTGATTCTCGTCTCCTTGTACTTGGTTTTTCTTCCCACGATCTTGATGTAGGCAAGTAGGGTGGCATTTTCCACATAAGTCACACACACTCCTAGATGTACAAGCTCTGGAGTTATGGCCAATCCTAAGGCAGCCAAAACATAATTTCTCCAGTTGTACAAACTTAACTCTTTCTTCAACTGGTTTTTCCCTAAGCTTGAAACACCTATGGAGAGTATGGCCTTTCTTCTGGCAAAACATGCATGTGATGCTTGTTTTCTCACTTGTATTAGTGGTGAAAGTCTTAGCACTTAAGTTTTGATTTCGTTGATACTTGAACTGTTGAAAAATTAGATGTAAATATAAATCTCTTTGATTGCCTTAGCTTAACCTTTGAATACTGCTCACCAAACACTACAGTATCATAATACCACACTTCAATAAATGAGTAATAAAAAGCAATTAAAGTGTAAAAAATAATTAAAACTCTTGCCACAGTATAAATATGAAACTCACTTGTATGAACAATACTTTGTTATTAACTTAAAAATCTTAGATTCAACTGGGAGAATGTTCAATTTACTTATATACTTAGTTTTTTGTTTCTTACTAGAAAATCAATTGCAGGGAAAAAAAAAAGAATGTCCACTGCTGCTCTAAGAAAAAAACACAAAATAAATGTCCGTGGGCTATAATGGCAGTACTTGCGCTACTTTAAAGACACTCTTCTCGACGTGCTTCCTTGTGTAGCCTTGTCCGCTTGCCCCTTGGATTCACACGAACAGTTCACGTGGACTCTCCTTTACCGCATGTGGCCTGCAACTAGTTCGTCTTCATCCGCTCGGAGTCTTCACCGACGCAGAAGTGTTCTACTATGCCGCCCATTGATCGAATGCAAGACTCCGGTTCCTTTTACTGATGTTTATTAACACCGTAGAACTAAAAGTTCAGATAAACAAACAAAAGACAACATAAAACATTGCAATCATTGCATGGATCACATGGCTTCGCACTGAAGCTAAAGAATACAGAAAAATACTGACCACTTTAGCCTGCTTCTCAACCAACGGCAGAGTCATTCCCCAGAAGCAATCTTCAGAGTCAAAATACGATTCTCCAACTTGCACACAATTATAGCAAAAAACCATGCAAAAATGAAGTAACAATAAAGAAATAACTAGAAGATAACATCACCGACACATGTGCGCGTTTACCTCTTGTCTGTAGCTCACTGCGCAACAGATCTTCCTTCCGGTTTTACTCATGTCAAAATAAAAGTACGTATTTTAAAATAAATACAGAAAAAACACGGCTGCATTTACAACTATTTTAGCAGTTCACAGGATACACAGGTAGAGCCTTCCTAAACAATTGAACTATTAAAACAAGAGATGACGCCAGCCCAAGCGAGGACCACCGCTGCTCTTGGCCATCATGCAAGACTGTAATATATTTCACATATAAATTATTTATTATCACGCTGCCATTGCCTTCAAATAGACATTAATATTGTTAATAGTGAATAATATATTTTGTACTACCTTGTTCATTCTGATGTCATATAATATAACGATTTTATGGGGTTTTTTTTGTAACACTAAATTATTCATTTTCTGTAGAATCAGAATTTCTGCCTCAGTAAAAATACACAGGAAAACTGTAAATATATTCTCGTATTATAATAGTATAATACATGCCCTATTTTTATGGACTGTAAATAATAAGTTGTGAGATTCCTGTATTTCCATAATGGCTAATGCTACATATTTTATTAGGTTTTCTTTTAAATGTGTATTTTTGAAAATAATTATATTGTATTTTTCTAAAATAAAATCTTGTAAAAGTTTTTCTTTTTTTAATTTTTTTTAAATAAATATATCTTGAAGCAGCGGGATCTGCGGACGTCTCGTTCAAGCCATAAAAATAAAAATGTATTAATAGACGGGGACCATTCCTTGGTCTGGTTATAGGCAGACTAGTAAAATAGCCTAAAAAATCCATAACGGTTTTCTAACAGTTGGTTTTGTCCATTTTTGATTCATTATTTTAAACATTACAAATTAAAACGTTTTTAATTTGTAATGTTAAGCCACTGTACACGGACTTAAAACAGTTGCTGCTGTCATTTCCTTAATAAGTAGCCTACAGCCTGCTACTCAATGTTGTCAGCTATCGGTTAGTCTTCCGAAATTTAATAGACATACCCCAACAGACCAATACAAAAGAAACAAAGCCGAAATAAAAATACGGTCGGACCTTGGAGTCGAACCCGTCACTAAGAGCAAAACGACACTGATCTCCATGCACGCAGACCAATGCCCTACTGAAGATATAATATTTGCTTGGTAATTAATGTATTTCACAGCATGAATGTAAAGAGAGTCTACAATCATACTGTGTATACCCACATATGATAAAGGTTAAAGGGGGATAGGCCTGCACGTGCCCAATGAAGAAATAAAAATATGACACGATAACAGTCCAAACACAGTTCTAACAACATTAGAAAAACAGAAGCCTTAAGAGGATCACCATTCAGATCGACAATCTACTACATATGTCTTTCCATCTACTTCATTAGATGGGCTGAACTTTGAAGAAAAGGGTGGGGATGATTATAATATTATACAAAACGCCACTTTTTACGCCGTCTTTGTCAGACAGAAGCGCCGCAAATGACGGCGCACTATGGATGGCCTGCGGCGTCAGAAACGGCGTCATTGGCTGGATAAAAAAACGCCGAAAATGACGGCGCTTTTGCTTTGTAAACGCCGTAATTTGCGGCGTTTGTATCACAGAACGCCGTACTTTGCGGCGTCTTTTCGTCTTAAACGCCGTAAAAAGCGGCGTTTTGAGAATGAAACGCGTTTGGTTAGTGGCGAAATTTGACCCTTTTGGCGTTCCATATTGGTCTGCTCAAACCGCTCCCTCGGGTTTCACATGCTGCCTCTGCGTGCGTCAACGCGGACAACGACGCAGAAGTATAAATTAAAACCAAAGCGTAGTCTACGGCGTAGAGGCTCCGGTCTAGGTCCGACGCAGAAGTATAAATCAGCCTTTACGCCGTAGCTACGTCGTAGGCTGTGCGTAGCACGTGTACCCTTCGGCGTACCCTGACGTGCACCTCTCCAAAAATGTAACAACGCGTCAATTCTACGCGGACGCAAGCGCTGTGATTGGTCTGCTCAAACCGCTCCCTCGGGTTTCACATGCTCCCTCTGCGTGCGTCAACGCGGACAACGACGCAGAAGTATAAATTAAAACCAAAGCGTAGTCTACGGCGTAGAGGCTCCGGCCCGACGCAGAAGCATAAATCAGCCTTAAGTTGGACGCAGAAGTATAAATTGGGCTTTAATTGGGCTTATGTCCGACGCAGAAGTATAAATCAGCCTTTAACGTTAACGTTAGCGTAACCTCTTCTGAAAACGGTTGAGATGCTAACGGACTTTTTCCGAAGACACTAAACCATGTCTATAAAGTAAATATTCAACAAAAGCGTGTCAATTACAAGTAAGAGAAGTGTCAAGAACAGTTGTGTGTACATTATTTGTGTGCTCTTAGAGACTAATCTTACCTGAAAGCATTGAAAACAACAGCGAGAGAGGGAGTTTTGCTGCTTGTCAGTCGCAGTGGTCCCGCGCCGTTTCCATGGCAACTCTGCGCCACTCCAGTGTTTGAAAGCGACTCGAAAGTTCACGCGCACGGCCATTGATTAAACCCATAGATTAAACCACGTCAAAAGCATGCAGCATTTACAAATATAAGTATCTCGAATTAGAACATTACTTTAATAATTTAATATTTATGAGATTTTTATTTATTTAAAACTAATTTTGGAGATCTATGACCCTTTAATATGTGCAATGGCCTATGCATTTTTAGATATTAGTTATTTTTTGCTAAAGCCTAGCCTACTTCTGGTAAGTGTTAAATGCTTTCCCCCGGGCTTAAGTAAAAATCTGTCTTTGAAAAATAGTAGGCCTAGTATGATTTAATTAAATGCATTTATGGTGAGACTACTACATTTTCATGTCAATCTGTTCATTTTGACCACGAACCGTCACTTTAATTCAGCGCGTGCAGCACAGCCGAGCATGTCTGAGACTGAGAGTTTTAAATTGTGCAGCCTACAGCTCTACTACGTCTAAAAAGACCATTTCTCATATCACATCCTTTATCAAAATGGTTAATTATAAAAGACATGTTGTTTGAATGCAAAGAGATGGACCCGTGCAAACACCGGCCTCCCGTATAGTGGGCCGACCCAAAGCCGCTGTAACGGAGCTGGGGAATAGATAAACTGACTAACAGGAGTTCTGCCTATGCCTGGCCGATACCTCTGCGGTGTTATAGGGAGGGAGGCCGACGCTCGATGTTTGGCCGACGTCGGCCAGACCTACGTGTGCTATCTGGGATAGATTGTTGAAAACTTTAAAGAAAAAAAAAAACATTATGAAATCTCTTAAATCTCATTTATATGAAAATATTCAATCAGCATTTTTGTCCATGTTGGGTTATGGTGGGGCTTTCCATAGCCATAATGATTTTTGTATTCTATCCCGTACACCTAAACACGATCATCACAGAAAATATCTCGGTTACGTTTGTAACCCTCATTCCCTGAGTAGGGAACGGAGACGTTATGTTGTGACGACGAATGGGGTTTTCGCTTAGAAAGCCTATCCACTTCAAGAATATAAAACAAGCCAATGGCAAGAAAATGCCATGGGTCTGCGGAATTTGCATAGCGTAACTCCGCCCCACCTCGTGGGTGTATAAGGAAGGACGCTGGCAACATGCAATTATGTTTTCGCTCCGGAGCCAAGAGTATTCTTCACTTCACCATTCTGAGATCATCTCTCTTCACTCTTAAAGATGAGCTTCACTCCAGGTGTTGGTTTGACAGGGATTCCCGTGAGAATCACATTGCCTGCTGATCTGTGCAGTGATTTGCCAGTCGTGCGTTTCTGCCTGGTCGCTTCAGTATCTGCAGAGTTTTCCCTCTCACAAAAGAGCTTGCACGTGGCACGTCTTTTTAAAGATGTCACGCCCGTGCACTTCTGGTTGCGGTCAGATTGTTTCTGAATTTGATGGGCACAAACGCTGCCTTGCGTGTTTGGGCTTAGATCACGCTAAGGCAGCGTTTGTGGATGGCTCATGTTCTCGAGCGGGAACATGACCATCGTGACACTGCGGTCGAGATGTGATGACCTCACAAGAGCGAGAGTCCCCTCATCCACATCCCGATCTACCCCCTCCACAAGAGGTGGTACTTCGGCTGGTGGCCATGGTGACCTGATGGTGATGGTGTGGAACAAAGCACCGATGACAATACCTCGGTCCACACCCCCCATTGCGTGCCGCACCCCGCGAGCGTCCCGATCAAGTGCACTGGACCGGCTTTGACGCTCCCCGTGTTTCTTTAGGCGCTCCAGACGAGGAAACTGTCCATTGCTGCATCAGAAGGTGGGCTCGGGTCCGCAGGAGATGATTCGGTTGTGCTGCCGCCTTCGGGCGTGCCAGCATTGTCCGAGTCAGATCCCGATATGACAGCAATGCTTTCCCAGGCAGCCACGAGCATCAGGATAGAGTGGAACCCTCTGCCCTGTCCCGAGCTGGATGATTGGTTTTTGGGTGCTGCGAGTGCTGATCCACGTCAGCGCTCGCCCCCAATACCATTCTTCCCGAAAGTGCATGAGGAGGTCACGAGGTCCTGGAAGGCTCCCTCGTCTTCCCATGATCGCTCGGCGACCTCCTCCACCTCTCCTCCCCTTGTTGGGGCCACGGCCAAAGAGTAAACTGGGGTTCGCCCGGTGGAACGTTCTGTTGCGATGCAGTTGTGTCCTCAGAGTGCTTCCTCCTGTGGTGACCCAAAGCACCCCTCCAAACCTGTAGGTTTTCGGCGACTCTCGTCGTGAAGTCCTATAGAGCTGCGGGGCAGGACGCCGCCTCTTTGCATGCCATGCTGCAGGTTTATCAGGCATGGATGCTCAGGGACATGTAAGAGGGCGGGACAGACCGAGGGCTCTTCGATGAGCTGCATGCCGCCATCGACCTCGCTCTCTTGGCGACGAAGGTGGCCGCAGGCTTCCTGGGTCAGGTGATGTCCATTAACTTGAACCAGGAGAGACATTTATGGATCAACCTGGCCGATATGAGAGATGCCGAGCGAACCCATTTCCTCGACACTCCCATATCCCATGCTGGCCTCTTCAGGGGAGTGGTCGAGGACTTCGCCCAATAGTTCTCCACCGGCCAGAAGCAGACCGAGGCTCTGAAACATATTCTGCCCCGACGGCTTGCTGCTGCCTCCACCCAGCTGTCGGCACAGAATCCTCAGCCTGCTCGCCACCGAGGACGCCCTCCTGTGGCTCCCGCCCCCTCCCGCTCGGCCCCAGCAGCAGCCTTCAGCCCAAAGGCGTCCCAGCCCGCTCCGGCCCCGCTAAACGCCAGGTTAAGCGGCGCCCCTAAAGGATGCCTACTTTCAGGTCTCCATTCTTCCTCGACACAGACCGTTTCTATGGTTTGCTTTCAAGGGGCGGGCATACCAGTACGTGGTTCTCCCATTCGGGTTAGCCCTGTCTCCTCGCGTCTTCACGAAAGTCGTTGAGGCAGCCCTTGTTCGTATCCTGAACTCTCGATGACTGGCTGATCCTAGCTTGAGACCAGGTGTGCGAACACAGAGACCTGGTGCTCCAACACCTTGCCCGTCTGGGCCTTCAGGTCAACTGGGAAAAGAGCAAACTCTCCCCCGTGCAGAGGATCTCTTTTCTCGGTTTGGAAATCGACTCGGCCGCTATGTGCGCGCAGTTTACGAGCGAGCGCATGCAGTCCCTGCTGACTTGCCCGAGACAGTTTGAGGGCAAGAGTGCGGTTCCACTGATGTTATTTCAGAGGTTCCTGGGGCATATGGCATCTGAAGCCGCAGCTACGCTGCTCTGATTACTTTTATATGAGGCCGCTTCAGCTCTGCACTGCTTCCGTGCATTGCTCAAGAACCAGCACGTGCTAGCCCGCTCCGACAATAGCGCAACAGTATCGTACATCAACCGACAAGGTGGTCTATGCTCCCACCGTATGTCGCAACTGGCCCGCCACCACCTCCTATGTAGTCAGAAGTATCTGAGGGTTGCTTTGAGCCATTTATATTCCAGGAGACCTGAATTGTGCAGCCGACAAGCTCTCACGGCTTCAGCCTCTTCCTGGAGAATGGAGACTCCATCCCCAGTCGGTTCAGTTGATTTGGGAAAAGTTTGGCGACGCACAGGTAGATCTGTTTGCCTCCCACGACTCTTCCCATTGCAGCCAGTTTTATTTCCTGTCCGAGGGCACACTCTGCACGGATGCACTGGCGCACAGCTGGCCACGGGGCCTCCGCAAGTATGCGTTTCCCCCAGTGAGCCTTCTTGCACAGACCCTTTGCAAGATCAGGGAGGATGAGAAGCAGGTCACTTTGGTTGCGCCTCATTGGCCCACCCGGACCTGGTTCTCCGAACTAGTACTCCAAGCGACGGCACCTCCCTGGCCAATTCCTCTGAGGAAGGACCTCCTTTCTCAGAGACGGGGCACCCTCTGGCACCCTCGTCCCAATCTTTAGAACCTCTAAGTGTGGTGCCTGGCCGGGACGAGCTAGGTTTGAGTACCCTACCACCTCTGGTGGTGGCTACAATCACTTCCACTAGAAGTGGAGCCTCTTCATCACCTGGTACTCTTCTCGCTGAGAAGACCCCAGAAAATGCCCGATCAGTGTAATGCCTTTCTTCCTGCAAGAAGGGTTGGAGCGAAGGCTGTCTCCCCCCACCCTCAAAGTGTATCATGACACAGTTGAAGGTAAGTCCTTGGGGAAGCATGACCTGGTCATCAGGTTCCTGAGGGGAGCGAGGAGATTAAATCCTTCTCGCTCTCCCCTCATACCCTCTTGGGACCTCGCAGTGGTCTTATCTGCCCTGTAGAGAGCTCCCTTTGAGACTTTTCAATCATCTAAGCCTAAGATCCTGTCTATGAAGACAGTACTCCTGTTTGCATTGGCCTCCATCAAGAGGATAGAGGACCTGCAGGGATTTTCGGTTGACGAAGCGTGCCTGGAATTAGGGCTGGCTGACTCTCAAGTGATCCGAGACCCCGGCTTGGATGCGTGCCCAAAGTTCCCACCACTCCCTTTCGAGACCAGGTGGTGAACCTGCAAGCGCTGCCCCTGGAGGAGGCAGACCGAGCCTTGGCACTGCTCTGTCCAGCACGCATCCTCCATGCTTACGTAGACAGAACGCAGTGTTTCAGGACCTCAGACCAGCTCTTTGTCTGTTATGGTGGGAAGCTGAAGGGAAAGGCTCTCTCCAAGCAAATGTTGTCTAACTGGATAGTGGACACCATTGCTTTGGCATACAAGCAGCAAGGTAAACCATGCCCCCTTGGTGTGAAGGACCACTCCACTCGGAGTGTGGCTTCCTCTCGGGCTCTAGCGCATGGCACCTCGCTAACAGACATCTGCAGAGCTGCAGGCTGGGCCACACCCAACACATTCGCAAGATTCTACAATCTCCGAGTGGAGCCAGTGTCATCTCAGGTACCTGCCCCCACTCTCCTCAGGTGAGTTTCCAGAGAAGCCCTGAATTCCTCCAGTACTGCTCACATCAATGCCAGAGTCTATGCCTGTGGCAGCTTTCGCATTGGCTAGGTGCCTCCATGTGCATGGTTCCCCCCATGGGAGCCCCCCATGTGTGTATTTCCACTGTAAGCCTCTCTGAGCACTTGTCTTTCCCAAGGAAAGCCACCTTGCCACCCCGGGAGTTATCCCCTCTCGGGCCATATGTTTATTCCTAAGACCTCCCTTCGGTTAGGCATTGTGTTGGATATCTCCACTGAGATATGCTTCCCAGTGTACCTTGGTATTCCTTCGTCCGTGCTAGTCTCACGACAGGGAGCTCAGACTTACGCAGGGCACTGGAAGACAGCCGAGGTGGCGTGATTAGACTAGGAACCCCATTCGTCATCAGGACATAACTCGGAGTGACTATGAAAGGGAACGTCTCGGTTACATATGTAACCCTCGTTCCCTGAGAAGGGAACGGAGACAATACGTCTCCCTGCCACTTCCGCTGTACTGCGGGAACGCCTGAGTTCAGTCTCGGCTCCTCAGCATTAAAACATAACTGCATGTTGCCAGCGTCCTTCCTTATATACCCACGAGGTGGGGCGGAGTTACACTATGCAAATTCTCCAGACCCATGGCATTCTTACCATTGGGTCATTTTATATTCTCGAAGTGGATTGGCTTTCTAAGCGAAAACCCATTCGACGTCAAGATGTAATGTCTCCGTTCCCTACTCAGGGAATGAGGGTTACATACGTAACTGAGATGTTTTCTGGGATGGTCATGTTTAGGTGAACGGGATAGAATATGCAGTTACAGTACAAAAATTATTATGGCTATGGAAAAGATGTGGTGGCTATTAGAAGGACCTTATAATCAGCTTAACAATGGTGACCGCATGAGGCTTCACACTTTTTAAATGTTTTCAGTGTGTCAGCTCTCTCTGAAGATAGGCCTATGTGGTGATTTTTCTTACAGATACAACTCAAGGAATTATTGAACATTTCACATGGGTGAGATGACTTATGTAAAATAATTCGAAATTTGAAGTGTCACATCACCTGATAAATAAAAAATATACTTTAATTTAAAGTCTTAATAAAAACAAAACATTCGCACTGTCTCATCTTGGACGCTAAACCCACCTGAAACACTCTAGGATCTTTTGTATTTCAATTATTGCATTTTTGTAAACCCCATTCATACGATGTATGGGCAACTATATGTTAGGAGCTACTTCAACTCTCTAAAAATGTAAGATGATTTTTTTATTTATCTAAACTAAAATAATTGGTTCAGTAGATTTTTAGTAAGATATTTATTTTATAATGATTGCATTTATATTCTTTTAAAGAAGCAGAATGTTTTTTCAACTGCAGGTAGTGTGAAATCTTTTGAAATATACGTGTGTGTGTGTGTGTTTCATACTCATGATACGTTAAATTTTTAATTTCATTATTAGAAAACCTCTTTTTATCACTTCCACTATCCCCAGCAATTCCCCTGTGCTGGGTGAGAGGGAGCTGCATGTGACACAACCTGATGTCAGAGCTCAAAAATAACCCTCATGACTTTCATTGTGTCAAAGTTCAAAGATTAATCAATAGACATTCTACTCTGTGACCATGCACATTAGCCATTTTCATCCCCGGAGGATACCCAAGGTCATCACTAGGGCACGGGGTAAGGTCATCGCTAGGGCAAGGGGAGGGGTAAGGTCAAGAGGTTAATCAATTATACGGTCATCAATCATTTTGACACATGGGATATCATAATCACTGCTAGCCGCAAAGAAAAAAAAATCCTCAGATATATCCCCATTATTTTACAGTTGGATACCTGCATCACACGGAACTTTCTTTCACACATCTGTCCACTTTCAGGTCGACTCAGAGAGATGGAGAATCTAGAGCCATCTTCCCTGTACCAGAAGCACACCTGTCAACAGGAAAAATGTGAGTCGCACGTGATAGAACGCTTTGTCATTCTGTCATTCGCTGTGACACCTGAAACTAACAGACTGATGAGTGATCATTTGATTTGACCGCACTATGACCAGCACAAATAAATCTGTTTCATCCATCAGGACTAATTCAATACAGACACATAATGGCAGTGTTTAATCAGTGATCCGGAGAATAATTATGCAAATTTTTGTATAAGCATTGCAATAGATCTGTGCAGCAGTGTTATTTTAGTATCAGTGATATATTATTACAGTTTTCTTTATTTTTTTCTTTTTATATTTTCTGTTCTGTTTTTGTTGCATGGTTGTCATTTTTATTAGTTTTGGGTTTTAAAAAAAAATATACGTCTACATTTTTTTTAAAATTAATTTTGTATTTCAGTATGCATCTAAATCGAACTAAATGAAAATGAGAAATGTTGCCTTGACAAATAGCTGAAATAAAATACGTTTTTTTAAAAATATTTTTTATTTTCATTTTGATAAGTTGTAGTAATTTTGTAATATTTATAATTAAAAAAAAAAGTCTATAGTTTTTTGATAATTACCATTTAAGTTTAAGATATTTTAGTACATCAAGTTCAACTGAATGAATATGAGAAATGCTGTCTTGGCAGCTAGCTGAAATAAAAGTTTAAGGTTTTAATATTTTATTTTTATTTCAGTTATTTCAAGTAACTAAAGTTGTTTTATGAATTTAGTTTTGGTTTTAGTTAACTATAATATTCCTGCTTTGCCGTTAATGACTTAATTACATGGACAGATTTTAAGAAATGATTTGATCGCTGACCTTCTATTAATTTGGCTTTATTATACACAATATTTTTTTTAAAAAATTGTCTGTCCCCATGCCACTGATTAATCCCCATACAAGTCATTTTTTCTGCATAAATGTTTAATAAATAAATAAATAACCGTAAACTTAATCTCTATTAACTTAAAATTACAGAAGAATGGGCTAAACCATTTAGCTTTAAGTCAAATTTAAAAATGTGCCTCAATTTATAAAGCTAATCTATTTTTTGGCTATAAAGGTTTCTTAACCCTTAACCACAAATATGAGAAATAAAAATATCAAAGCTTTCCTTTGAGAACACAGACAATTAAATTACACATAATCTGTGATGCAAAATGCAATATTATCCGAAAAATGATCCGTGCCATCCTTAATGGCAGGAGTGAAGAGCACATCCACACTCAGATTCACGATGGACCAGCTACATATGTTCATCAGAGCACAGCCAACACTGAGAAGATGATGAATGAGCTGGAACGTTCTCTGCAGTCTGGAGGCGGACAGGTACCACTGATGTGTTTCTGATGCCTCTGGTGGCCTGATGCCTTATGAATGCTAGCAAAACAACTTCATCCCACGTTTTAACAGACAAGGTTTAAAGGGATAGTTCACCCAAAAAGGACAATTATACCATTATTTACTCACCCTTAAGCCATCCGAGGTGTATATGACGATCTTGTTTCAGACGAATACAATCAGAGTTATATTTAAAAATATCCTGGCTCTTCCAAGCTTTATAATGGTAGTGAATGGGGGGTGAGATTTTAAAGCCCCACAAAGTACATCCATCCATCATAAAAAATAATCCATACGTCTCCAGGTGTCACGGGAATGGTGTTTGTAGAGGAAGACAAAGAGTCCAGAATTCCAAAACAAGAACTTTTACTAAAAATATAAACTTATGTACACAGGCAGCTGGACAGAGGATACACACACCAAATACCACGTAGAACCGACAAGGACTAACTGAAAAGAAGGGAACTAAAAACAGACACAAAAGAACAATAATGAGGTGAGCACAGGTGACACGGATGATGATAATGACAGGCAGGTTCGGGTAAATGAGGGAGTGAGTGCAGGTGAGAAGGCAAGAGGGATGCTGGGAAGTGTAGTGCAGACAATGACAGTGTAGTGCAGACAATAACTGTGACACCAGGGGGTTAATAAAGGCCTTCTGAAGCAAAGCAATAGGTTTTTGTAAGAAAAATATCCATATTTTAAACTTTTTTTTAGCTATAATAACTATAGCTCCCGGCAGACGGCCGTATACGCAGTGTTTTACCGCGAAAGAGTAAACCTCGACCTGACACATGACGAACACGGAAGCGCAGAGGATAGAGCAAAACAAAACACCGGTCACGAATTATAAGTCTAAAATTAGAAATTTTAAAGAGAAATGTCAGAGAATTTTGATATAAGAGAAGAGGAGCTTGAGTTTGTTGCACAGCCCTGTTTGTTTGAACTGCGAGATATGTCCAAGCTACTACATACATCCTACGTCATACATCGTGTCGGAACGGAAGCTAGTTATCATAATAACATTTTAAATATGGATTTTATTTTCTTACACAAATGCATTGCTTTACTTCAGAAGGCCTTTATTAACCCCCTGGATCCGTATGGATTACTTTTATGATGAATGGTAGCATTTTTTGGGGCTTCAAAATCTCACCCTCCATTCACTCCAGGATATTTTTAAATATATATCTGATTGTAATCGTCTGAAAGAAGAAAGTCATATACACCAAGGAGAGGTTGAATAAATTTGAGGGTGAGTAAATTTTCATTTTTGGGTTAACTAACCCTTTAAGCATAGTCTCAGAATAAAATGTCTTCACTGAAAGCAACTTGCACTGAAATATCTATAAAATATGTCACTGCTATTGTTTGATCTCAAGATCTCATATGTCCTAATTAAACTAAAGCTTAATCCTGGCTTAATCTAAACCCTGTCTGTGAAACTAGGCCAATATTGCCTATTATGGCTGCATCCGAAATAACATACTTCCCTATTATATATTTCACAAAAAACGTGAAAAGAGTAGTGTGTCCAAATTCACAGTATTCATAAAAAGGTAGACAAAAAGCACTACATATTTCCGATTAGATTCTGAAGTGTACATCCAATTGACACTTTACAATCACATGAGGCCACGGGAGAAGATTTGTGAATAACTGACACTGATAGATCACATGACAACAAGTAACCGAAAAGTACCCTGAAAAGTACCCGGATGACTTACTACTTCCGGCAAGGTTCTGAAGTATAAAGGCCCTGTCCCAAATGGCACACTTCATATGCACTTTCGGTCTTGTGGACTTACAATGGCTGCCGCGTGCGTGTGTCCGTTAAGTCCATGAGACCATAGGGTGTCCCATTTGTCATTTTAGGTTTCAGGAGGGTGCTCGCGAGCGCCCCCCTTTGCAGTCGATATGCGCCCTCGATGCAAACTTTTGCCGAGCCCGCACTGATGCGAGCTCCGCCGCAGACTTCTTCCCGTCATGAAAGTGCGGACTCGTAGGAAGACCGCGAGTGCTTAGGGTGCCATTTGGGACAGGGAAAAATTTGATGGACACTTTACTTTCCCATGAGGCCACGGGAGAGGATTTATGAATGGAAGTGAAGCGATGCAACTGATGATGTAGGTCACATGATATTGATAACATGGCGGATGTAGTGCATTCTTATTTCATTCATACTACACACACTCATGCTATATAGAACATACTTTTTAACAGTCACAAAGTTTAAAACCAAATTTAGTACCTACTGTAAGTGATGGTAAAAAAAAATAATTACGACAATTGCTGAAGCTTTTAACACTGTATTCGGTATTATCACGATATTTAAATAAGTTGTACAAAAAAGTCTTGTAAAACTACAACAGGTTTAATAGCTTTTTCTTAAAAAAACTAAACATTTAAATACAATAAAACAATACAAAAAATATATAAATAAACATGTTTCAAACTGATTTATGTGCAAAATAATTATAAAGAAAAATAGGTAACTTTTTACAATAAGGTCTCATTTATGAGATAAATCAAATTTTTCTTTACAAAAGTCATTATTCTTTGTTAACGTTAGTTCTAGACTTTAGAAGTGTTTTTCATTAATGCATAAACTAATGTTAACAAACGGAGATATATTGTAAATCCAAACATTTTCAGTCATAATCTGTTACAAATATTGAGTTAGTTTGTTCTTAGTTTCGTTTTCATGGACTTTTAGTTCATTTTCGTCACATGTTCCTTTGTTTGAATTTCCACCACTTCTTTGTCTCTATGGTTACTAACATGATTAGTTTCGTTGTTTACAGTTGTGTATCGTTAATTTACCCTGTTTGTGTTACTACTTAAGCTCATCCTTTTCCTTTTTGGTGTCCAGTCTCGTTTGCGTCAGCATCTGTGAAAGTTGCTTTAATTCTGAGCCTGTTGTGGATTAGTCCGATTTAGGTAAACTATATTTGCAGCAAGGTGCCTGAGCTCCACTAACCATGTCAATGTACATATCAAATAGACTATTATAACCATAAAATCATACATTATAAAAAAAAAAATTGCCCCAAAACACACATTAAAATACCATACTCTAAAACGACGTCCTGATTGCAACGCATGGAACTCAGTTCCATGGATGGTTAACAGTACAAAGAATAACCTGGGCCTTCTTGAAAAATGTTAGAAGGACCAGTCTGATCAATAGCAATGTTCTTCTGCTACCTTTACATGGCTACTTATACGGTGGCCGAGAGAGCTCAACACGCGGCAACTGAAGAAAACACATGCAAATAGAAAAACACCTGCACCACAACACAACCAAATACAGAAAGTCAGCAACGCGCTGGAAATAGCACAGACCACAATGGAAATATTTCCAGCGGACCCCAATAATAAGTGACGAACCCAGCTGGGACATGCTTATAACTTGTGAGCATCCCTATGCCCTACTCCCTGTGGAGTTGTGTTGTGAACTTTTGCAGTGCGTTTCCGTATTTGGTTGTGTTGTGAACTTTTAGAGTGCGTTCCTGTATTTGGTCCTGTTGTGATTATTTGGAGCACACATTTATTAAAAACATGTATTAATTTGCGGGTGTTTTTTCTATTTGCATGTGTTTTCTTCAGTTTGCAGCGCGTTGAGTTCTCTCGGCCACCCAACTTAGAGTTCCCTTTCGTTCAGTCAATGCAAGTTACGTCAGTGAATGCCAAATGGGGGTTTTGTTTAGAAGCCTATCACCTTCGAGTTTTAGAAAACGAGCCAAAAGCATGAAAAAGCCCTGGGTCTGCGTAATTTGCATGCCACGACTCCCGCCCGGCCCCAGCAGCAGCCTTCAACCGGGCTGCGCCGTGGAGGTGGCCACAGGAAGGCGCCCCAGCCCGCTCCTGCCCCACAGCCTGCCAAACACCAGGTGAAACGGCGCTCCTGAGATGGGCTGCTCAGAGATGGCACTCATTTGTTTACAGGAGGTGGTAGCAGGACCACTCCTTCCCCCGGCGGAGGGCCAGGGGAGAATCTTTTGTTCTCCACTCCCCGCCTCACGGTGGGCAGCACCCTAATGTGGTTAAAGAAAGAACTGCCACCCCCATCTCTGAGCCCCGAGAGGACGCGGATGGCAGTGTGCTACGCTCCGTCTCGCCACTCTCGTCCCCCTCTGTCGCCAGACCCTTGGCAGAGCAGGCCCCCGTGGAACGCTGGTCCTTCCCTGGCCTCCTCTGTTAGGATGCGGCAAATGACCGTGCTACGCCTCCCACGTCTGGGCCGGTCATTCCGCCCGCTGCCCCTTTGAGGGTACGTCTGTGGTTCGCATGACCCCGCTGGTTCAGTTCTTGGGAGCTTGGTTAGAGATTCCCAACCTGTCCCGCTGGATCGCGAGAACCATCAGGCTTGGCTATGCAATTCGGTTTATACGGTCTCCTCCCCGCTTCCGGGGAGTCCACTACACAATGGTCGGTGGCAATGCCCCTGTCATGCGTTTGGAGGTCGCCACCCTACTGGGAAGGGTGTGATCGAGACTGTCCCTCCAGCCGAAATGAGGTCCGGCTTCTACAGCCCCTACTTAATTGTACCCAAGAAAACTGGTGGGTTATGGCCAATCCTGGACCTGCGCGTCTTGAACCGATCCCTTCACAGGCTTCCGTTCAAGATGTTGACAGCGAAACGCATGCGTTCGTCCGTTGGATTGGTTTGCAGCGATAGCCAAGAAGGACGCCTTCTTTCATGTCTCCATTCTTCCTCGACACAGACCATTTCTACAGTTTTCTTTTGGTCAGGCATATTAGGGCTGGGCGATAAATCGATTTTATCGATTAACTCGAATGTGTAGTTTGCGCCGATTTGTTTTTATGAAAATCGGTTTTCTCTTTAACAACCGCCGACGCTCACATCTGGGCTCCCGTAGTTCCGACCGATCTCAGCGCTTGCCATGATAGAGATACACAAACAACATGGCAAATGAGCAAGATCGCGGCAGCAGAAGCACACCCGCCGAAAACATTTAGGCTACAAGCTGAATCTGCAGGGCTGCCAACTCTCACGTGTTCACTGTGAGAGACGCACTTTTTAGACGCTTTCACGCCACACATCCATTTTCTCACGCAGAGAAAAAAAGGGCAAGCAAAGAGGACACTGACACCAACAGACAAGACAGAGCAGGTTACTATCGATATAAAACAGATTCTCAGCTCTCAGATTCTGTCAATTTTACTACAAAATTCAAACAATAAACACCGTTTTGGCGCTTGTAAATGTGACGTGAAAGAACGCTGACAGATCTCAGTTCAAGCGGCACGTGAATCGATCATCTGTTACTCTTTGATAAAGTTACTAACTTACCGAAATGTAATTAAATCGATCGATCACTGTTTTTCAACCGCGGAAAGATGTCCATAAAACAGCTGGAGAACAAAATGTCACATAACGTTACATTTACCTCAGGATGGCTTTTAATGACCCATAGCACGCATGTTAGTTGGACTTAAAATAATTGCTATAGAGAGGAGTATTTTGCTAAATATGATAACTATACTACACATTTATAATATTTTTACCTATATTATTAAAATAGTATAAGGTTGTTATTATAAAAAAAATGCATTATATTTAATTTGAGTTAGTTTTAGCCTTTAATAATACCAACTGACAGGTCTCTCTGTATGTTTAAACCATTAGGTGATTTTTTTTTTTAAATTGAGAACAATTAACACTTTAACGTATCTACTGTACCTATTTATTCAAAGGAATTTATATTGAATCAAGATCAGAATCAAATTGAAGTTGAAATTGTGAAATTTGTGTTAAGCAATAATAAAAACAGTAGCATACCAGTAAACTTAATAAAATTATGTTTAGTTACCAAATAATTTGATGATAGTTTTTTGTTTTTTTTACACATCCCCCCAATCCCAATCCACCCATTTTATTTTATGTTACATTTTCATCGTTTTCAAAGACAGGGCCTGTCCTCTTGTCTTTTTGGCTTGTTGTTTCTGATTGCACTTTAATCGAGATCAAATCCCAGAAGGGAATATTAAAACAAAATAAAGTTAAAACTTGTTTTGAACAATTTTTCTTTGTCATCTGCAGATTGATTTTAAGTAGGGAGAGAAAAAAATCGATTTAAATCGTAAGTCGGATTTTTTGTGAAAAAATCGGGGATTTTTTTTTTAGGCCATATCGCCCTGCCCTAAGGCATATCAGTACATGTTTTTCCCATTCGGGTTAGCCCTGTTCCCTCGTGTCTTCACGAAAGTCGTCGAGGCAGCCCTTGTGCCACTCCGGCAACACGGGGTTCGCATCCTGAACAATCTCGACGACTGGCTGATTCTAGCTCACTCTCGAGACCAGGTTTGCAAACACAGGGACCTAGTGCCCTGGCACCTCGCCCGTCTGGGCCTTCGGGTCAACTGGGAAAAGAGCAAAGTCCCCAGTGCAGAGGATCTCTTTTCTCGGTATGGACTCGGCCGTCATGTGCGCACATCTTACGAGCGAAGTCACTGCTGACTTGCCTGAGACAATTCGAGGGCAAGAGTGCGGTTCCACTGAAATTATTTTAGAGGCTCCTGGGGCATATGGCGTCCGCAGCGCCTTCAGCACTGGCTTCGCGATCGAGTCCCGAGGTGGGCATGGCAACCAGGCATGCTCCAAGTACCAGTTACTCCGGCCTGCCGTCAGACCTTCACCCCGTGGACGAACCTTTCTACGGGCCGGAGTGCCCTTAGAGGTAGACGCACAGGTAGATCTATTTGCCTCCCATGACTCTTCCTAATGTAGCTTGTTTTATTCCCTGAACGAGGGCACGCTCTGCACGGATGCACTGGCGCACAGCTGGCTGCGGGACCTCCGCAAGTATGCGTTTCCCCTAGTGAGCCTTCTTGCACAAGTCCTGTGAAAGATCAGTGAGGACGAGGAGCAGATCCTTTTGGTTGCGCCTCGTTGGCCCAACCGGACATGGTTCTCCGAACTGGTGCTCCTCGCGACAGTCCCTCCCTGGCCAATTCCTGTGAGGAAGGAACTCCTTTCTCAGAGACTGGACACCCTCCGGCACCCACGTCCTGATCTATGAAACCTGCATGTATGGCTCCTGGACAAGACGCTGCAGGTTTGAGTACCCTACCACCTCCGGTGGTGGCTACTATTATCACTTCAGCTTGAGCCATGTCCACGAGACACGCCTATACTATGAAGTGGAACCTCTTCGTCACCTGGTGCTCTTCTCGCCAAGAAGACCCCAGAAAATGCCCGATTAGTGTCGTGCTTTCCTTCCTGCAAGATGTGTTAGAGCCAAGGCTGTCTCCCTCCACCCTCAAAGTGTATGTTGCCACTATCACCGCACATCACGATGCAGTTGAAGGTAAGTCTTTGGGAAAGCATGAGCTGGTCATCAGGTTCCTTAGAGGAGCGAGGAGACTAAATCCTCTTCTCTCTCCTCTTGTACCCTCTTGGGACCTCAGAGTGGTGTTATCTGGCCTGCAGAGAGCTCCCTTTGAGCCATTGCGGTCAGTGGAGCTTAAGTTCCTGTCCATGAAGACAGCGCTCCTGAACACTTTGGCCTCCATCAAGAGGGTAGGGGACCTGCAGGCATTTTCAGTTGACGAAGCGTGCCTGAAATTCGGGCCGGCTAACCCTCTTGTGATCCTGAGACCCCGGCCTGGATACGTGCCCATGGTTCCCACTGCTCCGTTCAGAGTTCAGGTAGTGAACCTGCAAGCGCTGCTCTCGGAGGAGGCAGACCAAGCCTTGGCACTGCTCTGTCCAGTACGCGCCGTGCATTACGTAGACAGAACACAGTGTTTCAGGACCTCAGACCAGCTCTTTGTCTGTTATGGTGGGAGGCTGAAGGGAAAGGCTTCTACAAGCAAATGTTGTCTCACTGGATAGATAGCCATTGTCTTGGCTTTACAGATGCAGTGTCGACCATACCCCCTTGGTGTGAAGGCACACTCCACTCGAGGTGTGGCTTCCTCTTGGGCTCTAGCGCATGGCACCTCGCTGACAGACATCTGCAGAGCTGCAGGCTTGGCGACACCCAACACATTTGTGAGATTCTACAATCTCTGAGTGAAGCCAGTGTCCTATCATGTACTCGCCCCCAGTGGGCGGTAAAAGGATCACTCTGTGTCATCGCTTGCTGCGCAATTCCACTCCAAGGACTGGATTTGTGCGCTATTTCACTCAGATGAGTTCTTCTTCCCAAAACCCTGAGATCCTCCTACACTGATGATGCCGTCACCAGAGTGCATGCCCGGTCGGTCAGCCCTCATGATTGACTAGGTGCCTCAATGTGCATGGTTCCCCCGTTGGGCTGGATACCTCTGAGTCTTCCATATTCATCCCGTATACGGGTCATATGTGTATTTTAAGTCCTCTATACGGGTAGGAATTGTGCTACACGTTCCTCCTGGGATATGCTACCCAGTGTACCTTGGTGTTCCTGGGTTAAGCATAGCCCTTCGTCCGTGCTAGTCTTACCACAGGGAGCTCAATATTGAGCAGGGCACTGGAAGACAGCCGCTGTGGCGTGATTAAATTGGAGTGAATGAACGAAAGGAAACGTCTCGGTTACGTATGTAACCCTCGTTCCCTGAGGAGGGAATGGAGACGTTACGTACCCAGCCACAATTGCTGTACCGCTGGGACAGCCGGGAGTTCAGTCTCAGCTCCTCAGCATAACATAATGCGAGATTGCCTCGACACAATTGACTCTGACACACTGAAGACGTTCTAATAAAAAATTCAAAATCCCCCCCTACAATATTGAGATCTGAGTTAAAAAGAGAAATACGCTTCTCTGCCAACAAATGTATTAAATGCCAAAGAAAAATCTATAAATAGTAATCTAGCATGGGTGTTTGGCTTTTCCAAGTGTCTGAAGAAACAATTTAAAGTGAGGTTAGCTTAGACTATCTTTAGACTGCTGTAAAATTTCTCCCTTCACTACTTTTTTAAAACACTTCATAACTATTGAAGAGCTGTCGGCCTAAAATCATTGAGTTCCCTTGGAGCCCTATTCTTAGCTACAGGAATTATTATAAACTCTCCGTTTTGAAACTTTACCTTCCTCTTCATCGTCTATCTGTGCAACATGTTGCTGACGAATATCTAGGGCATGTTGAAGTCCGGATTAAAATGTAAAAATGGGATCTATCGTATTACCTTATATTGGCACGTCTAACTATAGGCCTAAAGTATGCGATTTTGGCCCCAGCAAATTACAACATTAAGTATATAGTGCATCTGGATTGCATTAAACACATTCATTTTATAGTAGGATATATACACCCGAAAAAAAATTGTAAATAAATTTTACAAGGAAATACTATTTCATTTTTTTAACCTTTTTTTACTATTTTACATTTAATTCAATTTCACATTTAAGTCAGTGTAATTCAATGTGAAGTTTACTTGCAATTTCTAAAGGAATTGTTTCAACACCAAATATTTTTCAGAGTAAAACATACTTTTAATGGTTGCAAAGTAATTACTCAAAAGAAGTACATATTCAGAGAGAATGCGATTTCATGATGTCAAAATACTTTTTTTGTTTTGTTTTTAAACAGTGTTCAAATTTAAGATTTAATCTAGTATCTACCCTCTTTCCTTTAGGTCTGAGGATGTTTTTCTTGACTACACTTGGCCTTCAATCAGATGAAATAGTGGAGGCCTGGGATCTGAAGTTTGAGTTCTTTTTATACGATTTCATCTCACACCCCACACCAAGATGACTGTGTGACATGACTTTCATCATCGCTGTCTTCTGCTTCTCAAAATGATAAGAGCTGGAGTCGACCGCAGTGCAGATGCATTTGTTTATCCATGAGCTGTTCGTTAGAGGATGACCGTACAGATCAGACCCCACGCCATTCCTCCCACAGAGACTGCCGCCATGCTTTAACGCCACTGATAAAAATGTACACAAACATGACAATCAGTTTTGAGCAATGCAAAGTCTGCTTTGTACCGTGTGTACCGTGGAAGGATTCTCAAAGATTTTTAGCTTGCATTCATTTTTTTAATGATATTTCTTTCTTGCTGTGTTTGACATTGCACTGTTTTTCCATCTAGGGCAAAAGCAACAAGAATTAGAAAAAGAACCACCAAGTGGAGTGTCTCTTCCAATTCCATTGATATTGGATATGTAATAGATGTTTTCCATCTTTGTTCTGTAATATGATGACAAAATGAAAAAATATAATGTTATACATTTGTTTACTTACCGGTACATATGATGCTATATTTCTATGCATCTCGAGCGTTTCGTTGTTGCAACAGATATTTACTATTATATTGGAAATGCACTTGTTTGCTATTGGTCTATTGCGATTGTGAAAATCTTCTGTCACCATTAAACTAAATTGGATTTGACTGGAAAATCTGCATTGTAAATATATTTGTCTCAGAACATTCCTTCTGTGTTTTCAATCAAATTTTGATCATTTAAATCATATTTAGGCCTCATTTAATTAAAAGATTTCTGATAAACAGTCTCGAACTCAACTGAATATCAATAATACATGATTATTTAGGGATGTTATGAACGGGATGATTTTAATCTCCGTTTGTTCGATTAGACTGCAGTTGCAATGCTACTACTGTAGCCTATTACATAACAGGCAAATTATAATGCACAGCAGATGTTGCTAACAAAAAAAAACTTCTTTCAGGATTAAACAGCTTCAAAGGCTAAAAAAACGGAGTTTGTCGAATATATTAATACTGTCATAACATTGCTGCTTCCAAAATGTTACATGCTTCTTTATTTAGCTAAAGAAACATGGTGACGGTTGTGGTTGTACTACCTGCCGGTTTAAAAACCCTCCTGATATCTTTGCTGTAAAAGCAATTTCCATTCGGTTACTGAAGCAGATGAGCCCCCTCAGACCTGGATCCGTTTAGGACATTCATCATGTTTTTTTTCACTTGCTAACGTTATGTTTCGGCGCAGAGACGAAATAACTGAAAAAGAGGCTGAAAAGGAGAAGCAAAGCATTTTATAGAGGTATGGCCTCGTGAATAGTGATATATAATCTAATCTGAAGCAACATTAATGAACATATAGTAGCCTATTAAGTTTACAAATTGTGAGTTTCTCCAGAGAATGTCTTTCTCTCAGGAAATGTGCCGTGAAAAAGAACTGCGTGTTTTTATTCTCAATTGCAGCAGCACCACCTAGAGGTGGTTTACACACACACACACACACACACACACACACACACACACACATTTGAGAGATTTTATTACAAAATTAGAGCCACAACATGCACGTAATCGATAAATGTGGATCCATTACTTATTAGATTACTTTTAATATTTAAATGGTTACAAAACTGCCAAGTAGTGAAGCAAAGGATTATCCATCCATTATATGACAGATGTCAAAAGGGAAAATAGATTTCTCTGCCAGATTTGCCTAACGACTTTATTTGAAATCTTTGACACTTGGTTGGCTGTATATCTGAAGCTTAATAAAACAACACACCTGGATTTCTTCAAACTTTATATATATTAAAGTAAACTTAAATAATATTAAAAAATACAAATGATGAAACATGTGAAACAACTGTATGTTAAATAACCAAGATGGACAAAGTTTTTTTACAATAGAAAAAGGGGTGTTAATTCATGAGTTCATGTGAAACCACAAAAATGAAAACTGAATTACAAAAGTGTCAAGGTTTGGAGATGAGAGTGAATTGACTGTACACGAACTTTCAAAATTAAAAATACAATGGAAACCACATTGTAAATAAACCAATAGAACCTTTTCCACAACTCTTCTTTAAATACCCGAGTCACCTCATACAATGATATATGGCTGGAAAACCTAGAGTAAATATATGTAAATTATTTCAAACAATTCTTCAAAACCAAAAAATGGCTTTGACCTGTCTACGCAATATGTGAATCCATTTTGTTCCTTTGGGGAAAAAATTATTCCAGAAAAAAACATGGTGCACATCAACTGATGTCAACTTTGATAAAGTCTTTAAAAATAAGCATTTTATGACTCTTCAGTTTTCAAAGATGCTAGAAGTAGATTATTCAGAAACTCCAATGTTTCAGAATTATGCTCTATTTTCATCACTCAACACAAATATAAGGAAAGTCATACTTAATATTTGTAAAAACCACATGGAGTAAAACACATCACACAACTAATTCCTTAAAAAAAATATCAGCTTAACCTAAAAACAAGGTTAATGAACTGAAACATTGCAACTGCACACCTGAAAAGACACAGTAAAACTGAACAGTAAACTCTGGCTTGACTTTAACAAATAAAAGTGGAAGAATCACGAGCTCAAATCAAGTTTCTCACAGATAAACTGTCTATAATGGCATGTGCTTTATGTTAAACCCCTGAGACAAAAAAAAGTACATCTGCACATGCACCGTATGCAACCAAAGTATCCTGACAGGCTACAACTGCAGTTTTGTACCTGTCCTGCAAGTTTTGTGCAGCGACTCACAATCAGGAAGATTGTAAAATGTAATTTGTCAATCAGCACATGCCATCAACATAGATCAAGCACATTTACATGTGTTTCTGTTTACACTTTAAAAGACACAGAGGATGACCACTGGAAGTGTTAAGTACTTTATATTGTACACAACTAAAAACTCAATAAATGCTTCTTAGAGAAATTACTGTAATGTGTTAGTTCTGATAGACTGATACAAAGGAAAAATGTCTAAGACTCTCTTTATAGACTTTTAAATCTATGAGAGAGAAATCAGGAGATTAAAATTTAAATCAGTGGTTCTCAACTGGTGGTTTGCAGATGTTTTGCGACAGCAGGGGGAAAAATAGACTTATAAAAGGTGGAATGCTTTCATATCTTATGCTTTATATCCAATCAAACTGTATTGTGGAGCAAATTCATCTGTCAAATTAAATGCCAAAAAAGACTGTTTGCTTGACATCAATCCTCAAGGAGAAAAACTATGTAAGGTAAAAACATGAACAAGGCAACAGTAAATATGGGTTATACCCGATATTGTATACAGTCACCATTTCACGTACAATGTAAATTTGGGTCCAAAATAAAACCAGTTGAGAATCACGGATCTACATTATAGAAACACTTGCATACTGTATTCTTGATTTATAAAAATACAGACAATGGTTTTCCATTTGGTCATCACCATTTAACAATTCAGTGTTTCATGTTTGAAGCTACATATCTCAACAAAAACAATGAATTTGTAAAAAAAAGACTGAATATAATGTATCAAAAACACAAGACAGCACAACCATTATCAATACAAAAGGTAGATATTGTTTCATCACTTTCAAAAGTGGTTTATTAAGTTGAAGCTTGTTTTAATGATTATGTTGCGGTTCACCAAATCACATAAGGCATGTCGTATTATAAAATTAAATCTTCTTCTGCATTTGACTACAGTCTATATCACTGGTTTAAGCACTGAACGTAGGGAGCGTCCCTCTTTCGTAAGTTCTCTTGTGAAACTCATGCATGGGAGTGGGATTGCTTCTTCCCTCCTTGTTATCATGTTAAACTTGCACGTCTTGAGGTGGTCAGCCATGCTGGAAATGTTAGCAAACTTCCACTCGTTCACAGTGTCAAACGCTGTACTAAAACGCCACACCTGAAACCAAAAAAACAACTTAGATTGTAAAAAAAGAAAAAAAGAAAAGCTTTTTATGCTTTGTGTTTTAAGACAATGACAAGGTGTATACTCTTTGATTACCTTGTCTGTAATCTGCCAGGATGAGGTTCCATCAGCTCGTTTTGTCTTATCCCAGAGCAGGACCACCATGCCACGGGATTGAAGAAGACTGGCACACACGTCCCTCATAGTGCAAGACACTCTGGAGAGTTGGCACAGGCTAAAGCCATCCAGGAAGCTCGCAATGTGCTGCAGTAACTCAAAGGGCAGGTCACTAAGGTGGTCACAGTGGGACTTAAACTGGCAGGTGTCAGTTCTGGATAGAGGCTCATTGGGACAAGCTGATAACCCAGGTAGCACTCCAAATGAGCCCAGGTGTCGATCATGGATTATTCTGAAACCTTGTACCGAAGGGCAGAACCTTCTTTGCGAGTAGGTGCATCCATAGTACGCCAACGGGCACCTTTGCTCCATCCAACCATTAAGTCCAGCATGGATGTCCCCATGGACGTTCTTAAAATGGGAAGAAAACTCATCCCTGCGAAACAACTGTCCACATACAAAGGTGAACATTGAGCGCTGTTTGGTCTGATAGCGAGCCACACATTCCAGAACAAGGTCTAACCTGAGGGTGTGGAATGGACTGGGGTTGGAGAGTTGTGGACTGGCGTGGTCACAGGCAGATGCTGAAGCGATGTCACCTACCATGGTGCTGGTGGCCAGTATTGCAGAAGGGAAGGAGAAGGTCTGTGTGCCAAAGTCAATGCGATACCCGTCTACAAAGCGGCTGTCCGAGATGCTCCTACCTCCGGGTGAGTCTCCCAAACAAAAGAGCAAGGCAGCAGTGATGAGGTCAACGCCGTGGAGACCCATTGGATCATCCGCCACCTCAAGGTCTGACGTGTCCACCGCCTTGTCCTCCATCTTGGCTTTGAATAAATAGTGGTCGGATAACAAAGTCCTTCGACCGTTGATTGTAAACAAGTTCATGCCCCTGAGTACCTGGAGATTGTCCAACTTGCGCTCCAGCCATCGGTCCTCAATTCTGAAAGGCAAATGGTGCAGCACATTGTTGCGCATCACGTTAGGTAGAGGGATGGGCAAAGGAAGAGGTAGTTGGGGCAAGTGGGCCATTTCTGGATCTTGTGCTAAAACAGGTATGGAATGATCAGGTAAAACCTGCCTAATGTTTGAAGAACCATTGACCCTTTCAAGTCTGACCTGGTTGTCACCATCCCCTTCATTATAAAGTCCATTGAGTTCTATCCCACCATTCACTTCACCTTCTTCTTCGGAAGATTCACCGCAACCACTGGTCTCCAACCAATCATCTCCTTCGTCTTCTGGGTCTACTGGAAAAGGACAGTCAGCTCCACCTACCGCTCCCAGATCGGAATCTGAATCAGTGTCACTTTCTTTCGTTGCATCATTCCTAATGTATCCATCGCCATTCCCGACACCGTTGCAAGCTCCATTCTGTTCCTCACCATTGGTATTGTTCACAATTGAGTTAATATTCTTTGCACTACGGAGAATGTCCAAAGTGGCAGCAAAGCTTCTACTGTTTTCCACTGAAGCTGTGTAAGGTCCATCATATGGTTCCTCGTCCATTTCAATCAACTCATTTTCTGGGTCCAATTCCTGGGGACTGGAATTGTCCTGATTTTGCTCTTTCAGAGCTTTTGTCACAGTGGTCACCATTTTAAGTGACTCCAGCAACATTCGCTGATCCTGGAGGGCCAAAGCCATGTCCAGCTGCTCCACGTCAAAAACCTCCTTACTCAAGTTCTCGTAGGACTTGCGATCTGTGTAACTCACTGGCCATCGATTCCATTCCATGGTGCAACACACAACACTGGCTGGGCATGTTTCAAGGTGCTGTGCCATTTTGATCCTGGCAAGGGTAAATGGACATCCGAATCCACGGTTCAAACACGGGACTCTTTCGTACGGACACAGTAAGTGGTGTTCATTCAGTTTGCATGAGTGGAATACCGCCCCACACACAAGAGGGCAACCCATGAGGTCACAGGAAATGCTGGCCTCCGGTCTTATCATACATCGGCGGTTGACACATTTCAGGCAATGGATATGAAGCTCCTCCATTGAAAATATTAGTGAGTCGCTTGACACAGAGAGGCTACGACAAACACTGTGGAAGAAAAGAAAACAGACCGTTAGACCTGATCTTATTTTGGATACCCATGTTGGGTGTCTTTGTATACAACATCTCATGGCTTAACATCTATGCATGCCATTCATGTGGAAAGTTCCACCGTCTGCTAAAAGGGATAAGTGTAAATCAGAATCAGTTGACCTCTCGCAGTGTGTTTACCAAATTACTAAACCATTGCATTGCCATTTCACAACTCTTCTAATGTTGCACAGTCACAACGGTTCTTCGAGGACTGAGATGGAACACGACCCCTTGTTTCTGAACAGTATGTTACAGGAATCAGACATGGCTTACACTCAAAAGAAACACTTCCATAAAGATCTTGCAATGTCATTTAAGAAGGTTCTCTCTTTCCAACATGACAGGGCTTGACTGGACATATGCAGCTAGACTCTCCCAGCATGACCTACATGCAAACTGTCTGAGTCAGTTTGAGTAAGTTTGTGTGGGTGGGGGGAGGGGGTCGGGTCTGGGGGTGTCATACTGTGGCGTAAGCTTTGAATTAACGAGCTGACTTTCCACATAGTCCTCGTAATTCCAGCTGGGCATAAACATTGCGAAATATTTGTGTACAATGCCGGCGTGTCAGCCTGCCACATGTCTTTTGATGCCTTCTTTTGAAACAGCAAAACACTTCTGAGGATGTTTTTTGAACACTTAGGTGTTTGGTATCTAATGCTAATATGGAATATAACATAGTTGCACAAGCAGTGGTACTTACAACAGACAGCATGCCTTCAGAATGTCAAAATTATCCCAAACATGACATGACTTGAGGATTTCAGTCTTAGTGGGGCTCAAAGAGATGTAGGCTACATTTTTTAGAAAGAACTTATTAGTCTGTTGAAACTTGCACAACTCACAATTATTAGCCATTTTTGTTTATTAGTAGACATATGTTAAAAAAAAACTATCACAATTCAATCTGATAGTCTACAGACGTATATTGATGCATATCAGAAACAGGCTCATTTGGTTGCATTATATTTTGTGCTGTAACAGAAAGCAGATGATATAGTATCTATTCCATTAATTCACAAATAAATTCAATCCAATTGGAATTGGAATTAGGTTAATTTTAAGCATGTAGCTAATAATAAACAAAAAAGTAATTGTCAAGTAAAGCGCACATAGACATATAATAGCCTACACTTTCGAATGACATTAGAGTAATGTGACAATTTATGATGAGCTACACACAGAAACGTTAATGTCTTCCAACAATAAAGACTGACGCTTAAATTAATCCCCTTACTGCATGAAAAGAAAATATGACAGAAATATAACTGTTACATAATAATAATACAAGTTATTCTTAATATAAAATTTGGATGGGGTGAATTCCACGAAACAAGATAATGATAGAGAACCTTATCACAACCAAAGTGGAGAAAGAATGAATATATTTAAAAATTAGAAATATTTGAATATTACTTAAAATATTTAGAATTATATTATTAATTCCATTCTATCCTGCTTCTGCTTGAGGTGTAGGCTAGGCTTATGTGATGTGTATTGAGCTATGCTGTAAATTACATGGAAAAACAGATCATTGAATAGTTAAATCTCATTATTTTTATTAATTATTTTGATTACAACCACACATTTGCCAAAAGTGATAGCCTAGCTGACAGCAGAGTTAATCATCTCTTAAACCATGAAGGGTCTAGAACCTGTGGTTCTTAATCCTCCTACCCTTAGGAAAATTAACCATGAATTTTCTACAAATAAAACAAAAATTAATATCTAGTTAAACCATGGTAACCACAAATGAATATGACATGACTTAAGTTATCCTATACAGACATGATCCTAAATATGAAAACACGAAATGTTTTCCAATGATGTTTTACAGATGCATTGAACTCAATCCAGGCAAACTCCTGATGAAACCTGATGCAGCTTTTGTTGTTGTTGTTGTTCCTAAACTGGAGTATAACGACTGACAACATGAACCTGACATTACCATGATCAACTAGATCAATAATCAACGATTAAACGCAAATCAACCATCCTCATACATCTTTATGTTTACAGGTCAATGTTTTCATTTGTTAAACTTACAAACACAAAGACTTTAGCATTAACTTAGCTGGTTAGCCGCGAACTGTAAGATAATATAATAAACGACTAACATAACGTTAAGTAATTAATAAACGTCGTGAACTGACAAACATATATCATGTTAATTGGATGGAAATATACATGTTTAGCTATTTTAACAACGACCGGAGCCGGTGAGAAAACTAGTCAAAGTACACAGACATGAAAGTGTCTTACCGTCAATCTGTGACGAGTCTTCTGTAGTTTGAAAGTGGACCGTGACGTATTTAATTAATTATTATTAATATTTCATCGAGTATAATAACAGAGACGATGTTTTCACTGCAGTCTAGTTTTTCTGTTGAAATCTGTGTCTCACTGTACTGATATACTGAAGTGAAGTGAGGCCCTAGATGGGCGGAGACTAAATAGACACACACTAACAAAAAGTACCATGATAATACCACGCTGGGGTGAACGTGATTTCACCAAGTGCAACATGTTCTTGGATCAACATCTTTGTTGATCCTGGAACGACATTCCAATCAACCAGTCAGATTTGAGGGACAAATTTACAGTTTATGTCAAATTTAGGCTTACAATCAGGGTTATGCTTCTACATCAGTGTTTAATTTCAATCTGATTTTAGGGATAAATTATAGGTACGTTTAGGGGTAGGTATAGGCAGTGTTGTGCCTGAAAGCCTTCATTGAACGATAGTTCATGAACTCGTTCATATTTTGGACGAACGCGAACTGAACGTATGCTAACGGTATAACTGCCTGATGAACGTTACTGTGAACTCAGGTTTATGTGAACACCATTCATTCTGGTGTCTGAACGGCACGCTCTCTCAGTTTAACCTCGTTCAATAGGGTGCCAGATTTCTACAGAGCCTTCCAGTCGAAAACCCGCCTAAAACACAAAGTAAACAGGCCTTAATATGTAGCGGAAAAAACAATCTGGCAACACCAGCCACCAGTGTCGCACCGCCGCATGCGTCATCTAAACAAAAAGCATCAAGGAGGCGTCTTATGAGTTTTATGACAAGGTCAGTGAGGATGGGAACAATCTTACATTTCTGTTCAAACTTTGCCTGCCGATAAAATAATTGCTGTCTGTGGTTCTATATGGGCTGTGGCAATCATTTTGAAAAATAAAAGCTTGCAACAACATATGGAAAAAATAACTATGAACTAGTTCAAAAATTTAAAGTATGAACTATGAACTGAACTAATTCATTTTAAAATTTGTGAACTGAACTTTGAACTAGTTCATGTAGAAAGTGACCTTTCCCAACACTGGTTATAGGGTTAGGAGGACTACATTTTTGGACAGGATCAACAAAATATGTTAACCAGTCAATGTTGCACTTGGAAAAATCAGGATGAACCAATGCTGGGTTTTGTTTCCCAAAAGCATCGTTGGCCAACTATGATCGCAATTTCCATTGAAGTCTATTGGGATCGACAGAACTTGCAACCATAGTGGGCTTTGGGAAATCCACCCCTGTAGTTTTCAGTATTTTGGAGTGGGCTACCATGTAAATGGCATCATATATGAACTTTTAAACTTTTGGTTTCTAAACAAGAACTATAGTCAAAAAATACTTCATGTTGTAGTCACCCTAAAAAAAGTATTTCACTTAAGTCAAACTTAAAATTAAACAAAATTGTTATTGCATTATATAACTAAATATGCATCCGAAATAGCATTCTTTCCTATACTATATAGATAAAAAACAGTATGTGACAAACAGAAGAAGCATGTCTGAATTCAAAGTACTCATAAAAAAGTAGGCAAAATGAACCCGATGACTTTACTGTCCTATGAGGGCACAGGACAGGAGAGGATTTGTGAAAGTAACTGACGCGCGTAGGTCACATGATAATGACAGCATGGCGAATGCACTGTAGTACATCCAGATTATATTCATACTACACACACTCATACTATATAACACATACTTTTTATTTATTTAAAAATAAGTACCTACTCAAGAGAATATGTTATTTCGGACACAGCCTAAGATCTAGAGAATTTCTTTTCACTAAATTTTCTTCATCATTTTTGCTCAGCATCTTTGAATCATTCTTTGTTCTCATTCACTGATGTTTCAAAACCATAAAGTGCCTCAATTTGTAGTTTCATCAATTACCTCAATTCAGTACATCATTTTGAACAACATATTTAGTAAGTAAGCTGTTAGAAATTGAAAAAGCATTTTATTTATTTGTTCATTTATTTCACAATAAAAGACAAAAAGAACAACTACGATAAAATGCACTACAGGTTAGCAGACAACACTTTGAAATTTAACACATTTCATACAGCACTGTGCGTTTATGAGATCCTAGGTTAGCTGGCCACCTCTGAGATATGGTGGATGTTGGAGAGGGTGAGTTGGGCCTCTCGGGTCGGATACGAGTTTCTGCTCTGCAGCCAGAGTTTCCCAAAAACTCCTGTGATAACAATCAGGATGAACAGCAGACCAGCCAACACAAAGGTTTCGACAGAGGGCATATCTGAACCTGGAAGAGGATATGTTCAAATAGACATTAAAAATAGGATTGAGCACATAAATAAGTATGGTGGTTTTAAGACTTACTCAGACTTGTATTGTCCATGCTAGCTTTGAGCCTTCTGATTGGTCCGTATGAGACCGTGTGAGACGATGCAACATCCCTGCGTGCCCGTACTGATACATCTTCAGCAGAGCAGTTCTGTAATCCAACCAAGGGTTTTAAGTTACTAAAATATACACAATGTTTCTCAACTAATACATTCTTACCAAAACAAGAAAACTATTATTATTTTGTTTCACCCATGTGCATGTTTTTGTTTTGTTTAGTTTTTTGTGGAAAATAAAAGATGTTTAGGTCGGCGGTTCAAATTCATACTTTGCACATGACGTCACAAGTACTGGCTGGCGGGCAAGAACTACCCAGTAAACTAATCAAGGATCTTGCCAGGACGTCGCCCGTTTTAAACAAAAGTTGGTGTTTTGAGGTGTAACGACATGCCAGATAGTTGTTGTGCGATTGGATGCACTATTATTCAGCATAATCGCGTTAAGAACGTGCATGTAAACGCGCTCATTCCCCGAAAGTGAAAGTAGAAACGGACTGAGCTTTCGGCATCTGTCGCTGCATTAACGCTGCGTTCTCTATAGACGACGATGGATATAGCGGTATAACGAAGACTATCTTAATTTACTGGCTTAATATTTCTCTTGTGGGCCTACATTAACTTGACTTTTTGAAGCTGCTTTTGATTTTCACAGATGTGAAATAGTTGTGCTGTTCGTAAACTAAAGACTGTTTTTAGGCCTATATCATTTTAGTGATATTATTCATATTTAGTAATTGTATTGTTTTTAGTGTTATTAAACGTTTTGTTAATGTGCTATGGAAACATAATAGCCTCACTATATAATTGTAGTATTGGCCATTTTGTGAGCGTTTGTTGCCGGCCAGGTATCCATGGCAGTCACGTGGCATGGCAAAGCATGAATTGGCAAGGCCCAAAAATGATATAAAGTGCAGGATTTCAGACTTTAGAAGACTTGGTATTTGTACACTAATCATATGGACTTCTTTTATGGTACTTTATAGTACTTTAATGGTGGTTTTGTGCATTTTATAATCATAATGCCACTGAATAACTTTGGATAAGTATTAGGTTGTTTACAGTTCAAAACTTTGAGGTCAGTAACATTATTAAATCTATTTCGCAAGGATTCATTAAATTAATCAAAAGGGACAGTTAAAGATCTTTACATTGTTAAAAAAATGTGTCCGTTTCCACAAAAATATTAAGCATAACAACTGTTTGCAAAATTGATGATAATAATAAGAAGACATTTTTCAGCATAATAGAATGATTTCTGAAGGACCATGTGACACTGAAGACTGGAGTAATGATGGTGAAAATTCAGCTTTGCATCACAGGAATATATTATTTTAAAATAAATATTGCAATAGAAAATGGTGATTTTAAATTGTAACATAACATTTCAAAATATTACAGTTTTTACTGTACTTTTAATCAAATGAGTGTTGCCTTGGTGAGCAGAAAATACGTTTTTCTAAATCGGGCTGAATGGTAAATAGGTGTCAGTGAGGACTCACAGGCTGGCACACTCCCCCTGTGTTATGACAGATCTGGACATTGCAGTGCAGGAAAACATCTGTGTAGGAGCTGCCAACAAACTTGAACATTTGTATCCTAAAAAGAGCTTCCGGTCCTTGACCGTTCTTCATCACGGCTAATGTCTGGTCATTCCATAACACTGGACAGCTGATGTGGAGAGAAATGTTGGCAGTATGATATTTGTACTCAAGGAATGATATTTAAATTGAACCTGTTTTCTCTATTGTTCCTAGAAATGACATGCTTCATAGCTTTTCCCTGGTGGAGAATCTCTCTGGGTAGTCAAGGATAAGCACAGCTGTTAAACTGAAATGGACACGGCCACAGACTGTCATCACATGACTGAAATAACATACTTTGTTTAGTCATCCACCTCTTTAGCGACGGTTTCAACGGCGTGCCGCGTGTCTCAACAACACCCTTTCACACCACTGGTTATATGATTGAATGAAGCACTTACAACATGAGCAAAGGAGTAATGAAGCTGTGAAGGAGGGCATTTTACATAAGGGCAATAGAAGGGAGTTGTTAAACAAAATTTGTTTTTAAATCACTTAAGTTAAATGCCTGGTAAAAAAAAAAAAGAAGCTAATGTCAAACATATTAAAAATGAATGGCTGCGTTAGAAAATGTTGATTGAATTGATTATGTCACAGACCTGTCCCTGATAAAGTTGTATTGAATGTTGCTGTAAGGGTCTTTGGTTGGTGTGGCCCAACATCTCTCCACTCTCAGAAACAGATTTGCTGGAACCTGCAAGAAAAAAGTCCAGAAAGCTTCATTAGCACATTTAACTCCATTGTCTGCTTGTAACTAGATATACAGAATATGTGCCCGCATCTTACTAGAACAAAGACGGTACATTAATGGTACATTCTGTCCTCAGCTCATAGGATCATAGCGTTTTTAATGAGGGGATTTTGTTTGGCATGTTTAATTTGTGATTCAAAGTAGTTTGCGTGATTTTCCACATTACTTTTTGTCTATATACATCTGATGATAGGTAGAATGATAGATAGAAGTTAAGATGGAACAATAGATAGAATGATAAATAGAATGATATAAAGAATGATAGATAGAACGATAGACAGACAGACAGATAAATAGATAGATAGATTTAACTACAGACAGACAGACAGATAGACAGATAGATAGATAGATAGATATTTTATCCCAAACAAAATTACTAATGAAAGCAAAGCTCTGTTCATCTGAAAACAAAGAACTATAGTTCTCAACTGCAGCATAAAGAAAACGCACGGCGTCTATCATGAAAGCCATCAGTGGCTTGTAGTTTGTAATGTCACCTATTCTTCTTGACACACACCATGTAAACTTTGACATAGATGCTGTCCTCAAGTGTGAGGGAAGGAACAGTGGTCCATTTATCCTGAAACTCTTCATCTTTATAGAGCAGCATAGAGACCGAGAAATTTCCATCCTCAGTGTTTAGAGTGATTGTTCTGTGGGGCAGAGAATGTTAAAAGGCTTATTGAACAGGCTGAAAGGTTCGCTTAATGAATATTGAAGGAAACTCTTGAGTTGGACCCCAGGCAGTCTTTTGTTACCATTAGCTTCCTTTATTGTGTTTATATACAAACAAACAATTAGTGAGGGGCTCAGCCTTTTTTAAGCTTGGAAAAACAGTGATAATTAAAGCCATTACTACTTATAGAGTGCTGGGGTCTCAGACAGACCGAGCTACGAAATAAAAGTTGCAGACTTAATTAACTGGTGATGTCATGACAAGAAGAAGCTCACCTGACATCCACTCTTATCAAATTTTCCCCGTTTTGCTGCTGGACCATGTAGTTTATGGGGTATCGGCACCCAAATGTGATGTTGATGTAGCTTCTGGTGATGACATTCGTTTCGTTGTTACGGATCGTGTTGGTGAACATGATGTGAGTATCATCCGATGCCTGGGAAAAAAATACTTTTAATGATGGAGTAAATCTATCTATCCAACCACAAGGCATATATTAACTTTTCAGAGTCTAAATAAGCTTCAAACTTCAAGTTTATTCAAAGTATTCATACATATGGGCTAAATAACCATCAGACGTCAAACTAATCTTCATACGGCTGTCAAATTAGGCTGTAAAACATACTAGGCTAAGTAATATTAAAATGAATGTTCCTTCATTTGAATAGAAGGAACGTTGTAGTTTACATTGACATTCTTTTGATACAATTACAAAAAAACTCTCGAGTTTAACAACGTCTGAGTGACATTCACAGGCCAATAAAATGGGAGAAGTTAAAGGGCGACACAAGGAAACAACAGTTATTGAAGGGGCCAAACTGCCCCCTACCACATCCGGTAAAACGAAGTTTATTGCCCTTTTATTTCCCTGACCATTACAAACACACCTCCTGATTCAGTAAATCAATCATCGTCATGACACTATATATCATCAAATGTTTGTGTTATTTTCTTCACATCTTTTAGTTTGAATCAATCCTGCATGAACTGGGAGCAGAAAACTGCCCCCAGATCAAATTCTCAAAAGCAGCTTATTTCAACAACCAATGATTTTATTTTTCTAATCCAAAAACGCCCTTCTTTGACCAGCAAGTTTGAAAAAAGCCTGTAAAACTACTAAAGGGGGAGAAGGAGGGAATTTGTCCCCTCTCAAAGCCGCGTTAACCTTTTACTGGCTTTACAAGAAAAAGTCTGGTGAATCCTGAGAGAGGTTCTCAACGATACTCGTGGTCTCAAGTACAGATTTATGCCTTGCCAGAGTGAAGCTTGTCCTCTGGGGTTGTTGTAGCGCTGTTTGAGGCTGGCTGTATAGGTCAGAATAAAAGGACGACTATAAAGTACGACACTAAATTATGGCCGTCTTATTCAACACGGCTGAAAACACAGTAATCATTTCCATATAAATCAGGATAATTTAGAGCCACATGGCTGTTTTCCCTCCCCTCCGAGCTCTCTGAAAGGACTAGCCAGCCAATTTGGAGGGAAACGAACAACAGTTTGCATTTGCATATTGAAAAAATAATGAAATAAATTAAATTATTCCTAAAAAGGAAATCAAGCCTTCACAGTTGTCACTTATTACAATGCACATAATTATGAACATGCTTGAGACGTATATCATTTGATTATTAGAATTTATTTAGAAGGTCCATTCTATGAATAAAGCACATGGTCACCTTTCAGCCTATGAAGGGATTGTAAAATAAGGAAATTTACTGTTTGTATTTTTGGGTTCAACAGCCCAACAGAGGCCCATTTTGTAGTTTGTCTTAATGCAACAAGTGTTTACAACATTTTTAAGAGGCTTTAATGTTCTGACATCAATTTGTAATTGGCTGAAGACGTTCCCCAGTCCTGGGGATTGTCTGGAGCGGTTTTATGATTATACACAATGCCTTGACAACACTAATGAGGATTACCATAATAGTGCCACAGTCTGTGAGGTTTGTCTTGATGCTGAAGACATAGTCATTCTCAACCTCAACACCTCGACAGTCAGGATCATTCAGTTGCAAATCCCAAACCTGAGAAGAAATGACAGTGGAAAGTTTAATTGAAGTTCAAGCATGATTTATTGCGATTGATTGAATTATTTGTGAAATAAATGGAATATGGCATGAACGTACGTAAACAGGCGGCTCTTTGTTGAGAAAAAACACACTAGGGATGATAACTTGCATCTGATCATTGTTGCAAATGACGGTCTCGTTGAGTTCTAGGACAAAATAGAAAGGGATGTTTAAATATTCGTTTATTTTATTACATATATAATAATGGCAATGCTACATGCTTAAATGCTGCAAAAGAAAAAATACTAAAACAAAACAAATAATACTATCCAAATATTATTTTCTGATATATATATATATATATATATATATATTTATATATATAAACACTTTGAAATAACATTTTAAAATATAAATATATTATATATAAAATAGTGCATTTTTATATTTTACGGTTTCTTTTACTAAAATTTGCCAACATGTATATCCCAAATCCAAACTGGTTTATATGCATGTAATAATAAAACTATGCATTTGAATATTTCTCTATGCAGGTGTTTGACTAGACTTACCTTTTTCTTCAAACTGCACAGCAGAAGTTACTGTCCATATTGAGAGCAAAGACCATGTGAGCGCAAGAGTAACAGGTGCCATCCTTGAAGCAGATTCTTTCTGGCTTCTTCTCCCCTAAAATTTAGTTCTGTCTTCGGCCCTTTCCACCAAATCTTCTCTGCGATCACGTCGACTAGCTGTCAGAGCCAGACGTAGTGCTTGCGTTCTCTCCAGCCGTTCGAATCACAGCTCTAATGAAGTGGGAACCTCCAGTTGCTTTGGAACACCAGCTTGAATGATGTCCACACCAACAATGAGATTCCACACATGAATAGGACAAGCTGGGGGGAGTCCAAGGTAACACCGAACAACTAGATTTCAGGCAAAAGCAGAAAAAAAATACTACTAACAACCCACTTAGCAGACACCGCACTACTACATGTCTCGGTGCGTTGGTCGACAAGGAGTTTGTTTGTCATGCAAAGGGAATAGAGGTACAGGGGCAGTGTCTTGTTTTATTTCATTCTTTTGTCTGTATAGGTTTTTAAAGGGCATGGCAAACGCTTTACGGTTTCGGGAACCCCAACGAGTCGCTTGAAAAGAAATCCCATCAGACTGAGTCAAGGGCAGTTCAGTGACACCTTTGCAATGGAGTTGATGTTTTTAAGACTGTTTGGACAGAGAAAGAGGTCAGTCGTTCAACCTTGTGAAGGAGATTTTCAAATGTTATATGTTAAAATGCAAAATGATGGCATTGCAGTCAACAGGGATTATGCAGGTTTTAAGAATGTAAATTTAAGACTTTTTCAAGACCTTTTTAAGACCAAGTAGAGAAAATTTAAGGAATAAATTTAAGGGAACACAATACGTCAACATGTTCTCGAAATGTAAATGTTTAGGAAGAAACACGAGTTGGATCAGCAACACTTCAGAGTTTGAAAACAACTTCCAACAGATATCCATTACTTTTTAAATAATTTTCCAAACAATACATTGAATACCTCTGCTCTAAACCACTAGAATATGGACCTAACTTTTACTGTATCTTCTGATCACAAGGCAAAAAAGTGATGTTCTTCCTCAGTATTTTCTAGTGCAATTGTCTAAATATTCTTAAATCAAGATCCATTTACTGGAGATATACATTTTTCAAGACTTCAATTGCATCTCAAGGAAACGTATCAAAAAGGTTTCAATATTTGTATTGGAAAACACGACAAAAACACTGAGGAAGATATACATTTTTTTGCAATGTATGCAACATTTAATGCCATAACTTTATGAATTTAAGACTTTTTAAGACCCGCAGAAACCATAAACCAATGTCTGAAGTGAATTTTCAGAGGATATTCAATAAAATGATCAGTCTGCTAACCCTGAGAGAGAAAATTACATTCCAATTTACATTGCAAACTGTACAATGGAAATATACAATAAAAATGCTTCTCTTTCTGTTATCAATTTATTGGTTAATTTTGTTCCATTTGAAAATGTGTAAGACTGTATTTTGGTTATCACAAAATTATATTATAATGAAAAGAATGTTTTTTAGTACAGCTTAACAGAAAGAATTCAGTTTCTATGTCTTTGTACATGGTAATTCCAAGACAAAAAAAAGTCTCTTTTTTCCTTTTACTTTCTGGTTTTACTTTTTACAAGTGGTCTTCATTGGATGAGTTTTACAGACATTGAATCACGTGTCTTTTGTCTTGCAAATAGCACCAGATAAATGTTAAAAATAACCTGCTACAACTTTCCGCAGACAATCCACTGAATGGAGCGTCTGAACGGAAGACACTCCCCCAAAGATCAGTGCAGTAAAGTCAAGCGATTTCCTTCCTAAACACAATGGAAAAGACCATAAAATGCATTTAGATAAAAAAAATAAAACAGGATAAGCGCATAACACGATATGTGACATATTGGAATTATCAACTTTACAGCACAGATTGACAGACTGTGATTACATTGGGCTTCTTATAAAACGTTTGTTCAATTAATCACAAATACACGAGTGCTAATGATAAAACGAATCCACTGTACAGCATGTTTAACATTAGAAATGTATTCTAAATTTAAATACAGATCCTTAAAACATTATTAAAAAAACATTTGTTTATGCACAACAAGGCATTAATACAAATTGCACCTACTATCAATCAATCTAGAAAACAATCAATCTAGAAAACAAACAGAGATACAAGACTTATACATTCAATAATTTTCTTTTTACACATCGAGTATAATGAATAAATTACACCACGGGACAGATCGTATAGAAAGGGGAATGTGCAAAGCAAACATATTGGCGTGCTGGAGAGCGAGGTCAGCTCGTCTCCTGGCTGGTGTTAGTGTAGTGTTCACATTACTGGCCTCTGGACTGAGACATTTACTCAAGAGCCTCGCTATCCTCTGTGAACAGCTCGGCCAGATCTGCCACTGTAAATACGGAGGCCTCCGAATGCTTCATGGATGTGGAACTATGACTGAAGAAGATGTTGATTTGAGACAGATTAGTCAAGGTCATTTTCAGTGAACAAACCAAAAAAAAAAAAAGGAAATACTTTAAGGGATAGTTCACCTTAAAATGACAATCAAGTCATAATTTACCCACCCTGGTGTTGTTCAAATAGCATACATTCTTTTTAAAAATTAAAAAAAGCTCTGCTCATGCTCGTTCACATAATGGCAGTAAATAGTGACCAGTGTCAAGTTTTTTTTCTAAAAATACGCAAAATTATCCAAGAATGATCCCATGTGATCCCATGTGATCGTGTCGTATATTCCAAGTGGGTTACACTTTATTTTAAGGTGACGTAGTAACATTGTACGTACTCAAATGAGTACTGAGTAATATTAACTATATGTACTTACTATAGAGTTAAAGTTAAGGGTTTGGTTAAGGATTAGTTACTTGTTATTATGCATAATTTCCTGTTATTACTATATTGAGCACATGTAGTAAGGTGTAAATACATCACCTTAAAATAAAAGTATTACCTCCCAAGTGTTCCGGGGTATACAATAGGGTTTGACGATGTGCACATTAGTGTCCCTCTATTAGTGCCTCACCCAGAATAAGCAAACAAGTTGTGAGAAATCAAGATTAACAAAAACATGATATGAAACACAATGCCTAGAAACCCCTCAAAAAATTATCTGTATACTTTCTTCCCTGAGTCAGATTTCATTGAACAGGAACTACGTTTATCTGATAAAGCGACCCCACGGTTATATACACAGAAGAGAAAAAGGTACATGGGTTGCATTTCATTTAGCGTTTTTATTTATTTTGATTTCTCACAATTTCTTTCTGGGTGAGATGGGGCGAACTGCGACACTTATAAAGTCTCATGAACACACATGCCATGCAGGGATGCATTGCAGACCAAAGTCAAGAATTTTGTTTAATAATTCATTAAATTTAGATTTGTTTTTCACCAAACCATATCGTATATGTCCAGAACACTTGGAATATACAGCATGGGATCATTCTGTGATACTTCTTTTTTTTAAAAGCTTGATGCTGGTTGCTATTCACTGCCATAATATGGATGAGCGAGAGCTGGACATTTTTTTTTTCTCCTTTTGTGGTCCATAAAATAAAGGGCATAAATTATGACTTAATTTTCATTTTAGGGTGAATTATCCCTTTAAGAGTACAATTACTCTTGCATGTTTGAGGACAAATGAGGTTTTCATTCCTGTGTTGACCAGGGAATTAGGGTGGGAGATATATATAAAAAAAAGGGGAACTTCTAGCAGTGCACTTGTATGAAGATGGTTATATAGGGTTAAACATACATAGTCCTAAATTATACTGACTTTTAGGCTATTTATTTAAAATGCTCTCCTTGTGTGTCATGACTCACCTCTTTTCGACTGTTTTTAGCATGGCTTGCATTCGCTCCTCAATGGTGGACTTGATCAGAAACCGATGAACAAACGTGGGTCTGGAAAATTGATGAAAAAATTTTTATAATCTGATAACATCACAGGCCTCATTGGGGTTTTTTGTATTTAAATATGCAAAAATCTTTTTGGAATTTGTGCCATTTTATTGATAAAAGAGATATGCTGGGAGCCAGATTCAAACTCATGTGAGCAACATGTGTTGAAAGCTTGCTGAACACTTTGTGAATGGGTTGATGCCTACTTGGTCTGGCCAATCCGGTGCACTCTTCCGATGGCCTGGAGCTCGTGGGCGGGGTTTAGGATGGGCTCCACCAGCAGCACATGCGTTGCCTCGATGATGTTCAGCCCGTTCGAGCCCGTGTGCAGCGGCATCAGCAAGATGTTGATCTTATCCTCGTATTTAAAAGCACTCAGGTTCTCCTAAAAAAAATGAATGCACCAATCATCATTTCACATTATATATGTATTAGGGGCGGGGGGCAGCTTTGTAGTTAAAGAAATGCAGTGGTAACTAGGGATAATCAAACAGTCCAATTATTTGGATAAAATTTGCCCATTTTAAGATTGTCATGAACCATTAACTGCTAACTCAACTTTCTGAATAACAGAAAGCGTAGTTTTCATAGTTTGTCTTACTGAAATAAATAAATAAATACAAAAATAAATAGATAAATAAACCAAAATAATAACAAAACAAACAAACAGTTCCAAAATTTATTTAATTTCCAGAGTTTTGTTTGTCTCATTTAAAATAAATAAATTAAATTAAATTGTTTTTTGAAGAATTTTCTTTTATTTAAATGTACTGTTTTAAAGATGATTCATTTAAGGTCCAGTTTTGTGTGTCATTTGAAATGAATAAATTAATTAATTGAATTAATAGTACATTAAAAAACAAAACAAAAAACAGGATGGATTCAAATTGATTTAATTTCCAGAGTTTTGCATCTCATTTATAAGCAAAAAAACAACAAAAACAAACAAAAAACAAACAAACATATTTTTTTAAAACAATTAAAGGTAACAGAAATAATTACATTTAAAACCCATGGCTCATTTTAGTGTCTCTACTTGTTTTATAATGAGATGTTTTATTAATTACAGAAAGCAAAGGGGCAAAAAATCCTTCATGAAAAAAAACTAACGTTTTGCTGCTACATTGTCATCATATTCAACACAAACCTGAAATTTGTGAATTCCGTTGATCTGTGCAAACTCCATGTTGTTGTCGAAAAGGGCTTTCGCAATGATGTCCAGGACGCCCTGCCACTGACAGATGAGGCGTAAATGTAAGGTCAAAGGTTAAGAGCTGTAGTCTGCTGTTTGATGTAGTAACTCATTTAATAAGAGTGTTACCGTGGAGAACACAAGAGACTTGGCTCCCGGGTCGGTCATCTGGATTTTCTTTAGGACTCGAACCACAGCTTCGACCTTCGTGGAGTGGCTACCCTACAGGGTAAAGAGATTACAGAGATGCCACATTCATATCTGACCTGCCTGAAAATATCACATCAGTCATTCATCCCAGTAAGTACACTTGTATTTAGCTGCATTGTAAAAAAACATTAAAAGCCTAAAAAAAAGCAGGAATTGCCTCTGACCTTCACAGGGATCTCCTGCCCCTGTTGGGCGCTCTCAGTGGTGAACACATACGAGATCTCTGAATGTGAAGTGGTTTGACGGCATATGGCGCACTTTATGGCTCTACGTCGATTGCCGACGCTGTACTGCTCCACGATGATGGCGATGCACTCGTTACAGAAACAGTGTCCACAGGTCAGTACAGCCCACTATCAATCAAAACACCTTCAGAGTATATACATACATATACACTTGACAAACTCATTTTTGTTTTTATTTTACCTCCTGACCCAGTGGTCGAGCACAGATTGGGCATGGTTCTGGATTCAGACTGCCAGTGGACTTATCCTGAGACTGAATCAATCAATACATGAATTACTACATCAAATGCAACAGTTTCGTTTATCTATACATGTACTACAAGTACACAGTGTCTTAAAACAGGATTTATCATGCAAAACAGGATTTTTCTTGCTTCTTTTAAAAGTTTGAATATAATATGTAGACACGCTCAATTTTACATTATCAAATAAAATACCATGCCTAATCCACCCAGAGCTTTTGTAGAAGCTAAACTAGAGACTTTTCTACTCGTTTCACATGAAGACAGTTCAGCCAGTTATGACAGAAGTTGTGTAATGTATCTTTAAGACAAGACACTACAGATGAATAAGGTAAACAGTTTAACTGATAGATTTCACTAGACGTTTACTAGTAGATTAATTACAGTACATAGAGATAATTGGTTTGTATTACAAATTATCTGAAATGTTGTTTAAATACGCAATTATATGCATCATCTATCTCAGGGATGGGCAACTCGGTCCTCGAGGGCCACTGTCCTGCAGAGTTTAGCTCCAACCCTAATTAAACACACCTGAACAAGCTAATCAATGTTTTCAGGATTACTAAAAAATAATTTTTGTCAGGGTTGGAGCTAAACTCTGCAGCACAGTGGCCCTCGAGGACCGGAGTTGCCCATCCCTTGATCTATCTTATTAAATGTGACAAAAATAATTTCTCATTTGCATACATTTTTAGAACAGAAATCTGAAAATGAGATAAAACCTGGTATTTTCATTTTGTTAACAGAGCTAAAGAATTTACAGAGGGGATTTTGGATATCTCTGTTTATCATTCCATAAATCAAAAAATTCACTATGTTTTTGGGAATAAAATGTTGTATTTAGTTCAGGTAAATGTTATATGAACAAACCCCTTTTTAAAAACCTTCAGAATATAGACAGTTTGGTGCAAGTAAGAGAGAAATTAATCATAAAATATTTTTTTTGTTGTTGAGAAAATGGCCTTTAAATATATTTATTGTAATTTAAATCTACAAATGCAAATAGATAAAATCTAATAAAATAAACACTTAAATGTGTATTTTTGACGTTTACATTCTACTAGTTTGTAAAAATGTAAGAAGACATGTTACGGAACAGTGCATGAAAAAAACATGGTTTTGCCTGTTGCATCTTGCCATAAAGGGATAGTTCACCCAAAAATTAAAATTAGCCCATGATTTACTCACCCTAAAGTCACCCTAGGACATATTACATTCTTCTTTTTGCGGTTTCTGTTTTGAAGTCTATAAAAGTGCATCTATCCATCATAAAAGTGCTCCACATGGCTCAAACACATCGCATTCTCTTCAGAAGGCCTTCATTAACCCCCCGGAGCTGTGTGGATAACGTTTATGATGGATAGATGCACTTTTATGATGGATAAATGCACTTTTATGGACTTCAAAACAGAAATGGCCATTCACTGCCATTATAAAACTGGGTAGAGCCAGGACATTTTTTTTATATAACTCCGTTTGTATTCGTCAGAAATAAGAATATCATATACATTTGAGGGTGAGACTTGAGGGTGAGTAAATCATGGGCTAATTTTCATTTTTGGGTGAACTATCCCTTTAAGACAGAACTCTTACACTCTTATACTCAGGTATAGTAGCAAAAAATACTTAGCTCCAAGGTTCAGAGAGAGAATGATAATGGGTGGACTTTTATGTAAAAACGTTACTAAATGTTAAATAAGGTTCCTTTAAAGTGAGAAAGCCATCATGTTTTACCTTCTCCAGGTTATTGAGATAGAGAAACTGCCCAAGCTTTTTTTGCAGTTGTGATTTTGCCACTGCCCTGTCATTGAGCAGCTTTATCCTATTCTGCTCCACCTGTTCACATGTAAAAAGAGACAAACTAAAGGCTCTTACTTCTCTTAAGTCATATTTAGGATGACAGATGGGATTCTTTTTGTCATCACCTCGTGAGGTTCTATGATATGCAGCACTTTGGGTTTGGGCTCATCAGGTAACCGCACACGCAGCCTCTCGGTGGCCATGCCCAGCTCATCTATGGCCGACACGTGATCCCGCAATGACATCCAGTACTCATGCAGCAGCTGAAAAATCACCAGATGGTCGTGAGATAGGCATTTTGATGAATACATTAAAGCACTTCATCATTCATCATGCACCATGCAATGAGAAATCGATCACAAACCTTATATTCTTTCTTCCAGGACTCAAAGAGCTCCATGAAAGAGTTTCCCTCCTCTATGAGGCCAGACTCCAAGCGGCGGACCTTGGCGAAGGAAAGGGTGGCTTTAAGGGCTCGTTCTGTCTCACTGGCCGCCCACAATCCTCGACTGGTGGTGGGGAGTCTGTCGTCTACCAGACCTTCCTCATCTTCAATCATTTCCTCAAAGATGGCCGTCTGCCCCTTTACTCTGCCCAAAACGCATTAAAAAAAACCCACTTTACAATAAGGTCTGACTTGTTAACATTAGTTAATGCATTATTTTACATGAACTAACTATTAGCAATATATTTTTTACAGCATTTGTTAACCTTTATTAAATGTTAAAAACAATTGTTAGTTGTTTTTCATGTTAGTTCACAAAAAAAGTACAAATTAGCATTAACCAAGATTAATAAATGCTATAGAAGTATTATTCATTGTTAGTTAATCTTAACTAATGTAGTTAATGTTTACAAATGAAAACTTACTGTAAAGGGTCACCAAAAAATAAAGTTTACTGACTTTACTTTCTGCATATAGTGTTTTATAAAGAATAGTTTTCCCAAATGTCTTTAGAAACCCATGATTTTCTTTTCTTGGTTTAGATGACTTGGAATATAATGCATTCAGTCATTTTGACAATTTTTATGATACTTTTATTAATGATACTATATTTTATGGATGAAAGTAGCTTAGCATTCTGCTAAACATCTCCATTGTGTTCTACAGAAGAAAGAAAAGTCATGCAGGTTTGGAATGACATGAGGGTGAGTAAATGATGACAGAACTTTAATTTCCTGGTGAAATATCATAAATTGCACAAAATCTAATGACCAATTGATTTAATGTGATATTATAACTCACGTGTGAGAGAAAAGTTTAGATTCATAGTCCGTAAAAAGTTCATCAGCTTTGCAGAACACACAGCTGTGGAACAAATTTTACACATTTTAAATTCAAATGAGGTGAACAATTACAACAATTTGCAAGTTGTTTAAGGTGTAATGTGTAATTTCTTAAATGCTAGAAACTCCTAAGCAACAAATGCAAAAACAATGACAGTTACAAAACATATGGAACATAGAGGCAATACATTATTGTTATATAATGTGCAATGAAACGATGTAGTACATTTTAAATTCATCCATTTTCACTAGGGGCCTTAGATTTTCGAATCACACTGTTTAGAAACAGTCATTATTTTTCCAATTCAGTCTGGTCCTGCTGCTTCTGTAATATAAAGTATGCACTTCACCTATAAATCATTGAAAAGATTTTACTTGTTCAGTGGCAGTCGAACAGGTCGTAGGTGGCAAAGTGTTGTTTCCTCTATGACTTGCTGAGATGGCGGCCCCTCCAGCTTCTTTACAGCATCCTGGACCGTTTTCTGTGATTTCATCAAATCATCGATTTCAGTGCTGAGCAGAAACTGAAGACCACGAGCATCTCGAAACCTATGAATGAGACGTTTTTGTTAAATGGTAATTTATGCAGTAAAAAAGATTTGTCTGTTAAAAAGGATTAAAGTGAATGGTGGAAGATTACTTGTCTGCCAAAGAGAGCTTGTTGGCTTGTTGTTTATAACTGCAAGTGAGCTCATTTTGAATGCGGCCCACAAGGTCATCATCCATAGAGTACTGAATAGCCTGCTGTATGACATCCAGCCACCAGGGAGAGCGAACGTTCACCTAGAGCACACAATTATCAATTATTAAACTGAATACAGAAAAAAAAAACTCAACTAAAACACTAAGATGAAAAATAGGCACAATGATAACTGAGCTTTTACCTTGCGTTTTAGCTCTCTAATGTGCTGAAGAACAGGTTGCAGGTTCTGTTGTGCTTCTGAAACCTCTGAATTCACCTTGGCCATGTAATGCTGCTTCAGCTGCTCAGCCTAGGATGAAAACACATGGAACTAGAAATGATAGAAGACATAGTACATTTTTTAATAAGAAAATGAGTTCAATTTCAGCCAACCTCTTCTTTGAGACTATCATCTCTCAGGGTAGGAGGAATCCCAGGATGCTTTGCATTTAGAAGCTCCATCAGATTATGGGTTGCATGAAGCCTCTATAATTTCAGACAAAAAAAAATCCAAATAACGATGAGAAGCAACAGTAAATTGCACACCAAAATAAAAACTCTGGAACAATTTTCAACATATTTTTAACAGGAGGTGACAACTTTGTACAAAACAACAATAAAGATGAATTTGGAACAATGAATTGAAATAAGTAAAAAAAAAATAATAACAAAAAAAGGATTTGGGACTGGATGGATGGATAGAGTGTATAGAACGATAGAGCGACTAGAACATTTGATGGATACAGAGAACAGAACGATATATAAAGAGAATAGAACAATAGATAGAACGAACAGAACGATAAAGCGAATAGAACGACAGACAGACAGACAGAACGATAGATAGAGAATAAAACGATAGATAGATAGAGTGAATAGAATGATACTGTAGATAGAGAGAACAGACTAATCAATAGAGAGAATAGAACAATAGATAGACAGAGAAAAGAACGATGGATAGAGCGAACAGAACGTTAGATGGAGAAGATAGAACGATAGAGCGAATAGAACGATAGACAGAATGACAGACAGAACGATAGATAGAGCGAACAGAACAACAGAAAAAAATGAATGAATTGGAATGATTTACCTGAAGGGAATCAGTTTTCAGTCTTGCTTTATGTTCTTCAGATGATCGTAACACATCCCTGTACATCTCCACTGCATCTGCAAACTCTCCTGGCAAGGACAGGGAACCGTTCATTAATGTCAACAGCATTTGAGGCAGGTACAGGTACAGGTACATAAATACTGTAGGTGTTCAGAAACAATGCTCACAACACCTCGAATGATGTGGATTCCAGCTAGACCATTCAGAGCACACACCAGCTGCCTGTGGGCTTCTTCACACTCCACCCGACATTTTTTCTGCAATGACTTCAGCAATTCCTCCATTGTCATTGTGCTGGGAAACAAACAAACAAATCAATGTGGATGTAATGAACCGAAAAACTTCATCTCCCAAAAAACTGATCAACTACATCTAAAATCTTTTTCTAAGAACCTCTTCTGGAAGGGCAGAAATTCTCCTCTGACAGCTTGCGGGTGGCAGCAGGCCTGACGTAGACGCAGAAGAGGGTATAATATGGTAGTGACGGTACGTCGGTCCAAACTACCCAGCTTTAGTGACCAGTCAGAGATCTTCCTTAGCTTGACAAGAGCATCCGTGGAGCAAACCTCATGCTGACGGTGGTAAAAGTGTCCTTCCACTGGGGAGAAGTTGAGCCAATGGGTCTCTTCTGTTTGAGGGGGGATTTGGATCTGGAAATGAAGTATATGACAACAAATTAAAGCACAGATGAGATGTTGGTTAAGATTAGACAATTAAAGTCAAAGAAATAACCTGCTAACCTGATCAATGACATCTTTTTTGGCAGATCGCCACAGTAATTGACCAATGACATTGTAGAGTGGTCCCGTGTTGCCGTGACGATATGGGCGATAGAGTAACTGGTCCCACCAGTACTTGACCCAATAGGGATCAACTCCCAAGAACAGGACCAGACCATACAAGTCTAAAAGATAACATATAAACCAAAAACGATTATCATGACATAATAAAATGTCTTCTGATTAAATTAGGCTGATTCATTGCTGGCGTTAATGCCAAGATATTTTATTTGTGACCACAGTAGAAAACATGTCAAATGAACTGGGAAGTTCTTTTAAAGGTGCTGTATGTAACTTTTCCACTATACTAAAGCATAAAAATACCATAATATGTTTGCAGATTTTTAGGAAACATCCTGAATTCACATACTCGTTTCTCTGAAAAACACTTCTAAAGTACAGCCAGTTATTTTACTATAAATATTTATACACATACAATAAAATATGTTAGTCGTAATTATACGTTGGTAAATATTGCTATTTATTGCAATATATTGTTACACATATAAATACATTGTTTTAAAATATAATTCTTCCATGAGTTTATTAAATGAGCAAAAGATGACTACTACTTGCATTTTGCTCTTATTACATTGTACATTTTGAATCAAATATTGTTTGGTTATTTTAAAATAGATGTTTCTTTTAAATGTATACATAAAACCGAACACACACACAAAGGTGGAACTGGGGAAGGTGGAGGGTTTCTAAAAGCACGCTGCAGACTGCTAACAGTAACACTACCAGTATTTGAATGTTGAGCCACAGCTTATTGGCCGCTGATGCAACAGCACCCAATCATCTGCGCTATGTAGTTAACGATGTGAGTGATATAAATTGAGTTAAGGACCTACCAGCCTGCGCCATCTAGAGTTTCATGAGAGAACTTGGTATATATAAACACCCAATAGTACTACAACTTGGACATACAAAAATATTCCACGAAAATATTAAGCAGAATAAATGTTTTTCTGAACAGTAGTGTGTATGTATACACACATCAATATATTTTTTTGAATGAAATATTAATTCTGCTCACCTTCCAAACCTCTCTGTACAGGTGTTCCACTGACACACCAACGATTAACAGATGTGAGACGCAAAGCCATCTCTGCTGCCTGAACAGATAAAAAACTATTTCATAAAAATGATTGTGCTGTCTCTGAGATTAAAAATGAACAGGATAAATATCAGTAATATTAATGTGACTGCTGTGATGACCTTAGCTGTGGTGCACTCCACCATCTGAGCCTCATCCAAGCAGACGCGCCACCACTCCACGGCCACTAGAGGGCTCGGTATGGCCATGTAGCGCTTCTGGTTGCGGAATCGCCGGCCGTCTTTGCTGTTGCTGTGGGGAATGTCGACGTAATTGAGTTCAGTGCGCAGCACATCATAAGTGGTGATGACCACATCCTGCTCAGCCAGAATGTGGGGTTGGATGAAACCATGTCTCTTCACGCCCTGATACACCTAAAAACCAGTTTCAAGTAAAAAAAAAAGAAGAAGAATTTAATGGAATACTTCAGTATTAAAAATAAGTGATTTATGCGTGCACATCATTATTATTATCATTATGCCCTCGTAATCTTTAATCAACACAACTTCCCCTCCCTCTTGCAGCGACAGCCCTTCTCTGATGGACCCTTTTCACAGACTGTGATGATGCGTTTTAATGATCATCATCATCGTAAATCCTGCTTTTTTTATATATATATATATATATACACAGTGTATATATATATATTAATTATTATTTATTTATTTTTATTATTTATTTATATCACTATACTTTGTATTATATTACCTTTGCATTCAATGACGAAAAACTAGCTAACGCTGCTGTGAGGGTGTTTCTAATACAGTGGCTGTGGGAGTGACGGATAAATTGACATCTTTCTCTCTTCTGACTGCCGTTATCAATCCCTCTCTATTTTGTTCCTCTTCCATAGTATTGAAAAAAAAAATTTAAAGTCAATGGAAGCCCATCACCTGTTACTGACATTTTTCAAAATATATTCTTTTGTGTTCAGCAGAAGGAAGAAATTCATACAGGTTTGGAACAACTTGAGGGTGAGTAAATAATTTCAGATTTTTCATTTTTGGGTGAACTATCCCTTTAAGTCTTTTAAATAAACAATACAATCAAAAAAGAATCAAGGTCCCCACTACTGGTTAAACTAACTAAATAGTAGTAGTAGCTCTCTAGTTGGTCCTCACCAGCACTCTAAGGGAGGAAGTATGAATGTGCCGGTTAATTTCATCCACCCACTGGTGACAGATGGAGCTGGGTGAGATGATAAGAGTGGCTCCAGTAGACACAGGTGTCATGGCCACCAGGCAATGAGGGCAATAAAACGGGGTTGTTTCTAGGTTCTCCTCTTTATAGTTGACACACTCCGCGTGCTGCCACAGCAGACAATTGAGGCACTGAACCCGAGGCTTATAGTCCACCAACCCGAGCTCTCCACAGATGCACTCAAAGCGGTAATCTGAGGTGTTAAACGGGATCACAGACGCTCTAGTTGGGGTTTCAGGTTCAGGCTTTGAGCTTTGTGCAAGATCTGCTTCAGTACTCTCAATATGGATGTTTTTTGTCATTTGATGTTGGGGTTTGTCTGCTATTTCTTTATCATCTTCATCTGTGATGTCTACTGACGTCTTCTGCTGTGGATTCTCTGCGTCCAGAAGGGAATCTGACTCACACTTCAGTTCCTCTGTGAGGAGAGGAGGTTCCGCACTGTCTTCAGAATCTGATGCTGTGGTATATGAGGTCAGTGATGCCTCTTTATCCTGAGCAGAAACTCGACGAGATGTTCTCCTGGGAGTGGCCTTGTCAAATGATTTCTGCAAAAATAGTACAAAACATGAAAAAAGTGCATTTCATTTCACATTTCAATAGTGTCTTATTTATTTTATAAAATGGTCACTATTATTCTTTAAAAAAAAACATTTTTGGGTAAACTATCCCTTTAAGTAACATCCTTATGCTAGAAAATATAGTTCCTTAAATGCACAATAAGATTAGTAGCCGCTATCAACTTTTTCAATCAGATTTTAAAGACATAACTATTAATTTGTTCTATTATACATGTATAATTAAATATATGTTTAATCTTATAATTATAATAATTTAAGCTATACAATCTGGTGTCTCTGAAACACTGTAAGATGAGTCAAAGAATTGTAAATGTTTTTAATGTTGCTCTACAATCTTTTACAATCTTATTTGTATTGGTTTTGTTATTTTTGGCTCCTATCTTGGCCAATCCTTTAAAAGAGATTTTTTCCAGGTTAAAAACCAATAATAAATACTTATGTATACAAAAAATGTTTTATATATTTATGATAAACACACACACAAAAAAGTAAAAATCTCTATAGAAATAGTGAAAATTACACACAGTTCGATGAGCGGCGGGCTTCCTCCTCTTTTCTTTGTAGTTCTTCCCCAGTTTGAAGGATCCTGCTAGCCCTCTTCCTTTGATCTGTTCCACAATGTTCTCACTAATGAGTTTAGTCAAGATTTTCTTAATATGGTTACGGTTCTTTAGGGTGTCATACTTGTACATGGTCCTTAGATATGCAAAAATGGCATTGATTGACGCTCCTTTCCCAACCTTCATTTCCTTGATCGCAGTCAACAGCATCTCACGAACAGCTGAAAAGAGAGAGGAAATGAATGCAATAACTTATTTACATTATTTATGCACATAGGAGCTGTTCTTGGATCAACAACCTTAGCTGTAACATTATCTAACCCGTGACATGTTAATGAAAATATTTTTCCCTACCCCAAAAATAGCATTTGAATGCTGCTCTAGAACCAATCAGGATGTTGATCCAGGAACATGTATTGTTTGGTTACATCACATTTGATCAAATGAAACCTGTTAAAAATGTTTTACCTGGATAAATTATCTTCTCCTTGGGTTTCACTTCATGTTTAATGGTTCGTTGTCTCTCTAATGGTGGAGGAGGGACAAAGTAATTCACAGATTGCCCCTGGGGAGGACAGAGACACAACAGTAAAACAAACCAAGTTTTTTACTAATTTCTGGAAAACCAAATAAATATTTCAGTGTCCCTTGCCATTTAATTAGGAAATTCTGGTAACACTTTACAAAAAGGGTTACATTTTTTAACATAAGTGGTTCTTAAACTTTTTTGGACACGCAAGAACCAATGAGGTTTGTTCTCCCACATCAAGCAGGTTTGTTTGAGCTTCTGTTTATGTTTGCTGATCAATGTTTAAATGTGAATAAAAGCCTAAATTAAATCTGCTCATCATTTAAAGCGATCGAGTCTCTTCACACAATTTGGACTAAACCACTCAATTTAAATGGATTAGTTTTACCATCTCTTAATAAACTTTTTAAAGCTTCAAAGTGGTAGTTGCGTAGCTGTCAATGGATATCAATTAAAAAGCAGCTGCTATTCATGTACTTTTTTTCTGCTGATTTCCCACGCTCCCCTGCAGAACCTGTGCGCCCCCTATATTAATTACATGAACTACCTATGAAAAATACTTCTAAAGCATTTATTAATTTTATTTATTGTTAATTTCAACATTTAGTAATACATTATTAAAATAAAAGGCTGTGTATGATAATATTACTTAATGAAACTAACAAAGAACAGTTGTATTTGTTTATCGTTAACAAAGATAAATAAATGCTTTAACAAATGTATTGCATTTTTAGTTAATGCATCAACTAATGAAACCTTATTGTAAAATGTTACTGAAAATACATTACTGCAGAACTTTTTCTGTAAAATAATTTACTGCAGAGTTTTTTCTGTAAAAATTTTTTTCAAGCATTTGAGGGCACATGCAATTGTAAACTTACCACAGGTAAAGTGAGAACCCCATGCTCTAGGTTTTGCCGGGTGTTACACAGAATAAGGGCCAGTACTTCCACGGTTTTCCCAAGCCCCATCTCATCAGCAAGGATCCCACCAGGCCAGTCCACTCCAGCCAGAGGAAACTCTCGGATCAAGCTGTGATTGAAGTCAAGGTAATTAGAACAATGACTAGCATGACTGATCTACAAAACTAAATGATATTGATATTATTGGATAGGTCATGCACATCTGTTTTAACTACAGTTTCAGTAATTACTCCTCAAAGTAGAAAAAGAATCATACCATCCAGAGTAAGGATTGTAAAAGAGTTTTTTGCCACAAATCGTGATAATTTCCCTCCAAAGAAAATGCAACTTTTGCTCTGTGCAAGGAATACAAAGACTGTATATTAGCACTGAACTGTTCTCATGCACTGACATACAGCAAAGATGACGATAAAGCTGTGAAAAACCTTGAGAGCTGCTGCTTTTGTACTTCTCTCTCCTCAGCATCCAGCTGACCGCCTGACTCTGATAGGGTCTCAGCACAGGTATGAGGCCCGGGTGCTGGACGTCGAAGCTCTGCTCCGCTGCTTCTGTCAGGTGGAGGTGTCTGACATGTTCGTACAGCTCCTCAACGTTCTGACGCTCCAGATCAGTGTCACACTCCTCCTCTTCGTTGTCCATCACCTCTAAAAAATAAAAATAAAAATCACTTTGGAATAAAGTCAAAAAAAGAATATTACAGGAACTATGCACAGAATATGCATAATTTCAGCTTATCCTACAGTTTATACAAAATAAAAATACATTTTAGCACCATGAACCTCATTTTAACTCATTATAGTACTGTACTGTCATAGTATTGTATTTAGTTATTTATTTTTAATCAATTTTTATTTATTGTTTGTTCGAATTCAATTTTTGTGGGCTTAGTGGGCCTTGGAGTGCAGCTCCACCTCCAGCCTCAAGTGTATTACTGTAAATATGTTTCCTGTTTGCTTTTACAAAATGACAAATAATATACTTTTGATGTGACCCCCTCACTTTTTGCTGGAAACTTAAATGGTGGCATATTAAAATTATATTTAAGATTACCGGGGATGATGAAGTCATAGAAGAATTCCATTAATTTCTGCAGAAGCTGATTGGCTTTTTTAATGCGCCCATTTCCTTCACTGAGGAATTCTGGTCTGCCCAATCCTGATTCGAGAAGAAAAATGTTCAGCTGTTCAATAAAGCAAATGGAGAAAAACACAGTGATTGGTTAATGTTATGTTTTAATGATGGGAGTGTATTGAATCCAAAGTCACAAACCCCTCCATCCTAATGATTTTGAAATACACACCTTTACTGATTCATCTCCTGAAGCATGGCACAATTTAATGATCTTTCTCTTCTGTAGCCAATCCAGATCCTCCAACAATTTTCCACCAAAGGAACACTCAATCGGCACAGGGCAGAGAGGACCACTTCTGCCTGTCTCAACCTCCAATTCATGACTATCCAGACTCAGACTTAGATTGTCACCTGTTCTCTGCAGGCAGAAGGAATCGTCTCCAAGCACAAAAGGAATCTTTGGATACAGGTCAAACTCTCCAATCAGCGCGTTCCACCCCTGTTCGAGAGCAGAAAGGGGCATCACATTCAGTTCTATGGTATCTGAAAGGGAATCCTGTATGGAGCAGGTTGGACGCTCTTCTGATGGTCCTTCTTCTGTGCTTGCAGAAGATACAAAACACAGGCTTTTCTCTTCCTGGCTGCTCTCAAGCACTGGTCCAGGCTGACAGCTGTCCGACGATGCTGGGATTGACTCCTGAATGTCTTCACAATCACCTTCATTTTTCCGATCTTCAAGCATATCCCACTCCAGTCTCCTCTTGGCCTCCTCGTCCATGCGCACCGGCGGCGCACGTTTCCTCCGGCTACTCATAGTGGAAACCTGCAGAGATACGATGACACAAAGCTGAATTATCCCATTTATTTACCATTTTGAATTAAAATGCTTCACATTAAATGAGACTAAATGTAACAGAAAGCATGGGCAAAATTATACACCACTTCAATTTGAAACAGTATGGGAATAACGTTATTATATCAGTTGTTAGATACATACTGCAAATAAGTACACAAATGTACAGATGTTCAAACAAAATCTCTTACAGTTACAAAACTACACACATTCTCTCCTTTACAGAATCACGTATTTTGCACTATATTACACTGCAATATGTCAGACTGTAGCTTTAATTCTATTTAATTCAGCACAAAAACAATTGTGGTAACATGCTGACGTTACTGCACTAATCCAGTGATTTGGTAAATAAACAAATCCATGATTTTGTTTAAAAATTAAATTGAAAAGAATTCCGTAGGACGTCAGTGTAAATAAACAATATCAGAATTGAAATTATATATTCCATTCATTCAGTCAAACGCTGCAGAATATTGACTATCAGCATGCCGCTTCATCGGCAATCGAAATGTACCTTTGTTTAGCTTTGGGATGAGTTCTTGTCAGCAGCAAATAAATGTCCTGAAATAACTTTTATAAGCTCCAAAACCAGCGCGACATTTTCATGCGTTTCTCCGCCATATTTAAAATACAGGAAGCGACGTCAGTCGGAACCAAAACAATGCCAATGCACTGTAATATCTCAAACATTAGATGGCGCTAAACAGCCTTGTACAGCCAAGTATGGGACTCTTCTATCTGAAAGAAGCCAGTAAATGACAGTCATGAATAAAAAAAAGTTTAACAAGGCAATAAATAGTTTAATCAGTAAACAGAATTCTCAATATTAGATGTTGGTTTGTTCAGCTGCAGAGATCCCTTGCAAGGTTTAATTTCTTTAATGAACAACACTACTCATGAGAGGAAGTTTAACGGTTTAGTGCCAAACGATACCATTCTCAGAGTGTGTGTGTGTGTGCGTGTGTGTGTGTGCGTGCGTGCGTGTGTGTGTTGGGGATGGCTGTGCTAGAGGACAGATGATTGAAAATATTAGGCTTGAAAAGATCTAATTGTGAATTAATAACTAAATTAAATTAAATTTTCTTAAACGTTGTGTTTTGTCTTTTTCCAAGATTTAAATCTACACATTGATGTGTTTATGCGTAGGGGAGACTGATGGGGAGTGTTGTATGGAGCTAGAATTGTGTCTTTATTATGCGAGAAAATAAATGATCTGAGAGGAAAAAAAAAGATTGAGAGAAAAAGTTATCACACTGATAGCAAAAAAGCATTTCATGAGAGAAAAAAATAATATTTGAGAGAAAAAAATTTCATACCAATAGCAAAAAATAATAATATTTTATATTAAAAAAAGTTTTGAGAGAAAGTTTTTTCTCATAGAACATAAAAAAATATAAATTTGAGATTTTTAAAATTATTTCTGACAAAGGCAAAGTCGCTGTGTAAAATGGCTCTGAAAAGAGCCTTTGGGGTGTATTTAGCTCCTGTTGAGAAAAAGAAGAAACATGAGTCAAATATATTGCAAATGCCTTTAATTAATATGCACTCAGTTTTAATTTATCTTTATTGACTAAAACAGAAAAATCAGATGAAAATCGATCACTGAAAAAATAGAAAAGACAATTATTCTATTTTGTTTAAATTACAAAGGTTAATGAAGGCTCTATTTTATGAATAGGTGTGTGTCCAAAAAAACACTTACTTCACTTATCACTTTACTACTTCATAACCACCTCTTTATCTGACTGCCTACAGAGGCTGAGCGCTTGTACTAAACTGAGCTCTTTGATTGACAAGCCTACTTTTAACGTTACCATAGAAACGCACAACAAAAAAGCTGCCTTTAATTGTCACTTAGACAAAATCCTTAAAAATGCCCTCAGAGTGTAAGGGATTAATATTATAAAAGGACAGATGTCATTTTTGTGTGGAAAAAAAGACAGTCCGTCAATTTTATGACCGTTTATTAGTTTAACCTGGCTGTTTAGCTCTCCTCAGACTGAAAGAGAAAAACGAGTTCCCCTCATGTCTAAAAATACTGTATAAAATAACTCACTTAATCTATATTTAATACGCGAACATATTAACAGTCAGTAACAAGTTAATAAAAAAAATGTTTTCTATTGTTTTATACTCAACCCATTTCTGATACCTGACTCTGTTAGAACGAACCTGTGAGCCTTGCTCTAGGGCAGTTGGCTCCAACCCTAGTCAAACACACCTGAACAAGCTAAACAATATCTTCAGGATTACTAAGACTATAGGCAGGTGAGGTTTTTTTCAGTGTTGGAGCCAAACTCTGCAGGACAGCGGCTCTCTAGGACTGAACTTGCCTACCCCTGCTCTAGGGTGAAGGGCTTTTCCCCAGAAAGGGGTCCCGGGGTGGCGTAGTCGGTAACTTTGTGACAGCCCACCTCACTTTGTGGCCTGGTTATCCATGCTAATGTGTAGGTTGAGCAGAATTTCCTAAAATCTTAGTGTACCTCTAGTTAAACCTGCCACATTTGGCGTAGTCGGCATGGTCTATTCAGCTGTTCAGATTCAGACTTGGGTAGAGTTTCTTTTGTATGTTTCAGAACGTTGGTGACTGTGCCGTGGGGTTTGGACTGGGTGAGTACCCTTTTCAGCATGCTTATGGACAATGAACTACAAGAGATGAGGGATTTAGTAGCCCAATTAACCCTCTGGGGACAAAGCCCTTTTTGGTCTGTTTTCTCTATTTTTACATTTGGGCTTATAAACTATATGTAATGGAGACTGAACACTATGTGTTGGTATCTATGGATTCAGAAGACCCTAAGCTAACATAAGCATGCATGTAATGTGTTTATAAAGGAAGTATGAATGAAAAATGTAAAATAAACTAGAGAATTACAAAAACGGAAATTCGATTTTTGTCATTTATTTCTGAAAATCACACATCACACAACAATAGTGAACAGTTTTTGAACAAAAAATATAATTGTCAAAGCCTTTGCCTGACAGACATGTGTAATTGTTAAATATGTGTAAAGAACAATGAAAACATTTACTTTATTTACAAATAGTCCCAGACGTTTTTCTTAGGAATGCTTAGAATTTTCCAAGCAATGCTTTCTCCTCGTCACTCTCCAGTAATTGTTCCAGAGCTTATTCCAGCATAAATCATTTACTGCTTGCCATCATAAAAGTGCTAAAACAATAAATAATGCTAAAATTGTATGTATATGTATATATTATAATTGTTCTGTCTCTCTCATATAAATCTCTGCACGCTCTCGCTCTGTAAAGCCTTGTTTATACTCGACGCGTCTGTTCGCTTTCTGTCGTCTATGCCACTCGACGCTGTTTGCGTCATATCCCTTACCACCCCTTGCAAGGCTACAGGGTCCTCCGATTTGCTAGAATACGTCATGGTAACCTTCCTCTGATTGGGTAAGAAAAATATTCCTCCATCTGCAATTTTTCCATGGGTTGTTGCTCGTGAATCTGCCAAACAACATCGATTTCATTGGCCTTTTACGTAGTGGTATTGCGCAACAAGGAAGTGAGTATACAAGCCGGGTAAGTTATCACTGTTTTCAGCGGAATCTGAGGAAGACGACAAAAAAGACCGCACCTCTCTATCATTAATAGATTTTAAGATAATCACACATTTGTTAAAGTATGCCATTTTGGGCGGTACCGCCCAATCCGTCCCCAGAGCGTTAAGGGCAGAATATGAGAGACTGCGGCAGGAGCGGGTGACTGTTGAGCAGCCCGATCCTGGCGCAGCTTCTACTAGCACGGCGCAGCCTTTTACGCCTCTGTCAGCTGTCAGCCCACCATGATGTGGGTGCTTGCATGGTTGAACGATTCGTGTTCATTCCGAGAGACAGACGCGGTCCAAATTTTAATGGCAGGTCTGGTATCTGTATTGACTAGTGGGTTGAAGAAGCCAGAGCGTGCATGCGTATTCGTAATATGACACCCGCCGGGCAGGCCTTTTTCCTGTATGATCATCTTGAAGGAGAGGCCTGAGACGAGATTAAATAATGGTCAAGTGCTGATAGGGGTGATCCAGACAAAATTATTTCTCCGTTGCGTGAAGTGTATGGTTGCGCAGAGTCATATGTCACACTACAAGAGACATTTTTTTCACGGCGGCAACATGAGGGAGAAGCGTTGTTAGAGTTCTCCCTGGCTTTGAGTCGTTTTTAGAGGGTGAAAAAGCCAGTCGGCGCACGTTATTTCTAATGGCGATATTGTTGTGAGAGATCAATTTGTTGAGTGCGTGTCCGATAATGCACTTCGTCAAGAGCTGAAACAACTGATAAGACGGCAGCCCACTGTAACGTTGTTAGAGGTCCTGGGGGAGGCAATCCGTTGGGAAAGAGAGAGAATGCCAGGTGGTGCCAAGGGTCGAACTCAGTCGGTCCCTTTGGTGAGTGGGTTCCAGTTTGAGGTCCGGGGAGGTCCTGATCCGGTTCGGGGAGGTCAATCGTCCGAACTAGGTGAGCTGCAAGAGAATCTGCGTCAGCAGCAACAGCAGATAAATCTGCTCACCCAAACTATGACCCGTAACCAAAATACCTTTTCACGTGGTCGTGCGTCTCATTCAACCAAATTGATCTGTAGAAGGTGTTAACAACTAGGTCACTTTGCACGAAAGTGCGACAGTGAACGTTGTCCCCCTCGCTCCCCGTCACACCCTCTTGTTGCCCCCTTGTCCAGTGAACCAAGGCCATTGTCTGGCCCTAATCCTTCAAAAAACTAGTTCCTACCGGGCTTCAGAGCCACAGTTCGGTAGGGAGCGCACGTGGTTCTCATGTTTGTAATGGTGACGAATCGGCATCCCACTTAGTTTTCTCATGTCCACACCTTATTGTTAATATTGGGGGTGTCCAGGTTCCCTGTTTGATAGATACTGGTTCCATGGTGTCAACCATTACATAAACTTGTTTTCGGTTGGGGTTTGAGCCATGGGGCCAGGATCGCCTGCGGTCGTGTCACTGGCTACAGCTCCGTGCAGCTAACGAGCTTGAAATTCCATATATCGAGTACCTCAAATTAGACATTGAATTGTGTGGTAGTACAGTCCCTGATTGTGGGGTGCTGGTGGTCCGTGATCCCCCTGGTGGTGGCACCGACACTCCGGGCATTCTGGGAATGAATGTGCTCAGTCGCTGCTACCGGGAGCTTTTTGACTGTCATGGATCCACTTTATTTGAGCTACCGATCGTGGCTCAGGATTCTAAAATTACCCGGGCATTTCAAGATTGTCAACAAGGCACTCATGCTTCAGATCGCAGCAGTAACGCTAAGGTAAGAGGGCGTAGCGTGTGTCGCATTCCAGGCGGCACTTTGAAATTTGTGACAGCAACGTGTTTGTCCTCCCTTGCGGGCAAAGTTGTGCTATTTGAGCCTCTTGAGACTGGTTTCCCTGCAGGGTTATTGGCCTCACCCTCTTTAGTGCAGGTAAATCGTGGTACTGTTTTGGTCCACGTCGTTAATGCCGGTACCCTCGATGTAGTGCTTTATCCCACTACGGTTCTGGGAAAGTTGGGAGAAGTTCATTTGGTGGGTCTACCCAGTGGTCTGACTGAAGTTTCATCGGTGACCACTCGAGTGGTCTCAGTTACGTTGGAACCTATAGAGTTGGTTGATTTAAGAGGGCTATTGATTGAGGAACAGGAGCAGGTCAGGGTTCTCCTTCATGAGTACCAAAACTTGTTCTCAATGTACGAAGGGGACTTGGGTTGCACTAACCTTCTTTCCCATGAGATTCCCTCGATGGATGATATTCCGGGAGGGAGGTAGGGAGGTAGTGAGGTAGGTAGGGAGGGATGTAGGTAGGGAGACAGATCCTACCTACCTGACAGGAAAAACAGATCCTAAATACAGGCTAAGAGATCCCAGTCTAAATGAGCAGAAATTATGTTTTACCTCATGATACTCAATAAAGCAGATCATCACAGTGGAGCTGAACAACAGTTCCTTTTCAGTCAGTTACATTCGACGTTATGTGAGAACAGAACTGATGAATTGGGATCTTGCCTGAGTGTCATCAATCACCTTTGAGTGTAAAATAAACGAGGCAATGGAGCCAAAGCGACTGCATCGCACAATCAAGCTTTAGCTTCGGAGCCAAGCGTTTCTCACAATTCTGCTCTGCAATCATCATTCGAGTGTGTCCAACGAACCAGGAAGAAGCTCTTCATAGAGTTCCCCCTGTGTGCTTCAGAACTAAAAGAGCCTTTTCCCTAAAAGAGCAAGCGGATAGTGAGTGTCTTTTTTTAGATGCTTCTCTGTCCGTGCATTTCTGGATGCGGTCGTTTCCTGTCCTCATCTGACAGCTACGACTGCTGTCTCACATGCCTGGGCATATAAGCATGTTGAAACTGTATTCATCGGTGGTTCATCTTTTCGCATGAGAGAGCAGCGAGATCCACAGGGTGTTGTGTGCCGTCGAGCTGCTAGCTAACAGCGCGGGTTGTCAAAGCAACCCAGCGCGTCATTCAGCGTTCTAGATGCACGATGGTGCGGCCGAGACTCAAGTACCAAGGTGGAGTCAAACAAGGTGGAGTCCCCTCTGCTATGCCCCGATCTAGTTCCTCCTCCCGCGAGAGGATTACTTCGGGGAATAGCCAGGGTGACCACTGGTGCATCGCAAATAGTGAACCTTCCGGATGGGATTGCTGGTCATTCTCATGGGGGAACTAGCGTTTCATTCGGGGCTCCAGCGGAGGATCAGATGTCGAGTCGATCACTGCATCGAAGAGAGGGATATTATGCTCTGAAAATGAAGATGATGCTGAGCTTCCCACTTACAATACTGTGCTCATGCTGAATCAAATTCAGAGCTGACAGCCATGCTTTTCCAGGGCTGATACGTGCTCAGTGTCATTCTGAGCTTTCATGCTGGTGTCTTGGGGGCTCAGCGCGTAAATCGCCTTGCCCCACCCCATAGCCTTTCTTCCCGGATATGCATGAAAGACTTTGGCAGTATGGAAACATATTGGTGCCAATATGGAACTTCAAAGATGCCAAAATCTGCGTAAAAAGTTTTTCTTCTCTTGCTACCGTTGATTGTGGGGCGTTCCCCAGGTGGAGTGTGCAGTTGCAGTGAATGCCACCTGTTCATCCACAGCTCCCGTCCAGCACCTGTGAGACAACAGCGGCTCTCACCACTAGGGCTTACAATGCTGCTGGTCAGACCACATCAGCCCTGCATGTGATGGCACCCTGCAAGTCTACTAAGCCAAAGCAAAAGAGCTCATATGCACGAGGATAGTTCTAAGCCGGGGTTGATGTAGGAACTGTGCATGATGATTTACTGTGATCAAGTCAGAGGGCAGGTCCTCAACTAGACGATGTCCACATTTGTGGTCCAGAAGCGCCCTTCCATTCATACCCGCTCTGCAGGGCGGGGTGCAAGTTGCAAATCTCACACGCCAATGTCCCTTGGCTCATTTAGTTTACACTTGAAAGGTAATTGGGCTCTCAGACGAGATCCCAATTTGTCAGTTCAGCTCTGACGTAATGTCGCCATTCCCTCCTTCAGGAACAATACGATACCAAGGCGATTTCTGCAGTTAGTAGATGAATATCAGTTATTGATTAAAACACTTGCACAAATGAAATGATAAAGACACAAATGATCAGTGAATGTAAAGGCAAGTCAATAGCTCAATACTTGAGGATCATATCCGATGATAGACGCTGTGAATCAGGAACTACATCAAATGCTGGAGGCCAGACAAAGGATCTCAAAGGATCAAGATCAGAAGAGACACCGGACAGATTTTGGAGATATAGTTTAGCTGAATATTACCCTTTAAAAAAAATTGTAGTGTGGATCATGCAGGAGAGTTCAGGATTACAACATGACCACAACACACACACACACACACACACACACACAAACACACACTCTATGCTGGATTTGGGGTTTATTGTAATATTCTTTACCTCACACAGTCTTTACCTCACACAAGTTTGAATGAATGATCCAGTTTGTGGAGTTCTTTTTCCTGCTTTTGACATTTATTTCACACTAAATCATTATGTGATAAAAAAAAAACACTAAAATATAGAGAGAATGTTAAAATGAAAATTAAATAAAAATTATATGGCTACTGTTAAATATTGTTATTTTTAGGCATTAAATCAGCTTAATGTATTTTACTTAATGTACTGAGGTGGAATTGTTGTTAACTCGCTTTAATTTGGTCGATGGTTTAAAAGTATTCGTTAATCACCTGTAGTGTATTTATACTCTTCATGTAATCATAACGGGTGCCTGATGGCGCTATGCACAAGATCTTGCTTAGCTCGAACTTCAAGATACAAAAAATAAATACATGTACACTTTTTATCATGTGGTATTCTTCTTCTCGGTTTTAATTATTAATTTAATGGTTATGAACACAAATTAAGCAAGTGTCACAGATTAAGCCAGCATGCCATCAGCACCAGGTCCTTCAGCTCAACCCACTCATTCACAATCACCAGAATACTAACCTGGCACACCTGTCAATCCCTCATCCAGCACCCTGTCAGCAAGGTGTGCAGGACAGACTGAAGAGGCAGATGAAGAAGATCACACGTAATTTTTCATAATAATCCACAAGACAATCAAAAATAAGGCAGAGGAAAATCAGACCAAACGCGACCAGACACTGAATGACTGTGAAGGGCGAACTTAAATAGTAGACAGAACAAGGCTAAACAAGGTAATTAATCAAACACAACTGAAAATAACAAACTCATAATGACGTTGCCATAGAAACAAGGGAATGGGAAAATGAAAAAAGGAAGATAAAAAACTAATAAATACAAACTAAAAGTCCAAACGAAATAAACTGAACATAACTGTGACACACCCGAACACAGCTCACACTCGTCTGGTCTCGTTAGTATATACAAGAGTGAACTACCCAACTACTCACCTTGAAAAACATACCTTCTTCATCCTACTTTTACTACATATTCCTTCATTGTCACAATCTGTGTTTAGTTTCATTTTCATGGACTTTTAGTTTGCAATTCGTCAGTCACCTGTTTCCTATGTTTCCATTGTTCCTAGTTTCCCACCAATCGTTAGTTGTCATGGACACTCATTAGTCGTCACAGCTGTCCGTCATTGTCTCATCATCACTGTGCATTTAAGTTTCTCTTTGTGCTCACTTCACGCCATACTGAAACTGAAAAAAGTTTTTTTTTTCCCATTGTAAGCCATCCTAATCTTGTGCTGCGTCCCAATTCGCCTTCTTCTGCCCTAAAAGTATGTACTCTTTTTGTGAAGAAAAAGTACATACTTTTGAGTGTGTAGCAAAAGAGTATGCAAACTTTGGGACATACTACTTTGTCATCTTTAACGGTGCTTAGTTACGTGCATTCTGTCCCCGTAAACTGCCCTGTCAATCCTCTTGTCACAGTTACTGTAAAATCCTCAACCCAATCTAATTTAATTTCCTACTGTTTCAGAGAGAAATGTCGTAGCACGTTGATCTGCCAGTCGTGGAGACACTCATTAGTCGTCACAGCTGTCCGTCATTGTCTCATCATCACTGTGCATTTAAGTTTCTCTTTGTGCTCACTTCACGCCATACTGAAACTGAAAAAAGTTTTTTTTCCATTGTAAGCCCTCCTAATCTTGTGCTGCGTCCCAATTCGCCTTCTTCTGCCCTAAAAGTATGTACTCTTGTACTCAATAATATTTATTGGAAGCATTTTATATGTTTGTAAGTGGTATTGCAGGGATTCAATGATCCTCATGAGGAGGAATATTTCAGGAAGAGAATCAATGATGAGCATCAAGTAGTATAATTTCACATTAGAAGATCAAGAAGCCTCCACATCATGTGTCACATACCCGTCTTCTGCTGGAACCTCCTGAAACAAGAAGACAGTGCAAAAGTCCCTCAAACTCTGAGAGAAATGTACATCCACTTCCACTGCTCACTCAGATCAACATGAGGAATTAGAAGTATGATGAGAGAGATCCAGAGAAACTCCTGCAGTCCAGCAGAGACATGATTGTGAAACTGGCTGAACTGGATTTCAATCAGCTGATGAAGGGCAACATGATGTTCTATGAGTAGGACCTGCCAGAGAGCGGCATAGACGTCACTGATGCCTCAGTGTGTTCTGGGATTTACACTGAGATCTTTAAAGAATCTTTGATTCATCAGAGGAAAATCTACTGCTTCATACATCTGAGCTTTCAGGAGTTTCTAGCTGCTTTCTTTCTGTTTTACTCACATGTAAAAAAATAAATCACTGAAGTTGTTTCTGAATAAAGAATATCAGTGGAAAAAATCTCTGCATGTGCTAATAAATGCTTGTGGAGGATAATGCACACCTGGATCTCCTCCTGCGGTTCCTGCTGGGCGTCTCACTGGAGCCCAATCAGAGACTCTTACAGGATCTACTCACACACACAGTGAACAGAGACCATCCACAGAGGCACACAATATACATCAAGGACATAATCATAAATGAAAATTTTTCAGCTGACAGATGCATCAATCTGTTCCTTTGTCTCCTGGAAATGAATGACCAGACTCTGTACAGAGAGATTCAGGAGTTTGTGTAATCAAAGAATCACTCAGCGGATAAACTCTCTCCATCTCACTGCTCAACAATAGCCTACATGCTTCAGATATCAGCGAAGGTGCTGAATGAGTTTGATCTGAAGAAATGCAACACATCAGATTATGATCTGTAATCATATCATTTACAACAAGTGCTTTTGAAGAAAGGGAACATATATTCACCAACCCAAGTTTTATCATTTGTTCATCTGTATTATATCTGATTTTTTTTATTATTATTTTTGTTTTTCCTCTCACAAATTATGCTCACTAATGCTCACAAATTCATGTTTTTAGAACAGTAAAAGCTCTTTTCATGTAATTGTAATGTTATATTGTGTCATGTTTATCAAAATAAAACTTATAAAAAACATAGCCTAGACTCCAATTTAATCGTATTTAACAATAATACAATTTGTTGAACTTTATTCTTGTACAAACAGATACTGTATTAAGCAGTACATACAAATATTGCATTTATTTCACTTCATGATAACTCTTTATTTTGATGATCCTCCTGTGCAGAATTATTAGGCACGTTGATGACATATTTTTTCCCCAGGCACATTTTACCAATTCCAAACCACATTAATCTTAATTACTACTATTCATTTTGTACTTAATCATTTGTCAGTGATATGTATAATTGTGCATGAAGGCTGGAAATGAAAAACACCTTATATTCATCAGGTGTGAATAATTATTAGGCAATTTTTCTTTTACCGATTAAATAAGTCAAAAAAGAGACTTAATAGTGATTTAACTGTTATTGAATTGTGGTCTGAAGATAGAAGGTTTTTGGGTAGTGAGTGATTATGTAATATCACTATTATAAAATCAAATAAAATGGTACATTTGTGTCAAGAACATTCGTGTAATCATCTGATTAATTTCAAAGTGGACATTTTGTTGTAAAATCTAATAACAGGTGACACTGTGGGACATGTTTTGTCTCATGTCTCCAGAATCAGTGATGGGATGGTTTGATGTTTCAAGGTCAAATTGAGTGTGGTATCCAGTGCATTACGTTCATCTCACCACTAGGAGTCTCTGTCACCCTTTTAATGAAATGGAGTGTCTGAATGTCTGTACATTCTGTACACTGTGATATGTAATATATCTCCTCCTGTTCTGCATCATTAGTGTCTCCATACAAACCCTAATATCAATTGTGTGACTTCTGTGCTTTTCTGAATGTATCTGTTTCTTTTTGAAGATGTTTTGTGGAGTTACCTGGAAATTAGATCTGGATAATCTTGCAGACTTTTCTGGCTGCCTTCATATAGCCTAATACAACTGAAGTAAACATAATAGAAACACATTTTAGTTTAATTTTCTTCATTGCAACAAGATACTCATACACATATCATACTTGATTAAATGTATAATAATTTTTTTCTCTGTATTTGTGTCTGTGTCTGGTGTTTGACCTGCTTTCACATGAAGTGATGCTAAAGGAGGAGGTTCCTGCACTCATGTTGGAGGATGAAAACAGGAGGCTCAGTTTGTGCTCCAGCAGCTCAGGAGAGAGATGTGACGACACACGCTGTGATTTCAGGTGAGAATGAGCAGATTAAATGAGCACTGAATGCATGACACAGATATACATCAGTCAGATCACTTATTGCATGCCGGCTGTAATACAAGGTATTATATTTTTGTTATTTATAACACAGAACAGCTCGTCTACAGGCACATGGTGCAACTCTCTGACCTGTTCAGATCGAAACTTCCTTTTTCCACCAGCTGTTTCAATATCTATTTGATTCAGAAATGTCATGGCCATGGCGGATATCTAGGATGATGTGCATTTTCTGAATATCAACTATCAATCAATCTGCATCAGAAATAATCTACAAAGCATCAGGATATACTTTTAATATGATTGAATCGCTCTTGACAAAGTGAATTTCTGGTTCAACGCAGTCCAGAATTCAGTGACTTTAATCTATTGGCATGAATTATAAAAGAACAAACCATTTACAGTTTATTTCATCTGTATGATGCTGCTAGAATGCGATATGAAGTGATTCATTCTCATCTTTATTCTGCAGGGAAGCTTTTTGGCTGGACTGGAATGCAACAAATATCTATGTCTCTTACCAGCAAGATGGAGCTGATTTGAAGTGAAGACATCTGACACCATGACGACGATAATGCAGAGAATAAATATCATTATTATTTTGTGTCTTTCAGTCTTATTGTTCTGTACCCATCCCATCTCATCAGCTGATATACATCAGAGGTCCGTGATTCCCAGGGCAGCGTCCCGCTCGGTGGCAAGGATGGATGGCGATATCATCATCGGCGCTCTGTTTTCTGTCCATCATCAACCAGCGGCAGAGAAGGTCTCGGAGAGAAAGTGCGGTGAGATCAGGGAACAGTACGGGATCCAAAGAGTGGAAGCAATGTTCCACACGCTGGACAGAATAAACGCTGATCCCAACCTTCTTCCCAACATCACTCTGGGTTGTGAGATCAGGGACTCCTGCTGGTACTCATCAGTTGCTTTGGAACAGAGTATTGAGTTCATAAGAGATTCTCTCATTTCCATCCGTGATGACAGAGACGGGTTGAAGTGGTGTGTTGAGGGAAATCCTTCTGCTCAGCCGCCAGCCACCAAAAAGCCCATCGCTGGTGTGATCGGACCTGGATCCAGCTCAGTGGCCATTCAAGTTCAGAACCTGCTGCAGCTCTTCAACATCCCTCAGATTGCGTACTCGGCTACAAGCATTGATCTGAGTGATAAAACCCTCTTTAAGTACTTCCTTAGGGTCGTGCCCTCTGACACTCTTCAGGCCAGAGCTCTCTTGGACATTGTGAAACGCTACAACTGGACGTATGTGTCAGCCGTTCACACCGAGGGTAAGTTATAGCTTCTCTGAAGCTCAGGATACTTTATGACCTGGAATTCTGAAGTATCAAGATGTTTCTCCTGTGAAATAAAATAGACACATTTTGATGTACAACAACAAGAGTTTAGAACTATCAAATGAATGTGTGTAGTAGCTTAGATCATTTGATTTTGGAAGAATTTGATAAGAAATGTTTTGTATTGAAATCAAATCAAATCGGAGCAAGTTTTGACATGTTAAAATCTATTCTGAAACTTTTGCTAAGGAGATACTGTGAATTTAACTTTCTATTTGCTTTCCATAGTCTCATTGATGTCCAAGAGAAACATTTAAATAGCATGAAATGATCTGATCAAATATCACTGCAACCATGCAGGGTCAAAACTGCAAGACATTTTTTAACAGACTTTTTAATCACCATATCATTATCAAGAGATTGATATTGGTCTCATATCAAGCACTGCACATTATTCCACATATAACCCAATCTGTGATTAAAAAGTAACAATGTAATCTTCTTAACAGCATTTGAAAGCACAATCAGGGTCACAAGCTGAGCTCTCAAATCATAATATTAAATAAATGCCATAATCTGTAGTTTCATTCATTCATATGCTTAATTCCTTCAGTCATTATTTTGTTAATTTGTTCATTCATTCATTGTTAATTTGTTCTTTCAGTTGTTTATTCGTCATTCATTCATTCATTTATTCATTCAAGTCAGTTGTTCATTATTTGTGTTGTGTGTAGGTTCGTTCATTAATTTGTTTTTTTATTCTTTCATTCTTTTTAATCATTCATATTTTTCACTCACCCTTGACCTGATATTGTACTTTTAAAGTAACAGTAATGCCTTTTGAATTGAATTGTAAATTGTGAATATGGATGTTGCTTTTTTAATTCAAATAATACACATATTTTGTCATTTTAATTTAATATCCTGAATTGAAAGGAGACAATTCTTACATTCTGAATGCTAATAGACAACTCTGTGTCTATTTTTTGTGTGTGTAATATTCAAGGTAGGTCATGGAACTTTAAGGCGCAGATTCACAGGCAGGGCTTAGATTAAGCCATGATTAGGCTTTAGTTTAATTAGGAAATTAAAGTAGCTTTTATAAATGTGCCTTAGAAAAAAAAAACATGACAGGTGTGCATCTTGAGGCAAAACAATGGCACTGATTTAAGATATCTCAGTGCAAGTTACTTTCAGTTAAAACAGCTCAAATATTTAATCTGGGACTAGTTTAAGCCTTGTCTGTGAAACCGGGTGTAATACGTTAGGCTAAAGTCAGTTTGCATTGTCCATCTGATTTTAAGACCTTTGAAGATGCTGTTAAGTTGTCCATCTCAATGCATTTTAACAGCAGTCTCAGGTGAGCTGGATTGAGGTAATGAGAGAAGCTCTGATGCAGATGCTCTTGTGTTGGTGTTCGTTCCTCAGGGAACTATGGTGAGAGTGGGATGGAGGCCTTTAAGGAACTGGTATCTCATGAGGGTCTATGTATTGCACACTCTGACAAGATCTACAGCAACGCTGGGGAGAAACACTTCGACCGGCTGCTGAGGAAACTTCGAGAGCGTCTGCCCAAAGCTCGCGTGGTGGTCTGTTTCTGCGAGGGAATGACTGTTCGTGGTCTCCTCATGGCCATGAGACGCCTTGGTGTAGCTGGAGAATTCCTCCTCATCGGAAGGTGACTATAGGTTTAGTTTATAGACAATGAGGACATTTAAAGGAATTAAAGCATAATCTTTGATAGTTTCATAAAGCACCAGATCTATTCTGCTTAGAAATTATTATGATTTCCTGATGCTGCAGGTTTCTATGAAGTGAAAAGAGGAACATCAATTGGCCAAGGCTGCTTTATTCTAGGTCAAGGAGAGTTTTAAAGGAGGCTAGTTCAAAGCCTACGTTTTAGTTATTTACTATGAAAGACATACTAGTCACACCAGGCTGATTTGACTAGTTAAAAGTGTGCACACAGCATCAATTAAAATAATTCAGTTTTAATGTTATTTAATGAATTTGCATAGCGTAACACCGCCCTACTTCGTGGATATAAAAGGAGGACGCTGGCAACATGCAGATATGTTTCTTCGCTGAGGAGCCAAGACTAAGCTCAGGCGATCCCCGCGGTACAGCGGAAAGTGTCAGGCAGACGTAACGTTTCCGTTCCCTACTCAGGGAACGAGGGTTACATACGTAACTGAGACGTTCCCTTTCGTTGTCACTCCGAGTTACGTCGGATGACGGCAAATGGGGTTACCAGTCTAATCACGCCACCTTCTCGGCTGTCTTCCATTGCCCTGTGTAAATATGAGATGCCTGTCGTGAGACTGGCATGGACGAAGGACTCCTATTTAGCACAGGAATACCAAGGTACACTGGGGAGCATATCCCATAGCTTAGAGGAATATGCAATTATTGCCAACCCAGAGGGTGGGGGGGTGGGGGGGGGTGCTTACAGAGAATACACATATGACCCGGAGGGATGCATATGGAGAACACTGGGGTGTCCAGCCGCAAGTGCAATATTTCAACCCCAGTGGTGGCAAGGTGGCTTGCCAAGGGAAAGACACATGCTCAGAGAGGCTTACAGTGGAAATACACATGTGGGCGTCGCTCAGAGGAGGGACCATGCACACGGGAGGCACCTAGCCGACGCGCAGGCAATAGACACTGGCGCTGACGTCAGGAGTGCTGGAGGAACTCAGGGCTTTCGGCGAAGCTCACCTGAGGAGAATATCGCACGTATCTAGTCCATGGAGTGGAATAGCGAGCAAGCGAAGACACCTGAGCGGGTCCAGTACTAGCTGGTTGAAGCGAGTACATGAGAGGACACTGGCTCCACTCGGAGATTGTAGAATCTGGCGAATGTGTTCGGTGTCGCCCAGCCTGCAGCTCTGCAGATGTCTGTTAGCGAGCTAGAGCCCAAGAGGACGCCAGGCAGTCACACCAGGGGGGCACGGTCGACCTTGCTGCTGGTATGCCAAAGCAATGGCGTCCACTATCCAGTGAGACAACCTTTGCTTGGAGAGAGCCTTTCCCTTCAGCTTCCCACCATAACAGACAAAGAGCTGGTCTGAGGTCCTGAAACACTGCATTCTGTCTACATAGGTGCGGAGAGCATGTACTGGACAGAGCAGTGCCAAGGCTGGGTCTGCCTCCTCCAGGGGCAGCGCTTGCAGGTTCACCACCTGGTCCCGGAAGGGAGTGGTAGGAACCTTGGGCACGTATCCGAGCCGGGGTCTCAGGATCACGTGAGAGTAGGCTGGCCCGAATTCCAGGCACGCTTCGTCAACGGAGAATGCGTGCAGGTCCCCTACCCTCTTGATGGCATCTGGGCCTGGTAGACCTGCAGAGTGGCCACGGCATGCAGAGAAGCAGCTGCCTGTCCCACCACTCTGTAAGACTTCGCCACTAACGTAGACGAAAATCCACAGGCTTTGGATGGGTGCTTAGGCTCGCCACGAGAAGAAGCACTCTAAGGACACACTTGCATCGCAACAGAGCGTTCAAGCGGGGGGAGCCCAGTGTACCCACGGGCAGCTGCCCCATCGAGGGGAGGAAAGGCGGATGAAATCAACGAGCGGTCGTGAGAAGACATGGGAGTCTTCCAGGACTTCGAGATTTCATCATGCACATCCGGGAAGAAAGGTATTGGGGCAGGCTGTGGACGGGAACCAGCAGCTGCACCCAAAAAACATTGGTCCAGCCGCGAGCGCTCGGGACAGGGCGGAGGGGTCCACTCTAAACCGATTTTGCGGCCGTCAGCATGGCCGTCATCTCTGGATCAGACTGAGCCACAGCAGTATTCACACCCGAAGGTGGCAGCTGTGACGAGTTGTCACTTCCAGACGACTCAGACCCGCCTTGTGATGCTGCAATCGACATAGCGTCTTCTTCTGGAGCGCCAAAAAAAAACCCGCGGGGCACCCGAAGATGGTCCAGCGGTAATCCCCTGAACACTTGCGGGTTGTAACACTAAGGAAGGTGCAGTGGGGCATGGACAGATAGTCGGCGCTATGTTTCACACAGTCACCCTCAGATCACCCTCAGATCACCCTGGCCACCAGTCATTGAGTCTCGATCGTAGTGTTGCGCTGGTCATGTTCCCACAGAGAGAACATGACTCATCCACGAGCGCTGCTCTAGTGTGATCAATGCCCATACACACTAGACAGCGCTCGTGCCCATCAGAATCAGATACAAGTCAACCGCAACCAGAAGTGCACGGTCGAGGCATCTTTAAAAAGACGTGCCGCGTGCAAGCTCTTGTGTGAGAGAAAAATACGAGTGCTGAAGCGCCCGCGGAGAAACACACTCACTTGCAAACCACGCACAGATAAGCAGGAAGTGTGCACTCGCCGGGAGATCGCCGTCACACCAACACTGGAGAGTTTGCTCGTCTCGTAAGAAGCTGACAAAATCAGGGATGGCTTAGGGTGTGAAGAATTACACTTGGCTCCGAAGCTAAAACATATCTGCATGTTGCCAGCGTCCTCCTTTTATACCCACGAGGTAGGGCGGTGTTACGCTATGCAAATTCCGCAGACCCATGGCATTTCTTTGCCATTGGCTCGTTTTGCAATACTCAAAGTTGATAGGCTTTCTAAGCGAAACCCCATTCGTCGTCATCCGACGTAACTCGGAGTGACAACGAAAGGGAACACATATTTTTTCAATAACGTCGTACATTGAAAGAGAGCCGCTCTTTTCTGAACACTGGTTTGGTAAGTTACAAAAAGCGTGGATACAATCTGCGTGTCATCTGAAGGTTTTAGATCCAGTCAATGTCTTCCACCAGAGTTGTTTCATATTATGGTATTTTTATTCTTTAGTACAGTCAAAAACTGTTTAGATGGAAAGGATCTCAAGCTGAGCTGAAGACGTTACTGTAGCTATACCCATTAATAGACATGGTACTTCCTTAAATTTACAACAACCAGAATGAAATGACCCTTTACAATAGATAATGCTTTACAATTAACTCTGTTAGAGAGCTACATATGGGAATTTATCCGTTCAGTAAAATACCTTACTCACCTGTTGAGTAATAAATATGCCATCTCTGTGTCGCTTTAACAATTCAAATCCCATCTCCAAAAAATGCCAAGCCAATGTTGATTCTCGTTTTATTACAAGCTCTGTCGCATTCTTTCTTTTAAATTTTGCCAGCAAACTCTCCTCTGTTCGGCACTTGTTTAAAATGGGCGATTCCCTGTTCGAGGTTTGAGAATGATCTGCTTTCAATCTATCTCACTCATTGTGACAGCTAACATACTCTGTAAAAAAAGTGGTAACCTGAAATTGTCAGTAAAAAAATATTTTATTGGTATAAACCAATGTATTTAGGTTGATTCAACAATATCAAATAATATTTTTGACTAGGAATAAATTATTAAATAAATGATTTTAGATGTTATCATTTTAGGTAACCTTTTTTGTCAGTGTACGCCACTCCTACTCCATGAGACATACACGGGCGAGTGACGTATGTATGCAATTTCCCGTAAAAACATCCCGACAGGTCTAACATGTAAACACATATAATACGCTTACTTTAGTGACTCACGTTTTGGAAGAAAGGTTGCTGATGTATTGACTCATAATTAAAATTTTGTTATTTTTGAACAAAAAAAGTTACATAGTGTAGCTTTAAAATAACGCAGATCGGTGTCTAGCGCATCTTCCATGGTGTTTCAAATTATACAGTATATAAAACTATATATATATATATATATATATATATAAACCTGCAGTGTTTGGAGTTATTCTTAAAATGGTAAACCGCAAGGTCCGTTTATATTGTATGTTTATACAGTGTTAAACTAACTTCAATTTATATAGAAAGTTATCTGTTAGATTTGTCTGAAAGAATTGAGACAAAATAAAAGTTTTTCACACATGACATGGCAAAAACTTTCCAAGACAGTTTTAATTTGACCTAAAAATCTAAATTAAAATCATCCTCTGGGACATAAAAGTGCCTGAAGTTGAAGAAACACTTGATTATGGCATTTTTTTTTTTTTTGGCAATGCATTGATAACACATAATGCTTGTCTGCTGCTAATACATTTTTGTCATTTGTGAAATATGAAGTGTCTCTGTCAACTAATAATAGTCAGTTTTTGGCATTCTGCCAGGAAGATGCTGAGAGGCAGATGGTGCTGATATTGCCATGACCACAGAAAGATACCTTCATTATGAACTCAAGCAACACATGTTCAAGGTTCAAGCAGGAATGGACTGGGACTAAAAAAAAACTTGGATCAATGCTGGCCTAATACAGACTACCGCCTGCTATGTAAACGTTTTCATGCTATTTTGATATGCCACTAGTTTATGCATTGCAGAGGCATCTAGTTCCACACTATTTAACTTGTTACCACCTAGAATTTTTTTTCAGAGAAGATTATACCAATCTGCTGGCAGTCATTATCTTATCACTCTAATGATGAAACTTATAACACAGAGTAAGCATTGTAAGCTTTACTGAGTCAATGCCAAAGTAGGTTAATGCACTCGAGCATCAGTGTTATTTAGGCATTGCAAGTGAGAGATTGAAAGGGAAGTTAGTGGTAATTTTGTGCGGGGTTTCCTTCAGTGATGGCTGGGCAGACCGAGATGAGGTTGTGGAGGGCTACGAGCAGGAAGCTGTTGGCGGCATCACTATGAAGCTTCAGTCGGCAGAGGTCACAACCTTTGATGACTACTACCTGAAGTTACGCCTCAACACCAACAATAGAAACCCCTGGTTTGCTGAATTCTGGCAGCATCGTTTCCAGTGTCGCCTCCCGGGACACCCACAAGAAAACACAAATTATAAGAAGAACTGCTCAGGTATGAGGAGTGAGCGAGAGGCTGTATATGGGTCATTCCTATGTAGTATATTTCCATGTCCCCATCATAGATGACCTATGAATGTGAATATATTAGATCAAATATTAATGAATTCATATGATTTAGTTTTCTTTTCTTAAAGTATCACAATTAAAAACTTATATGTACTAATTTCTCAAATGGGGGAAAAAATATTTAGAAATATTCCAGGTTTTTCTTCATATTTTCCTTTCTCTAATTGAACTGTCAAACTTCGAGGTATTGTTTTAATTTGTAATCAGTTAAGTTTTTTTTTCCTAATATTATCCTTTATCCTTTGCCCTCTATAATTTTCTGTGAATAAAATTCACTATTATAACCATCCTCTTGAGGGCTCTGTGGTATGGACAAAAAAACATATCTCTGTATTTTGGGGCTAAATGGTGATAGTGAATAGTGAATGGTGAAACTTTTAACTGGTAGGAGGAACACATTCACTCATCTAAGTTTAGTAATATTATTAGCCTACATTTGATTACCCCATTACAATAGTCACTTTACAGTTACTGCTAAAATGAAAATGCACAACTTGTAGGTTTAAAAATGTACACACGGCACATTTAATGTCCAACAAAACATATTTATTCAAATGTATATTTTGGTTAGAATTGACCGTTCGCAGGGAGCTTGACTGACAGGTGATCTGACCAATCCTACTTCGCCATCCGCCATTTTGTCCGACAAAGCAGTCAGGAGAGTAAGTAGATTAACATGGGAGGATTTGAATTTGAAAAACTGAATATACTGACGCCTTTCCGTGGTTTAAACAACATTCCTTCTTATGTTTATTCATGTTTATTAGATACTATAAATGAACTAGAAGGAAGAGATGATCGGCTCATGAGCAAAACGGTATTACTTGTTTAAATTTCTTTTAAAAAATGACAAAATTTGAAAACTGAGACTTTGTTTAATATCAAAAGTAACCGAAAAGTAAGCTGGTGTGTCCTGTCTGTCAGCGTGTTGTCAGTCTCCTCTCTGCTCCGCAATGTATTTTTCACTGCGTGAGAACATGGTGTGTGTGAGAGCGGCGTAGCTTGACAGGCATAGTGACAGTAACTAAGGGGGGCGGGTCTTTGCGAACGGTCAATTATTGTACTATTCTATTGCAAATTAGGAAACCTGTCCACTCCTGATAGCAAAATGTAAATATTTGCATGACTTTCTAACTTTTAGAGATGGAGAATATACCTGTAAAATGTAAGTTATGCACTGAGGAAAACGTCTCGGGTTATGACTGTAACCCTTGTTCCATGAGAACGGAACAAGACACTGCGTCAATACAACACATTGGGGAAGGCCCCCCAGTGTAGCGCCTCTGAAGCATGAATGAACCAAGGCCAATCGTGATTGGTGTTGCGTCATGACGTAACGTATGACGCATACACTGAAGCTTACAAAGAAACGCTGACACAAACAAGCTTCAGCTTCGGTGATGAAGCAAGTCGCTCCCAGGCAGGGGGAGGTGTGGTGGAGGGACGCAGTGTCTCGTTCCCTTCTCAGGGAACAAGGGTTACAGTCGTAACCCGAGACGTTCCCTTTCGAGGGAACTCGAACTGCATCGATACGACACATTGGGGAATGAGTACCCACTATGCCACAACGAGCCCTGCCTGTCCCAGTGTGAAGCTGCGCACAGGCACACTTAGTACGAGAGCACTAGAGTACCAGGCATAGAAGGGATGTCCAGACTGTAAAATTTTATAAAAGTGTGAGGGGTGGCCCATCCAGCTGCATCACACACTTCTTGGATCGGGGCCCCTAAAAGGAGGGGGCCATGCCCCTGGTTGAATGAGCCCTCACGGCCAAAGGTGAAGGCAAACTGCGCACCTGATAGGCCATAGATATCGCCTGAACAATCCAATTGCTGATGGTTTGTTTGGACGACTCGAAACACACCAGCAACTGGTCTGACTTCTGCCATGAAGAAGACCTCTCAATATGAAATTTTAAAGCTCTGACATGGCAGAGCAAATTTAGTCTCTCCTCATCTGCCGTCACGTGAGGTGGAGGATGAAAAGCCTGCAGAACCATAGGTCGTGCCACATTCGATGGTACTTTTGGCAGAGAGCCCGGCCTGGGATGCAAGATAGCCCTAACGTCACCTTGAGCAAACTCCGGGCAAAAAGGTAGTGGCTAGCAAAAAGGCTACCTTGAGGGAAAGGTTCTTGGCCTCAGCCGACTCCATAGGTTCAAAGGGGGCCTCAACCAGCCCTTCGAGAACCACTGCCAGGCCCCAAGTGGAAACTCTGGTACGAGCCACAGGTCTCATCCTCCAAGCCCCATGGAGGAAACGTATGACCAACTGATGTCTCCCCAGAGGCCCATCACCCAGGCGGAAAGCCGCAATGGCAGCCACGCACACCTTGAGTGTGGACGGGGTAAGACCAGCCGAGAAGCGATCTTGGAGGAACTCCAGCACTGAAGCCACCGGGCAGTTAACTGGGGTCCACCTCACGCTCTCTACACAATACGGTGAAAATATTCCATTTTAGGCCGTACAATTTCCTTGTGGATGGAGCTCTAGAGCTAAGTATGGTCTCGACTACTCCTGCTGACAGGCCGGCCTCTCGGTATTGTGTCCCCTCAGGGGCCAGGCCCACAGTTTCCATAGCTCTGGCCGAGGGGGTGAAATATTGAGCCCTCTGCCTGCGTCAGGAGGTCCCTCCTGACGGGAATCTCCCATGGAGGGCCTTCTAGGAGTGATATTATGTCGGAGAACCACACTCGGGTCGGCCACAATGGGGCTACTAGTAATAGACTGACCCCATCGCAACGGACCCTCTCTAGAACTCCCGGGAGCTGAGCAATCGGGGGGAAAGCGTACAGACGCAGCCTCTGCCATGTCTGCACCATGTCATCCAACCCCAGCGTAGCTGGATGCATGAGGGAGCACCACAGTGGGAAGTGTATCGTCTCTCAAGACACAAATAGATACACTTCCACTGGGCCGAACCTCTGACATATCAATTCCATCACCTCGGGGTGGAGTCTCCATTCCCCGGGCCTCAGCCCCTGCCTCGACAGGATCTCTGCTCCCTGATTTTGATCCCCTGGGATGTATGTTGCTCTGAGAGACAACAGTCTCCCCTGGGACAACAGGAGGATCTGATGCGCCAGTTTGCATAGAGGGCTGGATCTCAGACCCTCCTGATGATTTATATAGGCCACCATTGACGTATTGTCTGACCTCACAAGGACGTGTTGAGCTATGAGGTCTGGCAGGAAACTTCTCAGAACTCGGAACACCGCCAACATTTCCAGGCAATTTATGTGCCAGGAGTACGTAAACCGGCCGTCCGTGACCGCGCGCCAGCCTGTGAGGGAGGCATCTGTCAAAACGGCTTTCTGGCAACATGACGCTCCCAACACAGGACCTTGTGACAGAAACCAAGTTTTCTTCCACATAGATAGGGAACGAAGGCATCTCTGCGTATCCCTGATCATGGGGAATGGTTTCCCCCTCAGGGAAAACCCCTTGGTTTCCAACCACCACTGCAGGGCCCTCATGCGCAGCACAATGGAATGACGTTGGACGCTGCTGCCATGAGCCTTAACAGTCTCTGAAAATGTTATACAGTGATGGCTTGGCCTAGCTTTATCCTGGTCACCATGGCCAGGAGGGACTACATCCGTGCAGGAGACAATTGTGCCCGGATCGTGACTGATTCCCACACCACTCCCAGGAACGTGGTTCTCTGGGCTGGTGCCAACATGCTTTTTTTCTTGTTGAGTCTTAACCCCAGGCTCTGGATGTGGGCACGGATGACATCTCGATGACGAACTGCCAGCTCTTGTGACTAGGCCATAATAAGCCAGTCGTCTATGTAATTTAGCACCCTGATACCCTGAAGCCTCAGCAGAGCTAGAGCTGCATCCATGCATTTGGTAAATGTGCGATGGGAGAGAGCTAGGCCGAACGGAAGAACCCGATATTGAAATGCTTTGCCCCCGAAAGCGAACCTCAGGAACTTCCTCTGAGATGGAAGGATGGAAATGTGGAAATAATATATCCTTCAAATCTATCGTGACAAACCAATCCTCTGATTGAATTTGATTCACTATGATGAGAATCGTGAGCATCTTGAACCTGAACCTCTTCAGAGACCGATTTAAAGGGGTCATATAATGGTACATGCACTTTTACAAGTTGATTGTACTGAAATGTGCGTTGGCAGTGCCTGTACACAACCATCATATAATGATAAAAATCCATCCAGTGATTTTGTTTTAATCTCCTTATATGTTTTTCCATGCCTCAAATTGAGCCGTTCGACCGTGTGACGTCACACGGTCGGACGCCCCTCCCACGATTGTTGATTGACAGCAGTGTTTCAACACAGACACGCCCTCGCTCGTGAGCGAGCTGTCAATCATAGTCCGCGCGGACCGATGTCGTGCCGAAAAGTACGCTGGAGCACTGTCTATGAGCAGAATGGAGTCTAAGCGAAGTGGTGTTCTATTCTTGGGTACAATATGGAACACAGCAGTCATTTTAATGTTCCTAAATCCGAACCGCTGAAGACGCAGTGGCTGAGTTTGTTTTTCAAAGGGATTATTCCCCATGATCAACGTAAATACTTTTATGTTTGCGCAAATCCTTTCACACACCAGACTGCTTTATAAACAAGGAGGGTCAGTATAAAGCTGGTTTTGCTAAGAAGCTGCTCCTGAAAAAAGGATCGGTACCAACCAACTATTCGTGTTCCTGCTGCACCTCCAGAAGAACTGAAGTGAGTGTAACGTTTTATTAACCTTATATTAATATTTATATTAATCTTTGCAAATCGCTAGCTTCACGATGAATGCGGCTAAGGTTTACACTCAGGGTACATTACGGCATGTTTTCTATGTCGTTCTCAATATAATTCATAATCCCACACGTTATGGTTATTGTGTTATTGTGTTACGAACGGTGTACGCACAGAACAGAGGGGCGGGGTGAGCAAAGCTCATTATCATTTAAAGACACATACACTTAAACGAGTGCTGACAACAGAGCTGTTTTTGACCAGGTAAAATAAGTGTTTTCTTACAATACTAATGAGAATTTTTAATTAAAGTATATTACAAACTTTTAATTTAGACCCTAAAAAATCATATTAGCTTGTACAAAAATTGTATTATATGACCCCTTTAAGTGCCTCAGATCTAATGTTGGACGCAACCCATTATCCTTCTCGGGAACTATTAAGTAACGGCTGTAAAACCCGGACTCCCTGTACTGCTGGGAACACTGCCTGGCCGCAACCCTGTGGTGCTGTGGGGCGTGCGTTCGCTGGAAACCGATGCGTACCGAAGCGCACTTGACAGCGGGAAGCCGACATTGATTTCCTGTGGGCTCCGCGGAGGAGGCGACCTCGATCGCTCTGCCACGGGTGGGGCAGCCTGAAGAGATTCTACATTTGTTAGGATAGGCCGATAGCACGGGCCATTTTCTTGGTGACTCTGAGAGAGAAGTCTGCAGCCTTTCTCAACTCCGCAACATTTTCTGGAGTTGATGATTGCCCTCATCAATCACTTTAAGAAAGTCAACCTGGTATGCCTGCAGTACTGCCATAGCCTGACCCAAAGCCATATAAGCCCTGCCCACCAAAGTATCACAGCAGGGTTTGGTGGGCAGCACGGGGTTTTTAGGGATGATGCAGCGTGGGGGGAAATATAACTGGTCAATGGCTCTTCCACCCGAGGCATCATCCCATAACCATTCTCTCCCACCCCCACAATATTGCTGTAATGTAATACTGGGGGGTTGAAATTACAAGAGGAATAAGGCTAGTTCCACGATATACACAACTCGTTATGTAAATCGGGAAAGAACGGCGAACCCCGACGATGAGGTTGTTCTCTATGCTGCAGGAAGCGTTAATCTAATTTACTTTTTGTCTGCGCTTCCTGCCTTTCACGTGGCCAGACGATGTTTAACTGGTCCACAGCTTGAGAAAAAATCTCCACCAGCTCCTCATATGCGGGGACATGGAGTGGCGAGTCATCTCCATAATCCCCACCCTCGATGCTGACAATGTCCGGAACCTTGGAAGCAGACAGCTCGAGCATTGGGTTCTCTGAAGACGGAAGAACATCAGAACTGGCAGAGGAATCCTGAGAAAGTGCCTCGGCAGTCTCAAGATGAGAGACGAGAGCGCAGCACCCGGATTTTTAAGTTTTAACAATCCGGGTGCTGCGCTCTCGTCTCTCGCTCTCGTCTCTCATCGTATCGACGCAGTTCGAGTGCAAACACTGCATTAAACAGCGCAAAGTATCTGTCAGAGCATCTGACTGGGCAAGCCACGTTAAATATATCTTAATTATTTTGAAGTTCTTAAAATAAAGCATGGCTCATGTTCAGGGCTTTAGCTCTCATCATTTTTTAGGCTAGTTAATAAAATGTCTCACCAGAGTATGTTTTATAAACAGATCTTCTTAAATTGCAATTGCAACAAGCATATAGATTTTAAAGAAAAGTAAAAATAAAATGTACTGCAGAAAAGGAATGACCCATTTTGCATGCTACAGAATAGCTGTTATTTCCCAAAACAGAAGAAAAGAAAATACTTGCTTCTTAGGTTTATACTAATTTAAAGGCATTTTTTGTGTTTTTTGCTCTTTTTGTATCTTTGAAACATTCTCTGCTGACTGAAAAAGGTGATCTAGGTAAATTAACTCTTTGTATGGCACATTTCTGGCTGGCTGGGTTGATATTTATTAACATAAGATATTTAACATCCCTATTTAAAGACAACACTCAGTAAGCATGTTGTCAAAATGACACCTAACTTTCTTTTCTGCATTTGCAGCCACATTCTGTCTTCACAATGCAATAAATATTGTAACATGATAAATAATAAAAAAAATGTAACCTTTATACAACTTATTTAAGTGCCATTATAAATACAGGGAAGCATGCCACTCAGTTTATTATCTGATTTTATGCTGTTTTCATGTTAGTTGTCCATATATGTGTGTGTTTTTTACAGCATTGCTTTGCTATATAATTTTTATTTATTTATTTTCTTTTTTTAGTTGTTTTAAGCAAGAGGTGAATTTTCATTGGTCAAATGATTTTGAAGCAAAATTATCATTTTAACTCTGTGCAACGAACATAAAGCCAAAATGAAAATTGTTACAAATAATCAAACAGAGAAATAGTTATAGTGTGTTGTTCTGTTATTATTTCTTTGTCTAGAACTCCAAGATGGTAAGTTAATATTTTTCTGAAGAGCTAACGTGGAGACACCTCACTTCAGAAATATAGCTAGAGGTCGACTGATATTGTGCAACCATATGAATTTAAAGTAAATTATGCTCTGTCATCTGTGTCTGTATAAAACATAAGTCTTTTTTCTACAATTTCGGATCACTAGTAAAGGTTAATAAAAAAGACTGTCCTTTACTATTGTCAATGAGGTCACAAAGTGGCACTGTATATCGGTTGACCTCTAATATATGAAGTTATTGGGATGTTTTATCCCCAAAATATTGGCATCTTTAAGGGCACTTTGGTTTGAACTTTACTGTATATCCCAATAACATTAACTAGATCTCTCATGCCAGTTGGCTATGCTGCATGGGACACTTTTTTTAAGCTCCAAGCATTTTTAGTTGCTTGTGCTAATATGAATCAGAGCCTTCAGAGAGAAGAAATAAAGAGGTCACGCTTCTTATTTCTGTAGATTTGGCTCCACTTACAACATGCATCTGCTAAATTTGCACACAAACAAACAAAAAACAAAAAACAAAAACTGTATCGATGTCATACTGTGACTGTGGTGGAAGAATTTTAGAGTTTTTGTTGTTTTGTTGTTCACTATTGAATTTTAAACTAATTTTAAATGGGGCCATAGTATATGCAGACTACTTATTTATTTACTCCTAAAAAGTAAAATATTACAAAATGTTAAAAATTAGTTAGAAAGTAAAAGTTAGACAACACATTCATACATACATTTCATACATTTTATCTGATTATCGTCATGATTTTGATGGGATTTTTTATGAGATTTGATGATACATTTTTATATGATGGGAGGATATTTGAGTTGAAATATCATAGCACAGTATCATATCTTTACTGAGACCTTCTGTCCTAAATATTTATCTTTGCATGTAAACAAACCTTTGACATACCATAGAAAGTATGTTGTTTTTGCACATAAATGATTGAATAGAGAGCGAGGGTGTAAGAAACACTGAGAAATCCTTCTCACAATCTGCCTCTATCATTAATAAAACATGGATTTAATGTTTCAGTTTGTCCTCAAAGTGTCACTGCTTTCGTATGGTTTGTGCCCATTTAAAATGAGGGATCAACCAAGACAGCATTTTCCGCGAAGCATGCCTAGGTTTTAGCTTTCCCCCGTTGCTTGCTGCAATGCCCTTTATTTTACACGTGTAATGTGAGAGCCATGTTATGGTGAGAGTTTTCGTTGAAAATGTGTTTCTTAATCTTCAAAATCATCATATTTATCAGCTACGGTGCCTGATAATGCTTCCTGCTGGCTTGTTACAGATCTCCAGATAGTGATCCGATAGGGTGTCCTTTGACATTGCCCTTTCCTTTGAATTAATACAGCGACCTTTTTTTCAATTGTCAGACACATTTACAATAGCTTGAGAGAGACGGGCAAGAATGAGAACATGGATGAATAATTAATTTCCTTGCTCAATTAATAATAATGTCAAATTCATGACCATTACTAATTAAATGCTGAGTTTGGTTACATAAATGGTTTGCTTCACCATGGCAACAAGCATTTCCTTTGATCTTCTGTTTTAATGCTGCTGTCTTTTGATTCACTAATGGAAATAGAAAGAACTTACTGTCCTGTCGCCGGTGGCTTTGGAATAATAATGTGTCTCTGGACACCCTATCTTTCTCTTTCAAGTGCTCAAAAATTATATTTCTATAAAATGTGATCGGAAAATATGGCTGAACTGTTACAGTGAGGGTTTTTTTGTAACAGATTTTCATTTCAGTAAAAGTGGAATAATTATTTTGTAGAATTTGCAGGTATTTCTAAATGATTTAGTGTTGTCAATATGAAATCAAAATGGACCCTATTTACTTTCTTAATGCATGTTTCTGGTTTTACTGTGCACAATATTCCAAAGAAAAACTATTTGTCTCCATTGTCTGTATAAAAAGACTTTCCTTTTCAGCTAACATCACTTAGGCCATGCAGGCTGTTGGACAATGTTAACCAATAGTCAAATAGGTGTTTAGATATATAAGGAAGTAAATTGGGTTGCAAATGTTGTTTTATGTTGACTAAGACTCTCAATTTGTCACAGTGATGCTCTAATAATTGCTGTTTGGATTGCTGATTCTCTCAGGTTATGAAAGCCTTGAGGATAACTATGTCCAGGACAGTAAGATGGGGTTCGTCATTAATGCCATCTATGCCATGGCTCATGGCCTTCATGATATGCATGAGTACTTGTGCCCGGGTTATGAGGGACTTTGTGAGGCGATGGACCCCATTGATGGCAGCAAACTGCTAGACTTTCTCCTCAAGACCTCCTTTACTGGTGTGTCTGGAGAAGATGTGTGGTTCGATGAAAACGGGGACTCGCCAGGCAGGTCAGTCTTACTTACTGGCCTACATAAAGCTACATTTTATGCACTAAATGAATAACAGAAAAATAGCAATTAATTAATTTTTAAACCATCGTGGAGTCCAATGGCCTGGCTTCAGCAAACACTCACTTGCAGGAATTTCTGGATGTTTTGACCAAAAATCACAAATACTATTCATATTCATAAAGAATATTCATCAATTCATATTCATCATTCGTGTTTGTAGCACAAACAGTGTACGATGAGTTACACACTGTGTAAGTGTAAGTGTTAAACTAAATTAATATCTTGAATGCAGTGTAATTACTATTGAATCTTGTTTCCGCCACAGAACGAGTTTACATCTTGCAATTGTGAGTTTATATCTCGCAATTCTGACTTTATACCTTCCAATTGCGTGTTATAAAGTCAGAATAAAAAATGCGTAAATGTAACCATGAGGAACAATAATAATTATGCTTGACTGTAAAATAACTTTGTGTCTTTCTTTCTTGAAGGTATGACATTATGAACCTGCAGTATGTAGAGCCTGGAGTCTACGACTATATAAACGTCGGCTCGTGGCATGAAGGCATTCTAAGTATCGATGATTATATGATCCAGATGAACCGCAGTGAGATGGTCCGATCTGTCTGCAGTGAGCCTTGCTCCAAAGGAGAGATCAAGGTAAGTTTGCATATTTATTAGCATTTAGCAAAAACCCTCATGCAGATGCATTTGTATTGTTGCCGTTATTTTAAGTTGCTTCTTCTTAAAGAAACTTTAGTCCACTGGGTAAATGTGTGTAATGTGTTCTCACAGGTGATCAGGAAAGGGGAGGTGAGCTGTTGTTGGATCTGTACAGCCTGCAAGGACAATGAATATGTCCAGGATGAGTTCACCTGCAAAGCCTGTGAGCTGGGATGGTGGCCAGACGAAGAACTGCACGGTACTTCATTCGCATTAGTCATCATTTTATTGCAATAGTATTTTGTTTAAATCTGCATTCCATAACTTTTTTGGGTTAAAATTTATCCAAAATAAAATTTTGGGCAAGTGCATAACCAACCAGTGTTCAAAACTATCTGCCTGCCTTAGCTCGATTCAAAACTGTAAGCTTGTAATAATGTTTTTAATTCCAGTGGTACTGGTGGATTTTCGTGGGAAATTGGACCATGTCTTTGTGTCATTACGTCACATCTGTACACACAATGAAGGTGTCTCGTCTTGTAAAATGCAAAAGACTTTGTTCGGACTTCGGAGTGGATACAAAAAAAAAGAGACTGCAACCGGGCCCATGCGAAAACAAGGATAAATATCGAAAGGGCATTAAAGGGGCATTCGGCAACTCTAGCTATTTCTTAGCTGATTTTCACTTTTGTTGTCGCATGTTTTGTCAATGAGCTCCCCCTACAGCTGTGAGGCGTATATTTCACAAAAATATCGTAAAAAAAAACCTCACTTGCGGCACCCTCCTCCCCCTTTCTACCACTGCTCATGTGCATTTGTTATTATTGGAGCCGGCCAACTTTATCGTGTGGAGCTATGTCTACTGAGGTGGGTAATACATCATACACATTAAGGTCGGCGTGTGTGTTTCTGTCGAATTGCCGTAAAGCAGTTTGTGTTTTTCGCTTGTTCTCGCTTCTCACAAGATTTCCTATTTCCAACTTACCGGGACGTTAGTCCCCATGTTGCAAGGTTGGTTTTCCACCTAGGAACGTTGGGGGGACCGGGGAAAGTCACCATTCTCACCAGAACAGGTTATTAAACCATCCAAATGATTTCTAAACGGTTTTATTAAGTTGAAATAGTTGCTGAATGCCCCTTTTAATGTAGTCACGCAATGCTGATGTTGTTAACATTAACAATTTGAGAACAAAGTATAATTTGCACAGTTTGACGTGATATAATAAGCGATCGTTAGATTTAATCAGCCCGATTTACTGCAATGCTTTTTTTTCCTTAGTTGGTCAGAACAAAAGTGGATGTTACTTGTTCAGATGTCATGTTCTGGTTAAAATTCTTTTCAAAAGAGTTTTCAAAAGTTCTCTGTTTAGTCTCGTAGTTGTATTAGAGAAACAATGGAGATACTATAGGGAAATTATGTGACAATCAACCGGTCTTCATTTGAATGTTTTTTGTAAAACTAAATATTCAAATATATAAGCTAGTCTGCATCTTAAAACAATCCACTATCTGTCAGCATTTATTCTATCAGGCTTGTTGAGGAGAGGTGCAATATTTTTTTTCTAAGCAATCAGACTTACTGTGGTGACTTCTGCATGGACAAGCAATGAAAATTTCTTCAGAAAATGTCAAAATCCAATAGAGATTTACCTATGGTGCTTTTGCCCAGAGTTTTGGTAATTCCCTTTAATCGGTTTTGATTTTTGAAGTCAAAAGAAAATGTGTCTGAATCAAAGCATCAAACACCCATGCAGAGGACTATTCTCCAAGTCTTGCATTATTACTGATTTGGCTCTTTAAGAGACCTTCACTGTCCTATTTTTGAAAAGGTTTCCCATGACACCTGAAGGCCATTTATCATTTTTACAGATTGCTTGTGCCGTACAACTTATCGCCTGTGACAGCCCTAGTTCACTGCCTACTTCTCTGGCCTATTTTCATACACTATGATGGTCAATGTCAATGCAGCAGCTTAGAGTGTCCTAGCAATGTATTTTTCATTAGTTCTCTCTATAGTTCCATATATGTTTCTGCTGTAATGCACATATTCACCATAGCTAAAAAAAAAAAACATGCGGCAATGGTCAGGAATGCTGAAAAATATGAATTTTATTTATCTTTTAGGAAGTTATTCATATCCTGCTAGATGTAAATGGTTGTGCCCTTGAGTTTTAATCTTTCGTAAAAGGGTCTGGCTTTCATGAATTCTGGTGTTGGTAATGAGGAAGCATTCATTTCCTCTCTCCTGCTGCAGTCTCTCAACTCTCCTTTGGCTTGGTTCTTTCTTATGGCCGGTCCCTTAGTGGAGGTGCTGTATATTTTTAGGTGAGCTGGAAACCTACTTTAGCACTTGGTGCATAAGCGAGCTGGCCACACTCAGATGGCCAGTCCTACAAAGACACGCAGCAATGCGAAGTGAACGCTTTTGCCATTTTTATTTCATATTCAACAATGTACGCTTTGATCTTAATCCCCTGTTGGCATCTTTAAGTGTTTGCATATTGTTGGAGCCATACATTCATAATGCATGGCATCTTATGAATAATTTGAGTCCAAAGTAAAATGGGAAAAAGCTCTGCAGGTGTGTTGGCCCAAATTTTAAAAGAAAACAACCCCAATTTATTTGTCAGGTTGCCAGGGCATTACTATGTGGTTAAAAGGTGTTCAGAAACATTTAAGTGCATTGCTATGCAGTTGCTAGGGTGTTCAAAAGAGTTGCTAAAGCATTGCTAGGTGGTTGCTTACTGGTCCAAATCAACAGAACACATTCCAACATTTTGTGGGCATTTGCCAGGATGTTGCTATGTGGTTTTGTTTTTTGTGCATTGCTATGAGGTTGCTAGGGGATTGCTAGGTGGTTACTTACTGTCCCATGTTCTGAGTGGGGTTTGGTGCATTTCTGAGTAGTTGCCTAGGGCATTGCTAGGTGGTTACTTACTGGTTAAATTAACAAAACTCATTCCAAATTTTTTGTGGCTGGTTGTCAAAACATTGCTTTTTGGTTGCTAATGTGCTCTGAGTATTTTTTGTGTGTTGCTATACAGTTGCTATGGTGTTCAAAGTGGTTTCCTAGGATTTTCTGATCTGTATTTTTGGCTTGGCTCCCCCCTTCAGTGTAAGTCTGTTCGATTATTTTGTTCACTTTATTGTACACCAGACAAAATGGAAAGTTTGATGCTTAGAAAATTAATTGCACACCGCTAATAGCACAGTATAGTGTTGTATTCAAGACCACCTAAACCAAGACCATAAGACCAAGACCTGAGTATGTTGAAACCAAGACTAAAGGTGTGTTGAGACCAAGATCAAGACCAAGACTTGAGGGGTTGAGACCAAGACAAGACCAGACCAGACCAGACCAGCACTCGGCAATTTCATCTAAAAGATACATATTTACTCCCTGAGAAATGTCTTATATTTAATAAATAAAGTTATAATAGTATAACAATAACAGTGTATACAGTTAGAATAATAATTATACACTATGTAGAGCATGTAAAATAAATCCGTCAATGCACAGGAAATTTTGTGATGTCCCTGCAGCTGTAGTCTTGACTGTTCTTGAAATAAATTCCAGAGTCCTATTGGTCTGAGACCGAGACAAGACCTAGTACAATTACAAATGCGGTTGATACCTAGACAAGACCGAGACCTTCAAAAAGTGGTCTCGAGTACTACGACAGTACAGCAATAGTGATGCTTGCCTTAACAAACACTTTTAATTCTAATTTCATGCATTGTGTTCATAGTCTCACATTGATATAATAATTTTGTCTTGTCTCTTCAGTCTGTGAGCCACTTCCCCTGCGCTACCTGGAGTGGAGTCATCCTGAATCCATTGCTGCTGTCGTCTTTTCATGTCTGGGCATCCTAGTGACAAGTTTTGTCACCTTCATCTTCATACTGTACCGAGACACGCCAGTCGTCAAGTCCTCCAGCCGTGAACTTTGCTACATCATCCTGGCTGGCATCTTCCTGGGTTACATTTGCCCTTTCACTCTCATCGCCCGTCCCACCCTAGCCTCATGTTACCTGCAGCGCCTCCTCGTTGGCCTCTCTGCCTCCATGTGCTACTCGGCCCTCGTCACCAAGACCAACCGCATTGCTCGCATTCTGGCTGGCAGCAAGAAGAAGATATGCACACGTAAACCGCGCTTCATGAGTGCCTGGGCGCAAGTGGTGATCGCGTTCATCCTCATCAGCGTGCAACTGACTTTGGAGGTCACGTTGATTATCTTGGAGCCTCCAGAGCCGATTAAGTCATACCCCAGTATTCGAGAAGTGTTTCTAATATGCAATACCAGTAATGTGGGCATGGTGGCGCCACTGGGCTATAATGGCTTGCTCATTCTCAGCTGCACCTATTATGCGTTTAAAACTCGTAATGTCCCTGCCAACTTCAACGAGGCCAAGTACATTGCCTTCACCATGTACACCACCTGTATAATCTGGTTGGCCTTTGTGCCGATTTACTTCGGCTCCAACTACAAGATCATCACCACGTCCTTCTCTGTGAGTCTCAGCGTGACGGTGGCTCTCGGCTGCATGTTCACGCCAAAAATGTACATAATACTCGCTAAGCCTGAGAGGAACGTACGCAGCGCGTTCACCACCTCCGATGTGGTCCGTATGCATGTGGGCGATGGGAAAATTGCTTGCAGGAGCAACAGCCTTCTTAACATGTTCAAACGTAAGAAGAACACATCTGGAAATGCCAAGTAAGTAGCTCAGTGTCATTAGCGCAGTCTCTCTCCGTCCTGTTGCGCTAGAGCCCATGGATCCAGTCCTGTAATTCTCTCCAGACCTCAGGATCATGCCATTTCCAGGAGCTTACTCAATTAACGGCTCTCTCAGACATCTTGTGATTTTCAGGTCAACTACAATTAAAACCTGCACACCCAGGGGCGTCTAAGCAGCAGGGCTGAGAGAGACTGTGTGACTATAGTAGTTTTAGATATATGTAATGGTAAGTGCAAGAGTTAGTATTCTTCTACAACCAACTATTGAGTTGCCAGACCTCTGAACCTAGTTGTTTATGGTTGCAACTTTTTGCATTTAATATAGATCATATTATGTATATGCTGTTTTGCAACAGCTGTGGTCAGCGTTTAGAGTTGCAACTAATTGTTTTATAAAATTAGTTTTACTGTTACTGTTAAAATACTGTTTTACAAGTATTTTTTCAATTCAAATGTCCCATAATGCGAAGCTGTTTGTGCACTGATGCCAGACTAACTAATTTGTTATAAATAATCTGGTGTTTGGTTTGAGTCCATCAAATTCCAAATAAAATGGGAAAATAATAAAATAAACTGAAGTTCCTTTTACTTGTAATGTATTTTGTGATATAAAGTGGGGACCAAAAGTCTGAGTGTATTAGTAGAAATGCTGCTATTTGTTATTTCTTAATGTAATATTTTATATTTATATATATACACACACAACAGTTTGTTTTTTCTTTCTTGAATCTGATTGGCTAAGAGCCTTCTCTGGCCATGCGATATTCTACCAGTATCCCCAAAGAAGCAGTTTCACCTTTTGTATCACACCGCTTGCAGTATTACTCACATTGAGTGTCATGGCGGATGAGCAAACCCACTATAATTTTACAAATACTACTGTTGTTGTGTGATGGAATGTAGGTTTAAAAGTTTTTTAGGAGAGAATATAGTTATTTAGATCTCAAATATGTGACTAACATAGCGCCTATTTGACAATTTGTTTAGATGTTTGTGGACACGTGAGCTCCAGGCCATCAGTGGCTGTTCAGCATGTGAAAGTTAGGAAGCAAAGACTGTCTTTATGAGTGAGTCAGTAGCAAGTTTATAAGACGTTATTTTTACTTTGAACAACACCATATAAAACGCAACCAACAAATTAATTGACTAGCGCGGTCATTTGAAATCCAAACTGTTCTATAAACGTAATTGTGATTACTTACGGCCGAATCACCCCAAATGCTGATATAGAGCGATATCGCACAGCTACTCATGTGATATTGTTCATGAACAAAATTTCGGTCTGTCATGAGGGCATTAATGGTGCTGCGGCAAGCGTGCACCTGCTTGCCATTCGGTCTCTTGTGTGTGGTGTCTATGGGCCATTACAAAATTACAAACCTCTCTATTGACTCGGAGGAAGGAGACTCCATGCCTTGTGTCCTATGCGAATTTTACGCAGGTACATCAACACCAACCCGGTTCGTGGGAAACCACTGTCTAAACACTGCTTTTCACATTGAACCATGGAGGCGAATTCTATTGCATACAAGAGTAAAGTGTTGGCTCTGCCGACAAGAGGCATGACAACGTCATGGGCGCTATTTAGAGGGGTGTCTGTAGAGGACATTTTTTGGTGGCCAGTTGGGTATCGCTGCACATGTTTGTTCAGTTCCCTTTCAAGGGAACTCATGCTGTGTCGATTTGGGAACACCCCTGCGTGATTGCGTCTGAAGCACTTGTGTCAACTAGTCCAATGATGAGAGTGAGCGACATAGGCGGGTGACGTCACGACCAGGAAATGATAAAAGCACATCTGGTCTGACCGGCGTTAGCTTCTGTGCCTCAGCAAGCACTCTGTATTCATACTGTCTGTCTTATTTATTGTTGTCTGCCACTATATCAGTCAGAAGCATAGATATTATGGCGAACAAATAAACTTTAGATCATGTGTTCCTCCCTGCCCTAGTTTCATTACGGGTGGGGATACACACGATTTATGTGTTGTTTGTTTGGAACGGAGCATGCTCTGTCAGCACTCGAGGGTGCTGACTATGATCATTGCGAATTACTATTGCTTTGCATGCTCCGTTCCCGTCTGTCACTCTTTGAGGAGGGTGTTCAGGCTCTCATTCCTCGCAGTATCTGCCCCATTGTTGCCGAGGCAGCACTGAAGCACTGGTCTTATGGGTTTCGCAAATGGATCTCGCGGAGGGATTAGAGACGGGCTCCGCCTTTTCTCTGCCTTCACTTGGGGGATCGAGCGCTCTCTCTCTGGGATCGGAAGCCCGTGCCGCGGCTTCTTCTGCCCTGGTAGAGTGCTCGGTGTTTCAGCAGTCTATCTCTGAGGAGGTAGAGGTGCTGAGCATCAATGCGGGGGAATAAAAACTCACCACCCTCATCCATGAAGAGCTTGTTCGAAGAAAAGACATAGCTCTATATAAAAATTAAAATAAGGGGGCGGCAGGCTGTGTTCATTCATAAAATTACCGACGTGTATATACGTGTGTATATACGACGTGTATATGCCTTATCGGGAGTTTCCCCCGCTACGGATTACTTTAAAAAATAAATAAATAAATAAAAAAGACTTTGCAATAACAATCGAGTGGCTGAGGCAATGCATAGATTAAAGAGATACATAGTGTAGAATTTATGATTCTTTTATTGTATGTTGAACCTATTTTCTATATATAACTATATATATTCAGCCTTTCATCCAGACTATGTTGAAAGCCTGTCTGGTTGATCTTTAACTATGTTTAATTTTGAGGAATTAAATAAGTTGGCTGCATTTAATTGAGGATTTAAATGAGGAATGCTTATCTGACTTTCAGTAGTTAGATTCATGTATAAGTTCAGCCTTTCATCCCGACCGTGTTAACTTGTCTGGTTGATCTTTTGCTGCTTAATTTTGAGGAATTAAACAAGTTGGCAGCATTTAATTTTAGAGGAATTAAATGATTATGCTTATCTGACTGTCATTAGTTAGATTAATGTATAAGTTCAGACCGTTTGACTTGTCTGGTGGATCTTTTACTTGATTTAATTTTGAGTAATTAAATAAGTTGGCTACATTTTAATTTTGAGGAATTAAATGGTATAATACGGTGCTGCAGCTATCCACCTCCGAGGAGATGGATGTGCTGAACATCAAGTATTCGCCATCTCAATCCCCTGTGTACAATGAGTTTTTGGAGTTTATAACTTCCATGTCAGGGCCTTCCAGTTTTTCCCGATCTCCACTAATAAAATTCGAGATCCCGGATAAAACCCTTTCAGCTCGTTTTTTCTTAGTTCTCAAAATATATATTTAATAAAGTGGGTTGAAAGAGCTTGGGCATGGGCCGATGCCAAAGGCAGAACAGACGGTTGCGAGCTATCAGTCCTTGCACGGCTTAACGCTACCCTTAAGGCTCGGCATTACCCTCCAGGCCAGTTAGAACTACCATGGGGCTGGTGGGTAAGGAGTAAGTGGGGGGCTGCTTAACACATTAACAAACTCCTTGTACATGACAGAGTGTTGTCTGGAGCAAGAAGTGAAGACTCTGTTAGCGAAGGAAGCTATAGAGCAGGTGTATTTACCCGACAGAGAATCAGGTCTTTTCAGCCGTTACTTCCTTGTTCCAAAAAAGGATGGGGGGTTGCATCCTATACTAGACCTTCGTCAGTTGAATCGTGCAGTCAAGAAACTCAAGTTCAAAATGCTGACTATCGGGTGCTTCCATTCAGTCTAGCTATCGGATGTTCACCAAATGCGTAGATGCAGTTCTGGCCCCGCTCAGGCTGCGGGGCATACGTATTTTGAACTACATAGATGAATGGCTGGTTCTAGCAGACTCAGAGCAGTTGACGGTTCAGCATCAAGATGTCGTCCTCGCACGCATGCAGAATTTGGGTTTTCCTTGGTGTGGTTTGGGATGCAGTCACGATCCGAGACGTTCTATCGCCCGCTCGTGTATCTGCAATCCTCACAGTCACGAAAGAGTTAAAGCTAGGCCTGTCACACACTGTGAAACAGTTTCAGAGACTGTTAGGCCTCATGGCAGTGGCATCTAATGTTTCTCCCCGAGGGGAAACCCACTTCATATGATCAAGAATACGCAGCGGTGTCTCCACGCCTTGGTTATATGGAGGAAACCTTGGTTCCTATCCCAGGGTCCAGCGTTAGGAGCTATTTGCCATCGAGTTGCGCTCTCGACAGATGCTTCCCTCACTGACTGGGGAGCGGTTATGGAAGGCCGCTCAGCTCAGGGTCTCTGGAGGAGTCATCATCTTTCGTGGCACATAAATTGCCTGGAGATGATGGCAGTCTTCAATGCTTTGAGACACTTCCTCCCAGACCTGAGGGGCCATTATGTGCTTGTCCAGTCAGACAACACATTGATGGTCTCCTATATAAATCATCAAGGGGATCTGTTTTCACGTCCACTATGCAAACTGGCGCAGATTCTCTCATGGTCCCTAGGGAAGATGCTCTCCCTGAGAGCAGTTTATATTCCGGGGCATCAGAATGTAAGAGCAGACATCCTGTTGAGGCAGGGGCTGGAATGGAATGGAGGCTCCACACCGAGGTGGTGGAGCACAGTTGGGGGGTTTATGGCCAGGCACAGGTGGATCTGTTAACGTCTCAGGATACAACGCACTGTCCACTTTGGTTCTCCCTCACACACCCAGCTCCCTTGGGGCTGGACATGGTGGTATAGACATGGCCGAGGCTACGTCTGTTTGTTTTTCCCCTTTTACTCTGCTCCCAGGAGTTCTGGAGAAGGCCGCCGGGACGGAATAAGTCTACTACTAGTAGCACAGTTTGACAGCACTGGCTGAGCTTTTTTTTTCTCGAATGTAACCGTAGTTCTCTGAGAAGGGAACGAGACACCGCGTCACTTTGCCATACTCACTGCATTCCTGTGATTGACTTGCTTCGGCTAATAGAAGCTAACGCCTGTCAGACCGGTTATGCTTTAATAATTTCCTTGTCATGACGTCACCCGCCTGTGATGCTTACTCTCGCCATTGGACTAGTTGACACAAGTGCTTCAGACGCAATCACGCAGGGGCATTCCCAAAGCGTAATCGACGAAGCGTCTCGTTCCGTTCTCAGGGAACTAGGGTTACAGTCGTAACCTGAGACGTTTTACTGACTAGATGTCACTGCGGCGACGGTGGCTCAGTCCGTGCCTACCGCAGGAGCTTTAAGCCAGGGGCTATCGCTCCCTTGAAAACATGGGGATAATATGTGGCGGTGCTGGTCCCTTTACGTTTAGTTCAGGGGAGTAGTTGTTATATGCATAACTCAACATCTTGTGCGAATCAACCGAGTGAACCAATGATTCATAAAGAGTCATTTACTTAATTGTTGAATGAATCAGCCATTTAAATGAATGACTCAATGACTTACTCATTTAGACATTTACCACCACTTACCGGGAATTTTAGTTTCTTTTTTATAGTTTCTTTTCATTAAAAAAATTATTTCCAATATTGGGGATAGTTTGCCCAAAAAGGAAAAATATTTGTTTAGCCTACATTTAGGCTACTCACCCCCATGTTGTTTCATATCTGTATGACTTTCTTTCTTTTGTGGAACATAAAAGAAGATATTTTGAATAATGTTGGTAACCAATCTGTTTTGGTCTTCAAATATACCTAAATACCAATTAAGATGCAGCTCCTGAAAAGAATCATGGCTGTTGTAGCCTAAAAATGTATGTGTAATAAATTCAATGTTAAATCAAATAAAATGTTTCTTTCTAAAGCAAATTTTTGTAATGTCTATTTGTTGCTTTTCTCATTTAACACAATTTATAATGACTTTAAACAATCTTTTGGTCGTAATTTCTCAGCCAAATTTTATGAGCGATGAATTTGAGATTAATTAGTATATTCTTTGAGTGAACAGTTTAATTGAATTTTCCACAAATATCTGAATCTTTTAGTATTTAGTTTTACTTTTACTTTAAAGGAATAGTTCTCCCAAAAAAGAAAATTATGATGTACTCACCCTAAAGTTATATTAAAAAATATCCTTGCTCTTTCGAGCTTTATAATGGAAGTGAATGGAGCTCCTGATTTTGAAGCCCAAAAAAGTGCATCCATCCATCACAAAAAATATCCACACAGCTTCAGGGGGTTAATAAAGTCCTTCTGAAGTGAAGCGATGCGTTTTTGTAAGAAAAATATCCATATTTAAATCTTTAGAAACTATAATAATTAGCTGTCGGCAGACAGCCTATGCAAACCGACTTATGCCAAAAGAGTAACCTCTGACATGACGCACTGACGAATGCGGAAGCACAAAGGATTGTAGTGGCGAGCAGGATGAGGCAGAGGGCCGCGGGAGAATGGCATGAGGCCGGTGGCGTGATTACTGAGGAGCGCCACCTGCGCAACGCACCGGTCTCATATCTCTCACAGAGGAGCGGAATGATAAAAGCTGGAGCGACGACAGAGGAGATCGAGAGAGGAACAGGCCTGGTTTTATGTTGTGTTTTGTTTCTGTTTTGTGTGGCCAGCAGTCGTCCGTGAGGGGCTGCTGGCTTATACTTTTGTTTTTGTATTCGTTTTATTTTATTATTAAAAATGTTAAATGTTCGCTGGTTCCCGCCTCCTTCTTCCCTGAATCTTAAACATTGTTACAATAGTCTATAACGAGAATTTTTTTAAAGAAATATCGGAAAATTTCGATATAAGAGAAGAGGAGCTTGAATTTGTTGCCCAGCCCTGTTTGTTTGAACTGCGAGAGGCGTCTAAACTTATGCTACATCCTACGTCATCGCGTCAGAAGTTAATCTTTTGGCATAAGTCGACTTAGGCCATCTGCCGGAAGCTGGATATTTTAGTTCATAGAGTTTTAAATATGGATATTTTTCTTACAAAAACCCATCGCTTCGCTTTAGAAGGCCTTTATTAACCCCCTGAAGTCAAATGGATTACTTTTATTATGGATAGATGCACTTTTTTGGACTTCTAAATGATCCAGGTTTATGTGTAATAATACCACATTTAAATTAGTTTAAGACTTTTGGTCCCCACTGTAAATCATTATGTAATATAAAATTGCTCATTCTGTGATATAAGATTTTGTTCATAAAAGATTTCTACCCACCTCTATTGACCTGTAAACATAAATGTTTTACGGTTACTCTATATGTCTGATTAATAATAATAATAATATTCAGCACAATTTTTGCTTGTTCAAACTTTTTTTTACACGAACGAGAAATGTTGCTCTTGTGTTCACCTTTCTCGGTTCCTGTGAAATAACAGCCGTCTTTATTTTGTTCATAGTTCTAATGGAAAGTCTGTGTCATGGTCTGAACCAGGTTCAAGACATCCTCCGAAAGGGGAACACATGTGGCACAGACTGTCTGTACATGTGAAGAGGCAGGAAGCCGGATCTAATCAGACGGCTGTCATCAAACCTCTAACTAATACCTACAATAACCCAGGCATGGAGTTTTCCGATTTAAGCACCAAGACTCTATACAATGTAGCCGAGGAGGACGAGGGCGACCCGATAAGATACAATCCCTCGGGCAGCCCTCCTCTGATGGCTCTCAGGCTGTCACCTGTCAGCAAGCCTATGAAGGAGTTGGGCACCCATCTGACTTTTTACACTTCTGAGCAACACGTGCCACAAAAAAACAGTGTTCTCCCCCAACATGTTTTTGCAGGCCACTTTCAGCAAGAGATGGTCAAGTTCATGCCTGATCTGGATGAGATCATAAGCCTGCCTGAGCCAGGCGACAGGGTGATGCTGCCGCTTCAACCCCAAATATTGCATCCACATCCGATTTTGCCCATGCAACTGGGTGCTTACCCAGACGAGCCTGTCTCCCCTTTGGAGGAGGATGAAAATGAGCAGTTTGGACTTCTTCATGGCTACATGTATGACAATGCACAGATCCATGATGAGGAGGAGTTGGTACAGATCAAAATGTCAATGGAGGACTCTCTCGCTCTGATGCCACCTTCTCCGTTTCGTGATTCTCTGGGCTCGGGCAGCCCCGTTCCCAACTCCCCGGTGTCTGAGTCCATCTTATGCACGCCGCCGAGTGTGTCATACGCGTCTGTTATTCTCAGAGACTTTAAGCAAAGCTCCTCGACCCTTTGAAACACATTTATTTTAAGAGATCATGTCAGCTATTTTGAAATAATAGCTACTAGTTTGAAATATGGTGTGACTTAAGTCGCTTGCACTGGAGAGCTTTAATATTACATTTGTTTGATAGCAGAGCATTTTAAGAAACTGTATGGAAGTGGATGTATGTTGACCAGGGTCCAAAATTAACAAGTGCCAAATGCAAGTCAAATTTTCCCAGTACGTCTTTTAAAGTTTCATATAGGCATGGAGAAGCTTGTGCACAATGTATTTATTTTCAATGAGCCAGTGTTTGTTATTTTAGTATCATTGGTATACTATTATAGTTTTTTGTATTATTATTTTGAACTAGTTTTTATTTTTGGTTTTAATTTTAGATACATTTTTAGTAATTTTGTTATGTTTTTGTCATTTTAATTATTTTTTATGTCTATATAGTTTTTATTGATTTTCATTTCAGTTTTAGTTACTTTAATACTTCAGGTTGAACTAAATGAAAATGAGAAATGCTGCCTTGGCGACCAGCTGAAATAAAAAAGTTTACGTTTTTTTAAATATTTTATTTTATTTCAGTTAATGTTTATTTTATTTCAAGTAACAAAAATGTTGTATAATTTAGCTTTATTTTACAATAACCAACAATAAAACAAAATAGCCAACTGTTTAATGGCCATTCAATTTTCTCAATTCATCCACAATTGGCAGGTGTGGCCAAAAAAAAGTTATTGATATATAATTTTAATTAGTTTTTATTTTACGTTAAATGTTTAATTTTCCATTTTAAAGTTTTGGTAATTTGTTGTGTTGTGTTGAAATTTATATTAGTTGTTTTTTTATGCATTTATTTAGTTTTTATTTTAGTTTTTATAGTAGCTAGTGAAACTTCAAGTTAAACTAAATTAAAATGAGAATTGTTTGTCTTGGCAACCAACTGAAATAAAATGTTTTTTATTTTTTTCCCAAGAAATGAAATATTTTTTTTTAGGATTTTATATATAGCAGGTACATTTTCACAATTCACCCACAATTGGCAGGTGTGGACAAAAAAAAGAAAGTTAATTTTGGACCTTAATTGCAATGCTGGATTGAGTAAAAGCAGAAACCCAAACATGCAGGATCCCTTTGATTTCTGTCACTATCACTTGCTTTAGTATGGCAGCAGTAGTTGACATGGAGCAACACCAGTCATTGTAATGCTGTATATTCTGCGCTGATTAAGCTTTTAATTATAGATCAAATTATCTAAAGGACCAGCAGAAAATAACCATTGTAGCAGAACCTGAAGATTTAGAAATTCAAAAAATGTGCAGCGACTCTTATGAGTGACAATTTAATGTGTTTAATGTGTTTTATACAATCAGTATACATGACTTTTATAAACTATATTTTAAAACTGAGACTATATTAAATTAACATGATTATCAAACAGTTTAAGGTCTAGTTAAAGCATATCATGCAGTGTATGTATGCTGTAAACTAAGTGTAGATAACCAATGCCTACAAGTACAATGTAGCAATTAACGGATAGTGTTTAAGTGCCAATGTCAATACTAACTGTATTTTTCCATGGTGTATTATTTTGATGTAATTTTTGTATAGCTTGTGTGTTTGAAGTACAATAGAAAGTGTAAATATTAATTGTCTTCCATGAATGTGTGATTTTTTAAAGTTATGAAGTAATGTAAATATTTATAACTTTGGATTTAAATGGTCATAACTTAAAGCCAGAGTTTGTATTATTACATAGACCTTTTCAATAGACAATATTGATCTTTCAGTTTCAATGCCTGTATTTAGTAACTTCTCTTTATTGTTGGTTGAATGTTTTCATATCAGTTCCAAATACTTATATCCTTCATAAAGATAGTGTGTCAATGAAGATTCAAGAACCCCTAATGCTCAACAGGGCCACCGACGGCAGTTTCACCAGAATGTATCATGAGTCCTCATATGTGTGCAGCATACCTGTAGACAGTTATATCCTCTTATTGTTATGACCATTTAAGTTCTGTATGACATGATGGATACTAAATTATTATTATTAATAGAATTGTAACTTTTTAAGCAATTATAGAAAGTTGTTGTAACTTTTAGATATTAATGATAATGCTGAAAGTTTTTTTCTTTTGCGATGCAAAATGTGTTTGTTTCTGATCTTGTCAGATTGCATACTATAGTCTTGAAACTATAGTTTATCTTTAAACATTTGTGCTCTTATATTTTTGAAAATAATCATCTGTGTCCTATTGCATACCACATAGATGTAGATAAACGACATGTTTCTACAGATTAAATATACAGTATAGTTCTGTATTTGTCAGAATTGCTTCGCTTATGAGCATGTTTTATTGGGTTTATGTTAAATATTGTACATTGTTAATAAGCTCTCAGGGTTGTTGCTGCAGTAGGTGTTTAGTTAAAAAATTCCCAAAATGTGACTAGTTATTGCTTTCATATGACAATGTTAAAGAACTGTCTACAACAACCGTCTGTCTCACTGTCACTTTATGCATGTGTTTTTGCATTTGAAATTCCCAAAAAGGCTTTTTATACTTTTTATGTGACTTATTGGTTTTATGTAACTTCTTTGTTTTATTGTTTTGATGCTGGAAACTTTCTGTGTTAGGACATTGGAAAATAAGACAGGGATTTCAACGGCAGAATAAATCTGAATGGTCATTTGTTGCAGGTGAGATTTGTTAGAACTATCTAAGGAAAATGTCAGGAGACTCAGAATTAAGATTCACTGAACATTTATTTACAATTTTAGTGATTGGAGACCATAGAGTTGGGAAAACGTCTCGGTTACTGATGTAACCACTCGTTCCCTGAAGAAGGGAACGGGAGACTTAACGTCAACGTGACGATGTAATTGGGATCACTACAGGGAGCCCTATCAACTTCGAGTGTCTACAGAACGAGCCAATGAACGTTGGCGTGCATGAAAAGCATCACGCGCCCCAGCCCGCAGAGCGGGTATAAACAGGAAGCGGGCGCACACACTCATTGTTTTTCGCTGAGGAGCCGAGATTGTGACGGCTGTACAGTGATAGTCAACAACCGTGGCGATGGGACGTTACGTCTCCCGCTCCCTCCTTAAGGGAACGACGGTCACATTAGTAATCGAGACGTTCCTTTCAGTCACTCAAGTTCGACGTAACGTCAACGTGACGACGTAATTGGGATCCCATGGAAAACGCCACGGTTGCTGCCACATCCAGCGCCCTACGCAAGACTCTCAGACCCCCAACTGGCTGGGGTGGAAGGCCTGCGTAGAGGGAGTTGGAACTGCTGTTCCGTTATAACCCACACTGTGGAACTCTTTGGATAACACTGGGAAAGCGTGCCTTTCCAGGGGAGAGGGACGCTGCTGAAGCCACATCCTGCCCGAAGGGAGGTAACATGGAGAATACACATATGGACTGACCGGAGGGGCAGTGCAACATATGGAATGTCACTGGGGTGGCTCCAGCCTGAGAAGGGGTAGGCTACACCAGACAGTGACGGCAGAGTGGACTCTGCCAAGGGAAAGACACGGGCTCACCGCAGGGAGCTGATCGTGGAAAAATATGCATTTGGGATCGCCGCAGGGATCACCACATGTGGAACCAAGGCTAGCACAAGTTACACAAGCATACGAGGACTAGGCCTGGCTTCGGATGCTATGCAACGTCTGACTGCCGAAGGGGTGCGGAGGAACTCTACAGGGTTCGCCTGAGAGGGGAACTCGACTAGAGCAAGGAGCGCACGTATGCGCTCCATGTAGAGGGGAGTGGCACAGCAAGCCGACACTAGAATGGGAACTTCGGTGTTACCAGCTGGTAGAAGCGAGCACACAGGAAGAAACCAGCTCAAAATGTAGGCTACAAAACCTAGCGAACGTGTTAGGTGTCGCCCAACCCGCAGCTCTACAGATATCTGTCAGCGAGGCACCGTGTGCCAGTGCCCAAGAAAAAGCGACAGCCCTAGTGGAGTTGGCTGTCAAGGGCGGGCAAGGCACGCCTTGGACTTCATAAGCCAAGGCGATGGCATCCACTATCCAGTGGGCCATCCTCTGCTTGGAGACAGCTTTTCCCTTCTGGTGGCCTCTGTAACAGACGAAGTGCTGATCTGAGGTCCTGAGGCTTTGCGTTCTGTCCAAGTACAGGCGCAGAGCACGGACGGGACAGAGAAAAGCCAGGGCTGGGTCTGCCTCCTCTGAAGGCAGCGCTTGCAGGTTCACCACCTGGTCTCGGAAGGGAGTGGTGGGAACCTTGGGCACGTATCCGGGCAGGGGTCTCAGGATCACGTGAGAGTTAGCCGGGCCGAATTCCAGGCACGATTCTTCGACCGAAAATGAATGCAGGTCCCCAACCCTTTTGCTGGAGGCCAATGCAACCAGGAGTACTGTTTGACAGGACAGAATTTTTAACTCAGCTGATTGCAGAGGCTCAAAGGGTGGTCTCTGAAGAGCCGAAAGGACCAGAGACAAATCCCAAGAGGGTATATTTAGGATTTAGTCTCCTCGCCCCCCTCAGGAATCTGACGATCAGATTGTGCTTTCCCAGCGACTTACCCTCAACTGCATCATGATGTGCGGCGATAGCGGCAACATACACTTTAAGGGTGGAGGGAGACAGTCTTCGCTCCAACCCATTATGCAGTTAGGAAAGCACGGCTCTGATCGAGCAAGTTCGGGGGTTCTCCTTGTGCGAAGAACACCAGTCAATGAACCGGTTCCACTTCAACGCATAGAGGCACCTCGTTGAGGGGGCTCTAGCGGAAGTGATGGTGTCAACTACTGCTGGGGGTAGCAGGTCCTCTCTCAGAGGAATGGGCCAGGGAGGGGCTGTCGCGAGGAGCACTAGTTCCGGGAACCAGGTCCGGTTGGGCCAAGTTGCCACACGGAGCTCACGGAGGAGCTCTGGGTCAGAACAACCCTCGTTCATGTCCATGAGCCGGGCGTGGATTGCCCCGCCAGGAGGAAGCGGACGCTGGACACAATTGCATCGCAACGGCACGCTCCACCGGCGGGACATACACATACCCCTTAGCCACTCCACCGTCGAGGGTGGTGAGGAGAGAGGAGCTACTAGGATGGCTTCTGGCACTATAAGGTGCCGTCCACATCCTAGTTAGCTCGTCATGCACTTCCAGAAAGAATGATACCGGGGTGGCGCGCTGAGAACCAGCACGGCCCGCCCCGAGAAACCAATTGTCCAACCGGGAAGGCTCGGGACGTGGTAGAGAGCTCCACGCAAGCCCGACCTTCTTGGCGGCCCGGGAAAGCATAGCCGCCCATTCTGGATCAGACTCGGGCAACGCTACACTCCCCGAAGGGGGTAACGCAGCCGAATCCTCATCTCCAGAGGACTGAAGCTCCCCCCTCCAATGCAGCGATAGACATCTGGTTGTCAGGTAGAGCTCCAAAGGACACGGCTGGTCGTCCATGAGAAGGACCAGCGCGTTCCTTTGGACGCTCCAACGGCGGCAGAGCTTGTGAGGCGTGAGATACCCACGGAGATTGCCTCGGCTGGGAAGCCCTCACGGTAATCCTCAGATCACCCTGACCATGCGCAGAAGTAGGTCTATTCTAAGGTCCAGAATAGACGCTAGATCGGGGCATAGGCAAGGGGACTGCACCTCCCTTGAGGTAAGCAAGTCTCGATCTTAGTGCTGTCATAGTCATATTCCCGCAATGGGAACATGAACTATTCACAAAAGCTGTCTCAGTATTTTGAATGCCCAAATACGAGAGGCAACAATTGTGGTCGTCTGCTAGCGCCAGGGAATGACCGCACCCAGAGACGCAGAACCGTAATGACATCCTGAAAAGGACGCAGGGTCATGCTTGTGTTGCTCTTTTAGTTGAAAACAAAAAATATAGAAAAGAAAAAAAACTCCCTCAGTGCTGATTCACCCAGGGATAGCTGCGGTGTAATCGGGGTACACACTCAAAGAGGAAAGCCCACCGAGACCGATACATACACACACACACACACAAGCAATGCTGTGAAAACCACAGTTGTGAGCTGTGATGCTCGCGGCCACCGCTGATCGCGCCTTCACAGCAGCACTGGATACAGAGTTCTTCTTTCCTTTGAAATCTCAACGTTGCAAGTCTGCAGAACTCAGAGTCAAAACGAAAGCTTGCCTCCGAAGCGAAAGACAATGAGTGCATGCGCCCACTTCTTGTTTATACCCGCTTTTCACGCACGCCAACGTTCATTGGCTCGTTCTGTTACGTCGAACGTGAGCGACTGAAAGGGAACCAGCTTTGTTAAACGACATGAGAAATCAATTCTACGAAGAGTTGAAAACGACTATAGGTGTGGATTTTTTCTAATAATGTTAATGTGCATCATGAGAAAAAGGGAATCAGGAGCAGAATAAGAGAAATTAATATATTATATACTTATTATATCATATTTCATTTCCATTTTCATTCATTTTATATTCCTATTTATTGAGTACAAAGCACCAGGCAAGAATTACATTATATCCGAAATGCATGTAAGTAGAGATGCACCGATTGATCGGCTGGGGACCGGAATCTGCAGATTTTCACGTGATCGGCCATGACCGGCGACCGGCCGGTCAGTCTGACATATTCCGATTTTTTTGCCGGTCAAATGCACTCGGGCGCCGCATGATTAACATCACGCAACATCAGCATCACACGTGCACATGGAATGCACATGTAGGAAACCTTGTGAATTACAGCCGTTTCACACCGCAAGCCTGAGCAGCGCGGGGTTTTTTTTTTCCCGTCGTGCATGTTAATCAATGAGTGCATTCACACCAAGAGCAGGAGCAGCACGTGAGCGTTGAGCAGGACCGTCGCGTGAACAGCAGTGAAGTGGGGTTTCGGCGCAGAGTCTATTTTTGCTGCGCTGCTTGCGCTCAATTAAAGTGATTGTTTAGCCTGGCTGGACATGTGGCAGACGAGAGAACAACTGTTTGCGAAATAAAACTTGCCATTAATGTACAAGTGACTGCAACAAGCCTGTGTGTGTGTGTGTGTGTGTGTGTGTGTGTGTTTTGAGAAACATCTTTATACTGCAAGGCTATATTTATTTTATTTTTATTTGCTATTTATATATTATTTTATTGCCATTTAACTGTTTTCATGCAGAAGTTTAGTTTCCTAAATAAGTAAATATCACTTTTATTTTTTTAGTTGAATATATGAAAATGGTTCTTCCATACCATAACACTGCACTTAGATATGTGTGGATTTCCCACACCAGGAGTAATAATTTATATAGTTCTGTAAGGACTGGGCTAAGTGGGTGAATCTGAATAACTAAATACATTCTGCTAAAGACCAAAAATCTCTGAATGTAAATTAACCCAAACACACACACACACACACACACACACATTCCCCCACCAGTGAAGACCACACTCAGGACAGAGCGTGGTGTCCGCTTACAAGACATTTTATGACTGATCGGAATGTCCCAAAGGAAGTGGATTCCAAAGCGAAAAGGAACTTCTTTTCTTTAAAAGACATTTAACCAGATATATTCGATGTGTTTTTTTTGTGTGTCCATTTGCCCATGTCACATTGGAATGACTATGATTTTATCGTAGCTTAAGGTGAATTATAAATACCTTCATTATGCATTTTAAATATAACTGTCTATTCCCATAACTTGTACACATAGTTCTGGACACCTCCAGAATGCTTTCGGTGTGATCAATCAGAATACGTACAGTAATATCCAGTAAAATATAGTTTACTATGTTTTCCATCTTTGGAGTGAAAAGAGACCAAAACTAACATCACTGGTGTTCTTAGATAACAGCGTTTACGACCCAAAGGAATGTTCACAGAACTGTGGCTCTCTCTGAATTCTAACCAAGGAGGAGAAATGAATCCTGTATTCATATATATATATATATGCTATTATATATCCACTTGAGAATTGTATGAACAATGTATCTAAGTTCCCTATTTCATGAGTTGCCTTTTTGTGGTTGGGTCTATGTTTCTCGACAACTTTAATGCGATAATGTTTTAAACTTTGCCAACTAATGTTTAACCAAATCCATTTGTGGCAAGTTTGGTCTCGATAAACTCCAATCTTCATTCCCCATTTGTTAATTGACATTACATTTTGCTAAACTTGTGACATATTAGTATTATAAGAATTGTGAAGATTCTGCTCTTAAACACCGACGAAATTAGGGTTTCAAATGTCTCTCTCCTAGACAAAGAGCAATAAAAACCAAAGTCCCGCCTGTGAAATTCCAACCCTCTAATTGGCCAAGTCAACAGGAAGAGGCCGGATTTCTCCAAGGTGATAAATGACGCTTCCCCCCTCCGCTCGCTCTGTTACTTCGCCTGTCTTTGTGTCATAATGTAAGGTCTCGCCTCCGGGCGAGCTCTTCGCCTTTCTTTTATTTGTTTCTAGTTTAGTTTGTGTTTTTCAGTCTTAGATAAGTCTCCGTGTTTAATTCCAATCGACGAGTGAAAAGAACACCGCGTGACATATCTCTTCAGCAAATCCATCTACAAGGGACCTTTAAACGAGCGCGCGCTCGTTTTGAAGGAGAAACACACGCTTCTTCACCAGCCATGCGAAGATGTGACGTTAACTCCGCGTGATTTCCCCGTAGAGATCTTTATTTCTTTTCTTTGTTAGTCAAAGTTTTGTTTTCCGTAGTCGACTCTGTTCACTTCCACAAAGTGAAACGAACTTAGCCGAACTATTTTCATTTGGTAATGTTACCCCAAAGACTTGGAAACTCCGTTCAACACGCGCGCCAAGCAGCACCCAGTGACGCTTCCTAAAGGACTCCGCTCACGCACGCGCAGGAATGCCGCGACACAGAGAGACCCAGAAACTTAAGTATATCTCTTTATAGAGCTTCTAAGAAGCATTAAGATGATGTTTTCGTGTTGTTACAGACAGGGGACTGTCAGGGGGAATGTTGCCAATGCTCTCTCTCTCTCTCTCTCTTCCTCTTCCCCTCTCACACGTGTTTCCATTGTCCACACTCTATGCATTTCTCGTTCATCGATGCCTTATCGTGTATTGTTGTTTATTATGTTTGTAAATACATATATCCCATGTAACCGTAGTAAATACATAAGTAGTTCTGCCTTATTAAATTCATTATATTCATCTGATTGATGTACTGCCTTTTTGCTCATTTTCAAGTCCCTTAAGTGCCAAAAGATCTTATAGCAACAAGCTTACAAATTAAAGATACTTTAAAGAGTATGTGTTTATAGGGCAGGAAACCCAATTCTTGTGGCCACAGAATTGCTTTTCCTGAAATCCTATAAAGTAAGATGATATTGTGGAGTCCCACAAATATTAGTCTGACAATTGAGCTAATTAATTTAGCCTGTTTTGTAAGACGTGGTCCGTGTAGTTAATTGCAATCAACTTGTGGTTAAGTGCAAGGATACACAGACATGCATGCAGGTAAAATGACATATCATCCCTTATCGGGAGTTTTATTAACATGTAAGACTGATCTAATCCAAACATGTATGAATAATTATTAATTACCAATTATTAATTATGATATGCAAATTCCCCACGGATTAGATCCGCCCCAGAGTCTTTACAGTTCTATTTTATTTAATTTGTTCAAAAAATTTTCTATGTTCTATGTAAAATGTTCTTTTAAAGAGAAGATAGTAAATAAATGTTTGTGTTTGCTGTAAAGTGGTTAGAAAAAATAAAAACAGAATCGGCTAAAATCGGTATCGGCAGGCCAAACTCATGAAAAATCGGAAATCGGAATCGGCCTAGAAAATTGTAATCGGTGCATCTCTACATGTAAGCTGATCAGTGTCTGTTTTTCCATGCAACTGGAGAACTGGGACCATCATTTGCTTTAAAAATGTTTTTATTTGCTGTTGTTTATTTAGGTTAAGACTGGTGTGGGGACTGAACCGAGTGTACTTCAAGGGATCCAGTGGTGCATTTGTTGTGTATGATGTGACGAACGGGTCAACATTGGATGGAGCTCTGAACTAGAGACATGAACTTGATTGCCAAGTAATGTTGAAAAATGGCTGTCCAATCCCTGTTGTTCTACTGGTCAATAAATATAATGAGACTAAATTGTGCCAGAGGAATGCCTCTCTTTTGGAGAAGATCTGCCAGGGGAAGTGTTTTATTGTATGGTTTCAGATATCAGCAAAGGTGACTGGATTTTTATCATGCTAGTTTCCATATTTAGACTATACATTTAGGATAGGAAGCTGGGGTTCCCTTTTGAAGTGAAACTTTGAGGCAGCATCATGGAGTTGACACTATGGGGAACACGTGTACCAAGCACAGCAATTTTACTGGCTGATGACAGTCTATGACATCATGAGCAGGGTTTTCTAAGTAGGACTCAAACTTCCCGCTGGCACCCTCGGGTTGGAGTCTAGGTGATCATAAGTTTTTGGGCACACTATATTATGCACTGCTTTCATTTTCTTCCTCTATATTTTATATAGAGGAGTAGGCTTCCCCTTGAAGGAAGAGCAAGTTGAACAGAACTGCGGAAATTCACATCTCCCTATCTTTCGTTTATCTAACTCCCCATTATTATTGGGTTCTGAAATAGAGGTTTCACTCTTCTTTGGATAGGTGCTCTACTTAAACTAAATGGTGCCTATAGCAGTTATGAGCTGCTCTCCCCCAATGACATTGGGGTTTTAAGTAGGGCCTGAGCTCCCCTGCAGCTTTGTGTGCCTTTTCACATACTGCACACAGACACGAAAGGTGAGGATCCAAATGCAGTATTTACTGAAGGGTAATCCAAAGACGTAATACAGAAACGGGCAAAAGATCATGCACACAAGCAATCACTCTAAACAATAACAACAGGGGAATAAACACAGACAAAAGGGTATCCAAGAATAATGAGGAGGGGAAAAAAAGACAAAGAAAAAAATACATGAAACAAGGAAACGCTTAGAATTGTAGAGTGACATAGGGGAATACTTGAATGACTGAATTTATCAGGCTTTTACAGACAGAGTGAACAAGGCTAATGAGCAACAGCTGAAGGCAATGAGTGCTAATGAGCCTGGGCAAAGGATGATGGGAAAATAGTCCAAAAACTGAGAGGCAATAGTCTGGGGTGGAGTGCCCTCAAGTGGACAACCAGGGCACTCCAGCTGGTGACCGTGACACCTTTATTCAAGGCAGGTTTCAGCTGTTCTTCCCCAGTTATATTGGGGCTTTGAAGTAGAACCTTAACTCTCCTTCAGTTCCCTGGGGGTTAGAGTCTGGGTAATAGGGGTAGTGGGCACACTGTATAATGCCCTGCTCTCATTCTCCCTCCTTTGTTGAACAGGAATAAGGACTAGGCTCACCTTGGAAAGGCAGTAATAGTGAAGGTTGTGGCCTGGAAGGCTAATGACTAAGTTTTTAGCATTTGGCAGGCTGCCTTAACTAATCTGCTCTTAAGATACAGGGTGGACAGAATTACAATGGGCAACTCACAAGATTCTCCCTGTTTCGTTTACCTCTGTTTCCAATTAATATTGGGGCTTGAAGTAGGGATATTGTTACCCTTTTGAAAGTGTGCTCTACTATGTTCCACAATGCTAATACATAGAGAAAGTTCACCTGTGATGCGTCCCTGCTTGTTAGCTGTCACATATGGTCTGGTGTCAAAAGAAAGAAAGAAAAAATCGAGGCGCTAGCTGTAGTGGATCTTAGGTAGAGTACTTTTGCTCAAGTCAGGGTTTGAGCTGCTCTCCCCAGTTACATTGGTGTCTTAAAATAGGACTAAAGCTCCCCTGCAGCTTTCTTGGGGTCTAGAGTCTGGGTAATGAGAATGAATGGGCATACTGCAGTATGCACTGCTTTCATTTCCCTCCTTCCTTGAGTAGAACTAAGGATTAATCTCTCTTTTGGAGAGGCAGAAGTTGTAAATAGCCTGAAGGACTGATTACTAAGGGTTTGAGCACTTAAGCAAAAACATGAACTGCCCTCAAGATACCCATGGGCTAGAGCAGGAAGGAAGGAATTGTGATGTGGTATTCACGAAATTCCCCAGTTTTGTTTATTCCCTCCCCAACTAAGATTGGGTTTTGAAGCAGGACCTTATGTTCCCCTATGGCTGGGTATCGTGCAAAGTCTCTAGTTGGTCCATGCTGGCCTCCCTTCTTGTTAGGGCCACACTCTGATCAGATTAGTGTATGGAGTCTCCTAGTGGTTCCTGGATAGGTTCTTTGCTCAAATAGGGTTAAGCATTCTTCCCTATGATTTTAGGGTGAATAAGTAGAGCTTATGTTCCCCTGCAGTTTCCCTAGAGGTTGAGTAAATGCCAAGAGTTTTGGAATTTATTTTATGCTATGCTCTCCTCTGATGAAAGTGGAGGTTATATTCTCCCTCTTTGAAAGTGGTACATTGGAAGGTTGTAGTTGATTTACTCTCTTTGATAATCTACTCCCTAAGAACTTTGTCTAAGTATTGGCGTAGCTGGCAATTTATTAGAGCTTTTGACATCATAGACTGCCGTAAACCAATAAAATTGGAGTGTTTAGTACATGTGCTCAGACACCAGTGACGCTGAGGGCATCCCCATAGTGTCAACTCCATGACGCAGCATCTCTTTTCCCTTCTCAGGGAATTTAGGGTTGCAGTCGTAACCTGAGATATTTTTCAACCTTCACGGAACAAGGGTTTTCTCATACTACATAATTCCCATAACAATTTGTATTTATTTATTGGTATGTCAACTTAATTTGATATATTTTCATTTTTTAACAATATATATATATATATATATATATATATATATATATATATATATATATATATATATATATATATATATATATATATATCTTCAGGGTAAAATTCAGGGCTTAGAGGCTATCTGTTGTCCCATCAAGTAAAAAATATTTCAACTTTTGGCACTGTGCTCTGTGACGATTACCTGCACGGCCAATAAGAACGGGGCATCCAAACAAGAGCGGAAATCAGAATGAAAACTCCGCCAACTTTTGCTCTGGCCAGATCGCCAAATCGCATATCTGAAGGGCTTCATTTTATTTCTCCATTTAATAAATAAAGTATTCAGTCAAATTTGTTTGGAGAGAAATACAGTTACAATTTCAAGCATTTTCAAGTATTTTATCCAAAATGTAAGTACTTTGCAAACCTTGAAAACACAACATCAAAATTCAAGCATTTTCAAGGATTTCAAGCACCTGTACGAACCCTGAAACTTAATTGAGAAGTTAGAAATCAGACTCTAATATTGGCCAATGCCCTGCCCTATTTATCCAGCTTATTAAATAATCAAATATATAAAATATATAAGTGAAATATCCCTCATTCAATGATTATTAATCCAGATCAAGCGAGCGATCAAACACAAAAAGGGAGCTTTCATACACAATGGCTGATGTCACAGAAACAGGAAACAGTTCCGAGCATGACCCATTTTTGCTGTGCATTTTTGAGGCAATGTTAAGAACTCTGGCGTTCTGATATTCCCCCTAGAGATCTGTACTATATTGAGCAAACAATACTGTGTTCAAGCCTCCATGCCATCCTGAACAGACTGTAGGCATCAGCTGCCAGCAGATTCTGTATTCTGTTGTTAGAAGAGATCTGGTTTGAATGAGTTTATGTGCTGGTACACAAAAATACAACAAGTAGTACAGGTCTGATGGTGCGCAGTGCATTGTGTTCTCCCAGAGGCACGAGGAATGTTCCCATCTAGGCCCTAAGCGCTTCCCATCTGTAAGCGCTGCCAGACAGGTTGTACAGGTGTAGCGCTTTTACATTTTCTGGCAGATTTCCAAGTGGGTATTGTGAGCAAATGAGAAGGCACCGTTGCATCATTGTGTTTTGATAAAGATGAGTTGTGACTCTTTGAAAGATTATTATTTATTAATTGACTCATTACTTTGCTGGTCTCATTCTTGTCTGACTCATTACTGTGCTGGTCTCATTCTGGTCTCTCTCATTACTGTGCTGGTCTCAATCTTGTCAGAATCATTACTGTGCTGGTCAAATTCTGGTCTCACTCATTACTGTGCTGGTGTCAATCTTGTCTGACTCATTACTGTGCTGGTCTCATTCTGGTCTCACTCATTACTGTGCTGGTCTCACTCATTACTGTGCTGGTCTTATTCTGGTCTCACTCTTTACTGTGCTGGTCTCATTCTGGTCTCTCTCATTACTGTGCTGGTCTCATTCTGGTCTCACTCATTACTGTGCTGGTCTCATTCTGGTCTCTCTCATTACTGTGCTGGTCTCACTCATTACTGTGCTGGTCTCATTCTGGTCTCTCTCATTACTGTGCTGGTCTCATTCTGGTCTCTCTCATTACTGTGCTGGTCTCATTCTGGTCTCACTCATTACTGTGCTGGTCTCATTCTGGTCTCTCTCATTACAGTCCTGGTCTCATTCTGGTCTCTCTCATTACTGTGCTGGTCTCATTCTGGTCTCTCTCATTACTGTGCTGGTCTCATTCTGGTCTCTCTCATTGCTGTGCTGGTCTCATTCTGGTCTCTCTCATTACTGTGCTGGTCTCATTCTGGTCTCTCTCATTACTGTTCTGGTCTCATTCTGGCCTCACTCATTACTGTCCTGGTCTCATTCTGGTCTCTCTCATTACAGTCCTGGTCTCATTCTGGTCTCTCTCATTACTGTGCTGGTGTCATTCTTGTCTCTCTCATTACTGTGCTGGTCTCATTCTGGTCTCTCTCATTACTGTTCTGGTCTCATTCTGGTCTCACTCATTACTGTGCTGGTCTCATTCTGGTCTCTCTCATTACTGTGCTGGTCTCATTCTGGCCACACTCATTACTGTGATGGTCTCATTCTGGTCTTACTCATTACTGTGCTGGTCTCATTCTGGTCTCTCTCAGTACTGTGCTGGTCTCATTCTGGTCTCTCTTATTATTGTGCTGGTCTAGTTTTGATCTCTTATTATTGTGCTGGTTCTGGTCTCTCTCATTACCGTCGTGGTCTTATTCTGAGTCAATTATGCGAGCGCTGAGCCTGAAGGAAGGTTTTTGCTGACATGGTTCGTATAGGAGGGCAGATATTTTTACTCTCCCATCTGTTCCGCACTGTCCCGTAGTTTTACTTTGTAGCGTCCTTGTTGTGCATCTAGGGATCTGTTCTACATACCACATATTTCAGCCCCTCCGCTGCAGTTGTTTACAAATATTGCGGAGTGAATAAATCTGTCCTGATATAGCAGAGAGTCTTTGTAATTGATCTTAGCACATAAAATTTTAATATTTTCTTTGGTTGTATCAAATGTGACTGATTCATACTGCTTGAAATGTTCTGTTCTGATGGATGCACATGCATTATAACTGTTTCTGATTGCATTTGAAGTGGATATTTTGCTAAGAGGAAAAACAGAAAACAGCCTGTGTCTTACTTCAGACCTAATTTCAGAGGCAGAGTGAAGGAATATCTGTAGGAAATACTAAAACAATAAGCACAAAAATGTTACATGTATAATATATTTCATTAAAGGTACAAGGTACAAGTTTATTTAATTTTGATAAGCATTAATGTCAGCCAAGGACACATTTCTCATATGGCTAAGGTTTGTTTGCCTAATCTGAGACAAAGAGCAATTTATCCACTTGGAGAAAGTAGTTAAGATGTGTCAGTGGTTTTTTATAGAATTATTTAATGAAAAAAAATGTATTAAATAGAATTTTTGTAACACTTTACTATAAGGTTCCATTTGTTAACATTAGTTCTGTATGGACCACTATCGTCAAAGATGATTGACAAATTATCATACAGTTTGGATTTGCGGTATATGATTCTGTTTTGGGCAAGAACTCCGGGAGAACAGCAATAACCCCCTTAGGGTAAACAGAACAGAACCAACATAAATGTATTGCTGATATAATTAATGCTCAATAATTAAATGTAACAACATAATTTAAGAAAACTGAGTCTGAATCGAAGAGGAATTTCAGAAGACCAAGTCCTGACTGAACGAGAGGAGCTGGGGATGGAGGGTAATTAGCAAAAAAAAAAAGAAATTGGCAAAAAATCTGCTGATAATACTGAATGGACCCTATATAAGGATGCTGTGATGGGCTTCATATCCCTATTGGTAGACGTGTATCAGCTGAGAGTCAGCTGATGCGAGTTTGACTGACATGACCTGCCAGAACTAACGCAATGCTTGATTTAACTATATGGGTAAAATCTCAATCTTAATTTCAACATTTACTAATAATTACAATCAAAAGTTTCAATTTTAAGTTTATTTAAAATTTTATAAATGGACCTGAGCTAAATAGTATAAATAGTATTTTTATTAACTAAAATTAACAAAGATTAATAAATACTGTAACAATTGTATTGCAGCTATAGTTAATGTTAATCAATTAAACAAAATAATGGAACCGGATTGCAAAGTGTTATCAGAATTTGCTAGAAATTGCTTGCATGGTAATATATATATATTTATTTTATATATATATATATACAATTTACATTGTTCATATACATTCTTTCATGTTAGAGATATTCTTATGTATAAACCATGAAAATTGTCTGGCTAAAAATCAATGAATTATAAAATAAAGCCCAAACTGGTATCTGTGGGGTAAAGTGTCTCAGTGACAAATACAAATACAAATTTAAATACTATTGTATTGGTCTCATTGTCAGTACTCCATCCGAAATGTCATATAAATTTAGGGGCAAATTAATTTCTGAATATTAAACCCTTTACGGTCTTTTTTGGATCTAAATCGGATCATAAATCATTTACTACATATTCCCATCAACTTTCCCCTTGACGCATGACTGCTTACCCCTAACAAACTGTGTCATGGGACACAAAAGACACTGCATTTGTGTCTGGTGGGTAAAGCGGCAGCTCCATGTGTGAGAACAGATGGCTCTCATGGAGAAGCGGATGATGACTTTGCTGACGTACGGAGCATGAGAATTGCACAAGGAGGGATGCTGGACAGAAGAGAATCCACAGGATGCATGAAGAGCTACGCTGAAAATGATTCTACTGCAAACCAACAAGACCTTTCCGCACTTCAGTTGTATTTTTGTGCTTGACAAGCCATTAAAAGTTTAGTGGGGTTGACATAAAAATATGAGATTTTAATAAGCAAAAAGAAGTTTTAGTGTTTAAAATGTGTTTTTAAAAAGTTTTAAAAATGTTGTTTTAAATTTCATACATGCTATGCTGATAATGTATTTTGATATAGCCTACTTAACTTGAAAATTTGCAAAACCATTTTCACTACTGCACAAAGAAAAAAAACATTACAGAATATCGCTGATGATGCTATAAATGAGTAATTGTCTTTTTGGATATAGTGATTGTTTTATTTTCTTTTGTTTTTCTTTTTCTTTTCTAATCCAGCATATAAAGTACCTAGTCTGAACCTCATTTTTGGCAATGTTAATTTGGGCATCTAAGAATGATTATGGCACCATCTAGTGGGAGAAACAGATAGGCCTACTGCCCTTTAATTCAGTGGTTTCAGGAAGCCCAGTAGCTTATTTGTGCTGTAGTAAAATGTGCTGTAATAGTTTCTCGTACTTTGTTGCAAAAATTAAACAGGTTTGTCTTTTGGCCACAATATATAGTAGAAATGTTAAAAACTCAAATGTAAAAAAAAGTACAGTTGAGATTAGTTTGAAGCTATTATAAAGAACTGCATGATTAATTGTTAAAGATCGGGATCTCGATTCAAACACTCGCACCTCATTCCCAAATGACAACAATTCAGCTATGTCTATTAAACCAAGCTATGAAACAGCTTCACAAACAATATTTTCAACCTCACAGAATCGTTATTTCTGTTAGAAATATTAAAATGATCACAGAACTACTGGAATAAAAGTTTAGAGTTTAGGATATAAGCTCTGTGTGACTATATGAATATGAAATCGATAAAAAGAGCAAAGCCTTTTGAAACTTGGCGCTTCAAATAATTGTATCAATCAAACGTGACTTAAAAATGTAGTTTGTCATTGAATCATTCATTAAAGAGATTTGTTTAAAAACTCTAATTCATCCAATAATGAAACAAGTCAAGTATTTATAAGTGAGTCATTAAATCAGTCATTCAAATAATTTTTTTGAAATAATTCATTATTTATTAAACATTTTAAATAGACTGCAGCAATAAACATTTTGTCAGAATCTCTAGTTCCAATCTAGCTAGACAGACTTTCTTCTCAAATATTATAAACAGAAACATAAACAACACACGCACTCTTTTTGCTACTGTAGAGAGTCCAACAAGCCCCCAAGCCAGATTCCCAGTGAAATGCTCTCAGACAGCAAGTGCAGTGAGTTTGCTTCCTTCTTCTCTGCGAAAATCAATAATATCAGAAAGGCGATCAGCATATCCTTGTGTGGCTCAGACAGATCAGACCACATCCTCAGAAAGTTACTATGTCTGATTTTGAAGAAATTAGTGGTAAAATTGAGTGAAAAAAGAGTACAGCACCTTAAAACTTCAACCTGCGCCCTCGATATAATCCCCACTTCCTTTTTCAAAGGTGTGTTAAACTGCTTAGAAGCAGATCTCCTAGAAGTGGTAAATTCTCACTTCTCTATGGGACTTTTCCAAAGTCCTTTAAAACTGCAGTTGTCAAGCCCCTCCTGGTAAAAAGCAATCTGGATAGCAACATGTTGAGCTATTAGACCAATCTCAAATCTTCCTTTCATAGGCAAGATCGTTGAAAAAGTTGTCTTCAATCAGCTGAACAAATTCTTAATCTCAAATGGATACTTTGACAATTTTCAATCATACAATCATATATCATTGTATCAATCATACAATGATCGACAACTGTCGATCATAACATAGGCTACTTCTTGACAGCCTGGAAAACTGGGTCGGGCTTTCTGGTATAGTCCTAAAATGGTTCAGGTCATACTTAGAAGGGAGAAGTTATTATGTGAGTACAGGAGACCATAAGTCTAAGTGGACATCCATGACATGCGGAGTCCCTCAGGGCTCAATTCTTGCGCAACTCCTATTCAGCCTGTATATGCTCCCAATAAGCCAAATAATGAAAACGAACCAAATCGCTTACCACACAATGCAGACGACACATGGCTCTACTTAGCCCTATCGCCTAACGACTACAACAGCCCCATTAACTCCCTGTGCGAATTTCATTGATTAAGTAAACAGTTGGATGTGCCAAAACTTTCTTCAGTTAATCAAAGACAAAACTGAAGTCATTACGCTTGGAAACAAAGATGAAATCCTCAAGGTGAATGCATACCTTCACTCTAGGAGTCAAACAACTAAAAATCAAGTCAGGAATCTCGGTGTGATTCTGGAGTTAGACCTTGTCATGTCAAAGCAATATCTAAATCAGCACACTATTATATGAAAAATATTGTAAGAATTAGATGCTTTGTATCCAGTCAAGACTTACATGAAACTTGTGCATGCTTTCATCACCGGTAGGGTGGATTATTGTAATGGACTCCTCACTGGCCTTCCCAAAAAGACCATAAGACAGTTGCAGCTTTTACAGAATGCTGAGCAGAACCAGAAAATATGAACATATCACAGTCCTAAGGTTTTTACACTGGCTCCCAGTTACATTTAGGAATGATTTTAAAATATTGTTACTGGTATATAAATCACTAAATGGCCTGCAATACATTGCAGACATGCTAACTGAATATAAACCCAACAGATCACTCAGATCACTAGGATCACATCAGCTAGAAAAACCAAGTGTTCACTCTAAAGCCCCTTTCACACTGCGCGTTGATGCCGGGAAATTGGCAGAACATCTTCTGTGTGAAAGCAAACCAAACCCGAGATTGATACCGGGATCGATGCCGGGTTAGTAACATTGCCTGGATCAGTCCCGGAACGCGCGCTGTGTGAACAAAAGCCGTAATCAATGCCGTGTCGTAATCAGGGACGTACAGGGACTGAAATTAAGCCCGGGACTTTAAGATGGAGAGGCCTTTTATGTGAGTGGCCTTGGCGCATGAGCAGAAGTATTTTGCAGTTTTTTTTATTTTAATTGTGTTTTTATTGTATAAAGAGAATCAGATTACACTGAAGACATTCAAGAAATTTTAGGATGACACCTGACTAAGCAAGTGGTGCACTAAACACAATCAGGTAAGCAAAACCTAATCTCGAACACACAAGTCAGAGTATACTGCTAACTACCAGCATGTGATGTGTACAGTCAGTCGAAGTGATAAAATAGTTACAAAAACTAACAATACCCACTCAAATACTGCAGTCCCATACAATAGAGATTTGTGTGTGTCCTCACTTTCAATTCTCCCTGGCTCAGCTTCCCCTGTGCTGGACGCTGCCTCTGCTTACTGATTGTACAGATGAGAAGAACATGAGAAGAATATCAGTAATAAATATGACTAAGAATAATACTTTTTCTAATTAAATCTGTGCTTCAGTCAGGTTATTATCTAGTATGTGGAACTATTGGCATTTTATCATGTAAATATGTAATATTGTTCTGTATTTTTCTATTTTGTGTGTCCTTAATCAAGCTTTGATTGATTGATTGATTGATATGCCTAATATGATTGGCAATCCAGCCCTGCACACTGCCCCTGTACCTGTCACTGTTTTTGTACTGGTTCCATTCTCCTCATCCTCCAGCTCTTCTTTCTCTTGCTGCTTTCCTTCCTCCCCCTTCTCCTCCTCCTCATCATTCTCTCCCGACTCATCAATATGACTGCAGCATTTAGCTGCCTCTTGTGCCAACATTTTTTTCTTTCTAATTCTTATTTTTTCGGCCCCACCCATTTCTTTCTCTTCTTTCCTAATTTTCACAATTTTACCGTCCGTCTGTGTTGCATTCACACAAACCCGCCAAACATGACCAAAAGTAAACTCCTTTGATCGGCGCCTAGTTTGAGCCAATCGAATGTCAGGAAAAACGAGGATCAGTCCAAGTTGGGAAGGGCCGCTCGTATCCCCCCTCAGATTGAAAGTATTGGCTTAGCCCGGTCTGAAATACACACACACACACACACACACAGTGTTCCGCTGCAGCTGAGTGGCCGGTTAGGCCGGTCGCGTATCATTAAAAAAAACAAAAAACTCTTTGACCACCGGCCGGTCTTCGGCCTGAAATGGACCGGCCGTTCGGGATTTTTCCCGGTATTCCCGATGGCCAATCCGCCCCTGGTCGTAATGATGGCGCTGAAGCCGAGATCGTTAGCCAGCGTGAAACAGTAGCCTACGTAATGCGCTAGTTTATGATCGAATCAGAGAAAAAATAAACAAGCGTGGTTTCTCGAGAGAGAAATCGCAGCTCATAAGCAAACTATAGACGCTGCTGAGACATTAGCCTACATGTCACACGATGTCACGTGTCTTTACGGGATTTTGGGTTGTGTGTGAACTCTGATTCCGGAAAATCGCTGGCAGTGTGAATGAACCAAAAATGAACCCGGGTCAAATCCCAGGTCACTTTATCCGTGTATTTTCCGGAATCTCTGTGTGAAAGGGGCTTAAGCATGGTGAGTCTCTTTTAGCTACTATGCCAGCCGCAGCTGGAACCACCTTCCAGAAGAGATCAGATGTGCTCCTACTAGGGATGCACCGATCCGCATTTTTTCACTTCCGATCCGATACCGATACTATTCCGATACCAGAGCTGTGTTTGCTTTAATATTATTATTATCATTATTGTTGATTTTATATGATGCTGCAATAAACTTCTCTCTACAGGCAAGTATGATATGTATGCATGTATGTCCCAAAAGGCAACTTGAGGTAAGTATAAGGTTAGAAACAAATAAGAGACAATAAGTGTAGGCACCAGCACCAAATCTGGTAAAACGTTACACATTGCTGTTTGTATTGTTGTAAAATACATTCATAAAAAACAAGATAACAAAAATCAAAAAGATAAATTATTTTATATATAGTCTAGCTACTATAAAATTAAGACATTTTTTAATGTATAGCACAGCTGTTTATTGAGGCAGCAACATATGATAGATGGGACATTTAATAATCTTTCATTGCGCAAAAGTATTATGATATGATTATGAAAGACTCCAATACAGTGCGGCACAAAGCGCTTATGCGCATCCCGAGCGCAGAATGATGCGCTTGAAGCAACACAGACTCACCGCGCGCACCGCTTCGAGTCCGCATTGAAAAGTTCAACGCACAAAGGAAAGACATATTGATGCGTAGTGTATTGTACAGTATCTATCTATGCAATAGTTTATTCAGCCTTTTCTTTTAACAGTTTTAAATTTCAGTTACTGTGTGCTTGAAGAACAATTAGTGCTCTCCAGTGTTGTGATCTAACAGACACACGTTAAAAAGTAACATGATAGGTACAGCAAGTCCAGCAAGATAGTCATTTTATCCGAAACCATAGAGCTTTATCTACAGATCAAGTATAATAATAGTAATTGAATCATCTTGGAGAGTTTCATCGAGTTGACTGTCATAACCGAACGTGACGCGCTGTTGAATGCTGAATGAAGAATGATTGACAGCCGCAGCGTAGGGAACAGTTTACGTGATCTTGAATTTAACGACTTAAATATTCATTTCTATCTCACATTATACTATAGAATGGCTTCAGAACACTTATAATATAGTGCACGAACACTTAATGGTGCTTTATAATACTTTTGTGGGGCTTAACAATAACACAATAGTAAACACACAATATCGGATTTAGATCGGCCTCGTCTGACCGATACCCGATCCGGCAAAAATGGCTGTATCGGAGCCGATACCGATACTGGATCGGATCGGCCCCATCCCTAGCTCCTACAGTAGTCACATTCAAATCCAGACTCAAAACACATCTGTTTAGCTGTGCATTTACTGAATGAGTACCGTGCCACTGTGCGTCTGACTGATTAAACTTCATTTTATTTCTGCATTCTCCTTTTGATTCTAAACTCAAATGGCACTGAAAATTGGGTAAGAGACAAACATAAATTACTTAATTGGAGTAATTGAGAGAGGAAACCATGCTGATGACCTGGGTCTGTGGTGGAGTAGTGAGTTTGACGTGATTAAACTCAAGGTTCTGTGGGGTGTGGCCTGGATCAACATTCCTAGACCTTCCGAAACAAATGGGTTTTTTGGGGTACGGACTGATGGGGCAACCACTCAGTCCTAGAGCTGGGTCTAGGAAATCGGGTCTATTGGAGACGTCAAATAGATTTGTAGGCGCGTCAAAAGATCTCCACAGACACAGTACAATCCACATGGGATATCTCACAGTATAACAAGTAGCCGACTGATTGCACTGTATTCTTCCTTTTGATTCTAAACTGAACTCAAATGGCACTGAGAATTGGGTAAGAGAGCACTAAATTGGGGAAATTGACAAATGAAGCAATGCTGATTACCTGGTCTGTGGTGGAGTAGTGAGTTTGATGTGTCAATTAAACTCGAGGTCCTGTGGGGTGCGCACTGGATCGACTACATTCCTAGAGGGTTCCTTGGGGTACAGACGGATGGGACAGTGAACCCGAGGTTACCCCGTGCCGTGAGTCAGTCCTAGTCCGATTTTAGGGAAAAATCGGGTCCATCTGAGACATCAGACACCTTTTTAAGTTTATTCTATCCTCTTTTTACTACTTTAATTCATTTTACTCTAATTCTCTTTTAATTCCTTTTATAACTGTTTTAATTTCCCTTGCTTTTATTTTGTTTATTTTCTATGCAAAGCTTCTTAATTCCTTTTATCCTTGCTTTTATTTTGTGATTATTTTTATTCCTTTCTATGTAAAGCACTTTGAATTGCCACAGTGAATGAAATGTGCTATAAAAATAAACTTGCCTTGTTCGTAAATTACTTTATTTTGTTTAATTGATTGTTCAGAATCGTGATCTGTATTTGAAAATAAATAAATAAACAAATCATAAATCTCAATTTCTCCAGAGCGTGCAGTTCTATACTGTGATGACGCAACCAATAAAAATGATCGCGAATGTATTATTTAGCATTTTTACACACTTGATTTGTAAATTACAACATTAAACTCTTGAGCCACTGAGAGGAGACCCTGGAGACTTTTGTGTTACCAAGAATCTGAAAACAGTAACACCAGCCATTACAGGTGGAAAGTGACAAATGTGTCTGCCACGGGTTTCAATGAGAATATTTTGTACCCAGACTGAGGCTCCCAGATGATCTGATAAACTCAGTACTGATCACTCATGTCTAAAAAAGAAAACTGTTGCCAGCGATGATAATATCCAGACATTGATGCAATTGCATTAGCCTATAGACTAGGACAGAACTTACATTAACATCAATACATTCACAAAAAATTCACATAAAAAACTACAAATTTAGGAATAAAATCTCCTCTTGATCAACTACACACAACACTTCTGCCTGTCCCCAAAACTCACTAATTTGCAACCACATTTTTAATTAACTGAAAAAATAGCAACTTCTGCTTTAATCCTTGCAGAAACAAAAGCCTTTAAAATAACTTCAGGTACAGTAGTTCCACTATCCTTCTGCTTATTTGTCCTTGTAATCCATATTGCCAGCTTTGCTTTACCAATTAAAAAAATTAAAGAGAATCTGTGGCAACCCAGCAAGCAATAGCCGTCATTCACTGTTTAGGTTAACTATAGACCTGATATAGTCCGGCTATGAGTAACCCACTTCTAGCCAAAATAACTTTGAATTTGGTTACATGTCATTTTTGTCAAAATAACTTGCGAGCTGTATGATATTCCATCATGTAAGCAAAGTAAACAGTGATTACAAGGTGTTTGTATTAATTTCTTCACTCATTTTATTTTTTTGTTATCTAATTGATGACTAGTCCATTCTTGGACTATGGTTTAGACGTCTATAAAATTTTGCCTTGTTTTAGCCTAGATGTCTGGGCTGGGTTTGGATGGCTATTAGATGTCTTTTAAACACAAAATTGCTTGCTGGGAACATACTTTGGGCCAAATATAAATATATTTTCATCCATATCTTCTCCAAGTGTTATGAAACAAACCATTTAACCTAGAACAAGCTAAAAATAGATGCTTTAGAGTTTCTTCATGACCACAAAAAGAACATTCTTTCCCCACAGTGGGTCAACACGTGCCAAATATCTATTCGCCACAATTGCCGAATGTACAATACTCCACTGAAGATATGAAGTGCGTTTTTCAATGGGGGACTTATACAGGGACTTCCAACATCATAGAAGATGAGTCTTGCCCAAACAGATCCAACCACTTTGAATCTTTACAACTCTTCAGTTCAGATTGATGAGAGATTTTCACAAATGATAAATAAAAAGCTTTCGTTGAAATGTCTTCAAACACATTCATTGTTTACAGAAAACAAGACGTGATCCTTTTGTATGCTTTTTATCTATCATTGAAATCTGAAATTTAGAAAAACTTTCTTTCATTTCATCCTCGTTTACCACTGCTTTTTTCTTTTATACTTTGTCTATAGATAGAAGGAAGAACTGAACAAAATTCCTCCATTATTTTTTCCATAAATTTCAGACTTTATGTCTGTCAAACTACACAAGTCTTGGGTTTTTTTCCACTTTTTTCCATTCTTTAGATTAGACAAACATGTGCATTCTGCTGTCACCATTGAAGTTTGCAAACTTCTTATTTCCAACACATTTATTATATTAGAGTGGTTAATTTTTTTTAATCCAACCTTCAAGGTTGAAAATTCAAAAACTCTCTTTACTTGTAAGACAGAATTCCCCATTTTCAAAATTGATTTATAAAACGGAGAAAATCCTTCCATTCCATACCTTTAAGGCTGATTAAAAACAAAATAAAAGAATATTTAAAGCAATTCATACTGCGTAATTCTCACGGGTGAGGTGGTTCAGTTCAAGCGCACAACAAAGGAGATAAAATAGGATACTTTAATTCAAAACTTAAACCAGAACACAACCAACAACAAATCACTGATAACAATATATTATGCAAGACAACAAACAGGGAGAAACAGAGGGCTTAAATACACTGAAAACAGATCAGGGAAATGAGACACAGCTGGGGCAAATGAACTAAATGACAGTAAACTAACAAGACACAGCTGAACCAAATGAACTAATTAAGGAGGAGTGGCTAGAAACCGAACAATGAACACAGAGGACAGAAACATGACAGTAATAAGGAACAAGCTGTATCAGCCTAACAGATTTTTCCAGAGTACATCAACTCCTGTGCTGCCTGCAACCCGAAAGCCTTCTGCTTTTTATATCTATTAAGCCTTGTCCACCTTCACTGAGTGGTTAATATAAAATAGCAGACTTTGCCCAGTGCTGACCCGGCCAAAAGAAGTCATTTATATTCTTTTGTAGTAACTGAACTACTTCATCAGGTTGATTCAACACATTTAGTTTATGCCAAAGTGCTGAAGCAGCCAGATTGTTTGTGACCAAGACTCTCACCCTAAATGATAACTGAGGCATCACCCATGTCAACCGTGACAAACGGTCACACATCTTATCATACATTCCTTCCCAGTTCTTCTGAATATTTGTCAGTTCCTAAATACATACCCAATATTTTCAGGCCTTCTTTACCCCATTTCACAAGGCTGGTGGCTCTTCCAATTCCTAAAACAAAACCTTTACTTTTTTCCCATTTTACCTTTGTTAAAGAGGCATTTCATACTTCTTTAAAATTTATTTTAAAACAAACAGATCTCTTTTGCTTTTAATAAACAGTAATGTCATCAGCAAAGGCAGAACACTTTCTATTAGAAAGCCATCCATTTTTTCCCCCCAAATGACGAAGCAAAGGTTTGATGGCTAAAGAAAATAAAATCCCTGACAAGGACAGCTTTGTCTAATACCTCTACTTACTGACACTGGTTGGCTTAGCCCTCCTCAAACCCATAACATTGTAGAAACACCAGAATATATGCGTTTCATTCATTAAATAAAAATATCACTTTTTTCCTGTAAGATGATTTAAAAACCTCAAGCAAATCGTCTTTTAATAAGTCCCAAAACTGTTTATAAAACTCAGCAGGAAGTCCAGATGCATGTCCAATGGATAGCTGGTTAACAGCCTTTTGTTATTTCATCAATATCAATTTCAAATTCCAGTTGATTCCTCTGTTTATCAGTCAACTTTGGTAAATCTTTAAAAAGGTCCTCCATACAGTCAATGTCACATGGACCATCTGAAAAGAGTTCTGTATAAAAATCAATAGCCATTTATCTAATTTCTTAATTGTCACAGTTCCATCTGATTTCTTTAGAAGTATGACTTCCGTGCTCCTTTCCTCTTTTCAAAACTAAAAAAAAAACTTGGTGCTCTCAGATGGATCTCTTAGAGAAAGGAAACGAGCTCTTATTAAAGCTCCCTTAGCTCGTTCATGAAAAAGCGAGGCCAAAGCTTTCCTTTTTTCATTCAGTCTTTCAGTTGATTCACCATTTCGGTTAATTAGCCTTCTTTCAATTGATTGGATTTCATTTTCCTATTCCATAACAGTTTTTTATGACAATTATTTGCATTAGCTGTATAATTTGGACAAAAAAAATCTGGTGTGCTTTTCCTACATCGCACCAATGCACAACATTAGCAAAATCAGTCTTTCGCTCTCTCCATTTTGACAAAAATAAATGACATTTTTCACAAAAGAAAGCATCCTGCATGCAGCAATTTTACATTAAAATGCCAATAAAAACTATGACATCTTATCTTTTATAAATGTAAAAGAATCATACATAACTCATGATCTGAAAAACTATTGGGGGTGAATACAGGCCTTTAAGATTATATTACACAAGTCTTTATCAAAATAAAAACGATCTAGCAAAGCTGATGTGGTCACTTGAAGACTTACACCAAGTATATTGTTTTTCTACCGGATGTTGTAATCTCCAAACATCACACAAATCAAAATTGCTTATTACATTATTTAAACAAGTAGCAGAAAGAGGACATGGTTACCTTTATTCCTATCTAAGGTAAAAATATAATGTACAATTACAGTCATCACCCAAAACTAGACAAGCATTTTTATCTGAAATAAACTAGACAATTGCATATTATATTTTGGCAATTTTTAAAAACCTTTATCCTTTCTGCACCATTATTGGGTATAGAAATTAACAAACACAAATGAAAAACCCATTAAATTAACACGAACAGCCAAAATTCTCTAATTAATTTCATGCTCATTTTTATTTTAAATATGCCCTCCCCAGTACTTCTTCCATTCTATCTCATTATATCACTATTTGTCTCTTGTAAGAAAATTATGTCCATATCCTTGTTTTCAATATATTCTTTAAACACTGCTCTTCTTTTACCATCCCTTCCTCCATTAATGTTAATTGTTCATGTCTTAATACTCCCCATTGAAAGAAAGGAAGGATCAGCAAAGACACCCCAAGTGACTCCATCATTAAGGAGTTGTTAAACATTTTTCATGGGCCATTTTTCTTCTCAATTTCATTATGTTTTTTCTCTTATCTCAATAGTTTTTTCCAAACGTCGAATCCAATAAGTCATTAACCTAATTTAAAGTAGGCCTGTATAATTAATCTTCATCAATTTGAGAAAGAATAGGTTGGAATATCCGATGCTTCTGAAAAGTTATCATCATCCTCCATGTCATCTTGTTCAGTACTATCAGTACTATTAGTTAACTGTGACAAAAAAAAATTGCCCAGTGTTTTGTGCATTATTTGTCAGAGCCTTTGGTAACTAAGACCCTCTTCATCTTCCTTCACCATCCTCCTACAAATGAATTTTCTCTCTTTTCAGTACAATTACCAACTACACTGCCAGTTTAGTTTCTTTTCCTCTGATTTTTCCAAACCTCAACAATGTCACTGTTTAATATGAAGGGGGCACATTAGAAATCGTGACTCTTAACAGATTGTGACATACGGTGAAACAACACGCTCCATTTACCCAAACGCCAGTTTCAATTAATTAATCAATTTACTCACCAAACTTTCATCTTTAAGGAAAACCACCACAGCTTTGTTCATCATTGACGCTGAAATTTTATTTTCATAACCAATTTGTTCACCAACAGCGACCGACAACGTCTTCCACCACCGCGTCCATGGGGGAGCGAGAGTGAGGAGACCCCCACCCCACTTTGGTGAGCCTCCATCTCCATCTCAGGCCTCTGCTACGAAGTCTGAAACTTCCCGACACCGAAATTATATAACAACACTCGAAATTAAATTACCACAAAGCAAAAGAAAACAGAATGATAGAAAGAAAAAAATTAGAAAAAAACCCAAACACCTCTCACCGTTTTGTCGCTCCCATGAACCAAACTCCCAGCATGCAAAGTGAGAGAGAGACAGAGGCCGTTCCCATTCAGTCGGTCAACTCGGTACAACACATTACTATGGGATATCGTGCTCTAGCGCCATCTGCTGAAGACACCTTTATTCACGCCTGAAAGGCCAATGACGCATGACGACGTTGGCGGGGATACCTGCCCACAGCATACAAATGCAGTGGTATGCGTCATTCCTCTTGTTCTTCAGCTCTTCACCGTGCTGCTAGAACGCCATCACGCCACAGTTTCGTAGGAAAAACCCACGGTGGTGATTGCTGTCGAAAAGCAAACAGAGAAAAGTGTTAAAAGCATTAAGTTAGCATTGCTAACAGAAAAAGCTAATACATCTTTTTCTCGCAGAAAAATGGCTAAAAATAAGAATTCTCACCCATGTCCAATGACATGTGGCTACTTGTTGTCCAAAAGAGATACTCACGAGCACTCTCCGGTGTGTTTGGGGATTGTCCACGCCAAGCTGGTTCTCTCCAACCCCGCAGCATGTGTACACTGCCGGCACTTGAGCGGCGTGTAGCATTTGTTGAGCGAGTGCTCAATGGTACAGCGGACAGGCACGGTTCTGTCCTCAGGTGCTGTTCCCGATTTGGCACTAGCCATCTTTGAAGAAGCCACAGGGACTTGGGGCGACCGTATGGAAGCCGGGGAAGTTATGGATGATTTTGACGATGTTCCCGGGATAGCTCCGGGGTTTAATCAGGAACTGGAGTGTCGAGAGGAGGACTCTGTCTCGCTTGAAGCGGGCAAGGAATTCTTTGATGATAACTTCCAGCCGGGGCAGGTCGCGGCTTCCCCCTCACCTTCTGGGGCGACAGGTGGAAGTGAGTTCATGGAGGAGCCCTTCATTGAGCTATATCGGAGGGCAGCAGTAAAGCTGTCGATGGACTGGCCAGCCCCTCCCCCGGTTCAGAAAAGCTCGCGCTTCAGTGGGTTTTATTTGTCGCAGGTACAAACGGTGGTAAGGACGCATCTGCCGCTTTACCCCGACTGTTTGGCAGAGCTTACAGCTTCATGGTCAAAACCCATGTCTCCTCTTTCTCCGGTGCCAGGGATGGGTAAGTTCACCGATCTCGAAGGAGCACAAGAAGCAGGGTTAATGTCAGCCCCTCCAATGGAGCATTCGCTTGCGACATACCTGGTAGGCATCCCCACTCTTCCGTCAGGACCGTGTAGGTTCTCGTACAGGCAACTTAGCAGGATTTATGGTGATCAGGCCGGCACAGCTAGAGCCTTGAGCACTATGTCCTTGCCACAAACTTCTCAGGCTATTTGCTTTGGTGAACTAAGCGAGGCTGTGTCAGAGGGAAGACCGGTTGACGAGCTCATGGGGGAGGTGCGATCCACGGCTGACTACATACTGCGTACAACACGTTGCGCGTTAGTATCCTTGGGTAATGCGATGGCCAGTACAGTGGTGGCTCAGCGTCATCTATGGTTGACTCTGGCGAACTTGCCGGAACTTGATCGGAATGCGTTCCTCGGCGCACCGATCTCGACGACGGGTCTATTTAGAGAGGGTCTCGACGCGTTACAAGCACGTTTTGAGAACTCTAAGAAACAGGCGGAATCTCTCAGGGGTTCAATGCCTAGAAGGTATAATAGATCAACACAGTCAGTTGCACAGCCGAGTTTCAGGTCGTCTTCTCGACCACCACCAGCTAAGAGGCCGGCTGCAGCAACAGCGCCTATGGCCCAACGCTTGGGAGGCTGGGTGAGCGCACACACAACGTAAACAGCAGATAGTGTCGGGAAAGAAAGGCCTGCCCCCAGAGAAAGTGAAATTTTTCTCTGCAGGAAGGAGGGGACGGCCCGGAGGCAGCCGCCTTCTTCTCTCAGTGAAAAAGAAACCCTGCAAAAGAGCGGGTTCAGTTTTAAGTTCAATTTCAATAAAGAAACCAACACCATGGGTTCTTCGCACGATTCAGTGCGGCTATCGGCTGCAGTTCCTCTCACGCCCCCCCTGTTTTGGCGGGGTAGTTACGACGTCAGTGTCGGGGGAGGTTTCCCCAGTATTAAAGGAAGAAATTCGTTTTTTTCTCACCAAAGCTGCAATTCAGGTGGTTCCACAGGGAAAAATGGAGGAAGAGTTTTACAGCCGTTACTTCCTCCTCCCAAAGAAAAATTGGAGTATTTAGGGGAGTAATTAATGGGAGTAATTCTGTATTTACGGCAGTTGAACAAGCACCTCCGACGTAACAAGTTAAAAATGCTGACAGTACGTCATCTGCTATCCTCCCTGCGTCCCCAGGAATGGTACACATCGGTGGATTGGACCGATGCATATTTCATGTCACAATTAACCCCGATCACAGAAAATTTCGGAGGTTATCCTTCGAGGGGACTGCATAAGAATTTCTGGTCCTGCCGTTCGGGTTGTCTCTAGCACCGCGCACATTCACGAAGTGTGCAGAAGCGGCACTGACTCCGCTGTGTCATCAAGGCATGAGGGTATTCGCCTATTTGGACGATCTACTCCTGGCCACAGACAACAGGGAACAAGCAGTTTTGCAAACACAAGCCCTTGTGTCCCATCTACGAGCTCCGGGATTTTTAATAAATCTCAAGAAGAGCTCCCTGGTTCCATATCAGCGGATTTCATATCTCGGTTTAGAGATAGATTCGGTAAAGAACACAGCTGTCCCTATGCTGTCACTTCAAAGAGCCGAGAATTTTCGCAGCTGCCTGGGTCTTTTTCGACTGGGAAGGCGAGTATGTTTTCATACAGTGTTGAGGCTTCTGGGGTTGATGGCCGCGATAATAGCAGTCGTTCGGCTGGTACTCCTCTTTATACGTGCATTCCAGAGATGGGCGCTGAGCTCTGGTCTGAATGTCACACGGCATTTAAAAAGACAATTGACGATAAAGCAAACGTGCGTTCGGGCTCTGGTTCCCTGGGGATCCCCGGGTCTGTTGATAGAGGGGATTCCCCTAGGCAGAGTCACGTCACGTATAGTAGTGACGAGAGATGCTTCACTACATGGATGGGGAGCTCTATGTCATGGGAACTCCGTAATAGGACTATGGCCGTCAGCACTGAATGAGCGTCATATAAATTACTTGGAGTTGCAGGCAGTTCTTCTGGCACTGAAACACTTTGTGCAGCGGCTACACGGCAAACATGTGTTAGTCAGAACGGACAACATGACAGTAATGTCATACATAAACAGACAAGGGGGCACCCGCTCTCTTCCATTGCTGCAACTGACACAGGCGCTCCTAATATGGGCCAGCAAACACTTAGCATCGCTCAGGGCAGTGCATGTACCGGGCCGCCTGAATGGCGAAGCAGACCTGCTATCCAGGGGAGGACCGCAGGTCAGGGAATGGCGTTTGCACCCGAGAATAGTTGCACAGATTTGGGATCGTTTCGGCAGGGCCGAGGTCGATCTTTTTACGTCCAGGGAAAACACGCACTGCCCGCTGTTCTTTTCGATAACAGACAGCAGCGCCCCGCTGGGGGTGGACGCGCTGTCTCATGTATGGCCCAAAACTCTGCTGTACGCTTTTCCATCGGTAGACCTGATGCAGCCCAGTCTGGACAGAGTACGCCAGGAGGGTCTGTCACTAATTTTAGTGGCCCCGTGCTGGCCAAATGAAAACATGGTAAACAGGCATCATGACGTTGCTGTCAGGGACACCGTGGTGTCTTCCCCAATGCAGGGACCTGCTGTCCCAAGCAGGAGGTCAGATTCTACATCCTCGACCGGAATTGTGGCATCTATGGGCCTACCCACTGAGAGGGAAAATCTAATTGCAGCAGGTCTCCCAATCAATGTTGTGGCCATGATACAGAATGCTAGGGCACCTTCAACGAAGGGGCTTTACTTGTCGAAATGGCGCATATTTGAACAGTGGTGCGGACAAAAGTCAATATAGCCATGTTAATGCCGGATTGCAGGAATATTAACTTTCATGCATTAATTGTTCGAGGAAGGTCGCTCACATTCCACTCTAAAAGTGTACTTATCGGCCATTTCGGCCTGTCACCAGGGTATTTATGGGGCCGCGCCGAGTGCGCACCCGCTGGTCGTTCGGTTCCTTAAAGGAGCGAGACGGCTGAAACCCGTCACAAAGTCGATGGTACCATCATGTGATCTGACTGGTTTTGGAGGCTATGTGTGGACCCCCAGTTGAGCCCTTAGAATCATTGGGCCTAAAAATGCTGTCTTACAAAACAGCCCTGTTGCTGGCGCTGGCATCAGCAAAATGCTTTGGTGATCTCCATGCGCTGTCAGTACATTCCTCATGCATTCAGTTTGCGCTGGATGGGTCTAGAGTAGTGTTGCGTCCAAACGCGGCGTATACACCAAAAGTCATGTCAGGGGCATATAGTGCGCTCTCCTTCGAGCTGCCAGCTCTGTCAAACCTCTCGATTAATTCAGAGGAAGATGAGAGACTCCATGCGTTATGTCCTGTGCGAGTTTTGCGCAGGTATATTGAGCAAACGCAGGCTGTGCGTTCAACCGACCAACTTTTTGTGTGCTTTGCCAATCTAGTTCACATTGGATTGTGGAGGCAATTTCAATTGCATACAAAAGTAAAGGGTTAGCTCTACTGGCCGGAGTACGGGCGCATTCTACAAGAGGCATGGCAACGTCATGGGTGTTGTTAAGAGGGGTGTCAGTAGACGACATTTGTGCGGCAGCCAGTTGGGCATCCCCGCAAACATTTGTTCGGTTTTACCGACTAGATGTCACTACCTTAACATTGTCTCAGTCCGTGCTTACTGCAGGGGCCCAATGACGGCTGAGTAGAACTGAATCAGCAGCTCCTGTGGCAAGTTGAACTTCCTCAGCTGGCGAAGGAAGTACAGTCTCTGCTGGGCTTTTTTCACAATGGAGTCAATGTGATTGTCCCACTTCAGGTCCTGAGAGATGGAAGTGCCCAGGAACCTGAATGACTCCACTGCTTCCACAGTGCTGTTCATGATGGGGAGTGGGGGGGTGCTGGTCTGTTCCTCCTGAAGTCCACGATCATTTCCACTGTTTTGAGCGTGTTCAGCTCAAGGTTGTTATAACTGCACCAGACAGCCAGTTGTCATCACCGTTTCGGATGAGACCGATGACAGTGGTGTCGTCGGCAAATTTCAGGAGCTTGACAGTGGGGTCTTTAGAAGTGCAGTCATTAGTGTACAGGGAGAAGAGCAGTGGGGAGAGAACGCACCCTTGGGGGGCACCAGTGCTGGTGGTGAGAGTCCTGGATGTGAGTTTCCCCAGTCTCACTTGCTGCTGCCGGTCCGTCAGGAATCTGGTGATCCACTGACAGATCGAGGATGGTATGGAGAGCTGGGTCAGTTTGGCTGTGAGAAGACCAGGCATGATGGTATTGAAGGCCGAACTGAAGTCCACAAAGAGGATCCTTGCATAAGTCCCTGGTCTGTCGATATGTTGCAGGATATAATGCAGTCCCATGTTGACTGCATCATCCACAGACCTGTTTGCTCTGTAAGCAAACTGAAAGGGATCCAGCAGGGTTCAGTGATGTCCTTCAAGTGGGCCAACACCAGTCTTTCAAACGACTTCATGACCACAGACGTGAGAGCGACAGGTTTGTAGTCATTAAGTGTAGTGATTTTGGGTTTTTTGGGGACAGGAATGATAGTGGAGCGTTTGAAGCAGCAGGGAACTTCACACAGTGCTCCAATGATCTATTGAAGATCTGCGTGAAGACCGGGGCCAGTTGGTCAGCGCAGGCTTTTAAACAAGCAGATGAGATGCCGTCTGGGCCTGAGGCTTTCCTAGTCTTCTGTTTTTTGAAGACTCTGCTCACGTCCTCCACACAGACCTTAAGCTCAGGTTGGATGGCAGGAGGGGGGAGTAATGGGAGTGCAGGAGGTGATGGTGAATGTGTGAAGTGCAGGTCAGAGCCGGTGTGTGGTGTGAATGAGGGCTTTTCAAACCTACAATATAATGAGTTTAAATCATCAGCCAGATGTTGATTGTCCACAGATCGGGGGGATGGTGACTTGTAGTGGTGATGTTCCTCAGGCCATTCCAGACTGATGATGGGTCGTTGGATGAAAACTGTTTTTTCAGTTTTTCAGAGTAGCTTCTTTTAGCAACTCTGATCTCCTTTGTCAGTCTGTTTCTGGCCTGGTTATATGCATAACTCAACATTTCTCAAATACCAAGTAGCTTACGCAAAGTTCGGACTTGCCAAGTTCCGAACTAACTTCCGAGGATGAGAGGACGCTAAAGTTCGGTAAATGATTTCTTCAAATGGAACTGCAGCGTTCTTGATAGCATCACACGAATTATATCTCAGTTTAACCACTACAGAGACATCAGAGCCAGGGTGGGTTAATGAGTGCTGAGCGCCCAGTGATCGCCTGGTTCTCACAACTCCGAAACCGCAGATTCAATTTTCAAATAGACGCTATCTTCATAAATAAACCGCAGGTTTGAGCTTTAAACAATTACATTCTGGCTTGAAATTACATTTCATGCCACAATAACAGTAGTATTTTTAAATCACGTGGGTTTTCTCATCCGCTATTGACGCTTGTTGGTGTGAGATGCATTCTGGGATACCTGCTGTCTCAAGTCTGCACAAGTCACCTCTCGATGCATCCTCGATAAAAGGGGCAGATCAAGAACACATTCGGGGATTTGCACTGTACTTAAATGTGAACTTTGAATTGGAACAGTGCTTGGGCAGGGACTGATGATGTTTCATAAGTCCACAAGAACACAAGTACAGATAAGAATGCATTGAGAAACAGCCGGAGATAGAGACAGATACCCTGTCCTAATACCCACACTTGCGGTCTTGGCCACTTGAGAGGGCATATCGACCGCAAAAGGGGCGCTCGTAAGCACCCTTCTGAAATGACAAATGGGACACCCTACGGTCTCATGAACTTAATGGAAAAGCGCAAGAGGCAGCCATTGTAAGTCCACAAGACCGAAAGTGCATATGAAGTGTGCAATTGGGCTTACATCGAATGCCACTTTGGAACGGTATTCGAGGCTAATCGTATCCCATAATGCCTTATGTTTGGGAACTCAAGTGCCTTGAAATCATGAGATGTTGAGGAAAACATTCCACTGTAAGTTATTAGATATTACATATCATTTGGTAGTAAAACATAAAGTGTTGTACATTTTATTGGTGCAAAGATGAGCAGGCTAGTTTGTACAACATTTGCAACTGCTTTTTATCACTTTATTTTATCACTTTAATTTCATCCAAAAATAACTAGATACAAACAACTCAGAAACTACAAAATCGAAATGAAATTTGTTGTAAATGTATGTAAATATAACAAATGTAAAGAATAATTAATATCGCTAAGTATACTGGCATATTAAACAATAGTTCAGTTGCACTACAATTTTCTGTAGAAGTAGTTGCCATCAAAACTGAATTATATTTTTATATTAAAAACCACATTCAAAAGACATGAGTTATAATGTAGTTTTTTTTTTAAATGTATAGGTAGTGTTTTTTTGCACATTTAGGTGGGGGGAAATTGCCACATTGTTAGAAAGCCGCCATGTGTATATAGCTTTATACAGTCAATTACATCTATTGTCAATGCATATTGTGGATATTTGGATATGAATGGATATGTTGCTGTTTCATGACCTGTTCTTTTCTTCTTTTGTTCATTTTATTATAGTATAACAGGCTATAATTGACTATATTAGACTATATAATGGCAGATTCCCATTGCGACAGCTACTTCAATTTAAATATACAATTTAAAAGTATATTTTTTTGGTGCGGGTTTGGATGGGGGTCTTTTTAAAAACTATATGTTTCCTTTGTTTGTTTATTTTATCTATAGCATACGTTTTGTATACATTTTTGTGAGACTTTGATCTGTTTTTTGTTTGTAAAAACTGTTATAAATAAACACATTATTTAAGAATAATCCTAAAAAGAATGATCAGTTTATCCAAAAATATTTAGTACAACTGTTTTCAACATTGATAATGATAATAATGTTTTTTTGAGCAGCAAAAGGGTATTTTTTTAAAAAATATTGTTAAATATTATGATAATAATAATACCAAATTAATATAGTATGTGTTTATTAATATTGTGTCGGTAATAATTATTTAAAAAAATAAATCAAATTGTTTCATTATTATTTCATTACCATTAATAGCATATATAGTGATTCAATAAAATTGTATTAGGCTATTATTGAGTGTACAAAAATAAAACCGATGAAAGCCCATCATCATGGGTGATTGCTCTCATCTTCATCATAATCCTCATCTAATGTTTGTACTGTTGACTTTGCTGAAGGTTATTTTAGATAACTGTAATAGACCAATCGCACTGATCCTGAGTCAGAGCGCCGCAGCGGCTCGTCTCCTGCACATCCGGGTGTCGCGTCGACAGCGCAGACTCGTCGCGGGGATTGCAGCGCTCTGCGTTTCCGCGTTAGCAGTGGGGGGAACCAGCCGAGGGGAGGGAACGGAACACAGCGAGATTGGCCAAATCTAACTGGATTACACTGTCCGCGTCGCGATTAAGATGAAAAAGAAGTGACATTTCGACCCTCCGGCCTTGTTTAGGAAATTAGCGAGGGATTATGACATTCGCTCGGGCACGAGACGAGATGACAACACTGCCTGACATGTGAGACATCAACAACAGTGCGCTTGTGTGGCTGTCTCTGCTACCTTCGGTTAATGCTCTCTCTGTTCATGCACATTTTGCATTCGTTTCGCATTTGCTGGAGGTAATATGAAGAAGTTTAATATCAGGAAGGTGTTGGACGGCTTGACTGCTTCCTCCTCTTCCTCCTCCGCTGCCGCGTCCCCTCCATCGGGAAGCAGGGAGAATGACATGATTCAGGAGACCCTGCAGTCAGAGCATTTCCAGCTCTGCAAGGTGGGATTAGTTACTGTGATCTCACACAGGGGGGGCTGAGTGTGAGTGGCGCCAACTCGCCTCAATATTCTTATGATATTCTAATGCATTTAAAAGCTGCTCGCCAAGGGTCGATGGTTTTCAACTCGCGTCACAGTCGGTTAAATCACCCACACTCGTTTTTTAACCGTCACCGACTGGAATAATCACCCAGATTTATCATCGAGATAAATCTCTCGTGTGACGTCCGAGTTGACTGTTGACTAATCGGTGTTCGGTGTTTAAGACGAATTCATTTACTCTGTAATTACTTTTTCAACGAGAGAAACTGATTCAAGTTAGTATGAGGAATGAGTCATTTTAAATGACAGACTAATTTCTGTCATGCCGAAAGGCGTGTCAGTCTCGTCTGTCAAGAAATGCCAGTGCTTAATGTCTTGTCTAGCAGTTTAATTCGGATTTTTGAACAGAACAGTGTGAATGCATAGTTTATGTTCTAATTCGCTGGCTGTTGAAAATCGTAGTAGCCAAACTAATTATTATTTAATATATTTTTTAAATATTTTACATTATTAAAAAAGATTACATATTGATATTCATAATAATTAATAAAATTATAGTTTTAAATAATAAATACTATTATTGTATTATTATTTGATTAACATTTATTTATATATATATTGATTCAAGGTAATTGTAATATTATTGAGTGTTTTTTTTTTCTGGTGAAAGTTAAGACATACATAAATGAAGAAGAAAGCCAAAATATTAAATGTCATGGATGTATATTTACTGAGTAATCCACTAGGCTATTTTGTATAGAGGGGTCAAACTGACCTAAAAGTACAAAGATGCCAAAAGAAAAGTTTGTTGAGAATTAGCTAGAATCTAAAAGGATATTAAGAGTTTGAATTATAGGCATGCAAACTTCGGGGAAAAAACAAAAGAAGTGCTTGCCATTTTTAAACTGTCACCATTGGCACATAGCCTAATGCCAAAAAGGTAAAATTCAACAGATTTTACTAATTGACTAACCAATATCTGTGTAAAAGAATAATGATGCTGCCATCTTTCTAAAGTCATTTTTACCCCCCTATTCCAAAACTCAGGTGAAAATTGTCATTTTGACCCCCTCGACAAAACAATGGATAACTCCGTAAATATCCATGACTTTTAATATTTTGGCTTTCATCACTATTTATGTTCTTCTTTCTTCAGTAAATAATATGAACAAAATCAAAAATTTGAGCTGGGGAAATGTCTGAAATTTTGTCGATTTGACAGAATTACCCTATTATAATAAACCTTGCAGAAACTAAGAAAATATTATAACTAAAACTATTTAACACAAATATAGATGTTTAACATGTCAAACTGTGAATATATTCATATAGTGATAATTGCAATTACATATACTGTAATTGCAACTTTTTAACTTTTCAAATGTTAAATGTTTGTGCTATTAGAAATTACTGCGTTGTGGCGGCAGAACTTTCGGGAACGTTTAAAATAGTGTTCAAAACAATCTCACACCCTTTACTTTAAATTTATTAAGCATTTGACTACTTTGAAGTTCTTATCGCTGATAAAAAGAAAGTCCTTACTGACTTTTAATGATTTGTGATTTCTGAATTGTTATTCCTTGTTTGTATTCCTCCACATGGCTTATTGATAATTTTTTTCTTTTTCTTTTTCTTTGTTTACCTCATATATATTGACATACACAAAGTATCATGATGATTATGCACTGACCTAAGGATGTTTCCGCATATGCAATGTTTAACTAACATTGTGTTTTCTTTGCTGAAGTCTTTCAGAGATTCTTTTGAATTATTGACATGAAATGATGTTATCTGTCAGGCACACTATTTTCCAAAGGCAAGATTAGGTTTGCCTAAAAAATGAAAATTACTGTTTTTTACTGACCTTCATGTATAGTATTTCCAATGGAACAGAAAGTGTGAATATCTTTGCGCAGGTAAATCTGATCTTTTATCAGATCTAGTAAAAGTGCTTCATATTCTAGTCTTCTGAGGCTGTATGAGGGATTATCGTTTTTTTTTCTGAAAATATCAGCTTTAAATTTTATTATCCAATCCACATCTTTGAATTGGTGCATTGTGTTTGGTCACAGGGAAGGTTATCAGCAAAGAACAAAGAACAGCAAAGTCAGTTTTCAGTTGATAGACGTGGTCATCACAGGTTTAGATCAAAATGTTGAATAAGAACTTTCATTTTTGTGTGAACTATTCCTTTAAGAACTCCATTGTCATGTTTGTAGTTTAATGCAAATCATGTTCTGCTTCACAGACACTGCGACATGGCTTTCCCTATCAACCCTCTTCCATGGCTTTTGACCCTGTACAGAAAATTCTGGCTATTGGCACACAGAGTGGAGCGCTAAGACTGTATCCTTTTTTATGAAGAGCTGCCAACATAGCTAGCCTAACTCACTTAGAAGAAACAAAAGGGTAAAATGTGGATGTGTTGTTTGTGTATATCTAAACAAAGGCAGTCATCCCACCCTTCTGTTTTGGAAGTATTGTTGCACATAGTAATTCATTTACCGGCATGTGCAGCTCCTTTTTTCCTAACTTCCACGCAAACATTTGATCACATAAGTTGCAAAATACAAGTAACAACATCCTTTGGCAAATAAGCTTCTAAGAGCCTTGCTGTTCCCCCAGGAGATATGAATATTTACCCTAGAGAACCGTCTTAGGAGCTACTGGCTCAACGGAACTGAAGGGGAACTGAAGGGGAACTAAAGGAAAGACACCCAAGCCTGTGAGAAAATTAGCTTGAACATGATCAAAACATGCCTGGAAATCAACATGCCTAGTTATTATTGATTGACTGATGTGTGTTGTCAGTGAGCGATGTTGATGCCAATATCTAGAAGGCAGGATGGCTGATGTGACATGATGTGTCATTGTAAATATGACATTAAGGCAATAATGATATTTTATTTTGGTAAAACACCCTTGTAGTTAAAATATGTGACTCATTGCTTTTATAATATAAACAGCAGTATTTTTTTTAATTAAAAATGCATTAATTCTCAGTGATGTTTTGAAGTGTTCACACTTTATTATTTCGACAAGTAGGCAGAGTTATTGGCCAATGGTGACATTCTCAGATATACATTGGTCTGGCTGATAAATTGTGCATATCTAGAGTACCTCCTACATTGCTTGACTAAAAACCAAAATAAATATAAACATTGAGCATTTTAAAAGTGGTGCTTTATATGCTCAGTCATCAGTGAGATGTTCAGTTGATTCCAGGCGGTAAAAATCAAAGAAGCCAGTTTCTCAGTGTCATGTATTTGAGCAGCCTCATTTCAGAGGCACATTTCCTAGAAGCAGGGCCTTTATCCCGAGAGAAGCTGCACTCATTAATGATATCCACTGTGGCATGAGCAGCTCTCTTGCCATATGTTGCAGAGCTCGTCTAATCATTGGTGTTGCCGACTCTCTGCCAGAATGCCACCTCGCACGTGCTGGAAACATCGCCAGTACTGCTGGGCACGTCTGTTAGAGACACACACACTCAGCCAAGCTGCTCCAGCTTATTACTGTGTTTTCATGTTCAGAATCAGATATACACATTTCTGTCAAAGGGAACATGGCTATAAAGTACAGCTGGGTGGTGCAATAGTAGAAATGTGTTAGCTGGTTAAGATTCTGACTCTCGTTGGTTAATATCTATTCTAGTGTACATCTAATGTTCAGTAACTGGTCACATCATTTTTGACCTTCACTTTATTTTTTAAATCACTCTGCAGTGTGATCAATTGAAAAGTTTCTTGAGTTTGTCATTTAATATGTAGTCATTGAAACTGAATTCACTATAATGCTTTCAACATAATGTATATAAACATTTGTTTAAAATAGTTCTCGTGTATAGCATGTCTACTTCCCAAATGTATTTCATGTCATCATCTATTTTGTGAAATACAGCATTAATGTGATGTATATAATAGGAGTTGCTTGACTGATTTCCTCTTTTCTTTCGTGGTTGGTTACTTGTCAAAACAATACCCGAGTTACTCGACTACTAATTTTTGAAAAAAGACATAAAAAACATTTTGTGTCAACAAGTGTTTATTAATTGACAGCCCAATGTTTGCCACAATAACGCCTCTTTCATGTATGGTAAAAAAATGTAAATAACACGTTTCATTTTGTATTTAACTTTGGCAAAATAACACGTTGTTCTGTAAATTGACACGCAAAAACGTCTTTGACGCCGAACAATATCTTTATAACATTAATTTTAACAGTTAGTGTATAAAAACAATAACTGATCTGTACTCGCATCACTTAGATCTTCACCAGCTTAAATATTCTAATACACTGATGCCATAGAAATATACAGAGCTACAGCTAAATCGAAAGTTCGAACACAAAAAGTTAAGGCTGGCTGCACACTTATTTGCGCTTACTGGTGTATAAGCTCTATATAATATAAGTTATCCCTACTAAGGTTGCACGGTTGCAAGGCCAGACTTGGTGTTGTCAGATTTTAATTTTGAGAGTAGGAGTGCACCGGTATTATGCTTTTGTAACGGTGTGCAGTGCATTGCCCATGACTTCACTGTATCAATCGCGTTTTGTTCTTGTGGAAAGTCACTAGCCACCCACCTGGTCAGTTTTCTCTGTCGTGTATAGTTGATTTGATTGGCTCAGTCCTCATGCTCAGCTGTTGCCTGGATGTGTTAATGTGCAGCAAGAGGTGATGGGCTTACTGTCATTCAGTCGATTGGGCTATTTATCAAAAGAGAATGTATCGATTTGCCTCATTGCCCCCAGCATTGGGGAACACCGCCACAGCTCAGCAGACACAAACTCAATGAGGTGTTTACTAACAGTAAATATCTAATTTTACATGATTTGTCCCTTGTGTCTCAATCTGTGTGTTCATATAGAAGTCTTGCAGGACATCCAGGGGGTTTGGTGGAGTTTTTTTAATAGGTACTAGCAGTTTGTTTAAGATGTTTGGCGGAACTAAAACAGTGAAGCGCTCTTTAATATGCAGTTTTGCCGCTGCTTGGTAGTGTTTTTACAAACTGCAGGGCTAAGGAGCAAACGTTTTTGAGGTTTTATGCATGAATAATTCACAAATTGATTCTTGTGGAATGCTTTTTGTTCTTATTATACTCTGTGATCTGATGAAGTTTTGTGCATGCTAAAACACAGACTTTTTTAAACCAAAAGTTTACTGTGTCTTTAACATACAGTGGTTTATTAAGCTTTTAAGTTCAATGTATATTTGTTCTTTATGATACTTGTTTAGACCATAGTGAAATCAGAACCGTCTGTGTTTAAGACACCAAAAAGATTTGTGCAAAAAAGTCTGAGTCAAGCATCACATTTGAAGGAACCCTTCCTTAGAAACACCACAAACCACTGTGGTTGACCAAATGAGGAAGTTGCCATCTTTTGCTCTAGAATGCAATTTTCTTTCATCTTTTCTTATTTTGCAGCAGTCTCACTAAAGACGAGTACTGCATAATGTAAGGACTTCAACAAGTCAGGTGATGTTGTCATAGGGTTAAAAAGCTTGTGACTAGATTACTAAGCTAGAACATTCCTCATACATGGGAGCTAAAGAGTACATTTGATATACTAGTTCTGTTTTTTATGTTAAGTGAGTGAACTATATAATTTAGTGTAGATTGTGCTGCAAAATTTGTTCATGATGAATTTTGCAATAAGCTGATCAATGTAGAATTAGTGTATGAATGGTTGAGTTTGTCTCTGCTGCTGTGGGTTGTAAGTATAAGTGTTTGTAAGGTTTTAATGTTTAACGTTTGCTATACATGTTACTATTTATAGTCCATACTTAGATATGCAATACAATCTAAAATATTAAACTTCAGTGTGTACCTTATTCTGCATGTTGCTGCAGACATAAATTATGTCACAAATCAGGTGACTTCTTGTGAAAAGGAATCTTTACAAATTTGTGCAGGAGGTAAACTTCCATTACACATGTCCGTTTATTCAATATTATTCGTTTGGTAATACTTTCATCTCCCAACAAGAATGTACTAATCTCAGCTCTGTTTAACATAATTAAGTCTATTTCACAGACCTTCCTACCAAGATCGGTGCAGGAAAACTTAGCAGGTTCCATCAGATTCCATTAAATGTATGCACATTTGACAGTAAAGCACTGAGCTTGAGTTGAGATGCAGATAAAATTAACTTTTATTATCCCAGTAACATGTAAAACCCACATTTTTATCGGTAAAAACTTAGTAATACATTTTTTCATTTAAATTGGATAATATTTGGAGCACAAAATATCATTCAAAAGTTTGCATGTACCCTGAAATTAATAATCTAAAAACATGTGACTATGTCTGCCACAATACCATGGTTACAGTTTGCATTACTAAATTTAATCCATGGTGAATGTTGGTGATTTGTGGACGGAAAAGCCTTCTATAACTTGTTCGTTCGTGGCACAATGTTTCTGCTGGTTTCCATGTCAGCTCTGTTTGATCTGATATCTATGATTTATAACAGAATTCTGCGCTGAATTTGAATGCTTCTCACCAGATCTCGCAGCGATGTATTAATACTAATTCAAATGATTTTTCTCAGTCGATCTCCCAGTGCTGTCTGTGTAGTAACGGTGTCACGTGATCAAGATCGGCCCGCGAGTATACCTGTTCTGAGCTCACGCTGCGCTGTAATATTGGTGCGTCTGCAAGCTGATATACGGTCCCCGCTATGCAGCTCAAACGAGAAGTACGGATTTGTTCCACTTTTATTGCTTTGCCATTTAATATTTTTCATATGCGACAGAAATGGCAGCTCTTATCGGTTGGGCAACGTGGTGGTCGTACTCTAACAAAATTTAACTGCACCGACAAGAAAAAATTTCGCAAAATGCAACCATTTGTTCACAGTCTGAAGCCCTGTTGTTAGTTTTCTTGTAAGTTATGTTTTTACCTGGTGGTTGAAAAATGACATCCAAAAGGTTGGTACTCCTGAGCTATCTAGAAGAATATCTTAGAGATTTGTTGTCACTTGGTCTAGTAAGTAACCACATTGCAACGCACTAAAAACCACTCAGAACACATTTTCAATAACTCACGTTTAATGTACAACAGTAAATTAAACCACTTGGGTGAAATAAAAAATGTTAAAGTCCCCCTATAGTCAATAATTTTATTCCTTCCAACCCATCTTTGATCACCCAAATGACATATTTAAACGTTTTTTCCTGTGAAAAAAAAAATTGTTGATGCCTTAAAATAGCTTGAATGTAACTCTACACCCGTGCTTCATTTAGTATATGTGGATTCATGAATATGCTAATTGGCCTCACCTCCACTCACTCCAGCCAACTTACTGAGGTAAACACTGCACAGTGGTATCGTTCTTCACAACGTCGGACACATAACGGTAATTAATATGATTAGCCTTTTGCTTGACTATGTTATCAAACAGCTAATAATGTGTTGCTAATGTCACACAAACTATGTTCCCGTTCGCCGTCACAGTCTGCCTTCTAACAATCATCAGAAATGCTTTGAACAACTCAGAACATCAGTTGAGAAAAGCATATAGTGCATCATAACATTGTATCATAATATACATTTTACATCCACTATATTGCTAAATCTACTGAATTTTTCATATCAAAAGAAAAATATACTGGGATAACCTGATGGCATCTCCCTAGACTCCCCTGCTAGATCGCTGTTAATGATATGCTAAAGCCCGCCGGCACGTTGACGTGATTGGTTACAAGGTAGTTTGTGATGTCAGAAACACCAGCGAATGCAAACCATGTTTTTGAGACTGTCTTTGGTTCACTGCAGTTTTAAAGAGAAAATACTCAGCAATGGTGTTGACATAAATTTGCACATGTTTTTTCTTAAAGCATATTAAAAATACCACAGACACATAAACAACATTAATAACTTGATTTTCACCACAGGGGGACTTTAAGAAACGTTAAAAAGTGCCACCCAAGAACTATGTGCTGAAAACTGACATCTTCAGCTCTCTACATGCTTATTTACGCAGTCAACGGCGCCTTACAATTCATGCTCGAATAATTTTTTATTAGGCTTCAGCACTGTATAAATTGAACTGATTAGTGCTATTTTTAGTATCATCAGCGCTGTTTCAGTGTTGATTTCCCTGTGATCTATGACCCTCTCCTCTCTGCTCTTCTTGTAGGCTGCTGTTGGCAGCATCCAACTCCAAGTGCTTTAAATAACGGCCAATTGAGACTCCTCCAGTTTGTTTAAGGCACCCAGGGCCTGTTTGATTACTGTTCTTAATCTTGTTTGGACAGATCCTATCTCTACTTTATCACTCTGAAACCTACTAATGGCTCAAGTTCGGCTTGAACAGGGAGGCAGAGTGCAAGCCGTGGAGTCAAATAGCTCTATAATTTTGTGGGTTTTTTTTTCATTGCGCAAAGAGCTTGTCATTAGTGTGCTATGTGTATATCTGTTTTCAGAAGCATGTTGGAGAAGGATGCAAGATTCTTCTGTAGATTGGAGGATATTAGATATTAATATTTAGCAGTGTCCTAGCAACCATTCAGAGCATATTAACAGCCACCTAAAAATGCCATTATCTATCTATCTCTGTCTATAATATTAGCAACACCTTAGCAACAAGTACACCTTATCACCTACCTAGCAACACCCTAGGAACCACTGGGAAAAAATTAGCAACAACCTATCAGCGTCCTTGCACTATATAAGAGGCGTATATAATCTCGTAAATGTAGCTTTCAGGCAAGATTTGTGAAACCAACAATCAAAGTTAGTCTTGATGAACTTGCTTTCGCTTTCTAGTTAATAGATTGTGTTTTTCATTAATATATTTAAGTCTCCTTTAATGAACTACTCAAGCGTACTTAGTTAGGGAGACGGAATTTTAATTATGCTCTGATGACAGTTTTTTTTTTATAGATGTACAAACCTACATGTGTGTGGACAGTTCTCTGACTAGTCACCTTCTCCGTTATCTCATCATCATTCATATCTCCTCTCTGTTTGCTCTTGTCCTCCTTGTTCTCTTTTTTCAGAGCTGGTTTACTGCCTTGTTGGCACTGTTCAGTGTCCAGAAACAAATGTTAGTGGTTCCAGGGACCTTTGACAATTTTGCATTGTAATCTTTTGCACTTGAGTCCTGTATTATTAGGGCATATAGAATGACAGCACATTTATCAGATTGCACGGCTGTTTGCTCTCAGCGGAAGCCCCTGTTGTTTGAAGTGAGTCATCCATTGTGGTCGGCAATATGACACTTTACAAAGTAAAACGTTTTTGTGTGGATTTCCTAAACGTTACAGAGCTCTGTTCGCTTGTACATTGTAGCACTTTAACCGTGTTCTATGTAAATATTGAACATTAATCAGAAGGATTTTAGGGTGAATTTCATGAAAACTGTCAAGAACTCATCATCATATTTCACCCCAAAATCCAAAGAAAGAAGAAGTCTGCTGATCATTGTCTGGGTGAATATTATTGTACTGCCTTAGATTCTTTTGAGTTAAATCAGCATAGATGCTTTTACAATGAAGTTACATTTTATTGAATTACTTTGAGAAATTGTCATGAAAAAAAAATGGAAAAGTTAAAGAATGTGTACAGAAGAGCACCAGCTTTGTGTCTTAGGCTGTTTTATACAGATGAAACACCATAGATCAGCAAAATTCTGCACTACAGACAGCGATTTTTGTGTTTACTCATTGTTAGTGCCCTAGTCTCGAACCCAGCTGGAATGTTTGTTTAATTTGAGTGAATCCTGGTCCTGACATCTTTTCCAGCATTTATCTCAAGCTTGTTTTTAGTGGATGGTCTGTTTAAGGTTAGTCTCACAATCCAGCCTATGGTGTTTTCTGGCCAAGGACTGCCCTCTTCGATAGAAAGGGGCCGTTTGACTGACATTTAACACTACCAGTCAGTTAGCTTTTCCCCACATAATGTTAAATTTAAATACAACAATAATTCACCAGTGTGCAACAAAGTTTTTGTTCATAATGAAGTACACATTGTTACTGCAGTTTAGTTTTGTATAGTTTTCAAATTAGTTATTTTGCATGCATATTGTTTTTGTATTTTAATTTCAGTTGGCAAAAACTGAACTTTTAGTTTACATGTACATTTTTATTTCTTAGTAATATGCATTAACAATGATGACATTGTGTCAGCTGCTTGAAAATCTCACACACACACACACACACACACACACACACACACACACACACACACACACACACACACACACACACACACACACACACACACACACACACACACACACACACACGTATATACAGTATGTGTGTGTGTGTATGTATATTTATATATCGTTGCATTTATCTTGAGTTCTGTGGCTTCTATGTCTCTCCTGACGGAGTGTTATGTCACGTGTTCATACATACCAATAATCAACAAATAATAAATAATAAAGTAAAGATAGAGTAAGATAGTTTGCGTATTTGTTGTGCTGTTCAAGGGGAGGGCTCCAAGGTGGCTGGGATGGGAACCAGCTGAGAGTGAGGAGCTGGGGTGGTGGAGGTATGTAGAAAAAAATGTTGAGGAAAATATGTGAGTAGGCTAATTATATATAGGCCTCCTTTCGTGCTGATTGGGTAGATCATTTGAACGTGCTCCTCCCGAACTTTTTTAACAAAACATCATATGTTGGTTTTGTGGTGATCAAGATATTCAGTAATAGAATCGAACAGCGATCATTTTGTTGGGTTGGTCTCCGGCTCCCATGGAACGTGGAGAGCGACTGACTGAGTCTGACCCTGGGCTCCGATCCATTGTCACAGAGAGCTTAAGCTGAGGAGAAACTGGCTGGTCAAGGGCCTGATGCTTACACTTATGAATAAATAATGAGTCCATGGTCAACTGCATCTTATTTATAACAGCCCACCATTATTTATTCAGTCCGTTTGCCAAATATGTATAGGCAAGCTTGCTGTGTAAACATTCCTGTTCGGTTTCCCGTTTCCCATCAGGGCATCAAGACATGGGACGTGAGAGAGAGCAAAACGCTACAATGCACTGGAATTTTTTTTATATATATATATATATATATATATATATATATATCTTTTTTTTTTTTTACAGAAACTGAAATTCCAGTTTTTATTTACCCAAAAACTCAAATTTAATTTATGATTTTTAGAAATTAATTTACTCAGAGTCATGTCCTCGGTTTTTCCAACGAACAAATTGTACATATTGATACTCATTGCATCATTATTATTCCACATTGCTGGCATGTTTACCTTTTAAAGCTTATCCAGGTGCTTATCCATCTGCATGAAACAGATGCTGAAACGGTCAAAACGCATCATCAAAGAAGGTTTAAAACCTTAAAAAAATCTGTCCCCCTCCCTTCCACTCTGACTACATTAAAATTTAGTTAAAGATAAAAACGGAAAGATTTTTTAGATTGAAAAACACCTGCAATAGTTTCACTTTATGTTGTTGAATCATTGTTTACTGAATGGGATGATATCGGAAGCAGATAATAATGGCTATTTTTTTGTTGTTGAAGGCATTATAGGCTTAATCTTTTTCTATGGTACTTACAGAAAAACCACATGAATTTCCCATGTTTTCCACATGTGATAACGTAAACAACATCATCACGTTTCACATGTGATCACATGGATTTCACATGGGAACTGTTCCAAAACCACATGTTTCCTATGTGCGAAGTATGTATTTCCATTGTGTTTTTGCACATGCGAAAATCAGTTGGTTTTCCTCTGTAATTAAAATATTTTTTACTTTCAGGTTTTACTTCAAATTAGCATTATTTAGTCATTTTTAAAGGTTGTGATCTCTTTTCTATACCACAGACTAAAGCAATTTTGGGTTTATAATATGTGCTATACTGTACTATTTATATTAGTATTGGTTATCTGTCATAACAAATATGGTGCACCATAATGGCCTGACAAATAGTCCATGCCCATAATATCTCATGTATTTGTTATTCTCATATTTTCTCTATAGGGCTAGGGCTCCATCGACTTAAAAAAGCTCACCACTATGATTTAGTGGTGCCTTGCTACTCATTGAATTTGTAATACACAAGGTTATACATTTAAAAAATAGATACTGTAGGTTAGGGATTTGACAACTATATAATAGTGGCCGAAGCCCTATTCAGACGGAAATTGTTTCTCATGGGGATGTGAGGTATTTGCAACATTTACAGGGGATAAGTCTGTGACTTTATTGCTGTCCGAATCCAGAATGTCAGTGTTTCTCCCACCAACTGTGTAAATATCCCCGGCTGAATAACCTACTGTTTTTTTTGAAGAACACCAAGGTCATGTGGTAATTTTAATTGCCGTGCCATGCCATGCCGTAATTTTAAAGTTTACAAGAGGAGATCAATTAAAAATTCACTGTTTAAAAATCCTGTCTAAATCCTTTTTGACCACTGCCAAGCACCATAATACAACTGTGGTGCTTCGCTGTGATTTTCATGCATTTTAAATATGTTTGCAATGCTGGAAAGTATTTAAAAGAACAATATTTCATCACCACTCTACCTCAGCGAGTGGAGCTGTTAAGAACAAAAAAGGGAAGAAAAGAAAAAAAGCACGTAATCATTTGAAATGGACGGTTATTGTGGCACTAATACATGCAATACAATTTTAAAATATTATTGTGATGAGGTTCAGTGTGTGGGTGGAAGGAAGAACACAGGGGTCGGCGTAACTGCGACTCGCGGTTTATTTAAATGAAAAAGAATCCCTTATTTTGAAATGGGCCCTAATGCAAAACAGAAAACCATTTAAAATATAGCGTGTCTAGCTTTCTATTTTTAAACAGGAGATTTAGATAATTAAATAATAAATAGGACATTGTTTTCCTTTTATTAAATTAAATATGCATTTATTCGTATTATTTCAAGCATATGACATTTTATTTACAGCAGACAATCATGAGACTGACCATGTGAGCAGCATGTTCCCGGGTTCGTATAGGATTACAAAACTAGCTCCTCCACTGTGAATAAATTGCCATCCGAATGCACAAGTTTTTCACTGAGGTCCCATGCAAATTTATTTTTTTACAGACATCCACATGAGAAACAATTTCCATCCCAATAGGGCTTAATTGTAAATTTCTGCTCTGTGAATCTCAAGTGCATTTTATTAACAGGCTGTGTTACAGTGAAATATTAAACAGACTAAATGCGTAGAACATGCATTAGTTTTGTCTTGTTCTTAGTTTATTGCCCTCTTGTAATCTCTGGTGCTGTCTTGTTCGCAAACCGTTGTGTCAGCAAGGTGAGTTTATCTTCAGTTTAATGGCTCTCTTCCTGAGCACAGCCCTACCAATGTTGCTTACCATAATTGATCTGTTTAACAGAGATACGTTAGCTGGAACGTCTGTACAGCATAAAGTTAACGTATCAGACACCGTAAAGCTTCACACACTGTTAGCTGGCAGTGTGTGCTTCTAGGACTCTCAGGTCTTATATGTTTTCACAATAGCAAGTTACTCAAGAGGAAATTAGTACATTGCTGCAGGAAACCGCTGATTCAATACGGATGAGAAACCCATTTCCTGTTTATAGTGTCAACTATTTTAGAATTCCTTCCCTGGCATTAGAAGTGTGTTAGATGTCCTGAGGTAACAACATACAGTGTCCATATGCTGTTTTTGCAGTGTTTTCATTTGGCAGATAAGTAGCTTTCTAATCTGAGGTTATTGCTATAGCGAGAGCCTCTTTTTACTCGCCAGTGTTCTATTTTGCATTATACAGACGTTGAATTAAAGCTCTAAAGTATCTGCGTGTTTTATTTGGGATTTTTTGAAATATATTACAATCTAACAGAGAATATAATGAGCTCTTGTTGGTAAACGCACAACAACACAACAGTTTCTTCCCCGGCATCTGCAAACTGATATGGAACAGTACTCACATTTGTTTCTAAATGCACATAGAAAGCATGCAATGCAGCACAGTGCTGATGAATATGAATGACTGTAGACAGTCACTGTTTTCCTGCTGGGGAAGGGGTTTATGGGAGCAGTTAGAGTGCTGTACTCCAGAAGGCTGAAACAGCATTCACAGACAAGACGTAAGACTCAGACTAGAGACTTTGTATAATACTTTTAGTTAAGTCAATGGACAAGACCCTCGATAATATGAGGCACAGTCCTCTGAGAACACAGATTCCCTTTAGTGCTGCTCCCTGTTGGTTTACTTGCATTATTTTGGTGTTGTCTATGGGTAAGTTGAGAAGTAACATGACATGAAAAAAAATTCTCAGCAAGGCTTTAATGTTAAAATGTATATGATTGTATAAGATGCATATATTTAGGTGCTGTGACTTTTTGCAGTTAATTTAAGTAGTCCTACAGTACAGTATGTAGTCTCTCTATTATAGGCCAACTCTGTATTATTTTCTTTTTTGAAACACAAAAGGGGAATCATGGTAAGAAAGTTGGAGCTATTTTCTGTTCAAAGATAAGTGATGGTTTTTACTGCAAAGCTCCAAGAAGTAGCTCTCGGATATCTCTCGAATTTGACATGCATTAATCAGTGCTGTTTGCTGTAAACGCATGAAACAATAATATAAAGTTGAGCCTGTTCTTCACACAAAGACATTGTATGACTTATGAAGACTTGAAAGCATATGGATTTTTTTTTCTTTTTTTCACTTGGCGGGAAAAATCACCAGCCAGTGTCTTCGTATTGAATTCTGCCTAAAATCTCATCTCAAAAGCAAAAAAATAAATAAATACTGCTGTTGTTGGAATTACATGAGGGTGATGAACATTGAGGACAATGTTACTGTTTGAGTGAAATATCCCTTTAATTTTGCAATGCATTTTTATACAATAATGGTATTCTGGATTTAGCACATTTGACAGGTACTCTGAGGTGTTCAGTGGTGTATGTACCTTAACTGAGCCTGCAGATTCGGCCGAGCAGGAGTGGAGTGTTACTGCCAGCATGAGAGTGCGTCGGCTGTCATCCAGCTGGAGTTTCTTGTCAATGAAGTGAGTTCTGCCCTGTCCATGTATGGCCATCTTTCTTACTTTCTCTCTTGGTTTTATCCCTCTTCCTGTCATTGTCTGTAGCTTTTGGTTTAATATTTAGTCATTTAAAATGAATAATATTTTCAGTATGTAATGAATTATAGATTTAGAGCTGTCTTTTTTGCGTGTGTTTGGTCCACAGGGGGCACTGGTTAGTGCTTTGGCAGATGACAGTATTCATTTGTGGAATCTGAGGCAAAAACTTCCTGCCATTCTCCATTCTCTTAAATTTAATCGGGAGAGGTAAGCATTCTGCATACAAATAAACCATACACCTCTACAATAAATGAATATATGTGCTGCGTGTTGCAGAGTGAAGTGTGGCAACGTGTTCTTTTACATGTGAGCAGTTCATTAACCACCGGTGTTTGCAACGTCTCAGAGCAACTCGGTTCACAGTAAATGCTGTTCCTCACCAACTCCATCTGTGCATCTGCTCTGCATTTGTTCGCTTTAATGTGCATTTGGGAGCGCAACATACGCCAGTCATCTTCCCAAACTTGTATTGGGAAGCGCTTCCAGGGTTTCCAGAAAAGTTGCAATTTGATTTTTATCTCCAAATCGTGCGGTCTTAAAGGGATAGTTCACCAAAAAATGAAAATTCTGTCAGTATTTACTCAGCCTCATGTTGTTCCAATCTCATAAGACCTTCGTTAATCTTCGGAACACGAATTATGATATTTTTGATTAAATCTGAGAGCTGGATACTTTCTGTGCGCAAAAAATAAAAAAATAACGACTTTATTTCAACTATTCGTTTCCTTCTCTGTGGGCCTTGAGTCAGTTCACTAGTGATATAGCGTAGTTCTTCTGTTGTTGTACGTCAGACGCATCACACACATGACTAGCGTCAGCCAATAGTGAGCCTACGTGTGACGTACCTCTACGCAATTACACTAAGTTAACTGACTAGAGGCCCACGGAGAAGGAAATGAATAGTTGAAATAAAATCGTTATTTTTTTTATTTTTTTGCGCATAAAAAGTATTCTCGTCGCTTGATAAACTTAAAGGGATAGTTCACCCAAAAATCAAAATTCTGTCAGTATTTACTCACCCTCATGTTGTTCCAACCCCGTAAGACCTTCGTTCATCTTCGGAACACAAATTAAGATATTTTTGATGAAATCTGAGAGCTGGATCACTCCTCCATACTCCGCCATAGGCTTCAAAAGGATTGAAACTTGCAGGCCCCGAAAAGTTATTACAGACATCGTTAAAATAGTCCAAGTGACTACAGTGGCTCAATCTTAAGTTTATCAAGCGACGAGAATACTTTTTGTGCGCAAAAACAAACAAAAATAACAACTTTATTTCAACTATACATTTCCTTCTCTGTTGGCCTCTAGTCAGTTAAACTAGTGTAATAGCGTAGAGGTACGTCACACGTAGGCTCACTATTGGCCGACGCTGGTCATGTGGGTGATACGAGTGACGTACAACAACAGAAGCTCTACGCTTTTACACTAGTGAACTGACTCGAGGCCGACAGAGAAGTACATGAATAGTTGAAATAAAGTCGTTATTTTAGTTTTTTTGCGCGTCGCTTTATAAACTTAAGATTGAGCCACTGTAGTCACTTGGACTATTTTAACGATGTCTGTAATAACTTTTCGGGGCCTGCAAGTTTCAATCCCTCAAGAAGCCTATGGAGGAGTATGGAGGAGTGATCCAGCTCTCAGATTTCATCAAAAATATCTTAATTCGTGTTCCGAAGAGGAACGAAGGTCTTACGGGGTTGGAACAACATGAGGGTGAGTAAATACTGACAGAAATTTCATTTTTGGGTCAACCAACCCTTTAAGATTGAGCCACTGTAGTCACTTGGACTATTTTAATGATATCTTTAATAACTTTTCGGGGCTGGCAAGTTTCAATCCCTTAGAAGCCTATGGAGGAGTGATCCAGCTCTCAGATTTCATCAAAAATATCTTAATTCGTGTTCCGAAGATGAACAAAGGTCTTACGGGGTTGGAACAACATGAGGGTGAGTAAATACTGACAGAATTTTCATTTTTGGGTGAACTATCCCTTTAACTGTTACTATTGCTCATATTTGGGATTAAGGGTTTATTCAAAACATCCTAGCAACATGCTATCTCTAAAAACCTTATCAACTGCATAGCAACACCCCAGTGACCACACAAAATACTCTAGCATTGTGGCTGCAAGGTTTGCACAGGCAAACACCACTCAACATACAAAAGTTGGCCTTTACCTTGGCAAAGAGCCCATTTGACTGTTAATCAGCAGACCAACCCAGAATAAAAGGTTGAAATGAATGTTAGTTCAGAGACAGGAGAGCAGGACAGTGTTCTCAAGTGTCCTTAAACGCGTATAGACTTGATTCCTGTCCCATTCACAAGACACACAATGGCAGTAATGCACATCCACAGTAATACCAGTTGATTTATCAAACGTGACTCATTCATTTTGCCAGATTTCACTCTGCTGTTATTGCCATTTCATCCTTAATGCCTCACGACACACAAATCAGTTAAATGTTCACTATCGTATGAGATAATCTCAGTGAGTATTTCACTTTGATTAAGGTCAGTTCTCTCTTTGTCTTTTGGCAGGATCACGTTTTGCCATTTGCCGTTTCAGAGTAAATGGCTCTACGTGGGCACGGAAAGAGGGAACATTCACATTGTCAATGTGGAGTCCTTCACCCTCTCAGGCTATGTCATCATGTGGAACAAAGCCATTGAACTGTAAGGGTCGGACTCTCCATGTATAGACACCATGAACTCCAGTGATTCTAATTAAATGTCTTATACTCAAATATTTACACACATAATCTTTGCATCCAGCCTTTCTATTAGTCAAAACACTTTCCTCATAAACTATCACCTCTCTTCAACAGTTCCTCAAAGTCTCACCCTGGACCTGTAGTTCATATCAGTGATAACCCCATGGACGAAGGAAAAGTATGAAGATTAAATATATTTCCTGATTGCTCAGCTTTTAGTTTGCACCATTTCAGAAAATTTGTGTTTCTTTTTTTGCAGCTTTTAATTGGTTTTGAGTGTGGCATAGTTGTGCTGTGGGACTTGAAATCGAAGAAGGCTGACTATCGGTACAACTATGACGAGGTGAGACATTGTTATTGTAGATTAGAGTTGCCTCCCTGCATGATTGAATCTCAGAGTTTGAGGTCATATTTTTTTGTTTTTTTTATATATACAAGGAGAAACTTTTAACATAGGACAAATCATTTTTTTAAACAGCTACTTAGTCTTGTTCAGTTACATTCCTGAAAGGAACGAAGGAAGATCTTCAAATTGGTACAGGCTCCAAGCACTCGACAGGTCTCCAGACTGCGACCACATGATCCCATTTTGCTACCTTTTTTCTTGCCGGTGTGACATTTTTTTGTACAGTCACGGAAAGACTGAACATTGTATGTAAACAGTAAGCATTTGAGAGGATAAATGGCAAATGCTGACAGAAAACATGACAATTTGAGTGAAGAAGAGACCACTTCATTCTTGCCTTTATTAGTCCGAAGTACCTATTCAGTATAAACTCGAGAGTCGACAATATGAGGATGTGCAATGCTAGAGCTTTTATGTAAACAGGTTGCATGCTGTGTTCGTCCAATCAACGACACTGACTCCGCAAATATGCAAATAAGAACATTAACCCAGGGTTAGGGACTGTACAATGTGAAACATCAGTTTATGAATACCCAGGATTAATTGTTAACCCTGGGTAAATTATGTGCAGTGTGAATAGTGAAGCAAGATAACCCAGGATTCAGTTTAACCCAGGTATAAAATGACCCAGGGTTAACTTTTTCAAGTGTGAAAAGCTCTTTTGTGCCATGAACGAGTTATAGAAGGCTTTTCAGTTCACAAATCACCAACATTCACCATGGATTTAATGTATTAACGCTAACTGTAACCATAGTCGAATGTTTTTACATTATTAATTTCAATCTTTTGGAAGTGCAACCTTTTGCACATTTTTTAAGGACTTTTAAGTACTTCACATTTTTGCATCATTTCAAAACTCAAAAAATTATCTGAGTTAAATCCTCTTTTTAATGTCATGACCAAAAAAAACATTTTTACATGTTACTGTTGTTAATAAAAGTATTTTTTTTCTGCATCTCAACTCAAATGTGCATTTCCAAGAAATAATTATGTAATATTATTAGTAACTACTACTTAATAATGCAAAACAATAAAAAAAGTTTTACATTAAATTACCTTTATGGTTAAAAATCATAATCACTAAAGAAATTAGTGGCATCTGTGCCACTAATCTCAAACGTTAGTCTGGAGTCCTGGTACTCAGATGTGACAGCAGTGATTGATCATGAGAACAAGAACTACAATAATTATTTACTTTAACACAATAAACTACTTCAATAACAACTGTACACATTTTTAATTTTAGGATTAGTTGTGACATCATTTTTGGCGGTAATTTGTCGTTCACATCATACAATTACATAAATGCTGTTTATGGTGAAATACGTTTGTCAAAGTGGAGTGCAGAGTACTCAAATGAACAACTCTAGTCTACAGGAAGTAAATTATTCCAGAAGAACAGAACAGAACTAAGATGTTTTATTTGTTTGTGTTATGTTTATTATTGTTGACTCATATTTGCTGTCACAGCACATGAACCGTAGTTTGCCTGACCTGGTTTTCTTGTGGTTGATTACTCATCCTTTATTTGGCCTGTAGGCGATCCACTCTGTGGCTTGGCATCATGAGGGGAAACAGTTTGTGTGCAGTCACTCAGATGGCACACTTACCACATGGAATGTACGCATTCCTGCCAAGCCTGCCCAGATCATTACACCGCATGGTAAGCTTTTTCCTAAACAAACTCCTGTTCCAATTTCTTCAGGTTTAGAGGTGCAGGGAGCTCAGAATAAATATCAATATCAGAGGTGAAGGGGTTTGTGTGCCACTAGCAGCAGAACTGGAAATGTTTGTTTTTGAACAGGTTTCTCAAACGCATCAATGTTTTGTTTTTACACTTCAAAAACTTCAATAAACTCTTCTACAATAAAATGTGAGCAGCGTGTGTGTAAAAGTTTGTAGTTTTGAGAAAATTAAGTTTGTGTGGTTTGTGAAAATAAAATTAACAAAAAAGGCACATAATTAAGCACACTGATCTAAAGATAGAGACTTGAGCAGTCACACACCATTGGGCCATTCCATACCTGTCATTTCCCAGGTGTTTGCTTTTTCATTTGACCATGTTCATGTAGAAGCTTGATGATGTTGGTACATAATACAACACTTATCTTTATGACCAAAATCGAGTATTTTGTGTCTTTTTCGCACTGATAAGAAACAAAGCAACCCCAGGGGTTTAATAAATCCATATCCTTAAAAGGGGCGGAGGAAAAAAATATTTTTACAAATGCATAATGATTTTGAAAAAACTCAGACTCAATCTGTCCACAGAAATGAATCATCAGAAATTTTTATTATTGTTTTAAAAAGATGAATAATTCAGTTCAAATAAGGGAGATGTGGGATAAGCCACCTTAATGTGTCAAATAGTTGTGTCTCTATACTGTTGCTGAAAGATGTACCAACAATCATTTTTTGGAATCAAATTACAAACCAAGAGGTTCTTAAAGATTCCTGCCCTTGATTTGATCATTGTTTCCATGATTAAAATACATAGATACTGAAGATAAAAAGGAAAGAGAGAAAAAAAGAAGAAGGTATATTTATATGCACACCTTGTTTAACGTGCAATATTCTCTCCCAGGTAAACAGCCCAAGGATGGAAAGAAGCCGGAGCCTTGCAAACCCATCTTGAAAGTGGAGTACAAAACTACCAGGGCAGGGTAAGACCACGGGTTGCATTTAGGAAGCAAACAGAGCATGATGCATTGGTTTAAGACTTGTGCAGCGTTGCATTGCGAGAGACTGTCTGGCTTCTGTTTTATGGGTTTTATAGGGATGACATGATGATTTACAAAGGACTGACATAAAATACAAAGCTAATATGACAATTCTTTTTGGGTATGACTAGTTTTGCATTTAATTATTTTCTTCATTCCACTTCTTCTGAATGAAGCACTAATTTGTTTTACTTCCGACTTGGCTTCCCTTTGCATCATGGAAAATTGAGATTTGTTCATTTGTTTTGTTAAGGGAACCCTTCATGATACTGTGTGGAGGTTTGTCATATGATACAGTGGGTAGGCGAGCCTGTCTGACTGTGATGCATGGGAAAAGCACTGCAGTGCTGGAGATGGACTACTCCATAGTGGATTTCCTTACACTGTGTGAAACCCCATATCCAAACGGCAAGTCACTGCCACACCTATCGCTGGATTTTCCCATAACATTTACTGTATATTCAGCAGTGCCTTTAAAAACAGAGGCAAAAACAAAAATAAGTTTCTTTTAACTTTAAATCTTGACAAAATTAGAACTAGACAAAGTAATGATTTTTTCTTTTCATCTAATGAACTGTAATTTGGACCAAACAGTTGTTGCAAAGTAGATTAAACGTATATGCAAGCACTTAAAATGCAATAAAAATATAGTTATTAAATAATTTTCCACAGTAAAACCGTTTTTCAACTAGGAAAAATGGTATATGGTATATTTGTACAGATGTCTCATCTAAGTTTTAAAATAATTGTTCCTTCTATATCTCCACAGATTTCCAGGAGCCTTATGCTGTTGTTGTCCTGCTGGAGAAGGATTTGGTTGTTATTGACCTTGCACAGATTGGGTGAGTAAATGCCAAACGGGAGAGACACTCTAATCTTTTGCGCACAGTTGATTTCTAAACAGCTCTCTTTGCAGGTATCCGATCTTTGAGAATCCGTATCCTCTGTCCATCCACGAGTCTCCGGTGACCTGCTGCGAATATTATGCGGACTGTCCTGCTGAAATCATTCCTGCACTTTACTCAGTGGGCTCCAAACAAAAAAGACAGGGCTTCAGTAAGAAGGTAACATTCTGCCCTCCGCTGAGGACCTATTATCCCCTTTTACAAAGTTTTGATTTAGTTTTGGGGTCTTCTAGAATAGGTTTTCATGCTTGAATGTTAAAAAAAATAACACATTATTTTTTACATATTTAACATTGTTGCAGCACCTCTCTTCCCAGTCTGTCAGAAACGCTCTGGGGTGCGTTTCCCAAAGCCAACTATGGTCGCAAGTTCCGTCGTTACCAATAGAGTTCAATGGAAATTGCGATCATAGTTGGCCAACGATGCTTTTGGGAAACGCACCCCTCTTTAGTTCTGGTCTCTATGAAGCCCCTCCTTCTGAAAAGCACAATGTGCTCTGATTGGTCAGCTGGTCCAGTGTGCTGTGATTGGTTAACCGCTTTGAGCGTGTTTGGGAGATGTCCCGCCCCTTACAATAACCACAAGTTTCATCACACTACTAACTAACTCAACCAGGCTCCGGCCCTTTATATTGCTTATGCCTTTGGCAGGAAGTATTTAAATGAGAAGTATTGTGATGTGTTAATTCCCGGAAGAAAACTCAAGACTAAAATTGAAAGCGTTTCAGGGAGTTCAGAAACAGTGCGCACTGAAATAGAGAATACCTCCCTCTGGAGGGACTTTGTGCTTTGTAACTTTACAGAGCTTTTTCATGCACAAACAACAACATTACATACTAAAAAAAAAGTTAATAATGTACAAAAGCATAATAGGTCCTTTAAAAAAAAAAAAAGGATAGTTCAATATGGCTGATTCAAATCTGTGTTTATGCAGGAATGGCCAGTAAGTGGAGGTAACTGGGGCCAGGGAACACTAAGTTTCTCAGAGATCATCATCACTGGGTAAGTGATCTCTCACACACATACATCAACTCTTTGCTGTACCGAAGCCTTTTCACGTTTAATAATTGGATTTGTGAGACCTTTTATACTTGTTGGAAGTGAAATGCATTTTAATGCGAAGCCAGTATTTCAGGGCTGTTATTGGTTTCTTTCTTTCTTCCTGAAACACCAGGCATGCTGATGGATCAATCAAGTTTTGGGATGCCTCAGCATGTGAGTTTCTGTCTCAGAAAACAAACACTTACTTTTGATGTCACATTTTGGATTCTATGGCAATGTTTTGAGTTGGAAAAATATAAATCAGATGCACACAGAATCTGCGCTGGATATTTCTGCAGATGTCCAAAGAATAGATTTTATTTTATTTTACTAATAAGAGTAAAGCATTCTCAGCTACATTTAAGACATTTTTACCTGTCTACATTTTACTTGTCTACATCTATTCTGCAGAATTCTGCAGATGCTCCCCAAATTCAGAAAATGCAATAATTTGCAGATTGTATCTGCTTTAAATATTTATTTAAAACAAAAATGATTAACAACAGCTAATAAAGATAATTGGTTACACATTTGCTCTGTTGTGTCTGTCAGTAATGCTGCAGGTTTTGTATAAGCTAAAAACAGCAAAGGTGTTTGAAAAGCCTCGTAGTAAAGAGGAGAAATCCAGCACTGACATTGTGGATGAAGATCCGTTCGCCATCCAGATCCTGTCTTGGTGTCCAGAGAGTCGTGTGCTCTGTGTGGCTGGAGTATCGGCTCATGTCATCGTCTACAGGTTCAGCAAACAGGAAGTCACCACTGAAGTGGTCCAGGTCTGACCCATTTTAAAACAGGACGTTTAATATGTGTGTAAGATGTGTTTAAGGTAAATTTCAGATGATGTTGCTGGTCACCATTTGATTCATTCTTCACCACTTTTAATCTTTTATTTCACGATTTAATTTTAAATGGTCTAACTATTTGACAAATGATTAATATTAATATGAGGTCCTAAAACACTGCATGGTGATTATAATGCAATTAGAAGAATGCTGTTGAAAGTCGTTTTAGACTGAGTTTAGTATGCACACTGCAGGATATTTCATTAAACATTAAGTTGTTTTGACATATGATTTCCAACAGTTAAACTACCATATGCTGCATCCACACAAATGAGTAAAGCGCTCACATATTTATGGTTATTAATCCTAAAAAACTTGTTTTTTTTAATGACTAGGTTTCACACTGAAGGACTGAATAAATTAATGTAGAAGTAACTTCACATAAATATTACATATTACGTAAATATCACATAATTAACAGCGGGTAACACTCTCCTTCATACTTTCAAGCCTGGAAAATATCTTCCTGTCCTGATTAGCAGTGTGATATAATATTAAGGCTCCTCAAGAGATTGTTCAATTATAAATTAATTTTGTGTAGATTTGTGTGTGTACAGGTTCTTCTCAAAAAATTAGCATATTGTGATAAAGTTTATTATTTTCCATAATGTAATGATAAAAATTAAACTTTCATATATTTTAGATTCATTGCACACCAACTGAAATATTTCAGGTCTTTTATTGTTTTAATACTGATGATTTTGGCATACAGCTCATGAAAACCCAAAATTCCTATCTCAAAAAATTAGCATATTTCATCCGACCAATAAAAGAAGTGTTTTTAATACAAAAAAGTCAACTTTCAAATAATTATGTTCTGTTATGCACTCAATACTTGGTCGGTAATCCTTTTTGCAGAAATGACTGCTTCAATGCGGCGTGGCATGGAGGCAATCAGCCTGTGGCACTGCTGAGGTGTTATGGAGGCCCAGGATGCTTCGATAGCGGCCTTAAGCTCATCTAGAGTGTTGGGTCTTGCATCTCTCAACTTTCTCTTCACAATATCCCACAGATTCTCTATGGGGTTCAGGTCAGGAGAGTTGGCAGGCCAATGGAGCACAGTAATACCATGGTCAGTAAACCATTTACCAGTGGTTTTGGCACTGTGAGCAGGTGCCAGGTCGTGCTGAAAAATGAAATCTTCATCTCCATAAAGCTTTTCAGCAGATGGAAGCATGAAGTGCTCCAAAATCTCCTGATAGCTAGCTGCATTGACCATGCCCTTGATAAAACACAGTGGACCAACACCAGCAGCTGACATGGCACCCCAGACCATCACTGACTGTGGGTACTTGACACTGGACTTCAGGCATTTTGGCATTTCCTTCTCCCCAGTCTTCCTCCAGACTCTGGAACCTTGATTTCAGAATGACATGCAAAATTTGCTTTCATCCGAAAAAAGTACTTTGGACCACTGAGCAACAGTCCAGTGCTGCTTCTCTGTAGCCCAGGTCAGGCGCTTCTGCCGCTGTTTCTGGTTCAAAAGTGGCTTGACCTGGGGAATGCGGCACCTGTAGCCCATTTCCTGCACACGCCTGTGCACGGCGGCTCTGGATGTTTCTAATCCAGACTCAGTCCACTGCTTCCGCAGGTCCCCCAAGGTCTGGAATCGGTCCTTCTCCACAATCTTCCTCAGGGTTCGGTCACCTCTTCTCGTTGTGCAGCGTTTTTTGCCACACTTTTTCCTTCCCACAGACTTCCCACTGAGGTGCCTTGATACAGCACTCTGGGAACAGCCTATTTGTTCAGAAATTTCTTTGTGTCTTACCCTCTTGCTTGAGGGTGTCAATGATGGCCTTCTGGACAGCAGTCAGGTCGGCAGTCTTACCCATGATTGCGGTTTTGAGTAATGAAACAGGCTGGGAGTTTTTAAAAGCCTCAGGAATCTTTTGCAGGTATTTAGAGTTAATTAGTTGATTCAGGCCCCGTCCACACTACTGCGTTTTCGTTTAAAAACGGAGACCTTTTGCTACGTTTGCACCTCCCGTCCACACTAAAACGGGAAAAACGAAGACCCAAAACGGAGAAGTTTAGAAACGCTGCAGCTCCGTTTTTCGTTTTGAATCTCCGGAGGGCGTTTTAGTGTAGACGGGACAAAACGGAGGACTTTAGAAACGATGACGTAGAAGGTCACGCTCGGCTCTATGATTGGGTGTCATCACCCATGACGTATCCTTCCCTGATTCGTCAGCCACCCATCACATGTCCCGTCACCGGAAGAAAACAAACAAAAACATCCTGGACTACGTAGCTGATGTTAGTGAGTGCAACATGGATAACGAATTACAAGCGTTACTGACTTTGATGTCTTTGTTAGCAGCTGTTGTGCAAGCAAATTCTGCATTTTACAATGCTATAACTGCCTACATGCGCCGGAGGCAAACTATTATTCGAGCGATCTATGACAATTCCCGTGTGCAGCGGCGGTCCATGAAAAGAAATCTCTGGTCTTCGACATTTTCTAATCTTTGCAGAGGTAGCTAACGTTACTTGCTTCCTCATCAAATCTGAGGAATAGTCCATCCGTTTCGTTTTAATGTGGACGGAGATCAATTCTAATACGCAGCTAAAACGCTGGTGTGGACGGAGATCGTTTTCGTTTTAATTCTCCGTTTTTAAACGAAAACGCAGTAGTGTGGACGGGGCCTCAGATGATTAGGTTAATTGCTCGTTTAGAGACCCTTTTCATGATATGCAAATTTTTTGAGATAGGAATTTTGGGTTTTCATGAGCTGTATGCCAAAATCATCAGTATTAAAACAATAAAAGACCTGAAATATTTCAGTTGGTGTGCAATGAATCTAAAATATATGAAAGTTTCATTTTTATCATTACATTATGGAAAATAATGAACTTTATCACAATATGCTAATTTTTTGTATATATATATTTTTTTTTATTATTTTTTTTTTTTAAATTTATTAAAACATTTTAATAATGTAAGCAAATATATAGTCATTTGACAAAACAAGACAAGACCAGACAAAACAATCAAAAATACCCCAATGAGATAATGCTAATATATTTAGTATTTCTAGATATACACGACCAGTCAAAAGTTTTGGATCAGTAAGATTTTGAATGTTTTTACTGCTCATCAAGGCTGCATTTATTTGATTAAAAAAACAGCTATTTTAAATAACTATTTTCTATTATAATATATTTTAAAATGTAATTTATTCCTGTGATAAAAGCTGAATTATAAAAGGATATTTCCGGTCCTTGATTCTGATTGGTTGAGTCGCGTTCAAGGCCGTTGTAAATTACTCAACAAACATCCACCTGTGACCGCATTACATTAGTGTTACTGCACAACTGCGTTTGTGATTCTTTGTTGCTGCATGTGTTGCTTGGCAACCTCTTCGGAACTTCATTGCTTGGCGGAGGAATACATGTGTTATAACGTTATATTTTTTTGTTGCTGGTGTTTATTTTATGAATAAAATAAATATTAAAATGAATATTTTAATGAGTTACCATTTTTATAAAAGCAATAAGCCCCTTGAAGCTGTGTTTTAAAGCTAAGGGGGTTTTAGGCACTTTGCTCTGCGTTGTGCCTAACAGCGCCCCTAAATTTTCTGTAAATCAAGGCTTCAATGGGCTTATTGCTTTATTTTCAGCATCATAACTCCTGTCTTCAGTGACACATGTTCCTTCAGAAATCATTGTAATATGCGCATTTCATGCTCAAAAAAACATTCATTATTATTATCAATGTTGAAATTTTTTTTTGACAATTTGAAATGTTGTGTACAATTTCTTTCAGGATTCTTTGATGAATATAAAGTTCAAAAGAACAGCATTTATTTGAAATAGAATCTTTTGTAATATTATAAATGTCTTTACTGTAACTTTTGATCAATTTAAATCATCCTTGAATCCCTTGACAAATAAAAGTATTGATTTCTTTTATTTCTTTCCCCCAAAAATAAAATACAAATTCTTACTGACCCCAAACTTTTGAACGGTAGTGTTTAATGTTACAAAAGCTTTCTATTTCAGATAAATGCTGTTCTTTTGAACTTTATATCCATTAAAGAATCATGAAATAAAAATGTAAATAACTGTTTTCAACATTGATAAATAATAATGAGAAATGTTTCTTGAGCATCAAATCAGCAAATTAGAATGATTTCTGAAGGATCATGTGACACTGAAGACTGGAGTAATAATGCAGAAAAATCAGCTTTGATCACAGGAATAAATTACACTTTACTATATATTCACATAGAAGACAGCTGTTTTATATTGTAATAATATTTCACAATATTATATATATATATATATATATATATATATATATACATATATATTTTATTTTGTATATTTAATCAAATAAATGCGGCCTTGGTGAGCAGAAGAGACTTCTTTTAAAAACATAAAAAATCGTACCGATCCAAAAACTTTTGACTGGTAGTGTATAATTAATGTCCATATCATTAATTTTAGTACATTTCTGTAGTTTATTTTGAGGACAGTCAGATTTGTGGAAAATTCTAAAATATTACACAATGTGCATAGATATTTTTGTGTTAATGGATAAAATCTGTGTACTTTTCTGTCTAAATAAATGAAAAAAAAAATAAAATCGAAATCTGTATATCCGTTTATAGACATATGGATCTATGCATATGTTTATATAAATCTGTGTGCAGAGTTAATGAGAGTTTTTCTGGTGTGTAGCTGCTGGAGGTGCGTATGCAGTGTGAACTGAATGAAGTGGAGTCTCCTGAGGGCGGAGGAGAGCAGGCGTCTGCCGTTTCCACCCCAGGAACATCATCCAGCCCTCAGACCAGCCTGCCTCAGTCCCACCCCTCCACCAGCAGCAACAACTCCTCCGATGGCCTGCGAGACAACGTGCCCTGTCTCAAGTACAATCAGTTTCACATTTACCCGCCCCTAAACGGCATGTCAAAACAACAAAACAAAACTTAGAGGGATAGTTCACCCAAAAATGAAAATTACCCCATGATTTACTCACCCTCAAGTCATCCTAGGTGTTTATGACATTCTTCTTTCAGATGAATACAATCGGAATTATATATTACAGGGTTCCCACGGGTCCTTGAAATCCTTGAAAGTTTGTGAATCTGAAATATTTTTTTCAAAACGTTGCCATAACTTCACGCGCGCACAAAACTACTACGATGGTACCTCAACGTTTAACAGACACACCGTGAAACATTGCAAAAACAGGCTGAAACCACTGAAACGTGATGCCTGGAAAATGCAAGTTTCAAGATATTTGTAACGTTTTATAATGATCTGCATTATGTTGTGATGATATGTTTTAAGTGCTTACACCGAACCGAAATATGTTCAGTATATAGACCTATTCGGACGGTAATGGTTACTCATGGGGTTGTAAGGTATTTTCATCATTTACAGTGGTTGGTCTGTGATTTTATTGCCGTCCGAATCCATAATATCAGTGTTTTTCTCCCACCACCCGCGTAAATTTTTTTTTTTTTTTTTTTATGAACTCCAAGGTCGTGTGGAGGATTAATTGCCATCCGAATCCACATCTCGAGTTTACAAGAAGAGATCACTTAAAAATAGGCACTATTTAAATCCTTTTTGATCTCTGCCGATCACCATATGTACGATAACTGTTGAGCTAAACTGCTGGAATGCTGGAAAGTATTTACAAGAAATATAAGAAATGCAAGAATATAAGAATATTTCGAATATGGCATACGCGCGTCTAGCTTCCTATTTTTCTAAGCTTCCTATTTTTATAAATGAGAATTAAATAATTAAATAATACATTATTTTATTAAATAAAATACAAATTTATTCGTCTTATTCCAAGCATATTACATTTTATGTACAGCAGACAGTCATGTGACTGACCACGTTCGTGTGTTCGTGGACTTATAAAACTCACTCTTCCACGTCTATAAATCGCCATCCGAATGGATGAGTTTTATCACTGAGGTGCCATGCATAATGCAAATTTATTTTTACAGACGTCCACAACACATGAGAAGCAATTAACGTCCGAATAGGGCTTGTACATTGTTTTCAATATACATAAAACATTTGTGATAATCTGTTGCCCAAATATTTTATGTAATGTTGAATTGCTTTGCTTGTTAAAGGCACACTATGCAGGATTTCTGTTTTTATCAAACAGCGACCCCTAGAGTCGCTGTTGAGTACTGTTGAGTAACGTTACTGTCGTAAATACCACTCACGCAGAGCGTATCTGCACTCACGGCCTATCATGTGCGTACAAAATTACCACTACTAAGTTAGTTTTATGAAAGTAGGAATCTGTTGCTTGGGCGAAAAGCATGAGATTTACACATATAGGCTATGGGGTTCCATTTAGCTTTGGTTTGTAGCCTGTTAGCTTCTGCCCATAGTTAGCATCTACTAAACAGCAAAAATAATGACAAAGACATATGACTGTATACTAGGAGCAAAGAGTTCACTTACCAGTCTAATAATAAAGTTGAGAGAAGAGAATCGGTTTTACATCCAGCTTCTTCTTTCAACCTGCGCCAACGAGTAAACTCCTTTCCAAGATCGACTCTTGTTTTTCCTCGAGCACGATCCCCTCGCGATTTCTCTTTGTTGCCTCCGCAGACGCAGTTTTAAATTTTTTCCTTGCCTCAGCCATGGCCAGTTGTCGAGCAGGCGGAAAAATAGTAGCAAAAGCCTTAGGTCCATAAGTATGTCAGAGCCTGTGGTCACATGACGGTCGTAAAGCGAAACATTCTCCAGGTCACATGACCTGGCCAAAGACGGTGTACCTTCTCCAAACTTACATAGGCGGTATTTCAAGAGGACAGCCCCGCTCGGAGCATTGATGGTGTCGAGTAGGGCTGTCGCGATAACCGCAATATTGCAGTACCGCGCTACTGACAGGCCAACCGCAGAGGAATGCAAGTAACCGCAGCAACCGCGAACCGCGTTTTCTTTTTTCATAAGGCCACCCTTCGTAGTTCGTACCATGTGTATTGAATGTTAAATAAGTTAATAATGATAACAAGTCTGTTTATCATGGTGATTTGTACAGAGGATTCGTGGATTTGGACTTAACAGCCTAAACAGACAGTGAATGTGTTCGACTGAGCGCGTGCGATTACCTGCGTCTGTCTTTGAATTCAAGTCATGTATATTCGTGAAAAGGTTGCCATTTCCAAGGAAAGCGAAATATTTGTCGTAGGCTATCATCCTTTTAACGTGTACGGGTATTTACCATGAATAGCGTCAGCGCTGGTCAGCATTACAGAGCAGGAGGAAGCCGTGGGGGGAAAGCAGCGAGTCACGCATTGAATCAATGCCATTGGTCTCTATTAAGTGAAGCATTGCTTCTGCTTTGCCCAAGAGTGAAGCATTGCTGGCCAGCTGAGCCTTGAAAAGTGGAGCTCAAAGTTAAAAAATAATTAACACCTTGTTTCATTACATCTATCATTTACGGAATCAGCTTTTTTGAACGTTTTTGTTGAATGAACGGTTTAATGACTCACTCAAAGACAGTCCGTTGGCATAACAACTGCGCGCTGAGTGACAGTCTTTCAATGCGCAGAGACGCTGTTTAGTTTCAGTTACATTGGTTACATTGTTTTTATGTATGCTGACCACATCATAACACGTATTTATATAGCAACAAATAAATATAAATAAATAAATGGCGGTAAAACCGCATATCGCGCTATTGAGCCACTCAAAATTACCGAAAGGGAAATTCCTTCACCGCGACAGCCCTTGTGTCGAGCGATATATATTGGCCTGAGGAATAATTTAAAATAACTCATATGCGTCAACTCCTTTGGTCACAAAGTGCCTTTAAGATAATGTAAACCCATGCGGCATGAAAAACTTAAAAGCATATGCATATATCTTAAAGGTGCATTGTGTAATATTTAGGAGGATCTGTTGACAGAAATGCATTATCATATACAAAACTATATTTATTTAGAGGTGTATATAGACCTTACATAATGAACTATTGTTTTTATTAACATAGACTGAGCCGTTTCTATCTACACACACCACGGGTCCCCTTACATTGAAATACCAATTTTGCGCCACCATGTTTCTGTAGGAGCCCTAAACAGATAAACGCGTTTTGTCACTATGTTGTTCTTCGTGCAAAGAAGCTGCTAAAGTCAGCGAATAAAACACTGACACAATGATGAACAAGTAACAATAATATTCGCAATAACATATAATTTTACTTAATAATTAAGTAAACAATCTCTTAATTTATCTTTGTCTCAGACAACCATAACTTCTGTTGGTTGCAATTCGCAACCTCACCACTAGATGCCGCTAAACATTACACAGTGCACCTTTAAAACTTCTGGTAACATGAGCCTAAGCTCTTTTCAATAAAATCCATGCAAAAGTTAATATACCGAATATTCTTCAGTTTTATGCAAAACAGAAATACGACAAATATAATATCAGATCTCTGTCATATGGCCAAAAAAAAAGCTTTTTTGCATAGTACTTTGACACAACTAACTGTAACAATGTATCTTACAAGGTAACACGATGTAACTTTGCTCTCACTTGTCCCTACATTAAGTCCTTGAATTTGAGGGTATTGGACCTGGAAAGTCCTTGAAAGGTCCTTGAATTTGAAGTTAACCAAGGTGTGGGAACCCCGATATAAAAAAATGACCTAGCTCTTCCTAGCTTTATAATGGCAGTGAATGGCCGTTTCTGTTTTGAAGTCTCATGCATCTATCCATCATAAAAGAGCTCCGCATGGCTCTGGGGGGGTTAATAAAGGCCTTCTGAAGCAAAGCAATGAGTTAGTGTAAGAAAAAAATACATATTTAACACGTTACAAAGTTAAATTCTAGCTTCCGTATTCGTTTGGCCGGAAGCTAGTTATTTTAGGTCATAAAGTTTTAAATACGAATATTTTTCTTACACAAGCACACCGATTCGCTTCATTTTTTTTTATAACTCCGATTGTATTCGTCTGAAAGAAGAATGTCACATACACCTAGGATGACTTGAGGATCAGTAAATCATGGGATAAGTTTCATTTTTGGGTGAACTATCCCTTTAATATGGCCTTTCCAACAACGTTTACTATGATGTGAATCAGATTTATTTATTTATTTTGCTCAAATGTCTGTCTGTGAGAAAGAGCCTTATGAATGACATGGTCTGTGTTTATATTAGAATATAGTTAATTGTGTCCTTTGTTCTATTTGGTCAGAGTCAGGAGTTCTCCTCTCAAACAGTCTCCGGGTTACCAGGTGGATCTGCTCATTCAGCTGGTGTGGGTCAGCGGGGAGCCGCCACAACAGATCACCAGCGTGGCCGTCAACTCTGCATATGGCCTGTAGGTCCACGAAACGACAACACCAACTCATTTACTGCACCTATGATGTGTTTACTGAGCAATTAAAAATGCTTTCCTTCCACAACAGCTGTTCATTATCTTTCAGACAAGTTTTATGCGTCATGATCCATCAAATTTTAGCCTAGCAGGCATGTAAATTACTTGAATAATTGTTCTTAATTATGATAATTAAATATTATTTAGTGGAATTTGAAATGCACAAATGTAACTGGCCACAAAAATGGCCATTCACAAAAATGTTTCTTGAGCAGCACATCAGCATTTTAGAATGATTTCTGAAGGATGATGTGACACTAAAGACTGTAATGATGCTGAAAATTCAGCTTTGCCATTACAGGAATAATTCACAATTTAAAATAAATTTTCGATTAATCATATGCAGCCTTGGTGAGCAGATGAGACTTTCAAACGCATAAAAAAATCTTAATGATTCCAAACTTTTGACACGTAGTGTATATCTGTCATGTGTTTTACAGAGTTGCATTTGGCAATGGTAACGGACTTGCAGTGGTTGATTACCTTCAGAAAACACTTCTTCTCAACATTAGCACAGCCGAGTTGTACGGCTCAACAGATCCTCACCACAGGCAGCCACGCTCACCCCGCAAAGCCAGACAGCCTTCGGCAGGTAAACAAAAGTCTTCATACTAATAATCATAACCTCTGCATGTTGTCAGTCTATGTGTATCACTTTCTCTCTGATATAGTAAAGCACATGCTCACTATGAGCAGTGTCAATATACGAACCATGATGCTCCTGCAGGTGGTCATCTCTGGTCGAGGAACCATTTGCTCCTGATCTTAGAAAATCATTCAATCCATATGCTCAAAAAACAGGAGCGCCGATGTTTGTTCTTTTCTCTCCCTTGTCTTTGCATGTTCTTTGAGTTGTTCACTCATCTGAGTTTCAGTCTTTGAAATACACAGATGCCAACAGACTGAATTTATGGCCCATGTGATATTTTACATTATTGTTAGCGATGATTTAATACCGAAAATCTGACCAATACCAATTATAAGTAGTGTTTGATAAAGCAATTTTTGATTATGTAACAGTTATCGCTATTGCTATTGTTATACGCTTATTTCACGCAGCCGTTATTTTGAAATCGAAAGCGAGGCTCCGATGGGAAGAACCCCGGAAGTAAAGATAAACAACAATGCCTTGGACTACCAACCTGAAGCTGCTGCCGCGATTTACACTATTGGATGTTAATATCCAATATAGGATATGTAGATATAGTTCGTTCCTGCTTATTTTTTTACTTTCTGAAAATAAAAAATTATAATTCAATTTCACTGTATATAGTCTAAAGTATGAAAGAAATGTATGTACATTTTTAGAATAACTAATTTCTACACTAAACACAACAATACGCCATCGCATTCGCGACTCTCCTATGATTAAAGGCGACACTTCCGGTTTTCTTCCCACCGGAGCCTCGCTTTCGATTTCAAAATAACGGCTGCGTGAAATAAGCGTATTTCTCATACTTGGGGTTATTGTGGTTTGAATTGTATGAACTGGCATATTTTTTGACCTCACTCATTTATTGAAAATAATAAAGTAGAACAAATGCGTCTAAACTGTCCCGAATTCAGTCTCTGGAATCTATGAGTTCAAAGGCCTTTCAGCTGTTCATTTGATTTTGTGTCATTGTTTTGTCTCACCCTTTCAATATTCGTCTCTCTCTGTGGTTTTATAAAGACACTCAGCATAAGAAGTCTTGCATGTCCGGCCTCTCTAACTTTTATTCTGAATCTGTGAAAAAGCTTCATTCTTCTTACCTCAGTAAGTCACATGGCACTCATCAAAGGTCTTGTCCTTCTCTTTATATCTGTCTGCATTCTTCTTTTTGTCGTTGTTTAACACTATAGTATATTTTTTTACGTTTATTTATTAGTTTTAAGTGTTATATGATGTTTCCTGTATAAGTCCATCTGGCTGTTTGGTTTAGACGTGTTTGTTTTCAACAGGTTTTTGTGATGGTAATGATGCATCAGCCACCCCAGAGGAGAGATGTAAATCACCAACTTCAGGTAAAGATGCCCTCATTATATGACAGGATTTACTTGTATATGAAGAGCATGAATTAACGGTAGTTTTATAATGAGTAAATTGACAGACCTTTAAAGGAACAGTTGACTCAAAAAATGAAGCTTTTGTCATGATTTACTCGCCCTTGTGTTGTTCCAAGGACGTGTTTCTTTCTTTTGTGAAAAATAAAAGGAGACCTTAGGCAGAAAGTGTTTGTTTTTGATAAATCACCACCCACTTTAATTTTATACTGCCAAGCTCCAAAAAACATGTTCTTTTTGTCAAAACCCTTTATCCCTGAAGCATGTTTTATTATATACACTGTATATTGTGCTGGTTTAACCCTGTCTGAAAGATTTTTTTTTAACCAAGTTAAACCAAATTGTAGAGTTTTTAGCAAAAACAGATTTTAAAAACCTGATATTAGATCTTCTTTACATTTTTCTCACCAAGAAAATGGCCACAGAAGCTGGCATGACGTACAACAACAAACAAACAAATCAAGCTCCAAAAATGAAAAAATACTAAAATCTGTCTATATTTCAAGTCTTTTGACTCCATACAAAATCTGAGATTAATAGACCAAAATTTTAGACCATATGTCATTCATTTTCCTATTACGTAAGATTTACTTTCACTGAATTTGAAAAGTGCAGCTTGCATCTATAGGATTAGATCAACATGAGGGTGAGTTTATGAAAGACAAAATGTTTGTGTGGACTGTGCCTTTTAAAGTGAAAATGTAATTTCCCAAAAAGTCCCCTGCCAGCATGGCTTGAACCAGCTGGTGGTCCTGCCAAGCTCATGCGTATCCTCTGGAAGTTCCTTTTAGTGAGGCAGAAATTACACACTGCAACTTAAAGACAGACATATTGACAAACACTGCAATGCCAGAGCATTGGATGTTGAAGCTCCATTATAGTTGAAAAGTCTTTAGCACAGCGAAAAATTAAAACAATTCTGCAAGCGTCGTCAGAATTCAAGTCAGGTGTGCTGACTAAGGAAATTTCATTTACAAGGAATTCGACTTTGATATGCAGATAGTTGCCAAAAGTTACATAAGACCCCATTGGCTGTATCACATTATTATGCAGACTGTGTTGTTGCTATAGGCTCCGGTTCACCATGCAATTCTGATGAAGACAGCAAACACAAGTTCATTGACAAGGGTACAGTACAGTTACACACCCATTTTCTTTCTTAGAAAAGCCTTTATTTTCTTTGATTTGGTTCTTTTCAACACATTTTCCAGTGATGTCCAAAAGCAAGCGGATATCCAAGACTGTTGCCAATGACTTTGGTACTGTATAATGTTCATATTATGGCAGTCTGGGTCTCTCAGTTTCCGTGCTAATGGGCTCTTGTGCACTAACCAAATGAACTAACCAAACAAATTAAAATGGGTTTGCTTAAGTGCATAGTAGAGCTGAACTTGAGCTTTGTGTATCTGTTGCTTGGTGGTTAAGGGCGGCAAAAAATGGTGGACCAGTTCGACTTTTTACAATGTCAACATTCTTATTGCACATAATATCCTTATGTTACTCTAAGGAGAAAATATTTGCTTGATTTTTTTTTTTCCCACCTGAAATGGATTGTAAATGCTGCACATGTTGACTTTAAACTGTTTTAGGATTTAAAATGTTTTATTCTCATAATATCAAAATTGAATCTCCTGCAGGAATGCTTTTTTCTAACCTTGTTTAACATTACAGGCTTTTACTCTGCTCTGCTGCGTTTCAAGGGTAAAAGTACATCCGGCAATGGAAATGACGTTAGACTTTTAACAAATCTCTGATTTTTAATCGTATGTTTACTCACAGATTTCTACTGAACATCTGAATCATATATCTACATATGGGCAATTACACACACACACACACACACAATGTCAGAGAGAAATAAGGCTCATGGTGTTCTGACTCTGGATCGGTGCTGGTTTCATTGCCACTAATCTCAATGCAATTTTCTGGGCATGATCAATTTGCTGCGTAACATACTAAATAAACAAATGTCTCTTTTTAAGGCTGCTGATGTGCTCATGGCTGCTCTGTAGCTTTATTCTACACCATGATCCTCCTGCTTATTTCTGTCCTCTTTAACCTGTTGATTCATCTTTATTTAATTTAGTAACAATGATTTCCCAGATATGAACGGCTTTGATTTTATGTTCAGAACAATGTTTTCTTTTTTCCAGCTAAGATATCCCGGAAAATTAACATGATTGCTGATCAGAAAGATGGTAAGCGTTTGTTCTCTCACTTTAGTTTCTAGGAGTAGCTGTACATCTTCTGCAGGTGATCATTGTCTTCCACGCTTATGTAAAGTGGGCGTTATTTTAAGCAGCACTTAGTCATATTTTAAGTCATCAGATTCAAATAAAGTAGCACAGTAAAGATAACATGTATATGAATGCATTAATGAGAGGGTGATTGCGTGTTAAATAAAATCTACCTGGCACCGTCTCTCTTCTAATAGTGAAGCTGTAAGTTTCTAAGAAAGATACTAAGAAATATATACTATAACTTTTCAGTTTCTAAGCTATTTGATTGAGAAATCTCAGAACAGTGTTGACAATACATTTCTGTACTACTGAATGATTCGGTGTGCGTGTGATTTGCGCGTGAGGTGTGAGCTACTGTCTGTCTGTGTGTGCGTTACAATGCAGCAGCACAGTTAGAACAGCGATTAACTTACATGTACAATAAGCTGTTTAAAACATGCGTTCACCCGTTCAATTTTGAGCATCCAGATGGTATAATCAAACCATATCTTGTGGCACGCTCTCAGAGTATACATTTATTTGTCATTTTTAACTGTTGGAAACGGAGCGTAAAAGTGGACTTCAAAGATTTCTTCTCCTGTTGCGCCGTCTATAGGCCATGATCAGCGACTAGTCGAGGTCAAGCTTAAAGCATCATCGCAGAGCATTAAAGTCAACTAGTCGACTAGTCTGTGCAACCCCTAGTGTCTTCCTATATTATCTAAATTATTACAATCAGTAGTCTACAAAGACTATCTGGTCTGGTTTATAGCTTATTCTGGCCTAGAACTGCCTACTTAGACAGTAAAGGTCTGAAAATGAACCAGTTGCAGTTTTGTTTTTAAGGTTGAGTTTGAATAAATCTATAATAGCTGTCAATACTATAATAAATGCAGTCATTTTTGCAGGCAATAAACAATTTTTAAATCGTACGTGATTTCTGAGGTACTCCATGTATTGTAGACCTATAATATAGGTCTATATAGATTGTAGACTTGCATGCATGAATGTTGGTACAAATGTGTTTAGGTGCAATTTATACATGAGCTAGCTAGTTAAACTTTACGCTTACTGTTCTGCGTGTAGAAAGAAGGGTACGCCGTCACTGCTCTCTCCCTGTTAAAAAGAGTTGTGTGAAGAAAATTTCAACTTGAGTGAAAATTCTTTCATCATCCCGAAACAAAACAGATTATGGGTTTTGACCTCATAATACTGTTCACATTTGCTGTGTAATCCTTCAATTCCTAATGATGTGATCGTAGCACATTTTATATTTTTCAGCTGGTAGTCTACAATCATCAGACCAGCAATAATCCGTGTCGTATTAACTTCTCTGTCTTTGTTTAGCTAGTGACTTTTATGAGCTGTTATTGTGTGATTTACTAACCAATTACAGACATTTTACAGGTGAATCTTACAGACCAATAAGCTTCATCAAGAGTCATGTTTCACTGCAAATTCAAAAGAAGAAAATATTATGAATTCATGACTAAATATTCATATGACTTCATATTCTAAAGTTAGAATATATTCATTACAACAAACTCTGCTGTTATGTATAATTATTTGTATTAATACTTATTATATTCGTAATTTCGAAATCAAAAATTCTTTCCATTTTGGGATGAAACATGAGCCAGTCCTGTTCTTGTCAGTTTTGGTGAGATTCATTGCTCTTGGAATTTGCATTTATACTAAAAAATACTGTTATAGGTTTGCCAGAAATATATCTGAATGCATCTGATTGTCTGAGAGTCAAATTAAACCACAAAACAATGCTCTGTAGTTGGTGACTGCTTGTTTTGTGGAAATGTGTGATTTCATTGCAGTGGTTTGTGTCCAGTACCTGTATGTTTTACTCATTCCTCACTACATATAACTGAAATGTAAAGTTTATATTAATGCTGCACATAAAACACATATTATAAGAATATCATCAATATACTGAATGAACTGCTTTTGGTTTCAGGTGTCCTGAGGTGGTTCAGACTTGATTTTACTTGTTAGCGTCATGTTAATTGTCCACTTCTGTTGTCTTTTTGTCCCTGATGGTTCTCAGATGCCAGGGACAACTCTTTCAGCCGCTCGCGCAGCTCCAGTGTGACCAGCATTGACAGAGAGTCACGTGAGGTCGTTTCCTCCTTATACTTTTGTGACTCCCTTTCCAAGAAGAGTGAGACGTTGGCAGTGCCCAGCCTGTGGGTGGGCACCTCATTGGGCGGCATGATGGCCATCACCCTCACTGTACCCTCCACGCCAGAGCAGAGGATGCAACAGCCTGTGGGCGTCTCTTTCTATGGTAAGACTTGCTTTACATCTGTATGTAAAAAATCTTTTTTCTTCAATTTTCTGTCTTCTATTAAAAAAGGATGTCTAATTAATTTACTTTATACACATTTTAACAATTTCATGTTTATTAAACTTTTAATAATAGGGCCCTATGAATTTTTTCCCCCCTGAAAATCTGTGTTTGTTTTTAGGTTATTTTAATTCTGTATTTTTGATTTAATAAAAAAAAGTTTTAATTTTTTTTTATCAAAAGCAGTGGTAACTCAAATTAATTCATAAAACTTACATAAAATGTAAACAAATACATTTTCTGCAAAACAAATTGCTGCACAACAGAGGTTTATCGTTTAAACTAAAACATGGAATGAAAAATGTAGATATTCCTTAAAAAAAACAATGTTTTAATAAACTGTATTATTATTATTGTTGTTAGTATTGGTTAAACCAAGTTTATATTTTAGCAGTTTGTAGAGAAGACCTTCGAGTTTATGTGTGTATCTTGCGATAGTTTTATCAAATGAAATGGTGAAAACGTGTAGTAGACAAAACTGCACTAATTCACACAGAGAGACAGAGAAACATACAGACTTACCGGTAATATTTAAATAGCAGTCATTTTGCACTTTAATATTCACAGACACTAGTCCATTCTGTGATTTGATTAAGTTTACAGTCTTACTTCTGATTTATTCATCCAAATTTACCAAATTCCGTGACATTCCACGTTATACTGTAAATTCCATTTTTATGACTATTCTGAAATTCCATCAGCTTTTTTCGCATAGTGAAAATCACTATTGATGGAAAAAGACACTTTTTGGTTCGCTGCTTTCTGCCATCACAGGTTCAGTAGTGCGCTTGAAAGGAGGCATTATGTGCATGGCCCAGCTGGATAGCAGCGGGACCCTTCTGCCTCATGTTTATGAGCCCTGGTATGAGCCTAACGCCCCTGAGGAAGAGAGAGAACCGCCACGGAGACGACGGCCCACCTCTCCTCCTTCATCTCAGGAGAACCAGGACTGTCAGTACGTTGTGGTTTGCTCAGAGAAACAGGCTAAAGTGGTGGCGCTGCCCTCCCAAAACTGCATCTACGAGCACAACATCACTGAGGCCTCCTTCGTGCTTAGAGCTGATGTGGTGACGATGACCTCCGGGGTCGGCTTGGCCTGTTTCTGTGCCAATGGCCACATCATGACCCTCAGGTAATGTAAAAGACCTTACATTCAATGCCACTGAATATTCTTTTCATCTTTGTTTTTTCTTCCTAAACCTGTAAACAATCTGTTTTCAGTTTGCCCAGCCTGCGGCCACTGCTGGATGTGAACTACCTTCCTCTGACGGACATGAGGATAGCCAGAACCTTCTGTTTCTCAAACCAAGGCCAGGCCCTGTACCTCACATCGCCCACGGAGATCCAAAGAATCACCTATAGCCAGGAAACCTGTGATAACCTGCAGGTCAGAATGTGCCCATTATTGTTTTATGTGTGCAGGATGTTGTATGCCCTATTAAAATCCCTTGCATTGTATACATGGAAAGTGATTTTTAGCGACAACATTAACCTTTTAATTCAGACTATGGCTTAGGGCTGCACAATTAATCGAATTTCTAATCGCGATTACGATTACGGATGCCACGATTACGTAATCGTTCAAAGCCGCGATTACAAAAGAAAATCCACTCTGCGTGTGTGTGTTTAGAGCATAATTATGTTATGAGAGGTGAATCACGACTACTTCAGAAAACCCAGCACAATATGACATACCAGGCAGTGACGTAAGTGTACGCTGAAATAAAAAGTCTTTCACCTCAGAAAAACGGACTTTACTGTCCTGTCAGCCGTTATACTGTGCTCGAAGCGCGCACTCTTCAATTGCCCGCGCAAATTCGGCGGCGCGCGCTGTGGATCGCTTCACTGTATAAAGTGCAAAAGAAACTATGTGCATGCAACGTCGTTACAATGTCAATTATTAAGTCACGAAATAAAAGTACAATACCAATAAATCACGTGTTAGCTGAGAAGGATTTGCATGCAGGTATGATTTTCGTTCTATTCACCAGGAGCTGTTTCATTAACAGTTCTTGTTAGTGTTGTGTAGCCTATTTACCATGGTAACTGTCGTTTCCATAACCCAAAAATGCAACTTTATTTTCAGTTTGTGTTATTTTTTATATTATTAAATGACTGTGTTGGCTCATATCAACATTGTATTAACAAAAACTAGTTTGGGACTGCTATTTAATTGCTTTAGTATAGTCCTAATGTTTTTCTAGTCTTTACTATGAGTCATTCTTACAATTTATGTGTATGTTAAGTAAAGGGCAAGTTATGTGTACTACATGCATAAAATAACCAAACTGAAAGGCAAGTATGGAGCTAATAATATGACAAAATGATTTGAATTTGAATTGTGTAAATTTGAATTATTTGCAAGTGTAATCTAACAAAATTGAATTTTAGGTGGTAGTTTAAATAGTTCTGAATTTGATTTTTTTAAACGAATTTTGAAGATTTGAAATTTAACAAATTTAAACGTTTTTATGGCTGAATTTTATAGACATGTATTTTCAAACAGCTAGTTTTTTTGTTCTGAATTCTTATACTGCAAATATTCAGTTTAAAAAAATTCAGATTCAAGTTTTCAAGATGAAGAAATTCGGAACTTCAAATTCAGTTTTCTAAAATTCAATCTCAAAAATTCAAACTCAAAAATTCAGATCTTACAGAAAGTAGGTCACAGGTCATCCACAGGGAAGAGTAGATGATCTCAGAAAAATCGAACAGAGCATTTTGGCCAATATATTCGCCTGCCTCTCGTCCTTACACAAGGTGTTTTTGAACAAAATCGTATCCCCAGTCAGTGGAAGCCAGAACGCAACGCCCAATATGTCAATATTCACCATTTAATGAACGCGTTTCAACTGGCTTACAGCTACTAGATACTCCGACTGATGCATGATCAAATAGACATGCATTCCGCGTCATCTTGTCTTATTTGCTCTTTTTGCCCGTGATGGAGCGCGTCTCGTGGCTCTTACTAAGCGTCACCAGCCACAAGATCTCTCACTGTTTTCATCTACCAGACACTCGGATTGATACATGAGAGCACACAAACAGTGCAATCCTGCTCTTATTTACCTTTATGTCATCTTATCTTATATTTTATTCGCTCTTTTTGCCCGTGATGGAGCGCGTCTCGTGACTCTTACTAAGCGTCACACCAGCCACAATCTCTCACTGTTTTCATCTACCAGACACTCGGATTGATACACAAAAACACACAAACAGTGCAATCCTGCTCTTTTACCCTTTTGTCATCGTATCTTATTATTTTATTCGCTCTTTTTGCCCTTGATAGAGCGCGTCTCGTGACTCTTACTAAGCGTCACACCAGCCACAATCTCTCACTGTTTGCATCTACCAGACACTCGGATTCATACATGAGACCACACAAACAGTGCAATCCTGCTCTTATTTACCTATTTGACATCTTATCTTATTTTTTATTAGCTCCTTTGTCCCGTCATATGGAGCGCGTCTCGTGGCGCTCCCAGAGTCACCCCCCTCCGTCCCCCACTCAACTCAGCCCAGCTTACTGACCTCTACTTCCCTCTTGCTGCTGAGACCTAACCACAATCTCACAATCTCTCCGCAACCCAACCATACGCGCCAACCCGTTTGACTAAGGCTGTCGAGCCCCACTGGTGCGTTAATATGCAGTTTCAGTGGCAACGGTTCCGTATGGCATACCACCTACCGCAAATCACAATATCTGCCCAGCCACCCGTCATTCACGCAATATACAGAGGAACGTAATGACTGTAAATACTATACAACCTCTACAAATAAACCAACAGTGCTGCTGAGACCTACCCACAATATCACAATCTCTCCGCAACCCAACCATACGCGCCAACCCGTTTGACTAAGGCTGTCGAGCCCCACTGGTGCGTTAATATGCAGTTTCAGTGGCAACGGTTCCGTATGGCATACCACCTACCGCAAAACACAATATCTGCCCAACATCCTGTCATTCACGCAACATACACAGGAACGTAATGACTGTAAATACTATACAACCTATACAAATAAACCAACACCCTTCAAGTTTTCAAGAATTCTACGAAACCGTAGCATGGCGGCCTGTACTGAGCCAGCTAGAATCTTTCCGTCTCAACCACAGCCAGTTGCTGCTCCTTTCTGCTGCTTCAGATAAGTTCTTTAGTGTGCGACGCAACTCTTGACCACTGAATCCGATGTCTCTGAGGAACCGGGTTGTAGAGTGTGCCACAAAACCTCGACAACCCACTTCCACTGGATAAACCTGGACTCTCCATCCTCGCTGTTCTGCTTCAGTGGCCAGATGAGCATACCGCAATTTCTTCCTCTCATATGCCTCATCTACCGCATCCTCCCATGGCACTGTTAACTCTATCAGTTGAACAATGCGTGCTGATCCAGACCACAAAACAATATCTGGTCGTAGGTTAGTGGTGGCAATCTCAGGTGGAAAGCCGTTGATCAAGATCAGCCAGCATCTTCCAGTCCCTAGCAGCTTCCAGTTGTCCTGGGCGAGAATTGGTGTTTGCACCTTTTCTTGGTGGTTGCTCGCCTGGGCGGAGGAATATTGTCTTCTGCGTGTAATGTTTTGCTAGAACAGGCGGCAACTTATTGGTCATACTACGCTTGCCTTCCAATGCTAAAGCCAAACATCGCAATACTTGGTCATGGCGCCAAGTAAACCGACCTTGGCTAAGAGCCACCTTACATCCTGTCAAAATGTGCCTTAATGTGGCAGGTGATGAACACAAAGGACAAGAGGGATCCTCTCCTACCCAGAGGTTTAGGTTCTGCGGTGATGGGAGAACATCATATGTTGACCTAATAAGGAAACTGATCCTACTCTCTTCCATTGACCAAAGGTCTTGCCAGCCCATTTTTCGTTGTTCCACACTCTCCCATCTCATCCACTCTCCCTGCTTGGACTGGGAAATGGCCTTTATACATCTCATCCTCTCCTCCTGCTTTCACACCTCGTTGACTACCAGCTTCCTCCTTTGAGCTGGGCCTGCCTTGTGCCATTTAGGAGGAGCTAAACTGAGCCCAAAACCCCCTCTTCCATGCTGTACCTGTCCCACGATATCCCCAATTTGAAGGTCAGCCTTTGCCTCTACTACAGATTTCTTTGCTGACCACTTTCTACCAGTTTTTACCACAGGGGCTGGCTCCCTTACACATTTGTCGCGTGACTCTGCTAAAGTAATTTCCAGTCTGACCTTGGCACACTTAAACTCCTCGGTTAAAGCAGAGACTGGCAGCTGCAGTACTCCTTTACTATAAAGTCCCACTCTGCTGAGGCAGCGTGGAACTCCCAACCATTTCCTGATGTATGAACTTATTAACGCTTCCAGCTTATCCACCGTTGACAAAGAAACCTCGTACACAGTCAGTGGCCACAGCAACCTTGGCAGTAGACCAAACTGAAAGCACCAGAGTTTTAGTTTGCCTGGTAGAGCACAGCTGTTTATGCTCTTCAACCGTTCCACTGCTTGTCGTCTAACTTCTCCCACTCGAACTGTGTCCTTTAGATCCCCATCGTACCATCTCCCTAGACTCTTCACTGGCTTCTGAGAAACTGTTGGTATTGCCTCACCATTAATGAAGAATATTTTATCTACTACCTTGCCTTTAACTATTGAGATGCTCCTTGATTTAGAGGGCTTAAATTGCATTCGTGCCCATTCAATCTGTTAACTTCCCCAATAACCGATTAGTGCAGGCTACCGTTGTAGTCATGGTTGTCATGTCATCCATGTATGCTCTGATTGGTGGTAGTCGCATCCCAGAAGCCAAGCGCTCTCCTCCTACTACCCATTTTGATGCCCTAATGATTACTTCCATTGCCATGGTAAAAGCCAGTGGAGAAATGGTGCATCCTGCCATTATTCCAACCTCTAAGCATTGCCATGTAGTGCTGAATTCTGGAGTTGATAAACTAAATTCCAAATCTCCAAAATAGGCTTTCACTAAATTTGCTATCGACATCGGTACCCTGAAAAAATCAAATGATGCCCAAAGAAGCTCATGTGGCACTGAACCATATGCATTAGCCAAATCCAGGAATGTCACGTGGAGCTCCTTCCTCTCCTTTCTAGCTGATTGTATTCGTTGCCAGATAACACTGATATGTTCTAAGCATCCTGAGAATCCTGGAATGCCCGCTTTTTGAACTGAAGTGTCAATGAAGCCATTCTTTAATAGGTAGGTTGACAATCTCTGAGCAATAATGCTGAAGAAAATTTTGCCTTCGACATGTAATAGTGAAATAGGGCGAAACTGACTGATGCTTGTAGCATCTTTTTCTTTGGGTATAAAGACTCCCCCTGCTCGGCGCCATGATCTAGGTACAACCTGCTTTTCCCAAGCCACTTTTATCAATTTCCACAGAATCCTTAGAACTCCTGAAGCACTCTTGTACACTCTGTACGGAACTCCATTAGGCCCTGGAGATGATGAAGCCCTGGCCTTTCTCACAACCTGCTCTATCTCTTTCCACTTAGGTGCACAGACCTCCATTTGGTATTCTGGTGGATTGACAGGTGGGATGTCTGACGGAATTGACATAGGCTCATGCCTTTTTGCATCTGTATGCGTTTCCTCCAAATATCTCTCTAGCTCAACCCTAGATGCTTTTAAAGTGCCATTCTTCTCACTGGTGAATAACTTCTTTATGAATTTGAATGGATCTTTATAGAAATTAGCCCTCGCACGTTCCTTCTTTTTGTAGCGTTTCCGTAGGCGCTCAGCTCTGCGTAATGTTGCAAGCTTATCTTTTATGGCCCTTTGTAAGAGATTGAGTCCCTCCTTCTGACTTTGTTCCGCTCTTTTCCATTGCTTCCTCAGCTGTCTCCTTTCTCTAACTAACCCTTCAATTTTCTGCTGCCGTCTAGACAATCCAGGAGTAGTTTGTACTTTTTCCTTCCTTTTTTCCACACCAAACCTCTCACTTCCATATGCGTAAATGATGTCCCCAAATTTATCCAGCTTCTTTTCAACTGTACCAGTTAATCTTTCCAATGCAAAGCATAGATCTGTGTTTACCGTGTCCCATGCAGTTTTCTCACTAGCTCTTGGCCATCTAACTCCAGGCCTATGCCCGTTGAGGTTCTTTTCTCTCTTATGCTGGTTAGTCTGACCGGGTTCACAAGAATCAATGTGTTCATCACTAACTGTGCAAACCCTCATCTCCTCTATGACAGGGGTGCTGATATCCTGCGAACTGTGGTTTGCTTCCTGTCGCTGGATTTCATTCGACTGACTTGACTGACTCCGTAAGAAGTACTGATCAATGCGAGGCCCTTGTCCCTTCTCCCTCAAGCATTTCATTTTCCCTTGATGAATCTTCAAACCCCTGACCGTTGTCGCCTTGCTCCAGCCACAGACACAAGCTTGGAGTTCAATGGCTTTGCTAACTGCTGAACCTGAACTAGTCTTTTGTGAAGTACTCTCCATACTCATATCCGTTTCCATTCCAAAGTCGTTAACCATGTTGTCCACCATTGAGTCATCTTCCGCCCCTGCTCTCGCAGACTCTAGGGGTATTTTCCTCTTTAATTTTTCAGAAGCCTTGGGCGGGTGTCTCCAGCATCCTGTAAACACAGAGCTGGATACTGCCGACAAGGGTAGCTAACCCTTACCAGCCCCATTGGGGTCTCTTTCCTCCTGTCAGCTGTCTCTCCAGGCTGTCACAAGGTCTTTCCCTTGTTGCCAGCAGCACTATTCACCGCAGTCACTGGACGTATCCAGATCTTCATGATTTCCTTTACACGAGAGTAGATGTTAAAAACTTCATGCTGATTTGTACTCGGCTTTCGCCAAGATAAGCACCAACTAAGACGTAGCTTTACAGTAACCTATGCTTCTCCATCCATTTACGCTTCTTTCCATCTGGTGACGTGAATCTCCTTCTGTCTGGTGTTAATAGTGTATTTGCGCGTCAGCACACACATGGCTGCAACCACAGTGCGGTCCCCCCATAACAACCCTCTGGATTCAGCGGAGTAGGGAACATCTCTAGGGTCTTCAAGTGGGCACCTTCCGTCCTCAGTGTTTCGTCGACTAGCCCACGACACCTCAAGAGGGCTCGACAGTGACAGTGACAGTGACTACAGCGCCTGATGCTCCGATTGACATATTCTGAAGGAGAATGTTTTTGACCACTCCATTAAGTTTTGTTTTGTATAAAGCATTTCCTTGAAGTGAATTTCGTTTTGTATAAATTGTATCTTAATTTTAATCAATGTTTGATCAACCAATTTCCTGGATTTAATAAATATAGCAGACATAGGCCTATAACAATAAAATCATGACATTTTTGCATTGCACGTTCCTCACATGCATGATAAATATATCTAGAAAGGTAGAAATGTCTAGCCTAGTTTTAAACAAAACAATTCAAAACGAAAATAAATAGGTTACTCTCAGATTATGTAATCCGTATGAAATGAGCATTTCTAATCTCGGCGCGTTCACTACTGCGAAGATGGGGAGTCCAACTTCATCTTTGTAGCCAACACTGCCACAGAAAACACTTTATGGATGGGTGGAGGTGGTGGTTGTGTCACCCCGTGCCAGCCACACGCTCCCTAAAGAACCTATCTTCTTATTAATTACTCGATAGCTGAAGCTAAGAAAATGTTGAGTTGCATCAGGTAGCCTAAATTGGTTGCAGAAAATTTTCATTATTTGAAATCAGCTACCCCCACTCGAGAGTGAATACATGTAGCCTAACTACTTAAAAGGGTACTTAAACAATATTTCATAAACCACAATGTGATTTTTAAATATTCAGTTTACTCACTTGACTTTGGCATGTTCTGTGACAGACAGTTTGTTCTCCTGCACCATTCCTGGATGACAGGCTGTAAAACAGTGAGAGATCTTGTGGCAGACGCTAGTGGCTAACGCGACGAGCCACGAGACGCGCTCCATCACGGGCAAAAAGAGCATATAAAATATTAGATATGATGACAAAAGGGTAAATAAGAGCAGGATTGCACTGTCTGTGTGTTTTCATGTATCAATCGGAGTGTCTGGTAGATGAAAACAGTGACAGATTGTGGTTGGTGTGACGCTTAGTAAGAGTCACGAGACGCGCTCTATCAAGGGCAAAAAGAGTGAATAAAATATAAGATAAGATGACATAAAGGTAAATAAGAGCAGGATTGCACTGTTTGTGTGTTTTCGTGTATCAATCCGAGTGTCTGGTAAATGAAAACAGTGAGAGATCTTGTGGCAGGTGCGACGCTAGTGGCTAACGCGACGAGCCATGAGACGCGTTCCGTCACGGGCAAAAAGAGCGAATAAAATAATAAGATACGATGACAAAAGGGTAAATAAGAGCAGGATTGCACTGTCTGTGTGTTTTCATGTATCAATCGGAGTGTCTGGTAGATGAAAACAGTGAGAGATTGTGGTTAGTGTGACGCTTAGTAAGAGTCACGAGACGCGCTCTATCAAGGGCAAAAAGAGTGAATAAAATATAAGATAAGATGACATAAAGGTAAATAAGAGCAGGATTGCACTGTTTGTGTGTTTTCGTGTATCAATCCGAGTGTCTGGTAAATGAAAACAGTGAGAGATCTTGTGGCAGGTGCGACGCTAGTGGCTAACGCGACGAGCCATGAGACGCGTTCCGTCACGGGCAAAAAGAGCGAATAAAATAATAAGAGACGATGACAAAAGGGTAAATAAGAGCAGGATTGCACTGTCTGTGTGTTTTCATGTATCAATCGGAGTGTCTGGTAGATGAAAACAGTGAGAGATTGTGGCTGGTGTGACGCTTAGTAAGAGTCACGAGACGCGCTCCATCACGGGCAAAAAGAGCGAATAAAATATAAGATAAGATGACATAAAGGTAAATAAGAGCAGGATTGCACTGTTTGTGTGTTTTCGTGTATCAATCCGAGTGTCTGGTAAATGAAAACAGTGAGAGATCTTGTGGCAGGTGCGACGCTAGTGGCTGACGCGACGAGCCATGAGACGCGTTCCGTCACGGGCAAAAAGAGCAAATAAAATATTAGATAAGATGTGTTCTCGTGTATCAATCCGAGTGTCTGGTAGATGAAAACAGTGAGAGATCTTGTGGCTGGTGACGCTTAGTAAGAGCCACGAGACGCGCTCCATCACGGGCAAAAAGAGCGAATAAGACAAGATGACGCGGAATGCATGTCTATTTGATCATGCATCAGTCGGAGTATCTAGTAGCTGTAAGCCAGTTGAAACGCGTTCATTAAATGGTGAATATTGACATATTGGGCGTTGCGTTCTGGCTTCCACTGACTGGGGATACGATTTTGTTCAAAAACACCTTGTGTAAGGACGAGAGGCAGGCGAATATATTGGCCAAAATGCTCTGTTCGATTTTTCTGAGATCATCTACTCTTCCCTGTGGATGACCTGTGACCTACTTTCTGTAAGATCTGAATTTTTGAGTTTGAATTTTTGAGATTGAATTTTAGAAAACTGAATTTGAAGTTCCGAATTTCTTCATCTTGAAAACTTGAATCTGAATTTTTTTTAAACTGAATATTTGCAGTATAAGAATTCAGAACAAAAAAACTAGCTGTTTGAAAATACATGTCTATAAAATTCAGCCATAAAAACATTTAAATTTGTTAAATTTCAAATCTTCAATATTCGTTTAAAAAAAATTAAATTCAGAACCATTTAAACTACCACCTAAAATTCAATTTTGTTAGATTACACTTGCAAATAATTCAAATTTACACAATTCAAATTCAAATCATTTTGTCATATTATTAGCTCCATAGGCAAGAATATTTTGAACTACTAGCTGGGCCACATTAAAAGGCAACACTGATAATTCTCACATTGATGTGATTACAATTTTTGTGTAAACATGTATTATAATATGCCTATATATATTCAATGTAAATTGTGATAAACGTAATTAATAATCGCAATTACAATTTCAAGGGAATAATCTGCAATTATGATTTTTTTCATAATCGTGCAGCTCTACTATGGCTGCATGATAATGATTAAATTGATCACAATTATTTTGCTCGAAAAATTATAATCTTCACACAGATTACCAAATACTTTGATGTTACCATGAAGCATTGTGAATGAAATAGGTTGTTCTGTGTTTTTTTTTTTGTAATGACATAATAATATTATTTATAATGTATATAAATAATATTAGGACTATAGGTCAATAGTTTTACCATTGACATACCATTAATGATTTATTTATTGAATTTTCATAACAATCAATCAAATAAACAAACCCCACAACAATACAATAATAATACAATAATAAGACAGGAATAATAGTGCAGTGTAGACATGCAATCAGTTAATCGAGACTTACAACTGCAAAGATTTGATTTGCTCTAAAAAGGATAGCCAAATTCCTTCATAAAGACTGTATACACACAGTCTTATCTGTCTTGTTTCTGATTTTTCATAAGCTTTTTTTGCTTGTAATCAAAGTTTGAAATGTGATTAATCTTGGAGCGGTTCATGGCTTGTCTCTATTGAAGAATGTAGAAAATGAATGGGAAAAATACTTCCAGGAACCAAAGCACCTTAAAAGTGGTTTTATTTGCAGTGCCTTTAAAGACTCAGACATAGGTTGTATTACATCAGTCTTCATATCCATTTATTTTGAGATGCTCATTTTTGCAGGAGATGCTTGGAGAGCTGTTTACCCCAGTGGAGACACCAGAGGCTCCGAACAGAGGGTTCTTCAAGGGCTTATTTGGAGGTGGCGCTCAATCCTTGGACAGGGAGGACCTGTGTAAGTATTAATCTGTCATTTACACGTACAATATGCTATCAATGTTTCTTAAGGCGAGACACGACAGGCAATAACATCTTTTTTTTTTTTCACTGCTCAATTTGGAGATTTTGGGCTATTTGTCTTCAATAACGTCTTCTTTCAGACTTGTGCTGAAAAAAAGTCCAAAATACACATTTAGGTCTTTATTTTACTACTGTTTGCGTGTGTAGATTTCGCCTAAATTCATCAAAAGTTGGCGTTCTAAATCATCCTGCGGCTCCGCAATCGCTGTCTGCACCCTGTCATCACATATACCGTTAGAAAGCTCTCTCTTTCCTTCACAATGCTGTCGGATCCAAATATGCTCATTTCCTGTTTATCAGCAACCAATCATGAAAGTAAAATGGGCGATTTAACTCAAAATGTGCAATCTCATTGGCTGATGCCAATTTCTGACAACGTGATTCGTTCAGAATCGTCACGTGACACGCTCTGACATTATATACATACATCACATATATACTATACTTTACACACTATATATACAAAACAATATAATTACTATATAATACTAAACAAATCTGTAATTGTGGGATCCTAAAGTGATTGTGAGTTCCTCAGGCAGATACAAATTGACCTGTGTGATGGACTGTTGTTTTGATGTTTTGATGTGTTGTTTTGGATGTTATGATCAGTGATGGATGAAGCAATAATGAGTTTTGGATGTTAAACAGTATGATACATGGATTTTACTTGGACCTAAAACATATTTTGTCTGTAATTCATGGCTTTCAAAAGAAATTAGTGGAATTTTGCCATAAAAATCTTTAAAGGCCGTTTTCTCAAAACGAATTTTTTCTCACACTCCGAGTGACAATTTTCCACTTCTATAGCACCTACATACGCCAAACTTTACAGTCCTAACTATATTGTGAAGGTTTGTCCAGAGGGATTTGTTGACACTGTACATCATTCTTGGCCTGATTTATATGACATTATATGCCTGAAAATAGGGTGGAAATAAATTTTTTAAGGCTATTGGCAGTATTTTCTGATTTACAGGGTAACAAAAGGAGATATTCATAATCCGTCACTTCAAAATATATGCAAATTAGTGCATATTTAATTAGATTTAGCCTGATTAGCATATTTAAACAAACAATTACAGAAAACTTGCCATACATTTTTTTTCTCCTATTCATGTAAGTAATCAACTGGTAAAGTTTCATGGTGATATCTGTAAGTTAAAATTTTTACCCTATTCACATGTAGTGTCTCACCTTAAATCACTAAATAGAAGAAGCGCTCTAATGTAAAAATTCTGATTGTTGATAATTATTTTGGCATATCCATGTCCATCTTCAATCAAACTTTTAAAAAATGTAATCAAAAAAAATTTCAATGTACAGCACACTTAAACACATTTTAGAGATCTCACTAATTAAAACACCTAATTAAGCTAATCAGCTTCTTATTGAACAGACATCTAAAACAGTGGTTCTCAACCGGGGGGCCGTGAGATAACTTAAAATTAATTTAAATATATGAATAGAATTCATTATTTTTATTATTAATACATTTAATTAAAAAAATTAACAACATAAAAATAATGTCACAATGAAAAAAACATCTCTCAGTTGGATAATGAAAACCAGTGTCGTTAATAAAGTGTTGATGGATGATGATTGTAATGAAGGTAAAGAGTCTGTTATTATTGATGCGCAAACAAACCGTGTATGCGTGCTCTCGGCTCACTGATCGCTATAACATCGTATTTCTGCATGAACAGTTCAATATATTTGCATTGTTGTCAAAATTTATCGAATGAATCCATTTCATAACGGATGTTCGCCGAAGAAGCTTACTTGTAGAAGTTTGTGAGGATCAATGGTGTTTATGGACACGTGCATAAGTCGCTCCAAACATAAACAAAACAAAATCATTTTCTGTACGATCAGCCCCTTCCGCCTGTCATTTAAGTAAAACAAATGTCAGATTGGACTGTGAATCTAAAGCGCTTCTCATTTTGCGGATGAAGCAAACTGTGCAGAGTTTAAAGGTAATTTCTATTGATTGACATTAAACCGTTTACCAGAATTTTTGTATCTTAATGGTGAAAAGACAGAACACTTTTGCTTGTGTGAGCAGCTCAATTGTGTATTTACCTGAAAAGTCAATCTGGTAATATTATGATAATTTACCATATTTATTGTGTGAAAGGTTCTGTATTGATGGCAAAAAAATGACCTTTTTTTAAAGGTGCAGAGAAGAACAATATAATGAAAGATGACATATTTCATCCCAAAATCAAATGAAACCTATTTTAGGAATGCATTTTTAGACACAATCAGATTTTTTTCATTGTGACATTATTTTCGTGGCAATTAAGCAGATTTCACTCCAATTCTCATTAATGTAATGCAGAATTTTTTTTTTTATTATCATTTATTCTTTCCCCTACTATATCCTATATTCATTTTTCTATTTTATTCACGCATTTCTTGATATGTTATTATATTTAATATGTTCTATATTATATTTTTTATTATATGTGTATGTCCATAATTCCTTACTGGTTCTGTTTCTGGGATGAGGAACTAAGTTAACATTTCACTATATTACATTATATGTATGTGACAAATAAAGAACAATTTATAATAACAATTTCAGCATTGTTGTTATAAAAACCCTTCTTTGGCAAATACTAATTTCAGGTGTGTCTTTTCATACTATACGGTCAGAAATGTGCCTAGTTTCAAGATCTCTCGTTTTGTTCTGGTCTACAGTTGGAGAGGTGACTGCTGGGAAGGCTTCACGCAGCCTGGCGCAGCACATCCCAGGTCCAGGTGGCATGGAGGGCATGAAGGGGGCAGCGTCAGGTGTGGTGGGAGAGTTGGCACGGGCAAGGATAGCTCTGGATGAGAGAGGGCAGAAACTAGGCGAGCTGGAGGAGAGGACAGCAGCCATGATGTCCAGCGCAGACTCCTTCTCCAAACACGCACATGATGTGAGATGATCACTTGCAATTCAACATGCAAATTTCATGCAAAATCAACCAAGCTTGCATTTTTTTTTCTTGTTTCCGCAATTGTTCTGCTAAAAAAATGTTAACCTGAAAGTGAAAAAAAAAAAAAAAAAAAAAAACTGGTAATTTAAAGTCCAAAGAGATACACATTCAAGTGTCCTGACACTTTGCATTGGATTCCGTTGTGGTTTGCACCTATGCAAAGCGAGTTTTTTAAAAGAAAAGAACATTTCTGTCACAAGGCTCATTTGAGGGACAGATAGGGTAATAGTTAATATTGAATGATATCTCCCAATCATTCTTCTCCACATACACATGCCTATTGCCATTTAAACCTGTTCACTTCCAAAAGCTGCAAGAGAGACACAGCTGGGTCATTCCTGCAGTTTGGTGGAGTTTATATCCCCGTTAAACAGTACTGCATATTTTACTTCAAATGTTTATCAACTTTCATGCCACATGGTTTATTTATGCATAGATGTATCCCTAGTGACAACAAGTCATAATGACTAGTACCTAAGAATCATTGATTTAAAAATTGTACAAATTCAAAGGCAAATTCCCATGTTCACAGTCATGTTTCTCAACTTCACTCTGAAATCAAAGTTTTGAAAGGTTACATATATATTTATAAATTTGCAATTAGCAATTAAATTTAAGTATTAGTATATACATTTACATTTTAGATAGGCCTACATTTCTAGCCTATTGTTTATTAGTCCTGCCACTAGTCAGGTGGCTGTAATTACATGGAAAATTGAGAGGCCACAGCATTTGACCACTGGATTTACAGAAATCCATTAAATTTTAAGGAGTGTTTTCTCAGCGTTGCAACATTGCATATCGAATCAACTCCTAAAAATACACATTATTTTAATTGTCACTCAGTGGGCCCTATCTTGCACCCGGCGCAAATGACTTTGTACACTGTATCATTGTATCATTCCTATTTTGCACCCGCGCAAAGCGGACTTTTCCCTCCACAGACACACGTCGGTAACTAAAGGCCTCATTATGCTTCTGCGTCAACTCCACGGCGTAACTACGCCGTCACTCCTACGGCGTCGTGGCCGTTTTATGGTTCTGCGTCAGGTTGAGTTGCATCGCGGTGCATCTGACCAATCACTGCCCTTGTGGTCTGCGTCGCCTCGACGCGTAGTTAAAATTTTTTGGAGGTGCATGTCGAGCTACGGCGGAGGGGTTCGCGGCGATGCAGAGGGGTCTGCGGGGGGTACGCCGTCGATTCGACGCAGAATCATAAAACAGGAAATACACTTGCGCTCCCCGGGGCGGTTCAGCGCAAAGAGAAGGCGTGTTCCGGCGCAAACTTTCCCTCATGCTATTTTGCTGTTCTATAAAACAATTGCGCCACTGACCAGAAAAAAACCTAGTCTAAAGTCAGTGGCGCGTTGTACGTACATTCAGATGCTATTTTAAGCGCGCATGCTTGGCCATAATACAGAGTGTGAACAACGCGCATACACTGTAGATGATTCTCTCATCTACACAGATGCATTTAACTTTTTGCAAATGATACATTATTATAAGGAAAAATATTAAAACACGAGGGAAATCATTGTTGTGTCCATGACGATGAGGAAAATAGGCATAAAGCTTACACATTTACCCAAATTATTATATGCTTGTTTAACCGAAGCTAATTTGGGTGGGTTTGTCCCATCCCCAATGTCACTTCTCTTTCTTTTACGGCCCTGACGAGAACATCGATCTCCTCGGCTGAGAACCGATTCTGAAGCGCGCCTGGTAAATGCGCCGTTATAATAGTATTGCGCCATGGAACAAGCGCACCTCGTTCATCATGCTCTTAAAGGGAATGTGATATAAAGCTCTTATTGGTTTGTTTCCAGTTACGCCCAAACCACACGTATAAATAATGAAGCTACTTCAGACCAACCCCTTTTAGATTTGCGCCAGGCGCAAGAGGCATTTATCCCGCCGGGAAAATAGCAACAGCGCCGGGATCCGCCCACGAAGTTACTTGCGCTTTGCCCATTGCCACTTGCGTATCAGATTGTTAAAATAGGGCCCAGTGAGTCATTGAACCATGTATTGCTATGTCTTTGGAAGGCATTTTTCTTTCAAATACATTTTTGTTATCATTTTTGTTATTTTAAAAATATTTAAATTTTAATTTTTAATGTAAGTAATGCATGTGAGACCAGAACCACAATTTGAGTAATTAAGTGTTAACATGTAATTGTACTCTCACTGTCACTGAAACTAAATACATCATGATTATTGGTGGGTTTTCACTGCAAAGCAAGAAACACAAAATGTTGTAGATATCTCCACAATTTTTGAGAAAGCAGCAGCAAATTCAGACATTTTAAGCCACACAAATCTGAAAAGCTGAAATGGACTTATATTTGCTTTCGTTGTGTATTGATATTGAGTAGGTTGGTTGGCACTTGACAGTAGTAGGTAGGCACTAGGTTTTGAGATGCCAAACGATATTTGTGTTGGATAATTTGTTTCATAGAGGGTAAACCATCTGTCTTTCTTCACCAGATAATGCTGAAATACAAGGACAAGAAATGGTACCAGCTCTGAGGTCCCTACAGGGAGTCAGCGGACCTTCCTGTGAAGACAGCAGATCCATCATCTCTCCTCCGTTTCTTCCTTCTCTTCCTCTCTCTCTCTCTCACTCTGTGATGTCCAGAGACTGCCACTCTCGTCACGCGGCATTGCCTCGAAGCGAGGAGCTGCGGAAAGACAAGAGGAGACAGGAGGGGAAGGAATGGGACAGGCGAAACGCATCAGGGCTGGATTTCCTTCCCTTCTCAGTGGCAGTTGAGTTTTCCTCTCCGTGTATCTTATCTTGGAGTTGGGAGAAGGGGGTCCGTTACTGGTGCTGCCCCCTGTCTCATACCTTCATCCGCCACGCTGTCATTTTCACTGCCATTTGATCTGCAAAAAAACTACAAAAAAGGATTGTGGGACATTTTGGGAAAATAAATTATTTAAGGTGAATGAAATGGGTCAGAGGGACATACAGCTGACAGAAGGTGGTCTAATGTCTGCATTGCCAAGCTTAATGCTTCTGATAATCTGTCACTAGAGCAAGAAAAGATTGCATGTCTAGTGATTTAATTTAGGAAATTAGTGCTTTTTCTTGTTTTTACGAATAAAAGTGAATCTCATGAAAACAAATACTTCACCCTATAATATTTCACCCCAAAATCAATATTTTGCATAAAGGAAATGCTATTTTTAGGAGGCAGGTGTGTTCTTTAAGCAAAACATTTCTTGTTTATTTTGATTTTAGGGTGAAAAGTAACCTTAATTTCATGAGATTCACTCAGTAATCATGTTAGCTATGGAAAAGACCGGATTGTCTTACATAAGGTGTGATGAAGTTCCATTTAATTTCACCTCTAAAGGGCTGGAAGTTGCTGTATTTTCCACATATCACGTGATTATTTTGCCATATGAAATTGCAGACAGGCCGGGGCGGTAAAGCTGATCTGATCATTCATTATTTTGTTGGTTCTTTCGTCTAAAGGACGTATTGGTTTACACTGATCAGGTCTCAAAAGAGCTTTTAGGGAAGAGCTCTGACTTTGATGTATACTATACGCTGTGCTGACACTGGAGAACGATGTTCATTTTAAATGTATAAAGATGTAAAGAACGCATAGGTGAATCTCACAGAAACATGTCTGGCTCATATTTCACTCCAGAATTAAAAAGACAAAATATAAAAAAAAAATGTTGTGCATTGTGTTTTAAAAGCAATACATTTAAATTTAAATCATCTAAAATTTAAACAGTACAAATACTACTACCATTATGCATAAATATTTCATTTAAATATTTTTTTTTTTGCTCTACAGAATAAAAATGTGGCTAATTGTCATGAAAATATGCAACAAAAAAAAGGCTTTATTTTCTGTAAACAAAGTCTAATTTCGTATTTTTCAGATTTTTGGTGGTGAAATGTGACCCCGACATGCTCTCAACCGTTTACACCTGTGTGAATAACTGCTGAATGTTTGCTGGTTATATACAAACAGAGATCCGAAGAGCATCAATTATTTTTGTTCTAAAGGAGCGGGTTATTTTTGTCGCGAAGGAACGCGAGCGAGAGTTGGGAAGTGTGAGGCATGATCTTGAATTATGTGCCTTGTGATGATTGACATGTCAGAAACCCTCCTACGGACGAGAGTACTGAATCTTCATATGCAAAACAGGTTCCTCTTCCCCATTTCCCACGATGCAAGGAATCTCACGGCTTATGGGGGACTCAGTACAGTACCGGGTGACCTCCTCATCCGAAGTACACGACGAATGGATTTTCTCTGTGTTTTTTCTAAGAAGCCTTTTGGATGGACTAATGCATGAGTTTGTCATCCTCACAGAGAGGTGAATATATCTATCTCTGTGTTTGTTGCTGCAGTGGAAGTGACCACTAAATGTTCAATGCAACTCCATACTCTCGATCAGCAGCACCCCTCGGATATATGTCGTCGCAAGGGGGTTATCTTCTGCCTTTGCTTTGCGACCCATGAATATATGCTAACCTCGACTCGTGTGCGTATACGTGTGTGTTCGTGAACATACATGTATGCAAGAGTATGTGTATGCTCACGTTTATATATAAACTAAAGATACAATATATTTGAAAGCATATGTTTTCTTTAAGTGTGTTTTCTTATTTATGAGGTGCAAGAAATTGCTGCTATTTGTGTTGAATTCGGGGCGTCTGTCAAACCCTTGTTATTTTCCTTCTGTTTTGTTTTGTTTGTCACATAGCTGCCAAATGTTGTAAATATGAATACTTCTGAAGACAAACTTGAGAGTGCTGACAACGCAGTCAAAGTGATCTGACTAGACCCCAAAGAGTTGCTTTGCTGTGGAAGTTTTTCTCACTGAGAAGAGACGGATGTTACTTATAATTTAAAATCATAAGTGTCATGACACACACACACACAGACACATACACACATACACGGCAAACCACTCCATCTGTTGCCATGGTGTTTGTGTAAATATCTACCAAAATAGCCATTTTCAATGTTGACCAACTGAAAATGTAATCCAGCTTCTCTGCCTCATACATTTTTCTTTGCTATGAGCGGTTGTGTGGTCTTGCACTACATGTTTAATATTATAATGACATCAGAGTCATTTTATTATTTATATTTTTGTAGTTGGTATTGTTCTTTATTTTCTTCAAAAAGGACCAAACTAAGACAGATGCTAAGTGTAAATGAGGTGGTTCACACTCTCAGATTTGTCCTCATTGCCAGTTTAATGATATTCTCATATATATATATATTAGGCCTGGGAAAAGATTAATCGCGATTAATCGCATCCAAAATAAAAGTTTGTGTTTACATAATATATGTGTCTGCACTGTGTATAATTATTTTGTATATATAAATACACACACATGCATGTATACATATAAGAAAAAAATTATATTTATATATAATATAAATTCTAAATAAATATATACAGTATATACATGCAAATATTTCTTAAATATATACATGCATGTGTGTGTATTTATATATATACAAAATAATTATACACAGTGCACACACATATATTATGTAAACACAAACTTTTATTTTGGATGCGATTAATCTTTTCCCAGGCCTAATATATATATATATATATATATATATATATATATATTAGGCCTTGGAAAAGATTAATAAGATTAATATTTCAGATATTTACAAATGATTACTTTTTTTTCTATTATTTGGAATGAAAGGACACATTTTAAGATACTAAATAAACTGGTTATGTATACTCACTGAATCAAACATGAAACCTTTTATGGTGAGCCGACTGCTTAATGAAGGAAAGACGATCTAAAGAATCTGAAATCATTGGCCATCACTGTACTGTCTGTCCTCTGATTTCTCTTGCACAAAAGGCAGCATGATATCGTGTCTACAAACTTGGAACATCCATATACATTATATTTTGGCTTATTTTCTTTAGTCCTGCTATGAGATATATTTACTCTCTTTTATTGGTTATTCTGAAAGTGAGATTTTTCTTCTTTTTTCGATAGTATACTCGCATCATTTGAACATGCCTAGCTGAACTCCTGAAGTACTATCCTTGAAAAGGCTCGGTTAGGAGTTCTTGGGTTTCATTCTCCGTGAGGTTGTAGGTTCTCTCATCATAGCCGACTTGTACACTTTTATTAATCTGACTTTCACATGAATGTTTGTCTTAATCTGCTGCCGCCCAACAATTTAGGAAACATGTTTATAGACACAAATGTGCAATGGAAAATAAATGTAACAGAAAGATTTATTTCCAGCCGTTTTGATTCCACACTTCATTTTGCATACTCTGGCCACTAGATGTCACAGTTTTAAAACTCTAGTTGATTACACATATATTTTACACCTTAAAATAAATATAAGAAATAAATGTATAAACTGAATAGAAACTACAAACTTATACATATATATTACTGCTGTCAAATGTATTTAGCGTTATTATTTGCATCTAACACAAAAGTTTGTATTTATAATATATGTGTGTATATATATATATATATATATATATATATATACTTAAATATATATATATATATGTATGTATATATATATATGTATGTGTATATATATATATATATATATATATATATATATATATATATATTTGATTTAACAAAAAAATCAACAAACTCATTTTGTTTAAACTCAAATTGCTACCATGACTCTATTTTTTACTTATCTGAGTAAAAAAATACTAATAGCCTAGGACCTATTTAAACAATAAAATGTGTATAAAATTGCAGATAAAACGGTCAAAATCTGCATGTGTGTTCCTTAATAGGCTATTAGGTCATTTGGGCGACTGATAATGCTCTGTTCATAAAAACTGGGTTGTTTTGTTTTTTGTCAGCCATTAAACAGCAAGTAGCCTAATTAGAGCACTTTGACCTCCTCCTTTGGACTGATGGTCTAATAGTGCTGCAGTTCCTCACACGGCCTGCAGGGGGGTTCAAAATCAACCAGAGCAACTACGAAAGGCGCATCAAGGGGAGGGAAACTTCAATTTGGCGTCTGGCGCTCCGTTGAATTACTTAAACTCTCTCAGTCTGCCTGGAACGGTGCTCAGCAGCAGCTGTATCTCCTTTGTTTTCCTTTTCTCTATCCGATCAATAGAAAATAAACCGACGCGCGGAAGAAAGCGACTCTCACTGACACTGGATACGAACGGCGTTAGTGATGATCTGATGCTCTGAGGTCCAAGTGAAAGGAAACAAGCGTCCATCACCAACTTAGCTACAAGCTGTGAGACTCCAAGAAGATCGGATATGTTATGAAATATAAACTTTTACGACGTGATTTTCACCATTTTTGTATGCCAAACCTTGTATTCATTTCATGTCCGATATGACAGGGCAAATTATCAAGGTATTGAGGAAAATTTTGTGCGCTTTAAACATAATGCATATGAGATTTAGTATTTCTTAATCTGTTTGTGGGAATGTAATCGTTTTTTCTGCCTTTTGATAGTGAATTCAGCACTGGAAAGTATTGTAATGATGGATTGACATAGCCTACAGCACTGAAGATGTGAAGAATGTATCACATGGACTTTGGGAATGTCCAGTGATTTGGGAATGATGAACAACGGACCCACTATCGTCTATGAGTGGCTGAAAACCCTCCAGCTGTGTCAGTATGTGGAGTCCTTTGTTGATAATGGGTATGATGACCTGGAGGTGTGCAAACAGATAGGAGACCCTGACCTGGATGCCATCGGTGTCATTACACCACACCACCGGGAAAAGGTCCTCCGGGCCGTGGAGAGACTCCGAGATGAGGACAAGAAGGTGGCACCAGGACTGTATTTCACACTGGAACCCCTTCCACATGGCACATACCCGAACACGTCTCAAATTAGTGAGTGCAAACAGAAATGCACCAAGTCATGGGTCAATTCTACCTGGGACAGTCGACCAGATCCTGGGTCCAGGATTGGACTCTCCAATGAATTCAAAGCACTAGAGAACCACAAGGAGCCGGTGGTGTATCCTAAACTCAAGCTGAAGATAATGATAAGGGATAAGCTGGTGAAGGATGGAATAAACCTGAGCAAAATGCCCTACTCATACAAAGTGAGTGCTAACCTTTACGTCATTATTGTTCCTGTCACATCACCTGAAAATGTTTGCACAATCTTTGTTTTGCAGCAGAGATACTGACATTTTATTCCTTCCTTGAAAGGTTACCCATTGGCTTGAAATTTACCCACCTGGTGTGTGTGTGTGTGTGTGTGTGTGTGTAGTTTTTTGGGTAATAAACATCCAAGAGAGGTTGTGTCTGCAAAAGGCCTTGTAAATATCACCTATTATTATATTTATTTGTGCATTAATGGTTGACCGATATGGGGTTTTCTTTCATTGGTTGACATACCAAGCAATTTATTGATAGAAAATAGGATCTACACACAATTTCTGAACTGATATGCTGAATTACCTTATAATATTTACTCCAGATTCACTAAAACATTTGGCTGACTCTAGGCTGAATGCCTGAATGTTCTGTTTTTTGACCCATGCTTAAAATATTGTTGCTTGGAGTGGCAGCACAGTGAACTATGGGAGTTACTAGTTATCATCACATTGTCTTGGGTGGATAAATTGCTTGTATAGGTTGATCTCAATAAAAAAAAAAAAAAAAAAAAAAGCAGTAGGCTTATGTAATATGATAAAGAAGTGTGCGTAATATGATAAAGAAGTGTGCGTCATGTACAATTGACATGTAGAGATGATTGGGAAATTTTGTTAATCAAACTGCTGAGTAATTATTTCTAATGTCTTGTTGGTCTAGTGTTGTATTGTAGTTCCATGTTGTGGCATGTTTGATGCTTCCCAAGACGGATGATTTTTATCCAGCCGGAGACGTTGGATTATTAGACAACCTTAATTGAAGTCGTTATTCATTAGTGCACTCAAGGGCTTTGAGAGCAGGCGAGTCTCGGCTCTAATCAATAACCCAGAGAACAACGACTGTAATCCATTATCTACACCGAATGCTATTAAAAGAGTTATTTACTGTACAGTTAACATCATCTGATGGTTAAGAGCTTTTAAATAATAGGCATGCTAATGCAATGCATGTTTAAGGTTTTAGAAACATTTCACTTGTAATTGCACTTGGCTTTTTTACATGATCAGATTCAGATTGGGATTTATAGAAGTGATGTTTCATTCAAATTATTTTATTGTGCATGATCAAACCGTATAAAGCACAATTAAATGCTTATAATGTTTGATAATTTCAAATATTCACAGTTTATTTAGCTTTTTTTCCAAAAAACTAAAAAAATAAACATCCTTAACTAGATGTATACTAAACATATTAACATTTGTTTTCATAAAATCTATTCCTTTTTAACCTTTTAGGAAGTAGTTTTTTCTTGTTTTAACATAATTCTAACAATTTAGTGATATCCATGCTTAAAACAATAAAAATGAAACTTAATTCAAGGTATGTTCTTTGCTGGCTAGACTTTCAACATACAATTTAGATGTTTTTACTGGAAAACAAGACAAAATACTGATTGAGAAAATGTGTCTCATTCACTAAACATTGTGTGAATTATTCGTATTTATACGCACAAGAGAACTTCTCACGATAACTTGTGCATACGCACATGAATTTGTTATTAAACTTGTTCGAACATTAAAGACTTTGGAGTATTCTAAATGAGTGACTGCGTGCCGTGGTCAGTAATTTGCATAAAATTGACCCAAACCATGTCCATATTAGGCCTTTTCTACACACCTTTTCCTTTCATCACTCTCAGCAAACATGGCACTTTCTAAAGACTGGTCTCACCTGAAAAGATGCAAATTCCAATTCTAAGTGTGCCTTCCTCAAAACAAGTTCAAATGCAATAAACACTTTTTTTAATACAGATCCAGATTAAAGACTCTGTAAAGTCTCCTCCAGCACATCCCAAAGACTTTCAATGAATTTAAGGTCTGAACTCAGAGGTGCCAATTCATGAGTGAAAATAATTCTTCATGCTCCTCCCCAACCATTCTTTCATAGTTTTAGCCTGATGAATCTTGACATTGTCATCCTGGAATATGGCCATAATGTGTTTTCCTACATGGTTGTTTAAGAAATGAGAAGCTACACACTCCATCAATTAGGGTTAGAAGAACTGTTGCCAAACATGTAAAATTATAGAAACATAATCACTGCAATAATGATCCAATCATAGACTCTTGGGGTGTGTTCACACTTGGCATGTTTGGTTGGATTAAAACGAACCCTGGTGCGATTGCGCTGTTAGTGTGAACAAGTGTGAACACTGGCATCTGAACATTGGTGCGCACCAAACAAGTGGGCTGGGATCGCTGAAAAGATGGGTCTCGGTCTGCTTCCAAATTAACTGTGGTGCGGATTGAATGAAATATGATCGCCAACATGGACCAAAGATGTAAACAAACAGAAAATAGGATGTTGAGACCCTAAAAATGCCAGAATGCTCAAGCACAACTGTTTTTTTTTCTCGTCACAGTCGATATGTTGCCCATCACAGTTCGGTACAGGCATCAGAACCGCGTCTCTTCACAGCAGATCTTCATGTGTGTGTGACGGAGGGATTCCTGTCGCTGTTTTGACTCCTTTACACATTTTATAAGCTCTTCACGATTTCTCAGCTGGTCAAAATAGCATCATATGTTGGCTATGCTCATACATCGATCTCATTTAGCACTGCACACAGTATTGTTTTGGATGTTCAGTAAGTTCCGTCTGAAAATAGGCAATACACCATAAAAGCTGACCAATCAGGTTGTGAACATATTCTTGCTTTAGGTTCGGTATCTTTTGGTTCGGTGATAAAAAGGCCAATCTGAACCAATCTAAGCGGACCAGGAATATAATGAACGGTCCGGACCAAATGAACCGAACTATAAATGTGAACACAACCTTAAGTCTATTTAAGCCCAAACAGTGACTTTTTTTACCGATATATATATATATATATATATATATATATATATATATATATATTTCAAATATTCACAGTTTATTTAGCTTTTTTTCCAAAAAACTAAAAAAATAAACAGCCTTAACTAGATGTATACTAAACATATTAACATTTGTTTTCATAAAATCTATTCATAAAATCTATTCATAAAATCTGTGTGTGTGTTCGGTTCATACCTCGGTTCAGACATCACGGTTCGGTCCGATTTCGGTACAATGGAGTGAAAAGCAAAATGCAGAAGGCATTTTTATAAATGTCTTAAGGCTTGTATTTTTTAAATAAGTTTTATTAATAAAGGCATAGAACCAGTTTATTTGTAGTGCACTGACAATAGTTTTATATAATTTAATTCGTTTATTAATTAAATTAATAAAAAGACAAAGACCTTGCGATATGTTTGGTATGTTTGAATGAATTTAAAATTAATTTGCCATATTTCAGATCAATATATTTGTTTGTCTTAATTTTCATTAACTCTAACTTTTGTTCTCATCTGAATTATAAATAATTGATTTCCGTATAAATTAATACTAGGCTACCATTAAAAACCACATTTGATTTCCTTTTTGTAATCAATGTAGAATGCGTAATTTTAAAGTAAAACTGTGTGTGTGTGTTTGTGTGCGTGTACGTATGTGTGTGTGTGTGCGTGCGTGCGATTTTGGTTGGGTGACAGTTGTTTTTGTTTCCACTGTTCGATCGCGCCTCTCTCTCTCTCTCTCTCTCTCTCTCTCTCTCTCTCTCTCTCTCTCTCTCTCTCTCTTTCTCACACACACACACAATTCGATCGCGCCCGCGCCTCTCCCTCTCTCTCTCGCGCACGTACACACAGTTCAGCATTGCAATATTGACATCGCAGTCTGTTCATTATGCTGCGTTCAGACCAAACGCGAATTGAGCGAATTTTATCGCTATTTAGAGTTTTATTTATTTTTATACCGTGTATTCTACGTGTAATTTCATCGTAACACGTTTATAAGACCAACCAGAGCATGTGATTTTTTTTGCATATGTGTGGTTTCAGTTATTCCTAAAAGAAAAATCATTAATTTGTAAAAAAGAAAAATTAATGAAACTTATTAATGAATCACCAGAGTCCCACATTTTATAAGTAACGTTTCTACAATCATTTTAATACATTAATTTGATTACAGTGCACATTTTCCCTTCTCATATCAGTATGATAAACAGTCTTCATCAGCAGACTGGGATTTAAACAGTGCACCATTCAGCGGCCTATCAACCTGTAGCAGTGCAGCTCTCGAACGGTTGGTTGTCATGCCTCTGTCACTGGACTCCACCACAGCTTCTGTTCTCGTCCGAGTCGTGTTTCCATTCTGCTATCTTATCAGCACATTTATCTGTGACGAGTCTCTGGTGACAGATGGCTTCATCATGCTTTGAGCTTAGAGAGCCATTTAATGTCTCATGTGATGCCAAAGTCCTCATTATCATTACTGCCATTTGCATTTGTAAAGAGTGGCCCACTTTTAAAATGTTTTCACTTGCTTCCTTGGTTTCACAGTATGTGAACTGCTGCCTCCCAAATTGTCTTGCAAATTGAGACGCATTTATGCTGCAACTAGCAATGTTGTGCGCTTGAGCAAGCTTGTTTTAAACATGTATTTGTGGTTTTCCAGACCTTTTCTAAAGCATAACTGTGGACTGAGAAGAATTTGTTAACATCACTTTTAGGGCTTAAACAAATAGTTCACCCCAAAATGATTTACTTACTCAAGTTGTGGAAATTCAAAATGGAAATGGATTTTTTTCCTTTTGAAGAATATTCTTGCAGATCCTTTTACAACAACAGTTCATAGTGACCGTAATATGACAATCTTCTTCTTCGCCAAAGCTCTGAAATCTTATTTGTGTCCATGGTTCAAAATTGTCTTTAGAAGTCATTCCAGGTTTGACGTCCAGGACAGCAAACCCAATTAGCCCTTGCATATGTCATAAATACAATGATTATGCAGAATGAAGAATGATATTTGAAAACTATGGTGAATATGTTTATTAAACAAGGTCTTTAAATGTTGTTCTGTGCCTCAAACAAAGCTACTTGGGTAGTGTACGAGTCATATGAGCGCCTTTATGATATTTTTATAGTCCATTTTTTTGTTTGTGAATTGTGAGTGAAATTTCTCTAAAAATTCTCTTTTGGTATTCTATGGAGTGACAAAGGCCCTGTTTACACCTGCTATTTGAATCTGTCTCTTTTGTCCACTTTTAACCACTTCTGTCCTGATTTCTTCGAGGGGAGGGTCTGTAGGCGGGAAATTATGAGGACTTTTTCAGATCTTTTGGTTTAATGGATGAAACAAGCTTATGCAATTTACATATGAACGTGAAAGGAGACAACGGAAAAACATACGGAGAGCAAGCAGCTTTCGTTTTTTTGCTCTGAAAGCCGCAAGATCACTGTGAACGTGGTGAGTGCACATTGTGCTTGGTACATTTTTCATCTTCAAACCAAAAATTGGTCTTCAGTCACCAAAGTTTAAATCCCATCTGGCTAGTGCGCTTCCCATAATGTTTAAGCATTAAGTCAGTATAGGTGGAGAGTAAGCTTCTTTTGTGGCTGTTCAACCATGTTTTGACCACATGATCATCTACACCACAAAAGAAATTCAGTCGAATGTGTTTTTCGACTACCTCTGGAAGTGGTCGAAAGTGGAAAATATTTTAGACCCCGTTTACACCGGTATTTAGCGTCAACCACTTGTGAAACGATTGACCAAAACGCACCAGTTGTAAACTGGGCCTAACCTTACAATTGTAAACAGGGCCAAAGTGAGTAGAATCCCTTTTTAAATTAACTATACCTCAACATGTGTATCTGGCGAAGTAGATCATGTATTCCATGTCTTGGCAGTGGGAACTTGATTGTAAACGCTGCTCGTATTCTTTCTGACCTGCATTACGAATGGAGGTGCTCTTTTTTTAAACTAGTCTTTCAAAAAAAACCTTGTGTAACCGAAGCGTGTGTCACAACAGATGAATCCTGTCTGGTCAGGGTGAGCAGGTCCTTGTGGCATGTGGCAAGAGGGATCAAGGCATCAATTGCATATTCTTTCTGGCTTCATTAGTGATTCAGAAGGAGCCTGTCTCTTTACATTACGAAGCAGCGTCCTGATTTTTATTCTACACGGCACACTTTTAACTTGAGGTGCTTTGTGCTGTTATTCAACTATGCTTTAGGAAATTGCTCAGGTTGAACCTAAGCCCATTGTACTTCAATGCATAACTCATCCCTCACCTTTTATATTAATATCTCTTCAAAACGCCCAGCTTGTTGACATGCTGTTTTGCCTTCTGAGCTATTGTTGAAACTATATTTTCTGACAAAGCCACTAATCTGGTTAAGCTGTGTTTTGGAGCTTTGTTGTTTTGGCTTTTCAGATCTCGTTTCAGATCCATGTGGGCTGTCGACACGCTGGGCTGTCGCTGAATCGTTTTTTGTGCATCATAGCCGTGTTACGAAACACCTAAATAAGGGGCTTAAAACAAGTTTAAGGAATCAGTTTTCCTACCATTAAAACATTTAGGGACAGTTTTACACATTAATGAGTTTTCACTGCCCGACAAATCTTCATTGAGACTGATTTGTGTAGTAAATGGGATATTCACAAAGGGAAAAAATACGGAGCCCCTAAAGGGAAATGGTGGGGAAAAAATTAGATGGGAGGAAAAAATAATAAGTCAATGCCTTTGTGGTCTCTCGCACATGTTTTGCGTTCCTCCAAGAAACTTTGCATTCCCTCGCAAAACCTTTGTGTTCGCTTGCAAAACTTTTGTGTTCTTTGCGAGCGAAAGCAAGGTTTCTCGGGGGAATGCAAAACATTTGTGAGAGAACGCAAAAGCATTGACAAATAATTTTTCCTCCCATCTCATTTTGTTTTCTTCACCATGTCTCTTTAGGGGCTCAGTAGAAATAAATACAGCTGGACTTTATTTTGTCCAGTTCAGTTTTTGTTTTTCAATTTATGTAGGTCATTAGAGGTTGTAAAACACAAAAAAATCCTCATCAATCATCATCTACTTATATTGTCAAAGATTTGCATTGAAAATGAGTTGCATTTAGTTCTGTTCATCATAGAAGTGGCATTTTGGAGCTTGACTTACAGTTAATGTTATTAAATGCAACTTGATTTGCTTATTTTGTGTTCCACAATGAATTGCAAAGTTTTCCAACAACACAGGGTGAGTAACTGATTACTTTGATTTTGGAGTGATTTTTAATATAATGCCTGTTGACTTCCATGTAGATCTGCATTTTCTTTGGACGGAGAGAACAGAAGTTCACTGATTCTCCGCTGGATAATGTTCATGAAAGATTCATGCGCAATCTGTAAAGTGCAGCATTCTGGAAAGCATTTCATGAGTCACCGCTGACCTTTTATTAGATCTGAGCAAAGGGTTTTTGTGATTTTGAACATTTCTCTCAGGTTTCTGTCTGGCAGCAGGCACAGAGAAGTTTCCTCGAATGGCCCATCCTTTCAGGACCAACTACATCATGTTTTGGAGTCTTTGCTGTTTTTAAATCAGAGTAAATATGTTCTCCTGTCAGTTTTAAGCTGGGACAGAGCAGAGCGGAGTGGGCATCAGAGATGTGTTTTCTGAACAAGTCTGACAGAAACACTGTATGGAGGGACATCAGAGCTCCTTTGAGAAGATTTTATATTTAAGTTTTTTTTTTCTTACCCTTTAGTTGCCACTTAACTCGTCCCACATTGTACTACAGAATTAAATTCACTTCTTAATATCTGAGCTCAAATAAATGGTTTTTCTTGCTTCTCTGAATGGAGGTGCGTTGTGATCTCTGGGTGACCCGAGGGTGAGGGGTGACCCAAACTCACAGCTGTGACCCGAACACTTTAAGATGAATGGATTTAGAAGGATTACCAACCAATATGAGCGTTATTTCACATGAACTTATGAACATGGCCTTAAAACAACAGCAGCTCTTTAGACCCACTTAGACGTCTGATTGGACATTATAGAGCTGTTTTTCTTAAGTCTTAAGATGGTGTGAAGTAGAAGCTAGTCATCTTTCCTTGTGCGGTATAATCGAGTCTCAACAGTATTCTCAGTGGTGCAAAGTCACATTTGGTTCCTGATGCATGTGAAAGCAGAGTAATATCAAATGAACATGCCTCTGTAAAACTGATCTAATGATTTGACTTTGTTTGCCAGAATAAGTTAATAGTTTCAAATGCTACAATTGGCATTCCTACTTGACTATAATTTCTAACTGTGATCATCAGACGACCTACGCTTTCTGAACTGCCATTGGTCTTCACATCACTGCACATTTGCATAATATCTGACCACTTCATGCGTATTCTCTGATCGGATAGCTGTCCAATCGTGAAAAGACCAGGTGTAAATGCCCCCTGAAGCTCTTTTGAGACAGATTTAAATCTGATCACTTAAACCACTACAAGAGTTAGTCTGAGACCAAGTATAAATGCATCTGGTTGTTGAAACCACTTGTAGATTTTACTCCTCCCAAAAATATAAACGTGTAAGAGTGTGTTATAGGCCATATGATACGTCCAGATATGACGGCAGATGAATTGCTGTGTATCTCTTCTGAAAGCCAAAGTACAAACAGCTGCAAATGTAACAGAAAGTAAGTCGCAGATGCTCAAAAAACAATCATCTTCATTAAATGTAGCGAGACTAAATGATCTTACCAGTTCTGATGCCGCTCTCTCTCCTATTGTGGTCTTAAATCTTGAAACTAGCTGATGATAAATCAAATGCAGCTCATATGTGTTGCTTTTGCTGATGTGAACTCCATTAAATTTGCAAATAGCACAGGAATTGAAGATCGGATTTATATTCGTTTTGCGGAGACACATTTATGTGGGCAAGTGTGAATGGAACGGTTTTAAACAAATCAGATATCCATCTGATCAGTAAAAACTCATGAAATGACCAGGTGTAAACAGGCCGTCTGATGTACTAAACTTGTTCGGTAGCTCGTATGTACTTGCGATGCGGAGCGCTCGGGTATGATTCCCGTGAAACATGTCACGATTGTAGAGCTCGAAGACTTGTAGAAACAGCTAAAATGGCACAGTTGCTTCAGCACATGTGTTTTTATCCCACTTTAGCTTTTGTTAACTCTACTGGTTGGGTTTAGTGTAGGTGCTATGTTATTTTCAAACGTGATAGAGTGTTAACTTTTTAGTGCCATTCATCAGATATTTAATTTCTGCTCCTGCAATACATACAACCAACGAACATAATAATATGTTGCTAGATTCACGTTCATCTGTTTTCAATAAAATAAACATGCTTTTAGTACCACTAACTGGTTATTTCACTTTGAAAGTGTTGCGAAACTGTAAGAAGAACTGTAATATCAATTGGTAATATCCTAATTGATTAGTTATAATTTTGTCTCATATCATCTGCATGTTTACATCAAATTTGCCATTTTTGCAAAGGCCTGCTCTGGAAATGGCTTGGGTTATGCTGGTACCCAAGTACTACCATTATGACCAAAAATAGAAACCATGATGTATACAGTCATCACAACAACACTGGAGTAGAGTAAAGATTATAGATTAATTTGTAGATCATACTCTGAATCAAATCAATCTTGATGGACCATCTTTGATGGATGTAACTGGTCCAAAGGCATTATAGGAAACTGGGTTATGCCATTTGATGGTGGCTGTCTTTTTCATTATTTGCTTTTACTGTGTTAGGAAAACAGTTAATATAATAAAGGATTGTTATAAATTACCCAAAAGCCCGAGCTGGACTGGATGTGTTTGATTGAGATATGATAGACTTCTTCGGTTCACTGTGTTACGATACCAGCAAGTTTTGGATAAACTAATGAATGAAGAAGTGTGTGTGTGTGTGTGTGTGTCTGTGTAATACATTTGTCTTTTTTTTTTAATACTAAACTGTTAATTGTGAAATTGCCCATTTTTGAAGTTTAAACGATAGAGAATTTATATATGGTCGTACGGCACAGTCCTACTGGAGTTGATTTGATTGTTTCCAAACACTGAAGCTACTTTATTCTCGCTTTGCATAGTGATGCCATTCAGGGAGTGAATCTTAAGTATTTTGCTCTCTAAAACAATGGTATTTAATGTTTAAAATTTTGAGTTTGAATACATTAAACAAACATACACATTAGTTATAATGTATGGATGTTGTGCGAGCCCTTTTAGTTGGTAATTTTTCAGAGGCAGGGTCATTTAGCTCCATGTTCAGCATCTGTTTTAGTTTTCTGAGTAGACAGATGGGTTGGAGATCCTCTTTAATGCCGAGCAAACACAGCTGTGTGTCGTGATGTTATTGGCTGGCTGCTCAGAAGAGCTCTTCAACACAAGATATTTAACAACCCTCAAACATCTATACATTTGTACTAAACACAACAAACATGCTTAAAGAAAGTGTGGAATAAAAATCTCATTTTACGTTTCCTTTTAATTGATGTTTCTACTCTTATAGTAATATCTGTAGTTGATATTGACAGTTCACATAATGATCACACAGTCACACAGGGATCATTATACCACAATGAAAGATCATAATAAGAAGTTATTTTGAGGACTAACACATCCTTTCCACTTGGGTGAAAGCTGCTAGTTATCTCCCTTCTGTAGTGCCTCTGGTTTCCGTTGGCAGACGGCCATTATATCCGGCGTACAGACACAGTTGATGTCAAGCACATCTCTGGCTGTAAAGAGTCAAGAGTTAATCTACTGACAAATCCATCCACTTACAGCCGGGAGTGCTTCAGCACTGTTAAGATGAAATGAAAACAGCTTTCTTTTTTGAGACAAAAGAGTTAAGATTAAGGGCCAGATTTACTAACAGCTTGCGCCAGCGTAAAACCTCTTTTGGTGTTAAAAAACTACTGTCTGGATTTGCTAAATACATGCAGTGAAAAATTAGCGCTGAAAAGAGTCATTTTTGTGGCTGATCTTATTGCATACGCATTTGTCTGAGTTTCCCTTTTAGACAGAAAATTTATGGGAGGAGACTATTTAAATAAATCATGCAAGATGATTTACTAAGGTTTGCGCTAGTCAATTTACTGGTGTTTGAGCCATTATTTAAAAAAAACCCAAAAAGCATGTCTTAAACCAGACGCTAATTCGCTCTGCTCTTGGTAGATTGTGTTGGTCATAATGAAAATGATCCGGTTGCGTCTGTGTTCTTTCATTTGCATGCCGTCAGTAGATCACATGCAGAACTTTACACTCCCATCGGTGCTTTTTTGGGATTGTGCTCTCATGCTAATTTACCCTGTTTAGTAAATCTGGCCCTAAGAGTCAAAACAGTCAAACATTGCGCTAAAAACACAGACGTCATGGGTTTAATTCTCAGAGAATGCATGAACTGACAAAAATTGTGATGCTGAGTTAGTGCAGTAAATAGCAGATAAAAGTTTCTGCCAAAGACATAAATGTAAAATAAAATCTAAATAGCCTACCTCTCTATGATCTTTTGTTTGTATTATTTGCATAATTAATATATATTCACATTTATTTAAATATAATTATTTTCAATTAATCAAGTTTAAAAAATATTTTCTTTCTTAAAATGAGCTTTTTTTATAGTCATGTTCAGTTGGTTTCATCTTTTTAATGTAGCTTTTTTGGGAAGCTTTCAGCATCCAATTTCATTTTCATTTTCATTATATTCCACTTGTCAAATCTCTTTCCACTTCTTTTGGGGGCCGCAATAGGCACATCCCAGGCACATTTTGTTCAGTGGGATATCAGTCAGTGTTCATTTTACACTCGATATTCCGGAACATAACTCACATGTGATGGAGAAGGCAACCCTGCTCAGTGTCCGTAATGTACTTTACCGCTGAATTCACATGTAAATATTTTCCTTTGTCTCCAAGAGCCAGGGCCCCAGGGAAGTGTCCTGTCATACAAAACCCTCCAATTGGACAAATCCCCACTGCCAGTTTCAAAACAATAGAGCGCTCATTTGTACTGTACCGCTGTCTTTCAGAGAAACCGATTGTCCCGTAGTTTGCGGCTCCCCTTGAGAGTATCGAGCTCTTTCAGACAAGAGGTGTCCAGCAGAAGCTAATCTGTGAATGGGACCCGCGGCCCCTCGGTTCCTCACAGCTGACAGCTGTGTGTGTCTTTTCAGAAGGCCGTTTGTGAGGTGTAAAGCTCATGCCGTGTTTGACCCCCATTCTTCACAGAATAATAATACCAGCCTGAGCTGTTGTGTGTAAGGAAGGATTTACCCTCACAGTAATACTTGCCTCATTTGTAACTAAATTTGCACCATGAGTTCAGTATTTGATTTTTTTGTCATTTTGTCACATTTTATTTATGGCAATACCCTTAGTCCTAGTGATGCACAATATTGGTGATTTAATTTGTATATTTGTAGTATACTATTATAGTTTTTAATAGGGATGCACCGGTATAAAAAATATGGTCGATACCGATAATTGTTTCTATTTGAAAGCCGGTAACCAATATATTTGCCGATAAATCTAAATTCAAGTTTTTATTTAATTTTTGAGAGCCTGATTACAAAAACAAAAGTCTCACCATTAAAATCCATGTCCCAAGCACACAATTATAATGATGTTCTCATCATAATTTTATGTACTGTAGCTTATAATATGCAGGTCCCAGGCACTCAATAAGTAGATAATGAGGAGAAGGAGAAGGTTAAAAAGCCTTTATTAAATATGGCTTATTTCATTATAAAAAGTCACACGCCAACCTGTTTCGACCTACAAGTGGTCTTCTTCAGGGCCAAGTAGCTTATATGTGTTGCACTTAACTGTATTTTCCTTTTTGCAATTATATTACAAGCAATTCGAAACCATCATGGCGAATGGTGCATTTCTGAAGTGCTTCAGCTGAAGGAAATAATCCATTATTTTTTTTCCGGCTTTAATATATCGGGCAAATTGTTTTATTGGGCCGATAACATTAATAATGAACATATATATCGGCCAATACCGATGGTGGACGATATATCGTGCATCCCTAGTTTTTATTAATATTTAGTATTTGGTTTTTTGTCACCTGGCATTTACAAGAAAGCCAAGTCATCATATAGCACTTTTAACAATACAGATTGTTTCAAAGCAGCTTTACAGTGATAATAGGAAATTAACAGAGATTGTTTGGTTTTATGGCAGCTCTAAGAAAAAGATATTGTCCAGCTAAAGTTAGTTTTGATTGATTCACTTCTGTTGCAAAGATCATTAGTTATTAACTTAGCTGACACGAGACCGTTTTAACTGAAAACAGAAAACTTTTAATGCGTTCTGGCCATTCACTTGCTCATCTAAGCCGGATCATATGCTCCCATCCTGCTGGTTTAGGCCACGTAACCATGCCAACACGAATGCCTGGGGTCTCTGTATGATTTAGCTCGAAGGCGAGCAGAATGTGCAGCCATAATGTGGTCGCGGTTTCTCTTGCTGGGACGGACAGAACAATCTCTTCGCATGTGGGACGTGCACATGGCAACGTCCGTCCCGTTGAGAACCCTTTCTTGGCACAAAGAAATTTTCCATAAGATGAGACACTGCTCTAAGCGATGCCTGAGACTTTTGTTGCTTTTAGTGGATAAAGTAACACCGATGTGTTACTTATCTAAACACTATGCTGAATGATGGTTGGTATAATGCAATATACACATAATACAATTCCAAATGAGAAATTTTAAGATAAAATAATGATTATTTTCCAATAGCAATCCTGTGATTAAATTTTGAACTGAATTAATGGGTTAGGCCGAATCAACTAACCAGGCACGTTATTGACTATTTTATATTCTCAAAATGGCCAGATATCAGTTGCTTAATCAACTTCACACTGCAAAAATGTTTTCTTACTTTTTATTTTGTCTTATTTTGCCGTTCAAATTAAAATGTTTTTAAATTCATCATTTAATTGAGTTAAAATCAATAAATCGATTAAAATTAAGAAATGAGGAAAAATAAACTTCACTTATAAGTTTATTTTCTTTGCCTCATTGGCAGATATTTTCCCTTACTTTTAAGCACAAATCGCACTTAATTTGAATAACTTTCTCATAAAACAAAATTTTGGATTTCGAATAAATATATCTTGAAGTCCCCCATGTAGTCAATAATTGTATCCCTTAAAACTCATCTTTTATCATCAAAATAACATATTTAAAAGTTTTATCCTTGAAAAAATTATTCTTGCTTTAAAATAGCTTGAATGTAACTCTACACCCTTGCCTCTTATAGTATACGTGGTTCTATGCATATGCAAATTAGCCCCGCCTCAACTCACTCACACCTGCTCAGAGATCCATTCGTTGATGTGATTGGTTACAAGATAGTTTGTGACGTTAGAAAATACTCTGCAATGTTTTTGAATTATAAATTTGCACATGGTTTGTCTTAAAACATATTAAAAACACCACATAGACATATAAACAACATTTAAAAGCTTGATTTTCACCAGGGGGACTTTAAAAGAATGCTTAGATATTTGTACTGCAAAGCGATATAAAAAATACTTGGGAAGAAAATTTACTTCTGCTCTGTGCTGATCAGTCTGTCTTTGATTTATTTTATATAAAACAAATTATAATTACTTCAAACTAACCCTAGAATGCGTTTTGCATTTCTTAAATTAAAAAAAAAGTTTTCTTATGACTCGGTTGCAGTCTGTTTTGAAAGATGGAACTGATTCTCAACCCCAGTAAACACACGTTTCTTGTGCAATCAAATTCCCAAATGGGAGCTCAAGACGGGAAAATTTAGCCGTCTGGCGGGCATACGGGCCCGTCTCGCACCTCTACTCAACACACAGCACTCTTAGCACACCACCTGTCCACTGTTCACCTACACACACACACACACACACACACACACACACACACACACACACACACACACACACACACACACACACACACACACACACACACACACACACACACACACACACACACACACACACACACACACACACAACCACACACACACACACACACACACACACTAATGGAAACAAAAACCTTGTTCTTGCATCCAGATATATATCCTCTTCTTTTGTCCCAATTTTGTCACATTTCCTGACACACACATTGAAATGTTGCCTGTAGAACATGTTCAGTGTTGAGCGAGAGGGAGCAGCAATGTGCTTTTCATGTACATTTTGTCTCTTGAGACCACAGGCGATAAGATATAGGTCAAAAGAAAAGATGTGCATCTATATCTGTTGCAGTTCTGGAAAGCTGAACGTTAGCAAAATTAAAGTTATTTGATAAACTGTGCTTCATTGGATAAGCAGCATGAATGACAGACCAGTATATCTTCATATATCATGTGGGAAGACAGCCTTTATAGAGCGCTACATTCGGGGTCCGGAGGTTAAAATCCCATGCATTTTTTCCATAGAGAAATAGATTTTTATTGCTAATGTATGACTCTTTCAAAGTAGACGGATTGTGAAGGTGCTGTAAGGCTGCAGATTGATGGTTAAAGGGTAAGTTCGGTATTTTACAATTAAAGCCCTGTTTGTTAGATCGTTTCTGATGAAATAGAACGGTTAAGATTGAAATTTGGAAAAATGCTGCTGTCCCGAGAATTTTCAGTTTCGGTGTTAGCACCCAAAAAGATTTTGAAAATTGGACAAAAAGACAAAGGTACAAGACTGTGTACTAAATGGTTTTAGTGAAAGAAAGAACTACAATCCAATGAAGCATTGCGAACAGCATAATCAAATAAAAAATGATTGTTGCGATGTCTGCTGAACACGAAAGAAGATATTTTGAAGAATGTCAGTAACCAGACAGTTTATGCACCCCATTGACTTCCATAGTAGGAAAAAAATAATATGGAAGTCAATGGGATCCATCAACTGTTTGGTTACCGACATTCTTCAAAATATCTTCCTTTGTGTTCAACAGAAGAAAGAAATTCATACAGGTTTGAAACAAATTGAGGGTGAGTAAATGATGACAGAATCTTCATTTTTAAGTGAACTATTCCTTTAATGAATGTCAATTAGGGTTTACTTTATGATTGGTATCTGTTTGTGATTCTATTTTAACAAACTATTTTTTTGGTTCTTTTTTGTTTTCTTGTGTCCCAGCTCAGTTTGCAACATAAAAGTAAGCTTTTTTTTAAAGGTCCCATATTGTCAAAACTGAAATTTCCTGGCTTTTTCCATGATAACAGAGGTCTAGGGGCTATGTAACTACCATATGAGTTTCAAACCATTTAGATTATCCACAGACAAATGCACACAGCCTGGATAAAAAAGCTGTCTTTTCACGAGCCGTTGTGACTTCCGTATGAATGTGATGTCAGAACTACTCAGTCATCGCCTTCAGTCTTCTCCTGAACACTGCCCACCATCCCTCCCTCCTTTTGCCCAATCCCAGACATCGCGTCCATGCCGTTGCTGAGCAACAACAACACGGTAACATGTCGAGAAAACGTTGTTCAGTTGGATGAAGGATGGAAGTCAGGAAACTACATCATTGCACAGGCTTCCGAACAGCTTTAATATGAGAGACCAGTGGCTACTGTTTATTTTTTCGGAAATAACAGAGCAATTTAGTTCGCCCTTAACCGTCTGTTCTGCACATTTCAAAAGTAACTGCTTCATCTCATCAAAGATGGTGCAGTCCCTACATTGTTCGGTCTGACCTAAAATTCACAACCCATAAGTAAACTTCTAACACATTTTATGTTATATTGTGGAGCCAGCATAATCTGAAATTATAGTTTTTAAACGATGTTGAAGTGTTGTTTTGTACAGTCTATGGTTGCCACAAGCTTTGATAGAATATCTGTTCGAAACAAGACAAAATACGTTGTTTGTTTTCTTAAGTTACAGACACACAGACCCTGTTTTTATTGAGTAAAAGACGGTGAGATTGAGTTCACTCAGTCTCTGTGCTTTTTGTTTTGCTGTGGGACGGACATGGCATTAGTAAAAAAAAAAAAAACATTGTAAAAGAAAGTGTAGCACGTCAACTTACTGTATCAGTTGGAAAGCAATAGTTACGTAGCTTACTCCATTCGGTGTCTACTAACGTCATATATTATAAAGCAGTTATGTGTTTCAACTCAGTGTATAAGTAGCCTAGCTATTAATGTACATAATTTGGACATTTACATCAATTTTGACCAAAAAAAAAAATCTGAATTTGTTTACAAATAGTTTAAATTAGCGTTAACGTTGAATCTGCGTGCAGCATTGATGTAATTATAATACTTTTACAATAACGGCGAAAGTAAAAAAAAAAGTAAAAAAACATCCTTTCTGAAACATCCTTCTTTAAGCGTGTTTGAGGAGGTGGTGGGTTGTCTCCTGTCGTCGATTTGGGGTCTGACTCCGGCTCAAACATATAAGGCCGGATAACATTTCCCACAGCAATGTCCATCATTAGTGTTTTATTTACCTTTCTTGTGACCATCACCAAGCCACATAGATATAAACACTAGATGTCGCCTGGCTACTGCAGTTCATTGGAACGAATGCGTCAATAGAGCCGCCATCTTGAAACAGGGGAGCCCCTCATAAGCGTCAATGTAGGAAATGCTCTAACGGAAATAAAATCACCCTAAATCGTCCTGAATGCGATTTTCTTGTTGTTTTGGTTCGTTCCAACGGTCAGACCTGTATGTATCATTGAGTCCAGAGAATTATTATTATTTTTTTAAATTTCACAATCTTGTAAAATGTAATCGCTTGATGTCTGGTTTTTAGATTTAGTTCATGTGAACATCCATACGCAGCACAAAAGTCCGGCATCATCCATGAATTCAGCGTTACCTAACTACTTCCTATGACAAGACCCCTGTTCCAAGATGGCGGTGGTTTTGACGCATGTTTAGAACCCCAAGGCGACATCTAGTGTTTATATCTATGACCAAGCCACAGCAGCCTACAGCATACATGATCCTAGTTACCTGTGGTTGGCCTGGCCGTGCCTCACTCAGAAAACAACAGGCCAATCAGAGAGAAACTCATGAATATTAATTAGACAGGCCAAAATCGACCTGTTCTTAGAGGGATAGTTCACCTTTTTGATCCCGCTCTCAAATTTCATCAAAAATATCTTATTTCGTTTTCCGAAGATGAACGAAGGTTTTACGGGGTTGGAACAACATGAGGGTGAGTAAATACTGACAGAATTTTCTTTTTTGGGTGAACTATCCCTTTAACAGAGCTCCTGAGAAAGGATCTGTAAAAATACACTGGGATTGTTTTTTGGTACTTAAATCCGCAAATATATATTCTTAAGGACATCAAAACCTAAAATAAAACTCCAAAAATGTGCACAATATGAGACCTTTAAAGACGGCTATACTGAAAAGTTCAAAACTGTGTTGCTTTCATACACGTTTGTTTATGGAGTGTCCCGACCAACCTGAGACGGCAACACTGACTCATCTCATTGTGTCTGAGAAACTTGTTGGATGATAGTTCCATGGCAAAATCAACATTGGCAGTGCTTCAGATGGAAAAGCATTACATTAACTCATGCTCAACTACTGCCGCTGCCTTATAAAACTTTGCTAAAATTCATTAAAATGCCTTATGAATGTATAACAAGCTTCAATAAACAACGACGCATGATTTCAAAATGCATTATTCTAAAGCCACTGTGTCTCTGACCTAAATCTCCAGAGGGGAAATGAGGTCTTCTGTTACCAGACGTGATTAAAGACTTAATGGGCAAGGATTTATCAATATAAACAAAAATATTTCTCTCTGTGTGCAGACAGGCATCGTGTATATATATATATATAAAATAGATCTATATATTTTTTTTTTATAAAGCTTACTGAAGCACACACTATGTGAAGGTCACATTCACAGTCTCGCTGGATGGATTAAGCACCATAACCCATGAGGCCGCATCATCATAACCCCCGCGACATCCTCCTCTCCCCCTGCTTGGATATTCACAAATCAGGCATTTTCTGTGGCCATTCTGATCTGAACAATGCTAAAGCTGGTCCCGGCGTCTAGACGCTGTGCGCTGCATTTCAATCAGGCTGAGAGAATAGCCGCACTCGCGTCGGCTCACAGACGCATGCGAGTCACATGGCTCGCAATTAAAGCGGAAAGACTTGAAAGGGAAGGCGTTTCTGTGCCGCTGTCGTGAGGGCCTGTGAAAGCGCGAGATTCTGGTAATTTGTGGGTGCAAAGAAGGTAAAAGCTGAAGCGGAAATGTCATTAGAAACGCACAAAAGAGGGGAAGCTATATGTTTTGCACCTGTAATAACACTGGAGAATGGTGGTTTTGTGTGACTTGAGAAGCTCTCTCGGAACCAACACGTGTCCGCTGAATTAAGAATTGAACGATAATGTAACTGACTGATTGACCAGACACAATTCAGAACTGTAGAGTTCAATACATGAGCGTGAATCTGAACTGAATTGGCCAAAACCACAGAAAGTTAAATTGAATGGAATGACATGGAGTATCTATCTATCTATCTATCTATCTATCTATCTATCTATCTATCTATCTATCTATCTATCTATCTATCTATCTATCTATCTATCTATCTATCTATCTATCTATCTATCTATCTATCTATCTATTGGTTATTTAAAATGTTTAGATTGGGTTTGAGTTGTTATTGATTTAAAAAAAAAAACGTTTTAAGGGGCCGTTTATTCCGTCTTTTCTTCGGAAGAAAGAGAACGGGTCCAGCCATGTTTGCACCAGCTGTCATGCCTGCTCGCACCTCTCTCTCTCTCTCTGTCTCTCTCTCTCTCTCTCCTTGAATTGTGCTACTGTGACCTTGATCACATTCTGAAACTGTGTTCTCAGCTCAAGCTATTTTTGTTTTCATGTTAATATGTTGTATCAGCAGAATTAGTCTTCCAGGCAAACAAATCTACCTCTAGAGTCGAAGGCGGTCATGGTACCAGTTAAACGTCAGCGGGCCAGTGCAGCACTATGTGACCCCTGCTCTGTGCTATTCTTTATGCATGCTTGAGCACTGTTTAATGGAAGCTTTTATGGAGTAACTGTTGTTGGTCCCTCTGCAAATGCACCTGATTTATCCCACAGACCTTCATGGTCAGAGAGCTGCAGACCTGCTGACACACTTATCAGCATACGTTTTTTGGTTTCTTTTGTTAATTTTTTTACAAATTTGAGTGCTTTATAAAAGTGCTTAAAAGGGACATGTATTTAGAATATTAACAGATGGTTCACCATCATGCATAATGCACAAGATTTGTGGAGGTTGCATTTATAGAGCGTCATTTGTCTAAGAGATGCTGGACCTTCCAAGAATGGTCTTTAGGGCTAAAATTTTTATATTGATAATTTTTAGCCTTTTGTCCATATTCCAGGTTGATTTTCAGAAGAACCAATTCGATCAAACAGCCAGTGTTACCAAGTACATTCAATATGTTTAAATGAATATTTCAGGTCCAATACAAGTTATGCTTGATCAGCAGAATGATGTATATTAAACATATAAAATAATTTTGAGTCTATTTTCTTTTTCTTTTAGGAAAAAGGTGGGTTACAGAAACACATTTAGAATTCAAATTTGGGGGACGGAATTTAAAGGGTAAGTTTACCCAAAAATGAAAATTCAAAAATTTTGTCCATAAACATTAAAACACACAATGCATAAAAAATGCATAGAGACAAGACATAAGTTATGTGTGTTAAGATGATCTTAAAGTCATAAAATTGCTTGACTGTAAAGATATGACAACAAAGTAACAAAGACGTAACATTAGACACAACTTTACACAGACAAAGTTAATAAGCGATTTTTATGTCACTAAAATTTTTTAACAATTACAGTGGGGGAAATAATTATTTGATCTCCTTTTTTATGGTAGGTTTATTTTAACGGATAGAGAATATCAACCAAAAAATCCAGAAAAACACATTATATAAACGTTGTAAATTGATTAGCATTTGATCGAGTGAAATAAGTATTTGATCCTCTACCAACCAGCAAGAATTCTGCATCCTACAGATTGGTCATGTGCCCATGTGGAACACAGACTAGTCCTGTCACTTTAAGAAAGTACTCCTAATGCCAATTGGACACCTGTCCACAGAATCTGTATCTTCCATTCTAACCTCTCCACCACCATGGGCAATACCAAAGAGCTGTCAAACGTCAGGGACCAGATTGTAGACCTGCACAAGGCTGGAATGGGCTACAAGAACATCAGCAAGAAGCTTGGAGAGAAGGAGACAACTGTTGGTGTGATTATTCAAAAATGGAAGAAATAGAAAATGAAAAATCATTGGCCCTCGGTCTGGAGCTCCATGCAAGATCTCGCCTCATGGGGATAGGATAATCATGAGAAAGGTGAGGGATCAGCCCAGAAATACACAGGAGGAGCTTGTTAATGATCTCAAGGCAGTTGGGATCACAGTCACCAAGCAAACCATTGGTTACACACTACACCACAATGGATTGAAATCCTGCAGCACCAGCAAGGTCCCCCTGCTCAAGAAGGCACATGAACTGGCCCGTCTGAAGTTTGCTAATAAACCAAAATGAGCTCTTTGGCATCAATTCAACTTGCCGTGTTTGGAGGAAGAGAAATGCTGACTTCGACCCCAAGAACACCATCCCTACAGTCCAGCACGGAGGTGGAAACATGATGCTCTGGGGCTGTTTCTGTGATAAGGTTACAGGATGAATTCAATGTATTGAGGGGCTGATGGACGAGGCCATGTACCGTAAAATCTTGGAGGAGAACCTCCTTCCTTCAGCCAGAACCCTGAAGATGGGTCGTGGATGGGTCTTCCAGCATGACAATGACCCAAAACACACCGCCAAGGCAACAATGAAATGAGTGGCTCAAGAAGGAGCACATTAAGGTCTTGGAGTGGCCTAGCCAGGCTCAAGACCTTAATACTCTAGAAAACCTGTGGAGGGAGCTGATTCTTTGAGTTGCAAAGCGACAGCCAAGAAACCTTAAGGATTTTGAGAGTATCTGTAAAGAGGAGCGGACCAAAATCCCTCCCGAGATGTGTGCAAACCTGGTGACCAACTACAAGAAACGTCTTACCTTTGTGCTTGCCAACAAGGGTTTCTCTACTAAGGCATGTTTTGCTTGAGGATCAAATACTTAATTCAAATCAAAATTTGAAATGCAAATCAATTTATAATCTTTATATAATGTGTTTTTTTTCTGGATTCAAAATAAGCAGAGGATCAAATTATTATTTCCCCCACACATTATTTACCTGCAGTATTTTTGAAGTAATATCTATATTTTCTTTTATACGGACAAAAGATGGACTAGTTTAAATGTGTTTTTTTGGTTAGGCTAATGCCACAAATGCTATTGTTCCAGCATTTAGCAATGTTTTTATATGAGAGGACAAGGAGTAAAATATATAGTGCAATTGTTTATAGTGAATTGGATTTTTATCTTCAATTCAATCTGAAACACATTTTCAGAGGACACTGCTTTTACGCTTTTACACTCTTGCATGTTCACTGCTGTGTCTACGCAACAGGCCCCATTGCAATAAATCACCACAATTATCAATCATTATTTCAGAATTTTACACACTCCATGACAGAAAATCATGTTGAATTATGAGCGTTACATGTTTAAAACCCAATCAGATGAGGCGAGATGCACTTGGTCAGCATACGTTTATCATTTTGCAGCAGGGAACCAATTACTGTCCTGCTTTGAGCCAAAGAGAATCGATCACCATGTTTTAGCACCCTGTATTTATTAGAAACAGCTCTCCTCTGCTTCAGACAGCTCCTGATGAAGTTTATAGCAGACGGGTTATAGATTCAAGATTGAGCGGGTGTGTCTAAACCCAAGCAGACGGTATAAATTTCTGTGTGCTTGCAGCTTTCCAAGTAGACTGCAAATGTGTTTTCTGTTCGAAATGTGCCTTGCACGAAAAACTAAAGACCCTACTCTTGGGTGTATGAAATGACACATTATAAATTTAAATCCAGATATAAGATTCTTGCACTAAAACAGCTGAACTTTTCAGTTCACTTTACTGTAATTTAACACACGGTATCAGCCAGATGATTGTCTTTAAATGATTTGATTGTGGCTGGTTGCTAGGGTGATGATATGCAGGTGCTTATCTCTTCTGATTGGTTTTAGCATTTTGCTAAACATTTGCCATAGTGTTCAGGATGGTTTCGTTGGTTGTTGCACACATTTTGTTTTGGTTCAAAAAGAGATCACTATTCTCCCACCATTCTGAACAGACAATTAAACAAAATTATGTAATTTACAAAAGGATCTGACAAAATGTTAGATGCTGTCTATTTAAAATGTTTAATTAATCTGAATTATATATATAAAAAAAAAAAAGATTCAATATATACTTCACTTGATTCATTACTGAATGAATCAGCATTTTTGAACAAATCTCTTTTAAAGAATTTTCGCCACTGGTGTAACAATGTAATTGATAGGATTGGAATATTTGTAAGATGGAAATAATGATACTGTGTGGTTGAAAGACTGTTTGTGAACCTGTTTCATTCCTATTCAACTGCCAACACAGACTGTAATGTGCCCCTGTGATTTTGCCAAAGGTTTAAAAGACAAACATTTAATGATTAATCGTGCAGCTGTAGGTCACAGACACTTATTTTATTTTATTCTAATTTAACTTTCTACCCTGTTTGTTTGTTTGTTTGTTTTATATTTGTATATTTTGTAACTTTGTTTTATAAATTTCTACCTTGTAGTTTTAGTTTTTTTATCTTTCTGCCTTCTAGTTTGTTTATTTTCTATCTTTCTACCCTCTACTTTTTATATCTTTATTCTACCTTTTTTTTTCTTTTTTTTTTCTTTTTTAATATTTCTACCTTTTGTTTGTTTTCTTTCTACATTTTTTGTTTTTGTTTAACTTTTTACCGTTTAGCCTAGTTTTTTTATCTTTCCCTTGTAGTTTATTGTTATTTTTCTACCTTGTTGTTTGTTTGTTTTATACCTTTCTATCATGTGGTTTTATATTTTTGCTACCTCATAGTTTGTTTGTGTTTTTATCTATCTTGTTGTTTGTTTTTCAATCTTTCTACCTTTATGTTTGTGTCTTTTAATAATTCTGCCTTTTGTTTGTTTTTTATCTTTATTCCTTTTTGGTCTTTTGATAAGAATAGGACTTGGTCTTATAGGCTGTAAAAACCTCCTCTGAAATGCACAATTGTTAAGCAATTGAGCGTGTTTACAAAATTACTTGACACAAATTTGATGTAAATAAATCATTACAAAGATTTATTAGTGGTACATTTCCATCATTACTTTCTGCTGACTGCAGCTAATAGTCCATTAATTAAGGTGAAACGAAGCCTTCAGTATTACAGGTCATAGTTGTTTTGGGGCCGTTGTGAATCCTGAATCATTTCTGGCAGTAATTGCGCTCTCAAGTGTTCTTGTGCTGCCCGCTGGAGAGCTCTTCCAACAGCAAATCAGACGCTCTTGTTTACAGCCTCTTTCCTGCATGGCCTTTTCCTTTCATCAGCCATTTACAGACACACACATCACGAGTGCAGCTGTACTGCGAGGAGACTTTCGCACCTCGAGAGCACTGATAATGCACAGAGACTTTGATCAATACTGGAGCTCTTGAGCTGCTGAAGGAGCTGTCAGCACCGATGCGTCTCATGGCCTTTTAGTCACTGTGATTACAGCACAGTCCTGCGCATGGACTTCTGTTATGGGGAATTAGAAGATGTAAATGCTTTGGGTGCACATATGAGACTTGTGCATACAAACTTTGCTTGTCTTAAATTTTGAATTTCATTTTAATTCTAAATCCTCTTTTACATTTGAATTCTGCAATGCTGCATCTTGTTTCTAACACAATTTAAATTTATTTCAATTTCAGGAATTTAATTGGAATTCTTCATTCCTTTATTTTCAAACAAGCTAACAGGAATCTAATTTATGTTATTTTTACAAATTCACTAAAAATTATAAAAGGTAATTTTGATAAAGGTAATTTTTCATTGACAAGGCTGTTAGCTTTTATTTATTTATTTTTTTACTTTGTGTCTAAAAAATATACCATTTAAAAAAAAGTAAAATATTGTTTAATCTGTATGTCATGAAGCGTTGGAAAGGAAAAGCTTCATATTGAAGAGAACAAAATGACAGGGTCCCTGATCTGTACAGTACATGCTGCATTTCAATCCATCTGTATGATCACATGTGTTGAGGATCTGTTGGTTTAGCTTTAATTAGATGTCATTGTTGAGTTGCATGTTCACTCATCAATGTCATGATTCATTACAACATATCTGATGTGCCCTTTGTTGTTTTTTTCCATCTTCTAGTCTGTCAGGATTAGAATAGTTTGTGGAAACCAGTTTATACAAATTCTCTCATGATATTATACAAATTATAGATCACTGTCAACCTATTTGGCTGATATAAATTAATGTACATGACCATTTTTATTGCATCACACACAAGATATGCCAGGACGTGCAAAGAGTAATTGCACATTCACAAAGCAAGAGGTCATTCTCAACGCCTGTGCATGAACTACAGAAGATCACATGACCCGCTTTCCTCCATCTTCAGGCACAGCAGAAAATAAAGGTCACATTCATCGGATGTTCACGACACATAACGTATGGCACGATAGATCGCATGAAACTGTAATGAACTGAGGTGGTCGTCGCCCGCATGATAATTTGCAGAAGGCCTGCTATTCGTCAGACTGTGGGTTAATTGGTCAGGTGTTGCTGCTTTGTGCGGGGTCATCATTAACCATGTCTTGATTTTGATAAATCTCAGTGGGGTTTCTGCATGCTTTCTGTTGTCTTTATGCTTCATTGAAGTCAAGTCTCACCTCAGGTACTAAAATCACCTTTGCTTCACTGTTCATAGCACAAATTTGGCAAAGGTGAAATGAAATGTGTCACGGAATGGTAGACAAGAGACGTGGATTCAGATGCAGAGTGATTTAATAACAAAACAAACAGGGTAGGTACAAACTTCAGGGCTTAGACATATCGGGAGGAACACGAAGACACGTAACGTACAACGAACCAGCACTGGACTGCAAACACAAAGGAGACTATATAGGAACCAAACACAGGAGACTAACGAGACAACCCAGGTGAAGAACGTTAATCACTAAACAGATAACGAGATGGGAGGGGCTGATAATAGACAGAAGAGCACATGGCACAAGGAACAACATAACAGCCATGTGCTCACAACAGACTAGACAAAACACAAACACACGACAACCCGGGAGTGTCACAGCTCTGTCACAAAACTACGAGGAATCCCAGACAAGGAAGACAGAGCTGTGACACTACCCCCTCTCTATGGAGCGGCTACCAGACGCTCCATGCCCCACAAGAAACAAACAAGACAAAAATCCAGGAGTGAAGTGGCAAGGAGGATCAGGGGGAGGGATGGGGGGCCGGGTCCATGAAGGGAAACAGGAACAGAGGTCAAAAAATTAGTAGGTGGCCGGGGCAAAGCAGACAGTCTATCGGGCGGCCAGGGCGAAGCAGACGACAACCCTTCGGGCGGCCAGGGCGGTGAAGACCCTTCGGGCGGCCAGGGCGGTGAAGACCCTTCGGGCGGCCAGGGCGGTGAAGACCCTTCGGGCGGCCAGGGCGGTGAAGATCCCTCGGGCGGCCTGCACTCAGGCGCCCGTGACTCAGGCGCAGGAACAGCAGACACCGGCTCAGGAACAGCAGACACCGGCTCAGGAACAGCAGACACCGGCTCAGGTACAGCAGACACCGGCTCAGGTACAACAGACACCGGCTCAGGTACAACAGACACCGGGTCAGGTACAACAGACACCGGCTCAGGTACAACAGACACCGGCTCAGGAACAACAGACACCGAATCAGGAACAACAGACACCGGCTCAGGAACAGACACAAGAACTGTAACACTCACAAGAACAGACACAAACACAGAAACAAACACTGGCTCTGGCGCTGGAACAGGCGCTGGCTCTGCAACAGACATTTGCTCCAGCTCTGGAACAGGCCTTGGCTCCAGCTCTGGAACAGGCCTTGGCTCTGCCTCCAGCTCTGGAACAGGCACTGGCTCTGCCTCCGGCTCTGGAACAGGCACTGGCTCTGCCTCCGGCTCTGGAACAGGCACTGGCTCTGCCTCCGGCTCTGGAACAGGCACTGGCTCTGCCTCCGGCTCTGGAACAGGCACTGGCTCTGCCTCCGGCTCTGGAACAGCAGACACTGGCTCCGGCCCTGGAACAGACACTGGCTCCGGCCCTGGAACAGACACTGGCTCCGGCCCTGGAACAGACACTGGCTCCGGCCCTGGAACAGCAGACACGGACATGTCCAGGATCCGAGCCAGACACTCCAGATAGTCCAGGTCCATGAAGGCAGACGGCACTGGCTCTGCCTCCGGCTCTGGAACGGGCACTGGCTCTGCCTCCGGCTCTGGAACGGGCACTGGCTCTGCCTCCGGCTCTGGAACAGGCACCGGCTCTGCCTCCGGCTCTGGAACGGGCACTGGCTCTGCCACCGGCTCTGGAACGGGCAATGGCTCTACCTCCGGCTCTGGAACGGGCACTGGCTCTGCCTCCGGCTCTGGAACGGGCACTGGCTCTGCCTCCGGCTCTGGAAGAGCAGACACTGGCTCCGGCTCTGGAACAGGAGACACTGGCTCCGGCTCTGGAATAGCAGACACGGGCATGTCCAGGATCCGAGCCAGACGCTCCAGATAGTCCAGGTCCATAAAGGCAGACGGAACGTGAACAGTCTCTGACTGGGCAGACGGAACATGAACAGTCTCTGACTGGGCAGACGGGACTTGAACAGTCTCTGACTGGGCAGACGGGACGTCAACACTCTCTGGCTGGGCAGGCGTGACCTATACAGTCTCTGACTGGGCAGACGTGACGTGAACACTCTCTGGCTGGGCAGACGTGACCTGAACAGCAGACGGGACGTGTCTCCTCCTTCTCCGGAACACCGGACTCGGGACCACCAGACTCGGGACCACCGGACTCGGTACCACCGGAACAGGGACCAGTGATGAAGTCCGTCTATCACCTCCTCCCCTACGGCCTCCGCGGGTTCCGAGAACCTGGCCAACCCAGTTCCCTCAAATCGCTGAGAGTCAGCAGGGGTCTTAACATGACTGCCAGTCACAGTCCTGGTCTCACCTCCTCTCAACTGATCACCGGCTGTCCTGATCTCCTCATTCCTCTGCGCGCACATCGCAAAGTATTTGAATAGGGAGATCCCGTTCTCCCTCTCCGCAGGACAAAGTTCACTCCGCTGAATCCACATGTTTGGCTGGTTCGTTCTGTCACGGAATGGTAGACAAGAGACGTGGATTCAGATGCAGAGTGATTTTATAACAAAACGTCTCAGGTTACGACTGTAACCTATGTTCCCTGAGAACAGGGAACGAGACAATACGTCAACGACGCTATGGGGGAACGCCTCAGGCGTGACAGGTGTCTGAAATCACTATCAAATCACGTCAATCATATTGACCGGCGACAGCCCGTGAATCATTAGCGTGAATGATTAACGTGCGACCTGGAAGAATAAAAGGGCGCCTTGCAAACATGACAAATCACCTTATCGTCTGAAGGGACTGTACGGTAGGCAAGCCCCGCGGCATGGCAGGGAGACGTATTGTCTCGTTCCCTGTTCTCAGGGAACATAGGTTACAGTCGTAACCTGAGACGTTCCCTTTCGAAGGGAACTCAACAATACGTCAACGACGCTATGGGGAACGATATACCAACGCCGCCATGCTAAGGGGAGTGCATGCCAAGTGGCAGTGACAACTGTCAGAACCAGCAACTTCAAATGAAACGCTAGAACCACTCACCCTCAGGTCACACTGGGCTGTCAGTGACAGCATTCCCTACGGTCATAGCCCAAGCTACAGCCTCACAGAAAAACCTTCATAAACATGGTTAAATGAAAGGTCTACCTGGGCCGGCTCCGGGCCTGGAACCTCAGCTTCCAATTAGAAGGGGTCCCTTCTAGGGAATGTGGCTAGGGAACCCAAGGGAACCCCAGCCAGTCACTATTCAGGGGAACGTACTCACCCCGAAATGCCACCAGGACGGCCTGACCTGGCGCCAGTACATAGACACTTAGTCTGGCCAAATCCTGTCTGTCTGAAGACAGAGCCTCTGGACAAATGCCTTAAGTAAGGCATCCAACCCGAGGGACTGCGAAGCTGGCAGTGAACCACTCGGCCCGGATCTCAGAGACGGGATATCCCGGAGAGTATGACTCAGCATAGTGCTTTCCGACCCTTGCTAGCGAGGGGAGTTTCTCTACTCGATCCACGGATCAACCCAGTGTCTGTGTTTCAAAACACTGAGGAGGCCTGTGAAGGCCTAAGGGCTGATCTAACTGGGAGGCCTCACGAGAGGCCTACGACCGTCTGACCAGGCTCAGGAAGCCGCATGCTCAAAGAGACCCTCGTGAGGGGAGCACAAGGTCTGCCTGGTAGGCAAACCAGGCTGTAGGCAGAAAAGGTTCCGGGAGGGAACCTTTAGCAGAGAATGAACACTTTAGCGAGCCAGGGCGCAAGCTCGCCTTCAGCAGCTGCCTATTAAGGCTAGCTGAAACTGATAGCAAGAGACCACTAGCTTCATAAACCCAGCACCACTAGGGAGCGTTACAGGGAGGCCCGGAGAGGCCTACTACCTGATCCTTTAGGGAGGCACGTGAGGCCTACTACCTGATAACCACAGTACGTGGGAACTCACCTTCAGGGAGGCCCGGTGAGGCCTGCTACCCTACGACCACAGTATGTGGGGAGCTCACCTTCAGGGAGGCCTGGAGAGGCCTACTACCTGGTAACCACAAACTGTGGGAACTCACCTTCAGGGAGGCCTGGTGAGGCCTACTACCTGACCGTTCTCAATCAAGGAGGCCTGGAGGAGCCTACTACCTGATAACCCCAGTATGTGAGATGCTCACCTTCAGAGAGGCCAAGAGAGGCCTACTACCTGATAACCACAGTACGTGGGAACTCCTCCTTCAGGGAGGCCCGGTGCGGCCTGCTACCTTACAACCACAGTATGTGGGGAGCTCACCTTCAGGGAGGCCTGGTGAGGCCTACTACCTGGTCACCACTATCTGTGGGAACTCACCTTCAGGGAGGCCTGGTGAGGCCTACTACCTGACCGTTCTCATTCAAGGAGGCCTGGAGGAGCCTACTACCTGATAACACAGCATGTGGGAACTCACCTTCAGGGAGGCCTGGTGAGGCCTACTACCTGACAGCCAAAATATTTGGGAGCCCACATCCAGGGAGGCCCAGAGCGGCCTACTACCTGACAGCCACAATATTTGGGAGCTCACATTCAGGGAGGCCCAGAGAGGCCTACTACCTGATAGCCAACGTAAGTGGGAATTCGCCTTCAGGGCGGCCGGGTGAGGCCTACTACCTGATAACCATCTTAAGTGGGAATTCACCTTCAGGGAGGCCTGAGTGGCCTACTACCTGATAACCACTGGTAGCTTTGAGCCCTGAGTCCGGGTGAAAGTATAAGGTGGCCTGCTAAGGCCAGCCAGCTGGGGACTCGCCTATCAGGGAGGCCTGGTCGGGCCTACTAGCTAATAGCAAGTCATATTCTGCCATAAAGTACACTGTTGGAAACCATACTACACAGCATAATTCACTAATGGGCTTCCAGTAGCGCTATAAGGTATGTCCCACAATGTTGGGACTCACCTCCGAGGAGGCCTGTTTAAGGCCTACTACCCATCAGTGAGTCAACTGCCCGAACCACCAAGGCCAACCACGTAAAGTGAGCTGGCCTACAGTGCCCTCTGGGGGGCTGTCCAATCAAGGAGGCCTGCTGAGGCCTACTACCTAATGGCGCAGCCTTCGTTGGCAGAAAAACTGTTTACACAGTGCCTACAGCATCCTGGTGCCTAATCACATTGCCCATGGCAGTGTACTCCGCAAGAAAGCTAGCACCCTTAAAACAAGGGGAGTACAACATACGCCACTCTGCCTCAACGGAGGCCCCAGTTAGCCAGGGGCCTACCATCTATGCATGGGCGTCAGCTCAGGGCAATGCTCTGGCTTCAGGGGAGCGTACTTCGACCAAAGAAGAAGTGAAGCTTACTTCATACTCGACCCGAGCCATAGTGGTGCGAGGTGGGATAAAACAGAACTGGGAGTGAAGTGCTCAGACCTACCCTGTATCACAGGGGAATACTCACACCTCACCCTGAGGTTACCAGGGTGCGGGCCTGCCAGCGGCTCTAGGGGTGACAGAAATGTATCTGTGCCCAACCTAGGGGAGTGGGGCTTGAATGAAAGCCAACCACCTACAACCTAGCGCTCGAGCAGTAGCTCAGCGAGGTGAGTGAAGCCTAAACTGGCGGCCTAAATCCGTAGGCCAGTTCTGCATGGCAGGGTCGGGCAGGAAACCCAGTCTTCTTCGTGAAGCGAAAGACGGCCTAACCCTGCTCAATAAAGACATATATACCATGGAGGCCTGTTTGAGGCCTACCATGTCCTTACAAACCATCCTCAGCACCACGCTGCATTACTCTAGTCACCCCAGAATGCAGAGAAGGGGGCGGGCCTTGGCCTAACGACTCCCACGGGAGGAGGCTGTTTATACAGGGATGCTAGAAACCAACATTCACACAGTGAAGGGTCAGAGGAAGAAATGCTAAAATTTTTAGGAGAGCGCCTCTATTATCCCTGGCACAGCCTAGGCCAGCTACAGAGGCGGCCCTGGTAAGGGCCAGCCTGCAAGCATAGATCTATCTGAGGGCTCGGAGGAGCCACAGCCTTACTAAAGAATATAGTCTGTATTATTCCATACAAAGGGCTGCAGAATCGCTCAGCCTAATGAAAACCCAAACAGAGCTCAAGGGGCGACATACTCAGGAAGAAGTCAAACGGACCTGTGGGCCGGACATAAGATCTATCTGAAGCTCTAGCGTCAGTCAACACTCTAAGTAAAACAATTTAAAGAGAGAGACCAACCACTCTACCCTGAGGTGGCTAGCAGCCCGAAGGCTAACACAGTTACCGTTCTGGCCACCTAACGGGGAACTTCAGGGCCCTGATAATCCAATAAAGTTCTCTTACCTTATTACCTTGACATGACCCCATGACTCTATAAAGGGAACGAGGTCTGTAGAGAGATACATTTCGGAATTTTAATTCACAAAAATTTACTCTTGAAAAGACCAGACAGCTCACCTGCGGCGTGCGGAGTGAAGACTCGCCAGATAGTTCTTTATGAACCTGGGGTCCACCACTTTACATGCCTGAAAGAGGCGTTTCTACTAACCAAGCCTAGGCGGGCCATTGGAACATCGTTCTTATCATAGGCCCAGCGCCAGGCCTGATGTAATGAACGTCTGGGGAGTCAGAAGAGAGGAGAGGGCTGGATTCTCTTTTTAATGAAGCCCTCCGGGGAGATTATCCATCAGCGACGCTGTATGCGCTTGTGCTGGATAACCTCCCTCAGATCCCTCTTCTAGCGGGAGTCACGCCTTTCCTGCGCCCTGTTCCTCCACAGAGGGGGCGCACGAGAGGCGACACTGGCTCTCTGGCCCTGTCTACGGTCCTCAGATCGTGAAGGGCCAGGCCCTCCCGCCTGCCTGGGCGTGGAACCGGATCTCAGCGGTATGTAGGTTTTTTTTCCTAAAAGCAGCTGAGCGCGCCTTCGCCTCCCTGAACTTCCCAAGCCTTCCACGGCGGGGCCAAAGAGTTCAGAGGGCGAAACCGACGAATCGAGGAGAAAGGCCTTCTCTTTCTCCTCAACGTCGGCCAGGTTTAACCAAAGCTGTCTCTCCGTGGCCACCATCGCCCGACTGATCGTGGCAGCAGTTTGTTTGGTGGCCCGGAGCGCAAGAGCCGTGGTTCGGCGCGGCTCAGTAACTGCCTTAGGGGACAACCCTGCCCCCTGGTCGAGATCCTGCAGCAGGTCGGCCCGGTATGCCTGCAGCACCGCCATGGTGTGCAGGGAAGCACCAGCCTGAACTGCTGCCGTGTATGCTCTGCCATTCAAACGCGCTGTTGTCTTTAGCGGTTTGGATGGCAGAGTTGGAGCTCTCAGTGTCGACGCCTGCCCAAACACGAGATAGTTTGCAAACGACTCGTCAAATGGGCGGCATCGACACATACCCATGCTCTGCGATCCCATCAACATCAGCGAAATTAACCCGCTGATGTCAGTGAATACGGGCAGAGCATGGGCTCTTCCATGCCCTCTCGATCTCCGTGTGAAGATCAGGAAGGAATGGAAGGCTCACCTGAGCTGGTGGTGTATGGCCGGGGAGAAACCGATCGCCGAGCTTACCGCGAGCGGTCTCTCCTCTAGCGCGTTGCCATGGCAGCTACAGCCTGTTGGCGGCGCGCTCCACAACATCCACCAGACCTGCATACACGGGGCAGGGTGGCTGAGAGGGTTCAGGATCTACCTGATTATAAACCTCCTCAGCCATCTCCTGCTCGTCCTGAAGAGCAGCAACTGCAGGAAACCGTCGGTGAAAAATCCTCGTCATCGACCTGCAGTTCGCCCTCGTCAGCCGTCGAATCATCTGAGAGGTTTACAGCACTCTCAAGATGATCGACGAGCTCTATCTGGAAGCCCATGATGCAAGTCGCCGCTCTGCCTCGGCACGAGCGGGACCATGAGAACCAGACGTTGAACCCCCTGCACTCGAGAAGAGGGCCAGACGAGAGCGAGCGTTTTAAGAGAAAAACGCTCACAGTTCACACAGAGGATTCCCTCGAGAATCTCCCGTGCGCGCTCTTCTCCCAGGCAAGAAAAGCACACTCGTGTGCTGTACATTTAATTTTCTTACCGTTTCATTGAATAGCGTTTTCAAACAGACAGTCCCTGAAGACGATGAGATGATTTGTCATGTTTGCAAGGCGCCCTTTTATACTTCCAGGTCGCACGTTAATCATTCACGCTAATGATTCACGGGCTGTCGCCGGTCAATATGATTGACGTGATTTGATAGTGATTTCAGACACCTGTCACGCCTGAGGCGTTCCCCCATAGCGTCGTTGACGTATTGTTGAGTTCCCTTCGAAAGGGAACAAACAGGGTAGGTACAAACTTCAGGGCTTAGACATCTCGGGAGGAACACGAAGACACATAACATGTACAACCAACTGGACTGCAAACACAAAGGAGACTATATAGGAACCAAACACAGGAGACTAACGAGACAACCCAGGTGAAGAACGTTAATCACTAAACAGATAACGAGATGGGAGGGGCTGACAATAGACAGAAGAGCACATGGCACAAGGAACAACATAACAGCCATGTGCTCACAACAGACTAGACAAAACACAAACACACGACAACCCGGGAGTGTCACAGCTCTGTCACAAAACTACGAGGAAACCCAGACAAGGAAGACAGAGCTGTGACAAAATGTTGATGGCTTTTATTATTATGGTGAATATGATATTTCTCTAAATTGGCTGTTCCCATACAGCCCAGAATATTAAAGATTGATCCAGCCTGCAGATTTTACTACACAATATTTAGAGATGCTATATGTTGTTGAGTTGTTAAAGTCGATATTGAAATGTAAAAAATATGACGCTTTGAGCGCTGTTGAGAGGAATCGTAAACACCTCTGATTGCCATTGTGTTCACGCGCTCATCGGATATGTCTGTGATTGGCTACAATGATCAAAGCACGGGAGCGTTTGAGAGCACACGGAAATGTTTATAAAAACGGGAAAGGGAGCGTTTGAAAACACAAGCAGGACCGGTCCGCTGGTAGACGCCTACTTTCAAACGCTTCCGTTTGTAGGCTATCTGTGTAAACGCTCGGTGAGGAGCGTCATTGATGTATATTTACAACATGTTTTTGAACTGCTGATCATTGTAGCCAATCAAAGACATATTTGATGAGTGCGTGAACTCAATGGCCAATCAGAGGTGTTTACGATTCCGTTCAACAGCGCTCAAAGGGTCACATTTTTTACATTTCAGTACCGACTTGGTACCGAAGTCGGTACTTTTTGACAACTCAATACCTGCATTCAGATTTATAAATCATCTCTAAAGGTTTTAGAAGGGTAAAGACTTATTTTTCCTAAAGATGAGTTTACTGAGAGGCTTTAAAGGTGCCATAAGCGATTTCAGACAGGTACAGAGCATTTCTGATGGGCTGAAAAGAAGTCTAGGACATAGGATGATAGGTGTGGTGAACTTTACTATAAATTATGTTTTATTAACAAAGTTTGGGAGGAGCACGTTCAGATAATCAAACCTAATTAGACACGAGTGGAGCACACTCTGTTAATCAACCCAATCAACCAGTTAAGAGGTATGTATAAATATACAGCAAACTTACCTCGGTTTGTTGACAGCTTAACAGCATCCCTCCACCACCCCATCTCCTCACTTCTAGTCCTAAATACACTTACAACAACGGGGGGAGTACTCTGGGTTCGGGCAAAATTCCGAGCTCGGACCCCTCCCCCCGGACAGCACTCCAAATACGCATAATATTTACTCTGTTTAATTACTGTAAGTGTGAACTCGTGAACTAGTCCTGCACGATAAATCATATCGTAATCGCAATCGCGATGTCAACCCTATGTGATTATATGACGCAAAATGCTGCGATTTTATATGAAATAAATAAATTAGGGCTGTTAACGCAACATGTTTTTTTTGTCATCCTTTGGTTAGTGTTACATTATTTGATCCTGCTCTTATTCATGCAAATGCTTTTAAACCGTTCATGCGCGACAAGACAAAATAGACTGCACTGCCTGTGAATGTCCTGACTTATGACACAGAAACTCGCGGGCCAGTATCGTGCGCACAGACAGCGCGCCATAATACAGTTCTCTTTCGCGCTTGAACGAACAATAACACACACAAAATTTACGTTTTGTAACACGTTTTGTTGATCATCTTCATAACATAAGAGCAGTCTTATGATGAACTTAAAGAGTTGCGAGAGAATGAGGCACGTGTGAGATCCGCATCTCTGTCAGCAGCGACTGGTTTTAAAGGGACTGCAGCCAATAAAGTTAATCAAAGAACAAACAGATAATTTTTATTCAGACATCAATGGCTGTATTAGTATCAGTGATACTGACCTTCATTTATAAAAAGATGCCAATAAACAAGTATTTAAAGGGCCCCTATTATGGATTTTTGAAAATTACCTTTCATGTAGTGTGTATAATATAGCTATAAGTGAATGAAAAGATCCTGCAAAGTTTTAAATCTGAAAGTGCACCGTATATAAAGTTATTGTCTTTCAAAAGTAAGAGTCGACTCTGAATCAATGAAATGAATCGTTTTTCAAGCGAGTCATAAGCCGTTTTGTTGTGACGTCAAGACAAAACATTAGTATATTGCTGGCCCACATATGGTACGTGCAGACACCAGGAAAACTTGAACCTCAAACCTGCAGCTGAAAGTGCACCGTATATAAAGTTATTGTCTTTCAAAAGTAAGAGTCGACTCTGAATCAATGAAATGAATCGTTTTTCAAGCGAGTCATAAGCCGTTTTGTTGTGACGTCAAGACAAAACATTAGTATATTGCTGGCCCACATATGGTACGTGCAGACACCAGGAAAACTTGAACCTCAAACCTGCAGCTGATTCCTGTGGATACTGGATAGCATCATGTCGAGAAGACGGCGCTGTGCATAATGTGAAGTTAAAGCCAGTTATTTTTCACTCCGCAAGGACGAGCAATGTGAAGAATCAGTGATTAAAATTCATCTTTACCGTTATATGACATCAGTATACAGTAATCCTAAACTTTTGCTGTGTTCCCTTTATTTTACTGACGACTGCTTCCCAAATCTCGGAGTTCAATGCAGGATTCACAAACAGCTTGCTCTTGAAAGATGGTGTTCAAAAAAAGTTTTATATTGTGTAGGTCTCCTGCTAACTGCTAATCTATTTATTCTATACTATTGTACTATTGAGACAATAGCAAGTTTGCAGTAATGCAAAGATGTCATCATTTAATTTTGTATAAAATATTATTTTAATTTGAAAACACTGTGCATGTAGTTGTTGTTGCTACAGTAGTTTGAGTTGAGAAATACACATTTCAGCATTATCACTAATCTGTGTGTGCATTTTCCTTGAAAACCAAGCAAGTTTAAGAAACCATTTGTTTATTATATCGCATATCGCAATCGCAATATGACATTTCCCCCAAATCGTGCAGCCCTACAACCATTATGTTTATTCAGAATCTTACAGTATTTGCACAGAAGCTTTGTGTTTGGCATGAAAGGGTGTCATTTATTTTATTATTATGGCATTATTCATATTTTTAATTGCCTTTTTTAAATATTTTCCATTTATATTGTATTATTTATATTGTATAAATTTAGTCTTTATTTCTATTATTTCTAAAGTTTTATTAAAGTTTTGGTAATTTTGTTATGTGCTTGCAATTTTAGTACTGCAACATTTTCTATTTATTTTAGTAATTTTTTTCAAGATTTGGACATGAATGATACTTAATATCAAGTGGCTTGTTGAGGAGAGGTTTTATTTTTCTTTCATTTTGATGACTGATTATAAATCCTTTTTTTTTTTTGAATAATGCACACAATTAGACCAGGGACATTTATTAGGAAAGAAAATAAGGTCACTTTCGATTTATGTTGATCCTCTCTTGTCTTTTCTCTAATTGAGAGCTTATGTTGTGTGTGTCATTATAATAGCAGTAACCATAGCAGGACATATTTTGTTGCTACTATCACTTATCACTGCCGTTGAGGTGTTTATATACTGCAGTATAAACGAATCCTCAGACATTTTAACTATCTGATCGACAGCAGCTGTTCCCAGAGGCCGCGTGCGAGAATCCGACCTCACCGAGTGTCTCAACTTGATCTGATGCAATTCACAAAGCATGAAAAGATTCTTAAAAGATTTTGGTCCAACTTATGGTTCTAACTTCATCCAGATTTATTTGTGCATGGAGAAACTCAATGCTAAGATGCAAGACCATTGCAGTGCTATATATATACTGAATATATATATATATATATATATATATATATATATATATATATATATATATATATATATATATATATGTATAGGATGTCTGGGGATTAAAATGCATTGCTTTATATCATTTGGCATGATTATATTTGTTCATAATGCATGTGAAGCGTAGCAGATTGAATGCAGGTTTCCTTGCTGTTACAGTGTCTTTTGACTTTTTGATGGCACGGGTCAGAGATTATAATGATCGAACAAGAGCTAAAAGAGTTTACGGATAGTCTACATGTGCCATAGTTATTTATGCCCTCTGGGACTGAGAGACAGACATCAGGTCTATTGCATGTGATTTGAGAAAGGCAACTTTTACTCTAATGCATCATTGCAACCATGTCATTTGAATCACTCTTTACCTTCATAAACCAACCACTGGACTATTTTAATTTCATGCTTTCCAATTGCTCTCTAATAACTTGTTGAAACATCTGCAGATCCTCCAGATGTCATCACACGGCTCTGACATAATTATGTAGATGGATGCATGCGCGACGCGTGACCTCTCATCGTTTTTTTTTCATCACGACAGGGATTTTCTGTCATGTTCACCCTCACTGACGTACCCCTGCTGTCTCTGTTTGCCAAACTGGAGCTGCTGAATTATAAATGCCCACCCATACTTCTGTACACATCGCTGACACTTTGACTCCTATTCGGCTCCAATTGAGCAGTCTTCAGTCGCTCACCGGATTGGAATCTGAGATTTGCAGATGTGCAGCCTGCGTTTCATCAAGAACAAATGCTGCGTTCAGCACAGTGGGTCTGAAAACGAACCAGGCCACACCATTAAAGAGAAACATTTACTTAAATTATGTGATATTTACCGTGATGGAATTGGGACAGTGAGTGGAGAGCTTGTTTATCCTGCCCAGAGTTTTATGAAAGATTCATTGTTGGGTCTTAAAATTGTATATCGCAAGGTTCCTCGTTGTTTATTTTAGAGATATGCTATAACCTATCGGTTCCTGATTATGTTTTAAGTAGATAGTCCTCCAAATGCAAAATGGGTCAGCTCAGTTTAAATTTCAACACGTTTCAATGTACTGACCCACTTGATTGATGGTTCATACTTTTTTTTGCAAGTAAAATGTGTTTTAGTATAATTGTAAAAACGCTCCCTTCAGATTGTGGTTCATTTGTCATTTTGCTGTTTTACTGATTTTTATTAAGTAAACGTAAGAAGAATTTTTGTATAGTTAGAAGGGCTGTCAAGCAATTTAACATTTTCAATCTAATTACACAATGTGGTGATTAATCTAATTAATCAAATTTGGCTAAGAAATTACCCCCAAAAGATGATTTAAAGTCATTAATGTGTTAAATGAGAAAAGCATCAAATGGACATTACAAAAAAAAGCTTTAGAAAAAAATTATTATTTTTTTGATTCAACAGAATTTATTACACAAACGTTTATGCTTCAACGGCATAAACGTTTGATGCTGAGTTAATGATGACACAAATTTCATCTTTGGGTAAACTATACTTTTGATGAACCTTTGACTTCAGAATGATGGAACCAGAAGAAATCGTTTCTGGGCCTACACGTTTCTGTAGGAGTCTAGGACTCCTACAGCACTCTTTTTAAGTCAGTCCATGATGGACAGTTGAAGCATTACAGATCAAGAAAAGTTCAGATATGGCCTTTCGTCCCTCTTTCCCCAGTCTAATGCATTGAATTCTCATTGGTCACGCTTCATATCAATTTGGATTTGCATTTTGATTGTGGGGTGGAGGGAGCTTAACTCTTCTAAGAGCTAAACAAATGCAAATAGATCTGTGAGCACAGTAATCCTTGTGTGGAAACAGCTACTGGTGTGATTCAGAGAAATTCATAAAAGTGAATAAGAGCTTAAGTGGCTAAATAGAGTCGGCACATCACGTTTATGTCCAAATAGTCTCAGTCTCGGACGTCACGCTCACAGTCAATTCACTAACCGACTGATGCATATAGCAAACAAAGCTGGCAAGTTTTATTCCTCTTGGAAATATAGTTGTAGTCACATGATACTGTAGTTTACATGGGTATAGTTTACAAGGTAGCAGATTGATACAGTGAGAGTTTTATGGCTTATCTTCAAAAATGCAATGCACTACCAGACGCAAGTGTTTTTTGCTAGTTTCAGCCCGACGCAGTTATCAGTATCAAGTCCTGCGTTGTTTAAATAGCAAATGTATTTGCGCCCATCTGTTCGCCCATGGGTCTGGTCTGAAAACGAGGTGTGTTTAGGCGCATTGTTGGTGCTTGCTATTTTGAGGCAACTGAAATGTGTATTTTTTTTGTTATTTAAAGAGCGCATTAGTAATGTGTGCCTATAGGCGGGTCCACATGCGTGTACACTTTGTCCCGTGGATGGTTTGCTTGCGCGCTTTAACCTCACTAGGGGTGGCACGATCCGCTTTTTTTGCCTCCGATACCGATTCCGATACCTGGGACTCAGTATTGGCCGATACCGATCCGATCCAATACTAAAATAATAATTAAAAGCCGCCAGAAAACAGTGCCAAATTACCTAATAAACTGTATCTGTATGCCTCACTGTGGGGGAGAGACTGGGATTATTCTTTTGTTAAAGGCATCAAAGCTTGACTTAAACATAATTTTCCTTACTTTGTAAAACAATACAGACAAAATATATACTATATAATTAAAATACATTTATTTTAAAATTTTAAGCGCAACTTTTTAATGAAGCAGCAACATATGATACATAGATTGGACATAACAACTAAGGCTATCAATAAACTATCATTGCGCAAAAGTATTGTAATATGAAAGGCTCCAATTCAGAGCGGCATGAGACCTTATGCGCATCCCGTGCGCAGAATGATGCGCTCGAAGCAACATGGAGTCACGGCGCGCAGCGCGTCGCATTGAAAAGTTCAAAGCACAAAAGTAAGATATACATATATTTCTTTATTTATTCATTAGTTTGAGCCTTTTAACAGTTTTAAATTTCAGTTAATCTGCGTGTGAAGAGCAATTATATCGCTCTCTACTCCAGTGTTGTGATCACTGAGGAGTTGTGTTGTGATCTAACAGACACCCGGTTGAAAGTAACATGTGAAACTCCAGCACGTTAAAGTCCTTTTATGCAAACCATAGACCTTTATCTACATATCTACAGTATAATAATAGGAACATTGACTCATCTTGGAGAGAGTTTCATCGTGTTGACTGTTTTATCCGAGCGCTGAGTGCTGAGTTTGAGTGCTGAGAATGACTGACAGCCGCAGCGGAGGGAAGCACTTAGGTGAAGATTAATTTAACGATTTAAATCTGTACACATTAAACTATATGTAATGGCTTCAGAAATCTTGGAATACAGTACACGAAAACATTATAGTGCTTTATAATGTTTTTGTGCCTTTTGTGTTGTGTAACAATAACATACGTAGGCTATACAATATCGGATCGGATTTGGATGGTCTCGTCTGGCGATACTCGATCCGGCAAATATTGCTAGTATCGGAGCAATACCGATACTGAGTATCGGATCGGCGCACCCCTAAACCTCACGCACAAGCAGATCCGTTTCCTCTCTGGAGAAGCATTCAGTTTTTCCGCTTGCGAATTACGCCATGTAAATAGCGAATCCGCCATGGCACGAGTGCAACTGGCTTTTATAGGGAATGGGAGATGAGACTCTTGATTGGTTTATTGCACGTTACGCTCAAAACACACCCATTACTCATTAAGAGAAGAGAACCCTTTTAGACCGTGCACCGGGTACGTCGACCATTTTTCCCGTCGTTAAACTAGCAAAAGTGGATTCAGACACGCTCTAAGTGCACCTGCGCAGTGCGCTTTAAACCATGAGTTTAGATGGTTAAAATAGGGCCCTATGTTGCATCATGTAAACTATTAGTAGAACTGTAAATTCTGCTTTTTTCCCACTCATTAGAATTGTCTTTGACTTAAAGTGGTACTTAATCGCTAGCAAAATGGGCTTTCAATAAAACATGGCTGCCTACACAGTAGAAAGGCAGAAAAAATTGTTTGAATCTGTACTACCTCACTAGAGAAAACAGAGAAAAAAGGCTGTTGTTTTCCCTTTTGCCAAATAGTTAGGAAAACTTCAACATCCATAATGCACTGGGCATGTTGACGTCCAAGGACACTCCCACCAGTCTTCTATGGCTATGCTTCTGCTTTAGTAGGAAATACTTCTTAGCAGACTTTTAGTCATAGTGTCGACTTGTATTGTGCAAGAATTGCACTGCAATGCAAATTCAAAGAGTAAATGTTTAGCTGGAGTGAGTTACTTTCGGTGTTCAGTGAAGGATCCAGCATATTGTAGGCAGCGGCTAAAGGCTGCAAAGAATGTTAAATACGGAACACAACAACGGAAAGTCTGTTACACACAAATCTATGCACTATTTTCTGTTAAAAAAAAAAATCTGTACAACCGTCATGATCAATCTAATATGTATCTATTTCGGATAAAACTGCCTTCTTAGGGTGCTTTCACACCTGCCTCATTTAGTTCGGTTGAATCGCACAGGAGTTCGTTTTCCCCACTGGTGTGGTTCGTTTGGGCAGGTGTGAAAGCAGCAATCGCACCTGGGTGCGCACCAAACAAGCGTACCCAGACCTCCTCGAAGAGGTGGTCTCGGTACGCTTTCAAGCGAACTCTGGTGCGGTTCGTTTGTGGTGAGAACGTGATCCGACCTCCAACAGACCCAACTGCCAAAGAACTGCGCATTTTTGGACTAAACCAGCTGCCGTAGTCAAACAAAATTATTATTTAGATTGTCAATAGCGCTCCCTTTAAGCCATGACTGACTTACCGCGTTCTGCATTCTCACTAAAATCTCATCATAAACACTGAAGTTGTCCGCACTGCACAGTGAATCTCTTATTTATATCGCGTCTAGACTTTGTTGTTTATGGGGGGATTTGGGAAAGGATAAAGCTCTTGCTGATTCTGAACATACATTGTGAACGAATTCTCCGCATGTCTGCCGGATTTTCCTCTTTGTTTACTTCCGGGAGTTCTGTTGGAATTTTCCCGCACGTTAATTCTAAACAATCTAAGTGCAGTTGTGGAAATATGTTCTGGACAAGGAGTGATGTAGATATTGTCACGTGACTGTATTTTGGTTCGTTTCATCAACTTATCAACTGATTCGGAACCGAGCAATAAGTGTGGTGTGAAAAGGAACCAAAACGTCTGAAAATGATACAAAGTATTATTTTTTGCCCTTAGTCTGGACATGGGTTTTAAATATCAAGGTTTAAATATCATTAAACATAAAGCAAAACATACTGCGGTTGGTTGTTGTACATGTTTTTCAGGCAGTCTCTTCCTCTCGAAGTGGCGGTTCTTTGCTAGATTCATCTGCAAGTCTACAAAACAGCATTGCAACCCATTTCAGTTGAGATTTTCAACAAAAAAGAAAATGTACAGCAAAATGTAGAACACAGAATCCCCCTGTGGTGAAAACCAAGATTTTAATGTTGATTATATGTCTATGTGGTATTTTTAATATGCTTTACAGTGTTTCCCACAGAATGACAGTGTAACTGTGGTGCGTGTGCATCGATTTTAACTACCAGCTATATACAGCATGCTAACCTCGAAAATCCAGCTGTATTCTAACAATAACTTAGCTCTCCTCATTAGCTAGTGTCCTTGCATGCTGGCTAATAACTTTTTTTAAAGTCGTCATGAAACGGAAGTTGAGATTGTCCTTTTTTCCTTATTGTGACGTATATCCGAGTGAAACGGCTTCTGAAATTAGAAAAAATGTAGGGCTGGACTTGATTTCATCCTTCGGGAATTGATTGGATCGTTGGAGGTTGGGCGTTGCTAACAAAATGGAGGCAGATTTGAATGCCACTTTATATTTATATGAGCCTCCCGCGAACCAAGATGAGGCGGCTGAAAAAAAAACAATCGAAAATCAATGTGTTGCGGTCAGCGCTGATATTGTGGCGGGCCGCCACAAATAAATGAACGTATGGGAAACCCTGAGAGACAAACCATGTGCAAATGCATAAGTCAAGAGTATTTTCTCCTTAAAACTGAAGTGAATCAAAGACAGTCTCAAAAACACAGTTTGAAATCGCTGGTGTTTCTGACGTTACATACTACCTTGTAACCTATCACATCAACATGTGATCGTCAATGAGTGGATCTCTGAGCTGGTGTGAGTGAATGGAGGCAGGGCTCATTTGCATATCCATAGAACAGCGTATACTAAATGAGTCAAGGGTGTAGAGTTACATTCAAGCTGTTTTAAGGCATTAAGAATTTTTTTTTCAAGGATAAAAAGTTTAAATATGTCATTTTGGTGATCAAAGATGAATTTTAAGGGAAACAATTATTGAGTACAGGGGGACTTTAAACGGGTCTTTCATATTAGGGTTTTTGTGTTTTGAGCTGCAAGAATCATCAGGTTCAGTCACAGTGTTTTTTTGCCTTTTAGGTTCTTGAATTTTGAATTTAGGTTCTTGGACGATCTTGAATTTTGTAGTGACGATTAATTGCCGATTTAATACAGTTTGTTCATGTCACCACTTACAGTATTGTTTTTAGACTTAACATCCTATATAATATAATAAAATATATATATGTAATAAAATAGTCCATATGATTTACTTTAATACTGTGAAAAATTAATATTAATATTTCCATGTTAATATAATATAATTCGGTCTGATTAAACCCACAAACCTTCATTTTATAATAAGGAAGACTATCTTTATGTACTTTACAACAGTGTTTTTGTATAGTTTTTGGCAAAATGTGATTGAAATTTAAACTGCACAAATAATGCAGTTATATCAAATAATTGCGATTAGATCGAAAGACCACGAAAAGGCTATTAATCTATAAGCGCGACTGGCCTAGGTTGTGTATGTCTAGTAGTTCTGCTGTAATAGAGTTCAATTCTTCCTATATAAAAACTGAGGAAAGGATTTGTGTGGGTCAGTCAGTTAGTCATTCCGGGATAATCCCAGACAGTCCAGACGGCAGGCGGGACAGCCCAAACACAAGCTAATATGATACCAGACCTGCACACCTGGAAATATCACATTTAATAACACAAATTGTCAGCAGAAACTCAACCCAAAGAAATCAGAATTCACGCTCTCAGTACCACCGAAAAAATACAATTTAAATTACACAACTTTGTTGTTATTTCTACATCAGTGATTTAACTAATGTGTGACTCCAGACATAATTCTGGTTTAAATGCAATTTAAACTCAACTCAAACAACATCAAAAAGTCAATGTGAAACATTTGAAACCCGTTTTACTTTAGTACATTCTGAATATCCTGTTTCGCATTTAAATTTAAAAATGTCAATAATCAACTGGATCGTTAAAAGCAAGCATTTTAGAATAGAGGTGGTTGGAGAAGAAGAGATGGAAAGAAAGATGGATTTTTGATGTCAGCTGGAAATGTATGTGCATCTTAAACTGGACTTTGTTGAATACGGACAAGATCATAGAAGTTTCTTAATCAGGATTTGAAGACAAAGTAGGATTAGATTGTGTCTTCGTGAGTGTTGCATCTCAATGCCTGCGACAGCTGTTCAGACAAGTGAGACAATGACATGAAATTCATTCTTTAGAGATGTCTTAATCTTTCTAATCCATGCAAGAGGAGTTTGTACAGGCTTACCTAGAGCATCTTGAGAGATGCAATCTATACTATAACTATAACCATGCTTAGTTAGGATATCTTCACAAGTTGCTATTTATTTTGTTGATGTACAATATTTTATGCAAATTCTGATGCTTTATAGAAGCTAGTCATAATGGACTAATGCCAACATGGACAGGATGCCCTCATCATTGAAATCTGTAATATTAATACAGTTTTATTTTTAAGTACATTCTTGTTTATGTTTAAACGAAACACTGTTTTGCTTCTGTTTTGGGTCACTAGTTGATTTCCAAAGTATAACCAGTTTCTGTTCTGTCACCCTATCGATTTCTGACCTGTTCAAATAAACTGGATTGTCAATTGCTATACGTTTTGGAGCGCAGCCACCCACTCTGTTAATCTGGGGTAAGTTTGTGTCTGGAAAGCACAGATCGCACTGCACAGATTTACTGGTCTGGTGTGGTTGATATAAACACTTCAGCAGTATAGATCTAAGCTGATGTTTGTGTGCTGACAGAATTTCCTCCGTTCTTTGTAGGCCAGTATGAGTTGGCGTCTGTAATCTCACTGTCCATGCTTTGGTGAGGCTTAATTCTGCTCTAATGCAAAATCTCATCTGCATTGTCTCTAAAAAATCCATTTCATCCATCTGTAAGTGAAATTCTGTTCACATGGGGCTTAATGGGTCTGAGAGGAGAAAGGTTTTCAAATATCACTGCGTGTTTTTGTAGATGATGGGTCCTGTGCAGATAAAGATGTTTGACTCGAAATAAATGGTTTAGAGTTGTTAAAATAATAAAGTTGTTTGTTTATTTATTTATTTGTTATTTATTTATATTTAATAATTATATATTATTGTCATGAATTATGTGGCTGTTGTTCCTTTTTTGGCCATGTGAGGTCCTCAGTGTTTTTCTTTTGTTGTTTTATGCCTGCCACATGTTCTCATTATTGATTTATTAGTTTCACCTGAACCTTGTTAAGCTGCCTATTTAAAACCCTGCTGTCTTGAGTTCTTTGCTCAGTCTTGAGTTGACACTGGTGCAATCTTGTTTGACTAAACCTGTCTGTGAGTTATTATTTAGAGTATTTTTCCCCCTGTGATTGCTGTTTGTTACCAACCTGTACATGCCTTTTTTGGATTACAAGTTTGCCTCCTGCTTTTGGATTATTCACTGATTCTGACTGAGATAGTGGACTCTAACCTTTGCCTGGATTTTACTTTTTATTTTTGCCTGTTCCTTGTTGGATATGTTTGCCCTGCTTTTCAAGTAAAGCCCTTGAACTGAGTTATTGTCTCTGCTTCTGCATTCTGAGTCGAATACACCACATTTTGGAACCGAGGTAGGGTTTTCCCCTGCTACGCAGGAGACCTGGGTTCGATTCCCAGTTCCTCCACACCAAACTCACTCATCCATGTCTTTATGGACCTTGCTTTGTGCACTGGTCGTGCAGTCATGTTGGAACAGAAAACCCCATCCCCAAACTGTTCCCACAAAGTTGAGAGCATGAAATTGTCCAAAATGTCTTGGTATGCTGAAGCATTAAGAGTTCCTTTCACTAAGGGGCCAAGCCCAAACCCTGAAAAACAACCCCACACCATAATCACCCCTCCACCAAACTTTACACTTGGCACAATGCAGTCAGGCAAGTACCGTTCTCCTGGCAAATGCCAAAACCAGACTCGTCCATCAGATTGCCAGACAGAGAAGCATGATTCGTCACTCCAGAGAACACGTCTCCACTGCTCTAGAGTCGAGTGGCGGCGTGCTTTGCATTACACTTGATGTAAAGCTTAAATGCAGCTGCTCGGCTATAGAAACCCATTCCATGAAGCTCTCTACGCACTGTTCTTGAGCTAATCCGAAGGCCACACAAAAGTTTGGAGGTCTATAGCTAAGGACTCTGCAGAAGTTGGTGACTGACATCTGAGCACTGTGCGCCTCAGCATGCGCTGACAGCGCTCTGTGATTTTACGTTGGCTACCACTTTGTGGCTGAGATGCTGTTGTTCCCAATTGCTTTCACTTTGTTATAATACCACTAACAGTTGATCATGGTATATTTAGTAGTGAGGAAATTTCACGAGTGGACTTATTGCACAGGTGGCATCCTATCACTGTGCCAAGTTTGAATTCACTCTGAGCTTCTGAAGGCGACCCCTTCTTTAATGTTTGTAGAAACAGTCTGCATGCCTAGGTGCTTGATACAACTGTGGCCATGGGAGTGATTAGAACACCTGAATTCAATGATTTGGAGGGGTGTCACAATAATTTTGTTAATATAGTGTGTGTGTGTGTATATACACTCACCTAAAGGATTATTAGGAACACCATACTAATACTGTGTTTGACCCCCTTTCGCCTTCAGAACTGCCTTAATTCTATGTGGCATGGATTTAACAAGGTACTGAAAGCATTCTTTAGAAATGTTGGCCCATATTGATAGGATAGCATCTTGCAGTTAATGGAGATTTGTGGGATGCACATCCAGGGCACGAAGCTCCCGTTCCACCACATCCCAAAGATGCTCTATTGGGTTGAGATCTGGTGACTGTGGGGGCCATTTTAGTACAGTTAACTCATTGTCATGTTCAAGAAACCAATTTGAAATGATTCGAGCTTTGTGACATGGTGCATTATCCTACTGGAAGTAGCCATCAGAGGATGGGTACATGGTGGCCATAAAGGGATGGACATGGTCAGAAACAATGCTCAGGTAGGCCGTGGCATTTAAACGATGCCCAATTGGCACTAAGGGGCCTAAAATGTGCCAAGAAAACATCCCCCACATCATTACACCACCACCACCAGCCTGCACAGTGGTAACAAGGCATGATGGATCCATGTTCTCATTCTTTTTACGCCAAATTCTGACTCTATCATCTGAATGTCTCAACAGGAATCGAGACTCATCAGACCAGGCAATATTTTTCCAGTCTTCAACTGTACAATTTTGGTGAGCTCTTGCAAATTGTAGCCTCTTTTTCCTATTTGTAGTAGAGATTAGTGGTACCCGGTGGGGTCTTCTGCTGTTGTAGCCCATCTGCCTCAAGGTTGTGCGTGTTGTGGTTGTACTCGTGGTGAAACTCGGTTGTAACGAGTGTTTATTTCAGTCAAAGTTGCTCTTAGAAATTGCTCTTAGAAACCCTAGAAATGGTTGTGCATGAAAATCCCAGTAACTGAGCAGATTGTGAAATACTCAGACCGGCCCATCTGGCACCAACAACCATGCCACGCTCAAAATTGCTTAAATCACCTTTATTTTCCATTCTGACATTCAGTTTGGAGTTCAGGAGATTGTCTTGACCAGCACCACACCCCTAAATGCATTGAAGCAACTGCCATGCAGTGTTGGGGAAAGTTACTTTTAAAAGTAATGCATTACAATATTGCGTTACTACCCAAAAAATTAACTAAGTACGTTACTTAGTTACTTTTTATGGAACGTAATGCGTTACATTACTTTTGCGTTACTTTTTCTCACCTGCATGGGCTTGTTTGTTTGTTTTTTAATAACAGCTAAAACAATCTATTTTTGCCAATTGTTAAGGCCCTTTCACATCAAAAGTTAAATGAATAAGCCTAAGGCTGAAGGAAATGCATATTTACTACTGTACAGTTGAGGGCGCTGCTCAAACAAACCTTTCAGCTGCTGCTGTTCTTGATTAAATAACAATAGGATACAGGAGAAGGAAGTTCAACACTCTTATTTCTAAACCTAATCTAAAGTCATTTTTGCTTATTAGTATGGTTGAATTAGATCATTGTAGGTCAGCAGCAAAGACATTGGTTAATAAAGTGAGATTAAATACATAAAGTATATTTGTGTAATTTAACATAGTTAATTATAAAACTTTTGCACAAAATTCTGAGATTGCATTTGACTCTTTTTATTCATTTTGAGGAATACTGAATGTTTTTGTGCAAGTGAGATGAGTAGATGCATGTTCAATGCAAATGCACACAAACCTCACTTTATTTCTCTCAACATGGGGAAAGGAGAGCTGTCAGTCAATAAATGTGAAAAAGTAACTAGCGTTACTAATTTGAAAAAGTAACTCAGATATTTTGTTGTAAATTGAAAAAGTAATGAGTTACTTAACTAGTTACTTGTAAAAGTAATCTGATTACGTAACCTAAGTTACTTGTAATAAGTTACCCCCAACACTGCTGCCATGTGATTGGTTGATTAGATAATTGCATTAATGAGAAATTGAACAGGTGATTTTAATAATCCTTTAGGTGAGTGTATATATATATATATATATATATATATATATATATATATGTATATATACACTAACCCTAACCCTATTCTCAAACAATAAATGTATGTGTATAAACATTATTATATTACTGTTGTACTTAAAAATGTAAATAATTAGCCAGTATTCCCTAGAAGTATTTGGGAAAAGAAAACCAAAAATTCAACTAGACTGCCATACATTTTATTGAGATAATGCTTCTGTTAAGCACCAGGTTAACACTTCTTTATTGATATAATATCAATATCAGCTGATTTATTGCCTCATTATTATGATAATGGATCTTGGAGGATGGGTCCATAAAAATGTCATGAAAATGTCATTATGATGCAAAAAAAAAAACTCTTCTGTGTGCAAAATATAATTTCTTATTCCTTTCTTTTGATTTAGGTTAGAAATATGCATGTTCTTTACAGATTTCAGGAGATTCACATATGTTTCTGTGAGATGAAGTTCTTCACATTCCTGTGCTTAGATATACAGAGAACGAAGTTTCAGTTTCTAAACGCTGAGCATCTGGATGTAAAAATAGCACAAAGCAGGACACCAGCGACTCAACTGCAGGTTCCTGAGAGGTTGCCATGATGTTTGCACCCAAGCGGCCCTATTTCTGTCTCCAAAAGAGTGTACTTTACCTCGAAGGGGCACACGGTGAAAGTGCCTGCAAAGATCATTAACTATTCATGGAAGTACATCCCTGCTAATGGGACCTACAACTATTTTAATTATTGATGTTGTAATTGACAACGCGGGTCCTGCCTCACCTCATGGGAACGGCTGAATTAACGTGTATGACATTGTTCGTCCACCCCATCCTATGACCCCGTCCCTTCTCGTCTTCCATCTGTCCTCAAACAGATAACCGTGATTCTGCATATGTCATTTGTTATGTGTTGTGCCGACTGGGCTCTTTTTTCCTTCTCTGCATCTTCTTCTGTCAGCAGGCTGTTGATGTTGACGGACAGCTGTCAGGTGGGTTTACGATGATTACGTAAAGACAGGCATGTTGAACACGGGGACACTGCTGGCAGGAAGCTGCATTAATTGGTGATAAATGAAAGTGTATTGGTGGTAGTAACACGAGTGTAAGGCCTTAGGGAGCTTCTCTCACACCAGCACTGATTAAACACTCATTAGGGCAGATCCACAGCTTGAGTTGGTGGTAAATTGCACTCAGATCTGTCACTTAGCGACACGTCAAAGCGGCGCAATCATTAGTTATCTCGTGGGGAGGTGGGTGGACAGGGGGGTTGTCCTCTTAATTAGATAAAGTGATAAATAAAATGTAAAATGGCATTTCCTACTCATCACACATACGAAAAGAAATGACATTCATGATTTTTACTAGCGGTTTTTGATTAACATCGCTATTACTATTCTATTCTATTCTATTACTTCATGCATAGGCTTAGAGGTATTACATTTTGGGGTTTAAATTAACCTTGTATCGTAAGTCACTTTGAATAAAAGTGTCTGCTAAATGCATAAATGTAAATGTAAACTTGTCCGTTGGTGCAACAGACATGTGTGCTCAAATCATGATACTTGAATCAAGTTCAAAAAAACAAAAACTCTGAAGGAGGGACTTGAAACTTATCTGGACTCTTTTGACTTGGACCTATAAGTAGCCACTTAACAACCGCCTAGAGTACCCTAGCGGCCACATAGAAACATCCTGACAACAGCACACAACATCTTAGCATCATAGCGGTGAGTTTTGCTCTTTTCAGAAAATCAAATGATACGCACGCTGTTCTAAATTCTAAATTCTCTGAAAACAATATTTAAGCAATTTTCATTATTTTCCCCCTGCTGTTTCCCGCAAGTTCATGCTGTCATCATTTACTTACGTTTCCCACCAGGTTTGGCGCCATGTGACAGAACATTTGAGAACCAATGGCATTTTATGTCAAACTTTTATTGAATATGAATGAGTGCTTGGAATGTAGTTCACATTTTATCTTAGGGTGTGTTCACACTTGTCATGTTTGGCTCAATTAAAATGAACTCTGGTGTGGTTCGACTGAAATATGAACACAACACTGACCAAAGAAAAGACATGTAAACGAACCAAAAACTGGATGTGATGCGCACATTCCAATCAGTCAAAGCACAAGCGACGCAGACATCTGATCAATTTGTAACAATGCAGGACAATTCCACACATACCACAATCACTTTCACTTAATGTGATGTCACAATATTTTAAAGCAATTTTTTACAGTGTACGGTATCTTTAGGTTTGGTGTTAAAATGCCAATGTGAACGCTAAGCTTTTTTTACTCCCTAATGTCAGCATCGGCCCCCAAAAATCCATATCGGTCGGGCTCTACTCTCTCACAGAATAATAAATTACATGTAAAACAGAGACAGCCGGTTGAGTAACTGTGAGCTATAACCTTAGTGCAGATTTCAATAAATCACACAACAAATGGTAAATTAAAGCCCAGTCCCTCACGTAGATTTTTACAACACATCAAGATGATCACATATACCTCAGACAACATAGTTGACTCTTGTTCCTGCTGACAATCCTGAACCATATTTATATACACTTACCTAAACACTTTATTTATTTATTTATTTATTTTCTTTGCTGTCTACCTCTCTTATTTTAATTGCTTGTTGTGTCATGTGTATGACTATGTACAGTTGTACAGTATGTTTCTATTTATTTCTGTAGCCTCTTGGCCAGGTCATGTTTGTAAATGAGAAGTGGTTCTCAAACAGTTTACCTGGATAAATAAAGGTAAAAAAAAACCATCTGATTTATTGCAAATAAATGCTAACGAAAAACTAGCTCACATAGTTGGCCGATTTGTTTACCATTTAAATCCGTGGATATAAAATTTAGATAAATCGAATTGTTATTGGTAACGTGGTTCATTAAACAAACAATTTTGTGAATAACACAGGGTAACACTGACTTTTATAAGATCACAATTACCTTAGCAAGGAGGAAAGGAACAGAATAGATGTGTTGTCCACTTCGGTGCTGGCCGCCAGGATCAGTCAGTGCCAAATTCTTCTCCTTTAATTAGCCTATGCTTTGTATTCTTTCTTCTCTTTAATAAAATAGATTTGCAATTTTAAACCTATTTGACTGTAGGCCTGTTGACTGTTGATTGGTCTTGATGCGTCGTGATTTTCCTCAGATGAGTTACGAGCGAGCTAAAGAACAGCGTGAGCACTCCTGACTAAACGATAAAATACTGTATCATACCATAAAGACTAAACAGTAGCTTGCTGTTCATGGAAGTTATTGTCATTTACTATATTTATAACAAAAAAGTTTCCTGTTATTTTACAGCAATTTTTTTTACAGTGCTTTAGGTTTGGTGTTAAAATGCCAATGTGAACGCTAAGCGTTCCAGGACTTAATGTTTTTTTGGTCCAGACCTTACTTTCATGATGCTTTTTGCTCAATTTTCAATCTTGGCCGTCTGAAAGGAGCTTGGGTGTTCTTTATAACATCTCGTCTTGTGTTACATGGGGACAACTTTGTGTTTCTTTGGAACAACGGTTGAGATGGCAGAACTTTATTTTTTGGATGAATTATCCCATTAAAGCGAACCTAATGCGACTCAAGCCTTTAGAGCCCGCTCTTCTAACCTCACTGTTAGAGATGACTGATCAACTGTTAAAAACCACGATGTTTGTCCGTCTCTAATGAACGTGCTGTTGTGGGTGAGCGTCAGACTTTTCCCTATTATTTTTAAAAATAATTTCAGGTGGCCGAAAAAGGATTATTTCATTTATTGCGAATCCGTGCCAACAGTTCTCTGTCAGTAACAGCAGTTTTTTTTTTCTTTCTTTTTTGTGGTTGTCTTTAGGAGCATGCATGCAGACAGCCCATCTAACTTCTCAGGGAACATGCAATGTTGCATTGACAGCTGCATTTACCCAGTATGCCCGCTCACCTTTGGGTTGCAGGGTGACCTGGCCGACGGCTCACAGCTTAATGAGTGTAGATGAGTGAGTTCTTTCAGAAGTATATATGGCATAATGAGGGTGAATCAGGCTGAACGGAGCAGGTTTGGATGGAGATGCCCGCAGTGCTGCGTGACTCTCCTGTGTGAACGAGTAATGCAGTGTCATGCATGTAATGTTCCAGTACTAAATCGCAAATTATGGACTGTTTGACTTTGATCAAGAGAAGAACCATGTCACCGTGCTAGTTTGTTGTGGGCGGTTGTCAGGGTGTTGCTATGCAGTTGCTAGGGTTATGCAACATTAGCATCAACCATCAACAAAAATGTCCACCTACTTTTACTTCGAAACTTAAGTTGCTGTCTTAAATTAAGTATAATCTAATTGGCTGTACAATTGGCTGTTGAATCTCGTATAACTTAAAAAATGAAGTTGGTTAAATTATTTTTAACCCCTATAAGCAGGGTTGTTATAGTTAACTAAAACTAAAACACTAAAAAAAATGTAATTACTTGAAGTGAAAGAAATTTTAACTGAAATAAAGTAAAATATGGAAAATTTTTGCAACATTTTTCATTTACTTTAACTTGATTTACTTTAATGAGAAATGTTAGAAATTAGAAAAAATGAAGTGCTTCCTTAGCTAACTGAAATAAGTTTAAGTTTATATTAAAATTGTTCAAACTAAAATACAAATAGAAAAAATAATATAATGCGATATTTAATAAAAACTAATAAGCAAACATGACAAAAACACAACAAAATTACTAAATCTTTAACTAAAATTTAAATTAAAACCCAAAACATAAAAACTAATTCAAAATATGAATACAAAATATAATGGTGTCTCAGTGATATGGAACGTCCTGGTTGCGTATGCAACCCACCATTCCCTGAAGGAGGGAACGGAGGACGTAGTCGACGGTCGACTGAATTGGGATCTCGCTAGAGAGCCTGTCTTCTTCGAGTACTATTGAACGAGCCAATGTAATTGGCGTGCGTGATTCGCATCACACACTCCGCCCCCGCGGCGCGGGTATAAATACGGAAGTGGATGCACGCACTAGTTGCTTTTCGCTGAGGAGCCGAGAGTAACCCGGGGTCAGCGGGGATCCGGCGGTAGTGGCAAGGGGACTACGTCCTCCGTTCCCTCCTTCAGGGAACGGTGGGTTGCATACGCAACCAGGACGTTCCCTTTCAGTCGAGAACGTCAGACGTAGTCGACGGTCGACTGAATTGGGATCACCCATTGAACACGCCACTAACGCTGCCACCTTCCAGTGCCTAAACCAAAGCCTCCTGATGCCCCCGCAAACTTAAGGCGGGGAAGGACAGGGCTTAGGCCAGGGAAGTCACTGCTGTTCCTACAGGACCACTGGGAAAGCGTTCCCCGTACGTTGGAAGGAAGGGACGCTGCGGAAGCCACATCCAACCCAGAGGGAGGTAATGTGGAGAATACACATATGAACTGGGCGGAAACCGGGCAGTCTAACATATGGAATGTCACTGGGGTGGCTCCAGCCTAAGACGGGGGGAGACACACCGGACAGTGACGGCAGAGAGACTCTGCCGAGGGAAGACACGGGCTCACCGCAGGGAGCCGTATCGTGGAAGAATACACATATGGGGTCACCGAAGGGACCGCAACATATGGACCCAGCCTAACACAGGTTCCACACTGCTTACGAGTGGTAGGCCTAACACCAGACGTTCCGCACGTCCGACGTCGGAGGGGTACGGAGGAACTCAACAGGGTTCAATTTTAAGGGAACTCAACTGGAGTAGAAAGGCGCACGTATCCAGTCCATAGGAGGGGAATGGCGCAGCAAGCCGACACTTGAACCGGGCTCACGGTGAAACTGGCTTCATGAGAAGGGAGCCCACGTGAGGCAGCGGTTCAACTAGGTGTCGTCCAGCCCCCAACTCTAGAATCTGTTTTAGCAAAGCATATCGTCAACGCCCAGGCGGAGCACTTTACACTCATCATAGAGGAGCTCAACACCTAAGTGGACATGTTGCATCTCGGATCTTTGCCGAAATGAAGGCAAGCACTAAGTGCAACTTTGCATGGAAACAGCCTTCCCTCTCTGCTGAATTCCAACAGATATTTGAAGAGCTGGTCTGAGGTCTATGACTTGCATGCTGTACACGTCCAAGCGAACGGACAGAGAAGCCAGGGCTGGATCTGCCTCCTCCAGGGCAGCGCTTGCAGGCTCACCACTATTACGGGAGAGGTAGGAACCTTGGGCACAATCCGAGCCGGGGTCTCAGCTTGTGAGAGTTAGCCGGCCCAGACTCCAGGCACAATACGTTGACCGAAAGCGAGCAAGTCCCTACCCTCTAGTAGAGACCACGCGAGCAGGAGAACTGATATAACAGAATTTTTAACTCACTGCCTGCAGTGGCTCAGGGGCGGTCTCTGCAGTGCAGTCGCACCAGGGACAAGGCCCAAGAGGATAAAGAGGGACACAAGGATTTACAAGACCTTGCTCCTCAGGAACCTGACGATCAGAACGTGCTTCTGCATACTTCTGCAACACGATGAGCGTCGTTTAAACACCGAGGCAACATCATTTTGAGGGTGAAGGAAAACAGCCTACTGCAACCCATTTTGCAGGAAAGAGAGCGCTGAAGTGATCGAAAGCTTTCAGGATCTCCTCTGGAGAGAAGACGCACTCAACGACTAGGTTCCACTTCTAAAGGCGTAAGCACGCTACCCAATTCTAGGGGGTGCTCGCAGTAGTGATGGTAACTATCACATATTCTTGTGATAGCCACCTGAACCTCCGCGTTCAGATGTAAGACCGCCCGGAATCTCCGGGGGAAGAACGCGTGTGCCATCGTGCCCCGTCCCCTAAAGAGTTTTCAGGGGAAGTCAGGAAGGCTGTTGAAGGGAACCAGGTCTAGTTGGGCCAATAAGGGGCAACTATGAAGACCTGTTCCTCTCCTGACTTGGCACGTAGGTCCAAGCGACGGGCGCAAAAGACAGGAGCATTGCTCAACACAACATGTGAAGATCACTGGGCTTCAGGAGCATTTTCTGCTCAGCACTTGGGTGTGACAAGTTCACTGAGCTTCAGGAGCATTCCTGCTCAACACCTGAGTGTGATAAACTCACCGAGCTTCAGGAGCATTTCTGCTCAACACTTGAGTGCGAAGAACTTCACTGAGCGACAGGAGCATTTCTGCTCAGCACTTGAGTGTGACAAGTTCACTGAGCTTCAGGAGCATTACTGCTCAACACCTGAGTGTGATAAACTCACTGAGCTGCAGGAGCATTTCTGCTCAACACTTGAGTGCGAAGAACTTCACTGAGCTCCAGGAGCATTTCTGCTCAGCACTGCGTGTGACGAATTCACTGAGCTACCTGTGATGAACTCACAGAGCTACAGGAGCATTGCTGCTCAACACCTGAGTGCGATGAACTTCACTGAGTTTCAGGAGCAATTCTGCTCAACATGAAGAGTGATGATTTCACTGACTTGAGCAGGCGCAAGGCGACCCTGGGTCGCAGTCACTTTTAGAAGGCTCACTGGGGTTAAACGCACTTCTGCGGGCCCCTGGGGCAGCTGAGACCCAGTGTTTGTCCAAGGGTAGTCCGCTCGGTTTACCCAAACACTGGCGGAAAAATAAAACCGGGGGGGCAACTGAGCGGCCCCGGAATGGTCATGACCCAGCCGGACCCAGGGGATGGAGTCTCCACTTGCCCTGGCTATAACTGTCGTGAGGCTCGATGGAGTAAGCGGGAGGAGTGGAACAAGGCGCCCTCAGAAGCGTCTGACTCCAAGGAGGAGGTGACGGGTGAGTTTGTGACATGCGGGGGAAGCTTGCGCAACGGTCGCAATGTCTAACAACTCGAGGCACGAATGCCCGTGTAGTCGGGGGTCGCCCAGGCCCCCGTTAAAACACGCCCTTTGTACATGGCCCCTCTGTTGAATAGGGTTTGGCAGCAGACCGGGATGAACTATAGTCACACAGGGTGAGCTGCTCTGCCACGGTCACCTCGGGACTCGATCGTGAAGCTAGCGCTGAAGCGGTCACATATGGAGGAAGCCAAAGGCTGCGACTACCATATACCCCAGGAGCCTCTGAAAGTTCTTTCAGTGGGACCCTTTCTCACTTCAACACCAGCTGAACACATTCTCATTGGAGAGACATGTTGGACCGAGTACCTCTCCAAAACTAAAAAAGAGATACTCAGCCCGTGGGCGAGATTACTCTCTTCCAGTTGACCTGAAGACCCAACGGGCTCTGGAGCACTCGAGGGGAAGGACACTGTACTGATACTCCACCCTTAGACGCAACACACAGGATGGCCTGCGGTGCGGGAGGTAGAGATCTGAAGCACATGTCTTTCAGGTCAAAGCTGCAGACCAATCTTGGGCCAAGATGGTCACGACCCACCACCTAGTAGCACGAAGAACGAGTTTACAACTGGCCTTCGTACCGGCTGGAGGAGCGGCTATATCAAATCCTTCGCCAGCAGGATAAGATAAGCACGCACAAGTCAGGAGCACTGCTCAACACTCGGTGTGATGAATATCACTGAATTTTCAGGAGCACGTCTGCTCAACACCTAATGTGATGACTATCACTGACTTGAGCGGGGTAGCCGAGCCTGAGGTGGGGCAGCAAAGTAGAGAGAGTGGTGTTAGTGTGCTGTGCAACACTTACCTGTCTCCACAAGCGGCAGGGGGCGCGTGAGAAGGCGGATGACCGGGTCCTCGAACGCACCAAGCTGCCTGCTGGCGACCAAGGGGGAGCTGAGGGGTGTAAGGCTATACAGGGTCACACCCGCCAGACTGGCCCTCTTGGGACCCAGGAACAGATGAAATTGCTCTCTCTCTGAAGTGTGGGTACCGCTTGCTCCGCTTTTTTTTTTTTTTTTTCTTTTTTTTTTTTTTTTTTAGGGAGCCAGCGGCGGAACAGACACACACACAAACAAAGGCTCCACCCGGCCCTCACCCGGGGGGAGGGAGTGATCGTGCCACTCCAAGAGCATCTCATCCATTCCTGGGCGGCCCGCTCCGGAATGCTTTCGCTGTCGCTTGCCACCTGGCTTGGCAGCGCCTGGAGCGGGCTGGGCGTCTCTACTGCGGCCGGCTCCATGCTGAGGCCTGGGTGGAGGCTGCTGCGGAGGGCCAGCAGGAGCGGCGGCCAGGGAACGCCCACGGCGACGAGCAGGCGGAGGAGCTGCCACCAGCGGCGGGTGGAGGCAGCAGCTGGCCACCGGGGCAGGATGTGCCGGATGACCTCCGTCTGCGCTTGAGCGGCAGAGGACTGTTTGATGCAGTTCTCCACCGCGTCGCCGACCAGCCCAACCTGGGAAATTGGGGAGACCAGGAACCGAACCTTGTCCGCATCCGCCATACCAACCAGGCTGAGCCAACGAAGGCGCTACTGGACCACCAAGGTGGACATCGCCAGACCGATCACGCACGCTACGACACCCGTACCCCGGAGGGTGAGGTCGGATGCAGTGCGGTGCTCACCTATGAGCGCACGGTCTGGATTACCCTCGTGCATGCCATGGGTGCCCTAGCCTACAGCAACGCCATGGCACGCAAGAGGAAGGGGCTTGCCCACAGGCTTTGTAAGCTCTGCCCGTCGGAACAGACGAAACTCACAGGCCTTAGGGGGGAGACGAGGATCCCCCCAAAAGGCAGCGGCCGCCGGACACAGGTGCACCTGTGTCGACAGACCGCTCCAATGGAGGGACACCTCGCAACCCTTCACCGTTCCTCCATCAAGGGTAATGAGGGGGAAAAGCTATTCAGGCAGTTTCTGGCAGAGAAAGATGCTGTTCACCACCTGATAAGCTCTCCATGCATTTCGGGAAAGAAAGGCACTGGGGCGGCGAGCTGAGAACCAGCGCGGCCCGCCCCAAGATACCAAACTCCAGATTCCAACCGAGACTGAACGGGACACGGTGGAGGTTCCACTCGAGCCCGGCAGCCTCGGCGGCCCGTTTCAGCATAGCTGATAATTCTGGATCCGGCTCGGGCAACATTGAACTCCCGGAGGGAGACAATGCAGCCGAGTCATCATCTCTAGAAGTCAGCTCACCCTCCGATGCTGCAATCGGCGTCCTGTCCTCCAGGGGAGCCCCGAGTAAAACCGCTGGCCCACCCATTACAGATGGACCAGCAGTCAACACAGGAGGCTCCAGTGGTTGCAGTGGAAGGGAGGAGTGAGGAGCCCACAGGGAATGGTTACCGGGCGGGACATCCAACACTATCCTCCGGTCACCCATCCCACACAGCACCCGAGGGTGGGGCATGGTAATGGGGACTCGCTCTCCGCGAACGAAGGCGAGTCTCGCCCTCAACACTGCGACAGTCATGTTCCCACAGTGAAAACATGAGCTGTCCACAAAAGCTGTCTCAGCGTGCTGTAAGCCAAACACGTGACACAACAGTTGTGACCATCAGAGAGAGACAGGGAACGACCGCACCCAGAAACGCACGGGCGGAATGACATCTTGAAAAAGACGCAAACGCACCCGTGTTGCTCTTTCAGAAAATAGGACCGTCACCAGTGCCGGAGCACACAGGGGAATGACCGCGGCAACACTGAACAGAGAACTGAAACAGTGAAGCACTCACTTTTCCGCCCTCTAACCAGCCATCAACACACACAAACATTTAGAAATTTGTTGCTGTTAAAAGCTCAAAGCTCGCGATCACCGCTGCACTCGCGCTGTAGAACACCAGCACTAGGAGAGTCTTCCTGAAGAACACCGACACACTCGCTCGTTGTAGACAACAGCACTCTCAGAGACATCAAACAATCGGCTCCGAAGCGAAAGGCAACTAGTGCGTGCATCCACTTCCGTATTTATACCCGCGCCGCGGGGGCGGAGTGTGTGATGCGAATCACGCACGCCAATTACATTGGCTCGTTCAATAGTACTCGAAGAAGACAGGCTCTCTAGCGAGATCCCAATTCAGTCGACCGTCGACTACGTCTGACGTTCTCGACTGAAAGGGAACCTTATTTCCATTAATTAATACAAAAATAAAAAGTTAATTGCGACTATATCGCAATTTTGAAATTTCGTCTCACAATTACGAGTTTATCTTGAAATTCTGAGAAGAACTCGTAATTGTGAGAAGACATTTCAAAATTTGTGAGAAAATTCAGAATTGCTAGATGTAAACTCGTAAATTTTGAGGAAGAAGAATTTTTTTATTAATTCCTTGGTGGAAGCGAGCTTTGATACAATGACACTAAAATAATGTTGATAAGTTAAAGTAATGGAAAAACATGACTAGGCCAGACTAGGCTAATCGATCAAATAATTTTTTTGCAGTGAAGTCTCTGTAATACTTTGGTCTCTATATGACTCATAGAACATAGACATCAGTCTGAAGACTTAACTGTTAACTGAATTTGTCACAGCTGTTAACCAACTCCAAGTTATTATTACCTTTAGTGGCGTTTTGTGCTCTAAAGGGTTGTGAACCTTAAATCGGAATTATTGCTAGCTGCTTGCTCATATGACAATGTTTAGCTAAAAATGCACATTGGCAGTTGTTTATAGTAAGTGACATTTCAATATTGCTGTTAAAACGGGTATTAAAAGGCCATTGTCCCCTCCTCCATTGACCGCATGTAGATAATGACATTGATTCTTAAATGCAGCTTATCCGTGCAGAAAATCTGGATTAGTCCTTTACAGATTTTAAATTACAGTAGAATGTTAGTATGTTATTTTTATGCCAGTTTTTCTGGTAAAAGCCATTTGTGTGCTACAAAATTTAAATCACTTGGATTATTTTTGAATAATAGAGTTGAAAAGGTCTGTTGTTATGGGCTTGTGGACCTTTTCTATTAAAAACCAAATAGATTACATGTAAAAGACAGTTTAAGGTACATATTGTTTTGTATGCATCTAATTTCATGGAAATATGGCTGAGAGAACCTGATGCTTTTGCATCCAAAAGGCAGTCAAATAGTATATTGTTTTGTGCTTTGGATCTTGTGTGTTCAACAAGATGTATATTGTGTTTTAGATTTGGTGTTTGGTGCAGTGATGGGTGTTTGTACATCTGTCGGCACCATTATCTTTCTGGCCCATTTTCACCAGATGAATATTCATGATGTGCTCTCCCTCCTCATCTGAATACAATTAATTTGTGCAGTATAAGTCACGTGCACTACATTACAATATCTTCGAGTTTAATTGGGAATATTGTTGCATGTTTTTTTAGTCCTGTGCCTTTTTTTAGTAACTCTTGATGACTTGAAATATTTTGTTGAAGATGGTGGATTAGTTACAAAAGCTTTGATAGGAGATCAATTTAGAATTAAGAGGCAACGATGATAAAAATACCTTTAAATAATAATAATATCTGATAATAGTAATCCTTTAAAGGGGGTATATGTAAGAATTTTTATTGCCAATGTGTCAACACCCTGTAACGAAACGTAAAAATGGAGACCTTCCCTAACTTCATAGATTGTCTATAAAAGCCTTGTGAAGGACTAGGGTCCTTTTTGATCGAGAGCCTCTCTATTTCGTTCAATAACACATGAAATGAATGCGTATGCAATGTCCAGGATAATGCTTAAATAACCATTCTGTACTGTAATGTCAAAGTTTAATTAGAAAGTATATTTGAGACTATAGTTTGAATTAATCACTTTTCTTTGCATGACACAATCATAAGTGTAATTTTAATTAGCTCATCTGTCGACATGATGCGGGTGAATTTCAGAGCTTGTGCACACATATCCACATCGCTATGATCAGATGCTTTCTTATCTGCTGTTTTCTCACTGCTGTCTTTTTTGTTGTGTGTTTATTTTGTCATTGAGAGGAAAGCGCTCAGCATTTACTAGGGTTGTGATGGTTCAAATTACTCACTGTTTGGTTTGTATCACGGTGAGTGAGTGAGGTTTGTAAACGTCGCTCTTAGCTATGGAAGCTTGTTTTCGGCACTAAATAAATAAATAAATAATAATAATAATTGTGTCTTTTTTTCTCACAATTGCGAGTTTACATCTCGCAATTCTGACTTTATTTCTCAGAATTGCGAGATTTAAAGTCAGAATTGTGTGAAATAAAGTCGCAATTGCGTGTTATAACGTCAGAATTGCGAGATATAAAGTCAGAATTGGGTGATATAAGGTCGCAATTGCGTGTTATACAGTCAGAATTGCGAGATATAAAGTCAGAATTGCGTGTTATAGAGTCAGAATTGCGAGATATAAAGTCAGAATTGCTTGATATAAAGTCGCAATTGCGTGGTTTGTGTTTTGGTTACTCTGAGATCCTTTAATCCTATCTGAGTTTTCAGCGCCCTGCTGAGAATAATTGGTGTGTTTTCAGTTTAGTCACACTTCTGTTCTCTGGTAGGACTCTCTGGAGTCTGAGAGGTCTTACAGGTCTCCGTTCTCTCCAATTTTCCCTTATGAGTGTGAGTGCACAACACCCCCGACTAATTCTGCCTCCCGCTGTGCCCTGTCCTCACTTGTTTGTAACCAATTACAGCTTGAGATAGTGAAAACAAACATACATCAGCTTGGACGAATCATGCAAGCCTGTGCTAAAATTACCCATGAGTTCCTGAAATGAAAAGCAGCTGATGTCTGCAGGATGCCAAATCTCTTCTACTGTGTCTGCAATGCGGTGCGCTGTGAAGACTGTTGAGGACGTGGACATTAGGTCATGATTGTTCGCTATTCTGTTTTCTACTCCACTTCCTTTCCTCCCCTAAGACTAGCCTAGGGCTATTATGATGATGCTTTCTGAATATATTGTGCATGTTCATGCAGAGGGATTATGTGTGGCATGTACTGCACCAGACCATGTTTAAAATCATAGTGAGATAATTTATAAATTCAGTTCAAGAAAAAAAAGAAAATAACACTGTATATCTATACCAGCATCATATTTCTGTTAGCATTGCATATAAGACTAGTGATCTAGATTTAAGGATTTTTTTAATGCTAATGCTACAGAGGTGGCTATTAGAATACATGTTTTATATGCCAATACAATTTAACTAGCATTTCAGATGCACACAGATGTATGCTGACATTAAAGGTAAGGTAGGCAATTTTGGAGAGGCAAGTGATTGCAAGTTAGCTTTGAAAGCATGAGATCTCACCCTCCCTTCACAGTTTTCTCTAAAGCCATGCCTCGTTCAAAACACAGCAGAGTCTGCGAACCCTCACAAGACGAGAGACAGTGTTAAATTACCTCATGTCTCAAAGCACATACCATTGACAATAATAATGAACGGAAACTTACAGAGCACTGACTTGTATCACCTGACTGCTGCAGTATCATTTCAGTGTTTACATAGAAACGCATAAATCTCAATCTGAGGACGTGAACAGCTCTGGGCAGAACATCACGGTTGCCATCTCGTAATTATGGTTGCTGAAAGCAGCATAAGCTCGTTGTTTTGATTCAGGAGAAACTGTAAAATGCGGCTGCTGTTTGTTTACAGCGACTGGTGACTGTCTGTCTACAAATCGGCATAGTCTTACAGAACGCGCTGATGATGTGTGACTGAATTCAGTGATTGGACAAACATTTTTGGACCTCAGTCTTCCACAGATTCTTATTAAACATGATGTGTTTTATAATCCAGAGTGGGCATTGGTATGTTTGCAAGGCTTGCCTCAGATCATTTGCGTTTGAATAGCGCACTCTCCGTGGGCGTGGCATATTAACACGTAATCAAGTATAATGAGCTGAAAAGAAAAAGACTGACATCTCTCTCTTTTCATACAGATTACATAAACTGAGAATATTTGTTTTTTATATAAATTAATTCATTTAAAAGAAGAGAGTTTAAGCTTCATTAAGGAAAAACACTCGTGCCTGTATGACAAGTATTCGCGGGATTACAGTTAATTTTCGGACGCGTTTCAGAATGAACTTCACATTGAGAGAGATGGCAGAACGCGCATCATGTTTATTTTCTTTATTTTACGAAAAACACAACATTTTGTTTTTATTTTGAGTGTACACAAATAAAAGAAGACATTTAACCGTTTTGAATGATGTATAACACTTATATGTAAGATCAAAATCAACAGAGTATTTTGAGTCTCTTTTGCACTGATAAGAAAAAAAGTGAGCTGGTCACGCCCATGTGACCGCCGACCCCAGGGGGTTAAAGTTGTCACTTTTTGAGGGTGTGCAAAAACGCAACGTTTTTGTGTTTGTACCTTTAAGTGCAAATGAGCTGCTGCTCCCAGCACAGAGGGCGGAGCTACAAAAACTTGTGTCCTTTTACCTCACACAGACATGCACTGAAATTTTCAAAAACGTTTAGCCTTTTATGCTCAAACCGGAGTCAGGAAGATGGAGAGACTCAAGAAGAAGTGACATGTAGACAACATTTCTGAATGGTTAGTTCATGAATTTATGTAGCTTATGTGTAGTTATCTTCTAGTCATTGATTAGCATATTCTGTCTTGATTAATCTATAAATCGTGTTCTGGGGGAGGGGTTTATGTACATTTTAGGGTTTGTGATGTCACTAACCCAGGAGGAATGTCGTGTAGTCCCCACCAGCCGTTTGTTGTAGTCCTTAAAAATCTATTTCTTTAAAATAAAATATTTCCCTTTGCTTTGAACTTTGAGTGTCGTATCTTTGCAGATGTTGTTTATGCTCAAACAGCAACATTACACACTAACTTAAGTTAGAAAAGGGAAATCATAATCAACCACCCATTTAAATATCAATTCTTATATTTGAAAACAGAAATGTGCCTTATTCATTGACGTAGGCAGTTGGTGGAAATCTATATTAAGTGCATACGTATTAGACAGGTTGAGATTATGATCACATTTTACCAATTCCAAAACATTATCATCAACATTAATAGATAAATTGTTGAACAGAAAGTTGGAAGTAGTTTAAAAATAGCTTGAAGTTTTTAGGGTTTGAAGGCCATACAGTCTGGGCAATCAGACAAACAGACAGTCAGAAATACAGACACAGACTGCTATGGTGTTCTGGTTGGTTGCTAAGGTGTTGATGTTGCTATGTCAACAAGTCAAGTCACCTTTATTTATATACCGTTTTTTAAAATACAGATTGTATCAAAGCAGCTTCACAGTGATAACATGAAAATAATACAACAAAATTTGTTTCTAGAAGAAAATTGCATCATCGTCCACCTTACGTAAGGCAGATCAATAATGTTGTTGAATATTAAATGTCCCCAACTAAGCAAGCCAAAAGCCAAGGCAACAGTGGCAAGGAACCAAAACTCCATCAGGTGACAGAATGGAGAAAAAAACCTTGGGAGAAACCAGGCTCAGTCAGGGGCCAGTCCTCCTCTGGCCAACGAACTAACAGTGTATGATTATGATTCAGGCAGCATTACAGGTCAGAAGTCAGATTGGATCAGAACATTCAGAATATTTATCAATATTTATCTGGTTGGAAGTCGAAGTCATCACTCCGGTATGGAGATGAGTTTGTTGGGGATCAGTGCCGATGGCTGTCGTGTCGATGAGGCCTTCACAGGACCCTGTACCACAACATTTAAATTACTACACTGTTAAAAATTGCTGTAAAAATACAATAATTTCAATTTCCAATAAACAGTTTAACCCTGTAAATTTACAGTCTATTTTCCATAAATTAATTACTTGCGGTAAATTTACAGCATTTATGTGTAAACCCGTTTGTTCCTGGAAAAAACAGTCTTGGATTGTAAAAAAATAGCACGTGGCGGCGCGGCATCTTCAATGCAGTCTATTTTCGAACAGATAGCATTCAAAGAACAAAATTGTTTCGCAACACTCCTCTAGCCTGTTTTAAAGTAGGACACTGTTCAAGGTAAGTTTATTTCTTTGCTGTTATTCTATTATGTTACTCCCAACCTGTAAAATCGTCTTTTCACAAGGTATTTTTGACGGTATTTTTTTACTGAGCGCGAATCGTGTTTTGCAGACAGAGCTCTCAACGGTTGAGGCATTTCGCCTGCTAATGAATGCTCTCTGAACTCCGATTATTACTGCGAATTCTTTGCTTGGTTAAAGTTAAGTTACCATTTAGAATTTAGTTTGGCTTTCTTTGTAGTAACCCTTAACTCGATTTAACGTTACATGAATTTGTGATTCAGTAACAGATGCATTAATACATAATATCATGCACATAAGATGGAGAATAATTACAAAACTACTCGAAATATCCAGATCCATTATATAGTTATTTTCAGTTTTGTTTAGTGGTCTATATTTGTGCTATTGCTAATTTGCTTATTTGTTCCTATTGTATTTTTGAAGGTTTACTTCTCTTTAATAATGTTTGAAATTTATGTTAGTCTAGTTTTGATGGCATAAGGGAGCTGCTATCAATATGCGGGAGACTCCCGGAACTTCCGGGAGACTTGGGATTTCTGTATTCATGTAGCCTTTCGGAGAGTGGATAAATTTCCCGGGTCAGGTTATTAAAAAGAAGGACAATCCCGGTAAAACCGGGACAGGTGGCAACCCTAGATGTTACACCATATAATCATGATATTTGTTTGAAAACTATGGTATTTTCAAACATTAATCGATCATAAAACAATGGTTAATTTTCTTAAGGGGCTGTGAACAGCCTTACAAAAGTGAAAGCTTACAAAAGCTACAGTAAACACTATATCAACACTAATGTTGGCTAGCAGGCGAGCGTAGCAACAACATAAAACTTATAATTGGAATTGTTAATAGAAAACGCAACCACAAAAAATAAGACATACTTATAAGTTGTGATCCACAAACAACAGAATGTCCCAACAAAGTGGAAACTGCACCATTTCAGGAGAAGCATAGCTTGCATTGTGATGCTGGAAGCTGTCCTCCATAAAATGTGCAGCACAAAGATAAATGTTGGGATTATAATGATCAGGAACAGTGTTTAAAAAAATTGTAACCACTAGAAGTTTGTCAGCCTTAGGAAGGTCAAACAAATGAGTTGCGGAAAAAACAGTCTCTTTGAAATAGCAGCAGCTCATCCAGGCCTCATCCGCTTTTCTGCATATTCCGCGGGCGGGGATTATTTAAATGAGGAACATTATGACTTCACAAAGCCCGGAAAAATCGTGTAGTTGTAGTCCAAACGAGCTGTTCGTTGTAATTACTTGAAAGGGGATTCTGTTAAATAAAATATCTCCCTTTGGAGTGGACTTTGAGCTTTGTAACCTTGTAGATCTTTTTTTATGCTCAAACAAGCAGCATTACACACTAACTAAAGTGGAAAAAGTGAAAAATAATAACACGACCCCTTAAGATTCAAACGATACCCAAGCCTAATAAATACACTGCTGAGTCTCTCCTTTTGTTACACTGAAAAAAGTCTTATGGATTTGAAATGAGATAAGAGTATATGAAAGAATTATTCCTTTAATGCACAAAAATGTCTGTTAGTTATATTATATCTCAGTATGTGCTTTAGATAGTGTTGTTGTAACATTGAAGCAGACATGATGGCGTTTTCCGTTTTTAACAGCGTTCTTACACCTCCAGCTCTCACCTCCATTCACTGCTCATCACTGTGACTGTGATCAGAGAGGTGTTCATGCCGGAGCGTGACAGGAGCTGCTCATCTTGTGCTCCCGAGGAAAAGCTTCTGTGTTCCTCTATTTAAGGGACAGTAATGGAGACTTCAGCCCTCCATTCTCATCCATCATTTATAGAGCACAAGATACTTTTCCGTGCTCCCAAGTAAACAGTATGTGCATTTTAAAACTGGGCCAGTTTAAATGTGAAGTATGTAAGATATTTTCATGGTAAAATACATTCTCCTAATCCAGTTTATTGTTCATTGACTGCTATTGGTTTGCCGATAATGGGGTTTCTACTTTACCTGTTGAGTCATGCCTTTACAAGCATCTGTAAAAGAGTTGTGTTTGATGTTTGAGTTAAAGGGTTAGTTCAAAATATGAAAATTATCCCATAATTTACTTAAACTGTAAGACTGGAAAACGTCTTGGTTTACGTATATAACCCTCGTTCCCTGAGTAGGGAACGGAGATGTTACGTCGGATGACGACGAATGGGGTTTCGCTTAGAAAGCCTATCAACTTCGAGTATTACAAAACGAGTCAATGGCAAAGAAATGCCATGGGTCTGCGGAATTTGCATAGCGTATCTCCGCCCCACCTCGTGGGTATAAAAGGAGGACGCTGGCAACATGCAGATATGTTTCTTCGCTGAGGAGCCAAGACTGAGCTCAGGGATCCCCGCGGTACAGCGGAAAGTGGCAGGCAGACGTAACGTCTCCGTTCCCTACTCAGGGAACGAGGGTTACATACGTAACCTTTCGTTGTCACTCCGAGTTACGTCGGTTGACGACGAATGGGGTTACCAGTCTAATCACGCCACCTTCTCGGCTGTCTTCCAGTGCCCTGTGTAAATCTGAGATCCTTGTTGTGAGATTGGCACGGACGAAGGACTCCTATCTAGCACAGGAATACCAAGGTACACTGGGGAGCATATCCCATAGTTTAGAGGAAATATGCAAAATATTGCCAGCCCAACGGGGGGGACTTAGAGAATACACATATGACCTGAAGGATGCATATGGAGAACACTGGGGTGTCCAGCCGCAGGTGGAATATTTCAACCCCAGTGGAGGCAAGGTGGCTTGCCAAGGGAAAGACACATGCTCAGAGAGGCTTACAGTGGAAATACACATGTGGGGGTCGCTCAGAGGAGGGACCATGCACACGGGAGGCACCTAGCCGACGTGCAGGCAATAGACACTGGCGCCGACGTCAGGAGTGCTGGAGGAACTCAGGCTTTCGGAGAAGCTCACCTGAGGAGAATATTGCACGTATCCAGTCCGTGGAGTGGAATGGCGAGCAAGCGAAGACACCTGAGCGGGTCCAGTACTAGCTGGTTGAAGCGAGTACATGAGAGGACACTGGCTCCACTCGGAGATTGTAGAATCTGGCGAATGTGTTAGGTGTCGCCCAGCCTGCAGCTCTACCGATGTCTTTTAGCGAGGCGCCATGCGCTAGAGCCCAAGAGGACGCCACACTCCGGGTGGAGTGGGCAGTCACACCAAGGGGGTACGGTCGACCTTGCTGCTGGTATGCCAAGGCAATGGCGTCCACTATCCAGTGAGACAACCTTTGCTTGGAGAAAGCCTTTCCCTTCAGCTTCCCACCATAACAGACAAAGAGTGGGTCTGAGGTCCTGAAACACTGCGTCCTGTTTACATAGGCGCGGAGAGCGCGTACTGGACAGAGCAGTGCCAAGGCTGGGTCTGCCTCCTCCAGGGGCAGCGCTTGCAGGTTCACCTCCTGGTCCCGGAAGGGACTGGTAGGAACCTTGGGCACATATCCGAGCCGGGGTCTCAGGAACACGTGAGAGTGAGCCGGCCCGAATTCCAGGCACGCTTCGTCAACGGAGAATGCGTGCAGGTCCCCTACCCTCTTGATGGAGGCCAATGCAACCAGGAGCGCTGTCTTCATAGACAGGAACTTAAGCTCCACTGATTGCAAAGACTCAAAGGGAGCACTCTGCAGGGCAGTTAGAACCACTGAGAGGTCCCAAGAGGGAAAGAGAGGAGGGCGGGGAGGATTCAGTCTCCTCGCTCCTCTCAGGAACCTGACGATCAGGTCGTGCTTCCCAACGGACTTACCTTCGACCGGGTCATGGTGTGCGGCAATAGCGACACCATAGACTTTCGGGGTGGAGGGAGACAGCCTTCGCTCCAACCCATCTTGAAGGAAGGAAAGCACGACACTAATCCAACATCTCCGGGGGTCTTCTCGGTGAGAAGAGCACCAGTTGATTAAGAGGTTCCACTTCAACGCATGGACGTGTCTAGTGGACGACGCTCTAGCGGAAGTGATGGTAGCCGCCACCGCTGGTGATAGGGTACTCAAACCTGCCTCGTCCCGTCCAGGAGCCACACGTGGAGATTCCAAAGATCGGGACGAGGGTGCCATACGGTGCCCTGTCCCTGAGAAAGGAGGTCCTTCTTCAGGGGAATCGGCCAAGGAGGTGCTGTCGCGAGGAGTACTAGTTCGGAGAACCAGTAAAACCAGTAAACCAGTAAACTAGTTCGGAGGAACTCCTCGTCCTCCCTGACCTTGCGCAGGGTCTGCGCAAGAAGGCTCACTGGGGGAAACGCATATTTGCGGCCCCGCGGCCAGCTGTGCGCCAGTGCATCTGTGCCGAGCGTGCCCTCGGTAAGGGAATAATACAGGTCGCAATGGGTCGAGTCGTGAGAGGCAAACAGATCTATCTGTGCGTCCCCGAACTGGTCCCAAATCAGCTGAACCGACTGGGGATGGAGTCGCCAATCTCCCGGGAGGGGCTGAAGCAGTGAGAGCTCGTCGGCTGCACAGTTCAGGGCTCCGGGGATATAAATGGCATGAAGCCACCTCAGATGCTTCTGACTCCATATGATGAGGTGGCGGGCGAGTTGCGACATACGGCGGGAGCGTAGACCACCTTGATGGTTGATGTACGCTACAGTGGCGGTGTTGTCTGAACGGACTAGTACGTGTTGGTTCTTGAGCACGGCCCGGAAGTGGCGCAAAGCAAGATGTACGGCCAGCAAATCGAGTCAATTAACATGCCAGAGGCGTCGGGGTCCTGTCCAGGAGCCCGCCGCAGCACGTCCATTGCACATGGCACCCCAGCCCGTGGAGGAGGCATCTGTCGTTACAACAACACGCCGTGAAGCTCGTTCCAGGGGCACTACGGCCCGTAGAAACTGAGGTTCGACCACGGGGTGAAGGTCTGACGGCAGGTCGGAGTAACTGTTACTCGGAGGGTGCCGGGTTGCCATGCCCACCTCGGGACTCGGTCGCGAAGCCAAAGCTGAAGCGGTCTCATATGAAGCAATCCGAGCAGCGTTGCCGCGGCTGCAGATGCCCCAGGAGCCTCTGAAAAAGTTTCAGTGGAACCGCACTCTTGCCCTCGAACTGTCTCAGGCAAGTCAGCAGTGACTGCGCGCCCTCGCTCGTAAGCTCCGCAGACATGGCGACCGAGTCGATATCCATACCGAGAAAAGTGCTGGAGCACTAGGTCCCTGTGTTCACAAACCTGGTCTCGAGAGTGAGCTAGGATCAGCCAGTCGTCGATATAGTTCAGGATGCGAACCCCGTGTTCCCGAGGGGGAACAAGGGCTGCCTCGACGACCTTCGTGAAGACGCAAGGAGACAGGGCTAGCCCGAAAGGGAGAACCGCGTACTGGTATGCCTTCCCCTCGAAGGCAAACCGTAGGAACGGTCTGTGTCGAGGGAGAATGGAGACATGGAAGTAGGCGTCTTTCAGATCGATTGCTGCAAACCAATCCTGGGGCTGCACACATTCGAAAATGCGTTTGGCAGTGAGCATCTTGAACGGCAGCCTGTGAAGGGAACGGTTCAGCACACGCAGGTCCAGGATTGGCCGTAACCCACCGGTTTTCTTTGGGACAATGAAGTATGGGCTGTAGAAGCCGGTCATCATCTCGGCCGGAGGGACGGTCTCGATCGCACCCTTCGCCAGCAGGGTAGCGATCTCTGCTCTCATGATAGGGGCGTTGCCACCGACCAAAGTGGAGCGGACTCCCCTGAAGCGGGGAGGAGACCGCGCGAACTGAATCGCGTAGCCGAGCCTGATCGTCCGCACGACCCAGCGGGACAGGAGGGGGAGCTCTAGCCAGGCTCCCAAGAACTGTACCAGTGGGGTCATACGAACCACAGACTTCCCACCGGAGATGCAGCAGGGCGGAATGACTGACCCAGACGTGGACGTCATAGCAGCCCGGTGTGGGGGCACAGTCATTAACCGCGCCCTGACAGAGGAGACCAGGGAAGGATGAACGTTCCACGGGGGTCTGCTCTGCCAGGGGGCTGGCGACAGAGGCGGATGAGAGCGGCACATGCGGCCACTTTCGTCGCTCAGGGAGCAAGATCAGTGGCGGCGCGCAGCTCAATGAAGAGCCCTGGGTCAGTCCTCCCTCCTGCATGTCCATGAACATCTGGGCCAGGAAGACCAGCAGAATGGCCATGGCATGCACTGAGGCGGCTGCCTGTCCTGGGCGCTATAGGATTTCGCCACAACTGTAGACGAAAAACTACAGGCTTCGGACGGGTGCTTAGGATCGCGCCGAGAAGAAGCACTCTGAGGACACAGTTATTTTAGTATCACAACAGAGCGTTCAATCAGGGGACCCCAGGGTACCCATGAGCAGCGGCCATGGGAAGGAAGGGCGGAGGAGATCAACGAGGGATCGCTGGAAGACATGGGGGCCTTCGAGGATTTCGAGATCTCCTGATGCACATCCGGGAAGAAAGGTATTGGGGTTAGACGGCGACGAGAGTCAGCGGCCACCCCAAAACCAATCGTACAGCAGCGAGCGCTCAGGACAGGGTGGAGGGTTCCACCCTAGTCCGATGCTCGCAGCGGCCCGGGAAAGCATGGCCGTCATCTCAGGATCTGACTCGACAAATGCCATATGCACACCCGAAAGTGGCAGCACTGTCAAATCTTCACTTCCTGAAGATTCTTGCCCGCCCTGTGATGCTGCGATGGACAACAGTTCCGATTCTGGAACGTCAAGGAAACCCGCGGGGGGTCCGAGGACGGGCCCGCGGGCGTCACTTGATCGTTCATGGGTTGCGTCAATGAAGAGGGGGGCATGGGGCACGGACAGATAGTCGGCACCTTGTTCCACACCAACACCCTCAGGTCACCCTGGCCACCAGCCGAAGTAGCACCTCACGTGGAGAGTGTTAGATCGGGGTGTGGATGAGGGGACTCTCTCTCAAACGAGATCATTGAGTCTCGACCGTAATGACGTGATGGTAACGTTCCCGCGGGGAGAACGTGCGTCATCCACAAACGCTGCTCTAGCGTGATCAAGCCCAAGCACCCAGAGCAGAGAATGTGCCCATCAAAATCGGAAATGAGTCAACCGCCACCAGGAATGCACGGGCGAGCCGTCTTTAAAAAGACGTGCCACATGCGAGCTCTTTTGTGAGAGAAAAGAAACTCTGAAAGTGTTGAAGCGCCCGGGGAGAAACACACTCACTGGCAAACCACTGCACAGATAAGCAGGAAGCGTGCACTCGCCGGGAGATCACCGTCACACCTACACCAGAGAATCTCTCTCGTCTGTAAGAAGCTGACAGTTCAGAGATGGCTTAAGGAGTGAAGAATTAACTTGGCTCCGAAGCGAAAACATATCTGCATGTTGCCGGCGTCCTCCTTTTATACCCACAAGGTGGGGCGGAGATACGCTATGCAAATTCCGAAGACCCATGGCATTTCTTTGCCATTGGCTCGTTTTGTAATACTCGAAGTTGATAGGCTTTCTAAGCAAAACCCCATTCGTCGTCATTCGACGGAACTAGAAGGTGCCGAGCCGTCTGGTTTAGAGAAGGGCTACTCTCGGAGAAATAAAAAGGACGTTTGTGGAAATTATCATTTGAACTTTCTCTTGCAAAATTAGCATCCCCATCCGAGACCCAATCACATTGATATCACTCCTCGGTGTCTGTTGTCTTATCCCTTCAACCCCTCTTCTCCCATCTCTTCTCTCCACGTGTTGAGATCATCTGAAATTCACCCAAAAAGCTATATGGTTAAATGTGAACAATTATTGTACAACGCTATACATGTTTGGTATCATTTGAAATGTCGCAGTACGACTGTTAAAAAGGCCTCATTCCTACTGAAGTAAACCAAAAGTTAATAAATGTTTTTAAGAGTTTAGATATATTTGCTTTACTGTGGTGGGAGTGCCCTCTCCGGGGTCTTTCATCGAAATTACCTTCTGTCCTCAGTAAGGTGTGAACTATCCAGGTCTATCCAAAGTATGTTGTTGCCCTAGTCTTGTGGTTTCTTACGATCATTTCAGGTTGGAGTTACCTGGTTATATATTTGATTCAGCTGTAATTTTGAATAAAGTAAACCGAGTCGTTTATACAGTGCTAAAGGCTGTGCACCTGTCTCAATCCTGACATCCATGTAGTCTTGAACTGTAGCCTGTACGGACTGTTCACATGTGCGGACCCCCTCGGGGCCTTAAACAAACCCTGGAGCGGGAGCATTTGGTGGGGCTGCTGGTTCACAGACCCGTGGCCCACTGAGCTTCAGACATTTCACACACAATGCTGATGGCACTTGCTGATACGGCTTTTGCTCCGTCCCTAGAGGTGAAACAACCTCGGTGCCCTGCAATGTGAAATTGCAACCCTGCCAGAAAAGGAGAGAGGTTGTGGCGAGGGCTACGGGGCTTATGGGAATGGAGGAGTCGCAGGATATTATTAGGAAAAGGATTTTTTGTTATTTTAGCAAACAGAACAGGCTGCACTTACTGGTCTTTGTGAAAATATAGACGCTTGGAGCTCTTTATATTGGCACTGAAAAACATTTTCTGCAGGATTTAACTTTGAAACTGTTTTTAGCTAATTATAAATTTCACAAATAATTACAAATAAACGTTTCAAATAATTGAAACAAACATGAAATTTGAAAGTAGAAAGACAGAAGTAGAATTTTCTTGTACTTCAATATTCTGTTTTATTTACTACTTAAAAGAATAATGTTTTTACATTGAGGTTGAATTTTTCTTTATTGTTGGATGTGCGTGTGACTGGAAAACTCTGAGGGATCTTATAATTGACTCTCATGCAGAAGGACTTTAGCTTTATTTTATATGGTCAGTGATTTATATGACCTCCACTGTCCTGCACAGAGGCATAAACACAATAACTCGATTTACAGTCATTTCTTTCCCGTGTGGTTGTTTGTCATTTCTGCTGCTCAGATGCTCCCATATAAAGCAGATTGGACTTTTATAATGAAACTTTATCTCCATGTGTCCTTCATTGACTGGTGGTCATTTCTGTTCAGCAGTACATTTTAAATAAATCAAATATCATTTGTGCAATTTGATCAAACAGAATTGAATGTTTTAGTGACAAATATACTATCACCATAAAACATCTCGAAATTAAATTCATTGATAATACTAGTCATTAATAGTGCTGTTGTTACCCCTCCAAAATGATTTCACTTCCTGGAGGATCATGTAATTTTGGTTACAGATTCTTTAAAAAAAATGAGTTTATTAATATGTTATCCAATATAGCGAAGACCATAACATGTGCATATATCTGCATATAATTTTAGTCAATGAAAACTTAGTAGCATTTTCGTGCTACATAGTGGTTAAATTGATAATCACGATTATTTTGTTCGAAATTATAATCGCAACAATTGTTTTCATTTGAGAAATTCATTTTACATTTGAAAATACTCATACTCTCTACATTATGGAAAAAACATAAATCTAAAACTGTGAAATTCCTAATAGTAATTCCAATGATTCCAAATTACTTAAATGTTTTTCTATTATTAACAGCAAAAAAGACGCACAGAGGTTGCATGTGTGCATTTTGTCTGCAGCCACAGTCGCAAACTAGATTCTCTCCGTTTTTGCCTGCCGTCCACATTGAGACAAATTTAGTCAATGACGATGGAGCATTTTTAAAACGCTCTCCCTAGCCTGGTGGATACATTTAAAAACACTGTTTTTGCATTGTAGTGTGGACTTTGAAAATGAAGATATTTGAAAACGATGATGCATGTTTAGTCTTGTGATGCATATTGTGCCCATAGTAGATTGTTATACCGGCATTTGTATGCCTGCTATATACTTTAGTAGTGTTGTTAAAGAGAAACGTTCCTTTGTACAGTCTTCTACTGCTTTCTCTGTCATCTTGTTAAATTTTTGTATGTTTTACACATGCGCAGTAAGATTATTTAATTTTGTTTAGATGTTAATGTGGATGAGCAACTTTTGGAAAATGATTGAAAACGCTAGTGTGGAAAGGGTGCATTTTGAAATAGAAAGGCCGTTTTCAAATATATACACATTAATGTATAGCCTGAATGACACTTTCATATAAGCAGAATATATCAAATGAAGATCACAGAACTCAAGCTTACTTGTTCGTCCGAATTTTCAAGTTGTTCAAAATTGTTATTGAAAATTGAAAGTTGTTATTTTTTAACTACAGTTTAGACTCGTCTTTTTCTTCAATGATACTGCATGTTGCACAGTTTAAAAAAGGTTGTCAACGAACATTTTTCGTCATAGATTTCATCAACAAAATTTATACCGTTTCTTACAACAAACTGAAAAAGACACAAAATCACCTATTTTAAGCAACTCTAGTGAGTGTGCATGTGTGCAATATAAGATCACACTTGAAATCTGAAAGCAGTCGACTGTACCGCATGAACCTGATGAACACGGCAAACAAGAGCTCAAATGCGTTGAGTCTGGCCTGCTGACATTTAGCTGCTCAGTGCATCATGTGGACGCATCCTTCCAGAAACATTGATTTGGCATGAATATCAGTCAAGGAAAGATGAGACATTTCCAAAAACTGCTACTTGAAAACTCTGCACTTACCTCTCTGACTCTAGACTTGCTTTCTAATCTAGTTTTCAAATAAACCTGGCATTACCTTTGTTAGTCGCTTTGGATAAATGCATCTGCTAAATGCCAAATGCAATTTTATATGTAAATGAATTTGTAAATGACCTCTGTTTTCCTCTGCAGACCAGCTTGTTTATCAGGGTTGACTGAGTTCATTATTATTACCACTGCCAAACAACAAACAATTATTTTGTGGGTTCTAGCAGATGAAAGAAAATGGGTAGAAAAAATCCCATATACTTTAAAAAAATGCAGATATGGATGTGATATCTTTTTTTACAGTTAATGTGACAGCTAGAGTGGTTTAACTATTGTCGAAAAAAACCCTTATGCTGTTGTGGAATCTGATGAATATTGAATGTTGGAAGTGAAGTAGTTGAAGCTGAAGATGTTTGTTTTGGTTTTGTGTATTAGTGTAATGAAAATGTGCTGTTGTATTGCCATCATCTCTTTTTGAGTGTGTCTTTCCCCCACAGTTAAATAAATGAGATGGCTATGGGGAAATATAACACGCATAAAAACCTTAGTAGCATCAGAGGGACTATATAAACCTACCCGCTCGCTCTTAAGCGCTTCTATCATGACCAAAAAAAAAGAAGCACTTAACTTCCGAAGTGTTGACTCAGAAACCCTAAAGAATATTCATGTTAACACTCAAGGTCAAATAGCTCCCATGAGCCTAATTAGATGTGCTCAAGTTGCCCAGAAGCCTGAGCTGAGGTTTATTATTCACAGGGCAGTTAATTTTTTATGGCATTAGCTCTATATGTTGGCAGGGAATACATGTATTTCATGGAAATTAATTACACTAATCACAAATCTAGAGCCAGATTCAGAGCATATCAAGAGAGTCAGCATCTTTACAGGAGTCATGATTATCTTATTCTGCACATGCATAATTACACAACCCTCATTATTTCCTATTACTTTGATCATGTGCCCATTGACTTACATAGTATTTATTTTACTTTGGTAATCAATGGAGTCCATCAACTTTCTGGTTACCGACATTCTTCGAAATGTCTTTTTTTGTGTGTTCAGCAGAAGAAAGAAATTCATACAGGTTTGAAACAACTTGAGGGTGAGTAAATGATGACAGATTTTAAATTTGTAAGTGAACTATTTCTTTAAGCTCTACTTTGACACTATTTTCATCTAGCCTATAGTACAGCCTAAACGAACTTTGTTGCATAATTTTCCTGTTATCACTTGTAAAGCTGCTTTGAAACAATTTGTATTGTAAAAAGCACTATTTAAGTAAAGGTGGCGACTTTAATTTGGTTTTCAACATCAATAATAATCAGAAATGTTTCTTGAGCATCAAATCATCATATTAAAATGATTTCTGAAGGATCATGTGACACTGAATGATGCTGGAAATTCAGCTTTGCATCACAGGGGTGAATTACATTTTTTAAATATTTAAATAGAAACCAGTTATTGTAATAATACTTCTCAATATTGTTATTTTACTGTATTTTTTATCAAATAAAGACAGTCTTGGTGAGCATAAGACACTTTCAAAAAACGTTATAAAAATTCTTACCGACCCCAAACTATACATGCATACATAAATATATAAAATAGTACCAAAAAGTAATAACAGAATAGCAGTAACAATAACAGAAGTGGACAGAAAAAGTCTTTGACTTGTGTCTCTTCTCTTTAAGTAGGTCCCGATCTGTGTTTCCACTTGTTTTGCTGTGTTTCTCTGTCCTGCTCCTGCGGTTTGAGGTTTGCCCCAAGAATCTTCTTCTGTACGCTGACTGTGACGTCCTGTCACAATGATGAATGGTCACTGAAAAGCCATTACATCCGATTTGTTTCTCTTCTTACCTTTTGTTTTTCCAAAAAAAAACAGATTGTGTTTTTCAGAGGATTGCAAACCACTAAGAGCATCCTAGTGGAAAGAGTGATAATTACACAGCTGTGGCCTCAGCATACTTTCTGTGTGCCGATCACAAGGTGACACTCCCTCAGGATACACACAGCACGCTCTATTTTCTCCTATGACGTCCAAAATGTTTTCCGTTTGCATCTTTATTAGATATAATGCTTACTTTGAGGTCTGTTTTACTCAAAAATAAGTCACATTATGCAAGTTAAATGGGTCACAAATGCTGTTTTATTTCGATTTTACACATCGTGGAACTATAGTACAAATGCATTTAATTTAGCATGCATTGGGAACGAACACCTTCACTGTCTGTACTCTGTGTTTGCAGACTGTTCCAGACGTCCTGAAAGATGATTCTGGTGTTTTGTACTTTCTCACTCATTCTGTGGTGTGAAAGGGAGCATCTGTTTCAGTAGCTGTCTTGTTTTTCCTGTCACTTTCTCAGTCTCTGGTATCCTAGTTTGACCTGAACACAGTTTTGTCATGTTCAGGACAGATAACTTGAGGCATCTTCATCAGACTGTGAGGGATGCTTGTTTTAAAGGAATGTTACACTGATAAAATAATCAGTTTTGCTTCCTTGATCGACACACACAGATGTATATTGGGCCATCCTTAAAAATATTCTTGTTTGCCGTAACCCGACCGACCCTGTCAATTTAGGACCGATCCAATTATTATTAATTTTTTTCCTTTTAGTCCGACCGACTTGCCGGTTGTAACTTGCGTTAAAGGGATAGTTCACCCAAAAATGAAAATTCTGTCAGTATTTACTCACCCTCATGTTCCAACCCCGTAAGACCTTCGTTCATCTTCGGAACACGAATTAAGATATTTTTGATGAAATCTGAGAGCGGGATCACTCCTCCATACTAGTCCATAGGCTTCTTGAGGGATTGAAATTTGCCGGCCTCGAAAAGTTATTAAAGACATCGTTAAAATAGTCCAAGTGACTACAGTTGCTCAATATTAAGTTTATCCAGAGACGAGAATACTTTTTGTGCGCAAAAACAAACATAAATAACGACTTTATTTCAACTATTTATTTCCTTCTCTTTGGGCCTCTAGTCAGTTAAACTCGTGTAATTGCGTAGAGCTATGTCACACGTAGGCTCACTATTGGCCGACGCTGGTCATGTGGGAGATGCGTGTGACGTAAAACAACAGATGATACGCTGTTAAACTAGTAACCTGACTCGAGGCCCAGAGAGAAGGAAATTAATAGTTGAAATAAAGTCGTTATTTGTGGGTTTTTTGCGCACAAAAAGTGTTCTCGTCGTTTCATAAACTTAAGATTGAGCCACTGTAGTCACTTGGACTATTTTAACGATGTCTTTAGTAACTTTTCGAGGCCGGCAAGTTCAATCCCTCAAGAAGCCTATGGACTAGTATGGAGGAGTGATCCAGCTCTCAGATTTCATCAAAAATATCTTAATTCGTGTTCCGAAGATGAACGAAGGTCTTACGGGGTTGGAACAACATGAGGGTGAGTAAATACTGACAGAATTTTCATTTTTGGGTGAACTATCCCTTTAAGACCGACCGAAATTCAATAAAAGATAATATTAATTATATTTTAGTTAGTATTGTGAAAGTTGCTTATGCCTACATACAAACGTAGGCTACATTCTTTCTTTTAACTAAAAACCTGTGGCGTCATCGTCATCTATGATATGTTTACACCATTGGTTTACATGTCTCACTATGGCTTGTACGTTCGCTTCGTTTCATTTACTGTTCGCGCTTGGTAATGATTAGAGTACCGAAACCCGGTAGGCTATTAAACGGGCCCCGGGGCTGAATTTCAGCCATTTCTATATAGAGTAATATTAAACCATTTGTCTGTGATGCAATTTTGCTATCCGCAGTCCAGAAGAGAGAGCGCGATCTCTCACGCGGAGCCACAGTGCGCACAACACGACAGCCCTGCTTGACAATGTGACAATGAGGACAGAACTAAACATTCAAACGTGGTTACACTTTAGATTAGGGATATTATTCTAATTTTATTTTAGATTTCGGCTTTCAAAGATTAGAAAAAGAAGATATTTGAGACGAAACCAATCAAACCATTACAAAGACGCATTCTGTCCAGCGCAACTTCCTTCCCTTCACAGCGATGCGCTGTCATTTCTTCCTAAAACCCAAACAGAATCAGCACGATCGGTGATTGTGGTAAAATGCAGTCTCTACCGTTGCTAAATTGCGGACGCGTTTAATCATTAAAAGAGCTATTAAAAGCACAAAAATCTGCGCAAAAGATGCTGTTCACGAGGCGACGCGCCTCCCTAATGGGCTGCAACGAGACAAGAAAAGTATACTTAACTTTGGGCTTCATGTGCGCATCTTAACCATCAAATATACATAAAATATAAAAATGACCAGCTCTGAGATTCACTTAAACACAGTTTATGTCTTAAATGGACGTAAATATTTGGGATAAAATGATGGTGCATCAGTCACCTATTAGATCTGCACTCGGTCTTAAAGGGGCAGCATCTAATAAACCTGTGACGATTGAGCCATTAATGTGAATCAAACAACAAAAGGCAGAGAAAATCACTCACAGCTCTTGAATGAATAACTTAAACTTCAATAAGCATTAATCTATCTATGATAAACTATGCAGTGTTATTTTACATTTGATTACTAAATGAAATTTCTTTTCAGACAGAAAGACTTACCTGAAAAGTAATATTAGACCTTCCTGAAATTAAAGCACTGTGTATATAATTTGTGTCTTTGTTTAATTGTATTCTTTTTTTGAACATGTGTTTGTACTTGTTTTTGCTTATCGTATCCTATCTCATGTATATAAAACAAAAAAGCCTGCACACTGCTGCATAACAAATAGATATTTTATTCGTTTTGTTAAAGCATTGATTTTTCTTTTGCTATAGATATTTTACATTTCAAAATATAAAGCAAATGTTAATTATTACCCAAATGTAAAAAAAAAAAAAAAACACCAAAAAGAACCGATAAGAAAACCGTTAAAGTACCGGATCGATAAGCAGTATCGGTAAGAGTAGTAATACCGTTAAAACCTTAATGATACCCATCCCTAGTAATGATGCTGTAAATAAAATGTTTTCAGTCACCGTTCAAAGTCATACGGGTTTGGGCACCATAAAAAACATCTAAAAAATGCATTGAAACATCTCGACACAGCTTTAACTTGGCACAAAGTTTTGGAAAAACTGCCCAGATCTTTTCCCCTCCCTTCTCCCCTGTCTAATGGTGATTGTGTCGACTGACCTGAAGGAAACCACTACCACAAAAAACAGCCCTAAAACGTAACCGGTCTCTGATTTGTAGGTTGCATTGACGCCTAGCGGTGGATGCACGGTTTGAAGACCCAGTCAGTGACGTCACAATATGCAAAATTGTTTAAATTCATACCTACATAATCACCATGAACAAAATTGTACTTTTTTTTTTTACATTGAATCTTGGGGAAAAAATATAGACTTACCTACCGACCCTTTTTTTTTGTTGCTGTTACTGCAAACCAAAATATTTTCAAGGACGGCCTTAATAGGGACTTTCTCACCGGAGGAATGTTTTCATAACCAATGGCGGAAGTACCTGCTTTTTGCCATGTTCATACCGCAGGAACTGGGAATGATTTTACTTCTAGGAATGCCTTTTGGGATGACTAAATTAGCTCCTACTTCTGAGTAGGGTCTGACCACAGACCGTACAAAAATGTGGACGTAGTGTCCGTGACGTCGCCCGTAGGTTTCTGAAGAGCATTTTTTAAGCGGTGGGCGGAGCCGACAGTGGGCGGAGCCGGCTTTCGCCATCTTGGCAGCGTGTCATTCCCGGATAAACGAAAATGGGCAAAGAGGATAAGCCAAGGTGACGTGATGCTAACAGACAGCAGACAAACAGCTTGTAGTGACAGCAGCGGCAATCCACCTGTCACTCAAGTGGGCACACCTTAATTATGCAGAACTTTAAGGCTTTATATAATTTAAACGGATGAGTTATAAAATTCATTCACCCCCCTCACAGTTGTCATTAAGGGCAAAATTAGCTAGGCTATATAGACCAAAATAAAACCTTTTTGTACCGGGCTGTAACATTTTTTCTGCTGTAAAGTTGTGCATTTGAACATGGGGGATATATGGAATTGACTCTCTTTTGGAGCCTGTCTCTAGCTGTCAGTCGATGAATTGCAGTTTAAGTCACTTCCGTGTTGGTTTCAAGAGAGAGACCAGAAGGTTGCCGCTTGTGTCTAACCCAGCACAATATACCAAAATATGTTTATTTTCTTATTAAACATACCAACATACATTTATCATTCAGTTTAGGGCTTTTGAATTTGACAGATTAGATTAAGTGAAATGTATCTAATATGTACGGTATATGGATGATAATATATAAATAAAAATGTTATACACATGTATATTAAATGCAAGTATTATATTATATATAGGCTATTATGCGTGACTTGAGTTTCCTCTGTGTTGCAACTGAATGCATTTTGCTAAGTGAAGTGAACATCAACAGATATCACGTGCTCAGGGAGTAGGGATCAGTGAACACTGTGTAGGGACCCTGTCAATTGGGACGCACCCGAGTTAATGACTCTCTCTTCTAACGAGCTGACATAAGAGAGACATGCAAACTGTGCAGAGCGGGTAGGCGCGAGGACTGGAATTAGGAACCCGTGCTTTACATCATGATCAAATCCTTATTTAATATTGGCCAAACAGCATTAAATTCAAATGTCCACCTAATCTTTAATATTTGGCCACTTCTTTATGATAAAAAATACAACATGTGGACATCCAAAACAGCGAGGGTTTAAACTTTTATTTTGAAATCACCATGAACAACAATTTGCATATTTAAAAATGTATTGATGTATTCTTCCGTGTTGGATTCAAGAGAGAGACCGGAAGGTTGCCGCTTTGGTCTAGCTCAGCACGATGGGAACTGGCAGGGACATAAGTGTACATTGATTGGCTTAACGCATGCCATAGGAAACACCAGCACCCGCCATTTTTAAAAAGCTGTGTAAATGCACAGTTTACATGTACTTACTCCACGAACTAGCTCCACAAACATGGTAAACAGCAATAAGACACAAACAAACAGAAAAGGAATATTAATGGCATTTAGTCGTCACCTTTTTCTCCGGCGTTGTTCTTTTCTCAGCCTCTGATATTTAGCACTGCAAGTTGTCAAGGTAGATTTTGTCTCTTATCCTTCCTTTTTGCTCTTTCAATCGCATAACTTGTACGTCTACATTTCATCTCCATCTTCACAAAACCCACGACACACAAGATAAACACAGCTCCGATCACGGCGTCTGTCCTCTAGTTGCTTACGCCACTTTAGAGTTAATTCTGGCGATGCCAATGCAACCAGGAAAATGGCCCTAGGGGAAAATTTAGTTCCTATAACTGAGTTCCTATAACTACCTGGTGCGAAAGCCTCTAATATAACCATGTGTCCCATTCAAGAAACATTAGCATGAATTTTGTGTAAAGCATTCATAAAACATTATTATGAAAATTGTTGCAATCATTTCAAACCATTTACAGTAAACAAGAACGTTTTGACGAAATGAAGTTCATTCAGCTGGTGGACCGTCTGAACGAGGTGCTTTAAAGGGCCCCTATTATGGATTTTTGGAAATGACCTTTCTTGTAGTGTGTAACATAGCTCTAAGTGAATGAAAACATCCTGCAAAGTTTTAAATCTGAAAGTGTACCGTATATAAAGTTATTGTCTTTCAAAAGTAAGAGTCGACTCTGAGTCAATGAAATTAATCGTTTTTCAAACGAGTCATAAGCCGTTTCGTTGTGAGGTCAAGATTAGCATTAGCATATTGCCCGCCCACTTATTGCGCGCGCAGACACCAGGAAAACTTGAACCTCAAACCGGCAGCTGATTCCTGTGGATACTGGAAAGCATCATGTCGAGAAGATATTGTTCTCTACAATGTTACGGTACAGCCAGTTTTTTTTTCACCGCCCAAGGATGAGCATGTGAAGAATCAGTGGTTAAAATTAATCTTTACCACGATACCACAGCAGTATAATCCTAAACTTTTGCCTCGTTCCCTTTATTTCACTGACGACTGCTTCTCAAATCTTGGGGTTCAATGCAGGATTCACAAACCGCTTGCTCTTGAAAGATGGTGTTCAAAATACTTAGTTTTGAGTTTTATATTGTGTAGGTCTCCTGCTAACTGGTTAACTCACATTATTACTGTCTTATTGAAATACTTCTGCTAATCAGTTGTGGGCCACTATTAAATAAAACTGTGTCTATTAAAGCTGCAGTAGGGAGTTTTGAGAAAATGTTGAGTTAGCCTGAAAATTTGATCTAGCACAACTTACAGGTCCAACCCCCTTGCTCTCTGCTGCGCTACAGCCCTCCCTCCACAGCTCCTCCCCCACAGCGGAGGCTGCCGTGAACGCGGTTACTAGCAGGACCACCGATGACGGCGGATTATAATCAGTTATGGAACATTCATTAATAGGGACGAAACATCAACAATATGCTTTACATTGACTATGGCCTGCCCATACTTTGACTACAAACTTGGTCCTCAAATCATTATGTATTTTGCAATACATGTAACTTTATAACGTTGTACTCTATCTATAAGTTATAAATAGCTAGTAAGATAACGCTAAAGGATTAGTTCACTTTTAAAAAAACTTTTGCTGATAATTTAGTCACCCCCATTTCATCCAAGATGTCCATGTCTTTCTTTCTTCAGTCGAAAAGAAATGAAGGTTTTTGATGAAAACATTCCAGGCTTTTTCTCCATATAATGGACTTCAATAGGACACAAACGTTTCAAGGACCAAATGACAGTTTCAGTGCAGCTTCAAAGGGCTTTAAACGATACCAGACGATGAATAAGGGTCTTATCTAGCGAAACGATCGGTCATTTCAAAAATAAATAAAAAACTTTAAGTTTTATAAGCACAAATGCTCGCCTTGCTCTGTTCTGTGATGCACGTTTGTGATCCTGTTCGAACTCGTTCATCAAAATGAACAAATCTTTTTTCGAGTCATTTCGTTCGTTGAATGAAGACTCGTTCAAAATGAACAAATCTTTTCAGATTTCGTTCAAAAAAAAGATTCGTTCATTTGGATGAACGAGTTCGAACAGGAGAGTCACGAACGACGGTACGCGCTCACGCTGTGCAAGAGAGGGGTGATCACCGCGTACGCGAGCGTGATTGACACTGCTAAGACATTCCTCCTGGCTCTGATTGGTTGTTTCTGACCGGGAGCGGTGTATTTCTGCAAATGGCAATAGGACGACAGGGAGGAGCCAGAGGAGCTTGATTTTTTCACAGATTATCTGTCTCATATTCTACTGTCAGGACATAATGACAGTTTTAACAAATATTTGTTTACAAAAGTTACCTACTGGAGCTTTAATGCAGATTGTCTGTCGTTCGCACTACTTTTAGGAAAGATTAAGCATGGAGCAAGATTTGTTTTACCAACGTTTATGTTACATAAGACATTTACGCTAGAGCTCGGCTAATGTATGCACTGTTATTGATACATTTTCCACATGTTCACCGCAATAAATTTTAAAAAATACTCGGTAAATAAATAAGTACAAGTAAAATAATCGGTTTGTTGATAGACTTGCACTTGTTAATGCTGATGGTGAGGAATTACAGTTGCAACATCTCAATGTACCTCAAACTGAGTAGTGTATCACTGAGAAATGTCCTGCTCGATGCGATGGAGATTCGGGTTGAATAACTAGATCTTTCAATGTTTCATCTTCGGACTTGCGCTCAGATTGATATGGTAAAATCGACATCATTGTTTGTTCGTTACTGTGTTTAGGTGACGGTGTAGGAAGCCTCAGGACAAGGAGAGCTGACGTTGTTATGGCAATGGGCGTTTTTGTTTTCGACAGGCACGCTGTACGCTGTAGACCAATCACAACAGACTGAGCTGTCTGGCCAATCAGAGCAGAGTAGCTTGTGGAAAGAAGGGATTTAGAGAGATTGATTCATCTGACGAGTCGTTTGGGAATCATTGAAAATGTGGTGATGTGCAAATATATGTTAATGAAATGAAACCATTTTTTGACCTTTGATGCATGTAAACCTGTTGTAGGAGACTCCAAAACAACATCAGGAAACTTTAAAATAGCATAATAGGGGCACTTTAAATTAAATATTGCATACTTTCTATTTTTTTATTGCCTCAATGATATTTACAGCTTTTTCGTGGACTTTTGGGGTCTTTTTTAACATTAAATTTATAAATGGTAGTTCTTGAATTGGAGGCTTTTTTGGGATGTATTTTTTGCTTTCCTTCCTTCTCTGTTTGTGGTTAAAGGCAGGAATCTTTGCGTTTTTGCTTGATGTTTGTTTTGTATCGTCCTTTATATTTGAGGTCACTCGATTTAGTACATCTTCAACACCACTAACTTGCCATTAAAGTTTAACCAAGATCAAACTAAACCCGATTTTCTTTTCTTTTTTTGCTCTTTGTGTGCCCTGGAGTTTGTCTGATTCAGCATTCATCTCATATTGTGAGAGATTTGCTGTGAATCTGGCTTTCTGTACCCAAATGCACATTGAGCATTTTTATTAGAAAATGAGAAATGAGAGGAAACTGGCTGACAAGGATGTTATTAAGCTGCTCTTCAGGAAGCAGCCATCAAAATACCCTCGACTGGCTTCTAAACTCAGCAGACAGTAAGTCTGAGGCCTTGCGTGTGGTTTCAATGGGGTGATTTTGTGTGTTTGTGATGATTCGCTAAAGCTGAAAGCTAATATCCCTGAACTGAAGAGGAATATTCTCTCAGTATGAGGGGAAGCATAAATCTTTTCAAAGTTAACTCTCCTCTCCCATTTGCTTTTCATCAGCTTCTCTGTTTGCTTAGCTGAGTCTCCACCACAAGAATAGAATTACCACTTGGATAGTTCCAAAATCTGATGGACTAAAAAATTAAAATGGTGATAAATGGACACCTTTGACAAAAGGCCAAATTTATTTTTTTATATATAAAGGCAACAAGTTGAGACATTTATCAACTGTAAATGGTAGAGTTGAACGATGAACTACTGAACTATTACTTGGCAGAAGAGTTTTTTTCTTCATAATTAATAGAATTAGTTGTGTGTATATATATATATATATATATATATATATATATATATATATATATATATATATATATATATATATATATATATTATATTTATATATTTATATATTTATATATTTATATTTTTTATTTTATTTATTTATATATATATATATAGATATAATATTTTTAGTAATTAATATTAGGGCATTGATGTCTTTTATCATACTCAAATGGGATGCATACAGTTTGTAATGCTTTCTTTAAGAATTTGCAGCAAAATTTCTGAAATTTTCATCTCTGTTCTGCTGCTCTGTTCTTGGACACGTCTGTGACTCTGAGGAGAGTTTTATGATTCCTCCTCTGAACGAGAAATTACACTGGAACAGGAAAATAAAAAGCTTTTGGAAATGGGAGGAACTGAAGTGAGAGCAGAGGTAGTTTAGAAAGGGATGGTGTGAGAGGAGAGGAAGTAAACGGACAAGAGGAAGATAAATGGAGTGCAGCTGGGTAATTGAGATATCAATCTGCCCGGCGTTGCTGGTCTTATTGAAGATAAGATTGTCATACGGAGACACTCATTAAATAAGGTGAGACCCAGCAGAGCTCTTACCAAACGCTGGTAATTGTGCTATTGGATATTACACAGTCAACAATTCAATCTATTTTTTTGTTAAAATCCAAACTACACCTTTAAATGTTGTTCCTCTAATGATGTTTTTAATTTGCATCTTTGCTGCTCCTACAGCATGTGCGACATGATTCAGTGCTGGAATATATAATTTTTATAGTGATGTTAGACTGGATTTCCTTTTATACGTTCTCAGGGTGACTGTCTTATTGAATGTTCTGAGTGAAGCAAGGCGGTTTTCTGTGTCAGCATGTTTTCAGGATGGTTTTAAGCACTTGTGGTGCTGCGGCGGGTGAAACGGGCTCTTGTGTTGGTGAAGACCCAGACTCTGAGCTGAATCTTATTGACAGGGCAGAAAGCAGTGCAAACCTGACACTTGGGCAACCAGCCCTAAATTGGCCATATGGGGAGGGAGGGGAAGGGCTGGCCCACATCGACTGAAAAATCAATCTATTTCATGATTCATGATGCGTATTGAATACCAGCAGCACAGCTTTGACTCCTTCATTATTTGATGTGATGTCGCATCTGTCTAGTGTCTGATGTACATGATGTGTGAAGACAAAATTGTATGTTTTTTTTTTGTTGTTTTTTAATTAACATCATGTAAAGCAAGTCATCCAGATGAGTTATAACTATGAGACTTATAATCAACATGAATTCAAAATGGACTCTATTTATTTTCTTAATGCATGTTCCTGTTTTTGTTGTGCACAATTCATCACTGCAGATTACTAATAAAAAAAGTTTGCCTTGGAAATCTTGTCACTTTTGATCATTCAGTCAATTCCCTAAAGAGCCCTGCATAAGACATGTGGACAAAAATATAAGTAATTTAAGTAAATTATGCGCACAAAATAATAATTTGTTCCCTTAATTTAGTAAATTGTGACCATGTTGTACTAATTCGTTCCATTTGTTTAGATTGAACTAAAACAAGGTACTGAATTATTATATTGTGTGTAAGATTTATTTGAAATAAGAGAACGAATTAGTAAAATGAGCTGACATATTAGTAAGTCGGGAAAATGATTTGTTAATTAGTGGCCACAATATACATTTTTTTTTTCCCTCATGTCATGTGCGGGGCTCCATAATTCCCAATAAATTAAATCTAATCATTATTTTCTTGAAGAATATATTGTTTTACTGAGAATAACAAAGTGATTAATGAAGTAACAAAGTGGCGCAGGCTAATTATGTACTGAATTTGTTAGCGATCACATCGTTATCTACATTTATGATGGTTGCTGTTGCCTCAGCGGCCAATGAGCTGCTGCTCAACATTCAAATACGGGTAGAGTTGCTGTATAAGCAGTCTGCAGCACGCTTTCAGAAACCCTCCACCTTCCCCAGCTCCACCTGTATGGATTTGCTATGGGGGTTATTTCATGTCTCTGTACTTGCACCTCTTGTGTTGTTTTTCCTCTTCTAGCACTCGCAAGTGACGATTCTCTGTCAACCAATCAACGTTCTGCAGTGAGTCTAGCTCCACCCTTCAGTACCGGACTACTGTGCTAGGTACTCCAACAGAAGGGTCCCAAAAAAGTGGTACGATACAGTTCGGAATTAGGGTATCATTCACAACTTCTGACAATGGAAACGGCAAAAATTGCATACCATACTAAACTGTAAAATACTGTACCGCTGATTGGAAACGAGGCATTAATGTACTATTATTAATCTTTTAGAGGTAAATAAGTACAAAAATTTCCCTTCTGAGGTTTTTTTTGCACATTTATTTTGAGAGTGTAGGCAGTATAAGACTGTTATGGAAAAATCTACAGGTTGTCAGGAATTCAGGTGGTGGTGATGAATCTGCTGGGATGCGTATGATGTGCTGCCAAAAGAATGTTGTGTAAGCAGGAAAGATGGTCCCTAGAATATTTCTAAGTGAAACATCAAGGTGTCAGAGGCAGTGTGCTGGAAAGAACAAGCCCAGAGGAGCGAAGTCAAACCATCAGGAGCGTCAACAGTGAGATGGCAGAGAGAAGTTAGCGCTGGGAGCAAGAGATTCAGCGTTTAACCCAAGAGGACGCACCACCAGAAAGAGACGTCGTTCAAACGTCACAGCTCCTGCCGTGGCAAACAATAGTCCTGCGTTCCGTACTAGATGAGAAAGACATGGGTTCTTTTTTAGGAAGAAATGATTGATGCTTTGCGGTTGTAGTTGGAAGTGAAGCTGAAATGGACTTGCAGCTTTGTGGAACTGAAATGTTCATGACTTTATCAGTCTTTTTATCAGTTATCAGGTTATCACTTTTTCCTTCCATTCTTAAAAGGAGAGTTCACCCAAAGATGAAAATTTTGTCATAATTTACTCACCCTCAAGTTGTTCCAATCTGTATGAGTTACTTTCTTCTGTTGAACACAAAGGAAGGTATTTTGAAGAATGTTGGTAACTAGACAGTTGACGTAACCATTGACTTTAAATAGTAGGGGAAAAAATACTATGGAAGTCATTGGGGCCCAACAACTGTCTGGTTACCAACATTTTTTCATTTTCATTTTTGGGTGAACTATCCCTTTAATTTTCTTAATTGTTTCAAGTATTACAGTTCCTTCCTTTGCCATTGTGCTGATCACCAAATTAAAACAGACTCATGTTCATGTTATTCTAAATCAAATTCCTTCTTTAAATTCACTTTGATCTGCTTAGGTTTGTTAGATGAGATTAATGCTAGATTTAATGGATTATACTCACTCTTTCATGACAGCTGCTTTGGTTCAAGGTAAGGTCACCTGCAGCATTTGTTATCATATAGATGACTTCAGGACATGCTTCAGTGGTGTAGCTCCAGGTCTCTGAGGGAGCGTCTGCAGGCAGTTTGGAGGAACTGATTAAATCTTAATTAGGACTTTCACAATAGATGCACTTGTTACTCTGAGGTGGGCCAGCTATATGTGGGTCAGTCACCAGTCACCTTTATTGACTTAATCAGCAAGTGAGAGCTCTGAAATGTTTTCTTTGTGATGATAGCATGCTTAAAACCTTGCAGACCGATGTGTGGCGGATCGTGTCCATAGGAATTTTAGATCACTCACCCGTAGGTAATTAAACAGCACAATGCCACTCCTCTAAATTAAACATGCCCTAGAGTTTAGAAAGAAAAAAGGGTATTTTTTGCATGAGGAGGTAGATGAAATGTGATAATCTGGTTCTGTCTGCCTGTTGAAGGATATGTGGGATGGTAGTGTCATAGTAACTGAATCCAGAGAGCCGGGCAATGATGTGGAAAAATGCGACTTACTAGGTTCAGTCTTTGAGACATGTGTTTCTTAAAGAAATTATGAGCCATTATATATTTATGACCATGATGCTATATGCTGTTCTTTTGTGGTTCACTTGACTTCTATTCCAATCAGTCTTTGGCAGAGCAGAATCATGTGACCATCAGATAGAATATAGGAAAAAATATCTCTAATAATAATTATTTCTTGTGGTGCTGCTATTGTCCATTTGAAGGATTAGTATTGTGAACATACTCTTAAGTGTACGTAATAAACTTTAACTCAAAGCGCATCAATGCACAATTGTGCATCACATGATACCTGGACATAAAACATGTAAAGATGCTAAAAATACACGTAGTAATGCAACAACTAGAATAATTTAGTTTCAAGACTAGTTTCTTGTTGTTTATCTACAGTACATGGAAGTTGGTCTTGATATTGTTCTCAGATGATGATATTGTTTTCAGGTTGAAAGACCAATATTGCATTTTATGTTTTTATTTCCATATGTAAACACAGGCAGAGTTTTATCTCATTTTATTGAAGATTATTTAAAGGCCCACTGAAGTGCCTTGGAACGCGCAGCTTTGTTTGATGCGTTGATGTAATATACACTGAAACAGGAAGCTTAGGTGGGACATATAGAATGGCTCCTCCCTCTTTTCAAATGGCCAATAGCGTTTAGTTTACCACACAGACCCTCGAGTCGTACTTGACAGCGCCATGGAAGCGAATCCCAGCGCTGATGATGCGTTGGATTCAATAGTAGAGGTGTGAATAAATTCTAGCCATTTCATTCTTAACCATCGTACAGTTAGAAAATGAATAAAACTTGAGCGATTGAGCAACTTAACTCTAGTCTCCAACCCATATTGATCTGTGACATGTCCACGGTCGCTTTGGCCAGGTGGTATTTATAGCATAGGGGGCAGGAGTCGTGGGACGCTTTAGATTTTAGAGAGCATTTGATTGGACAGAAGATGTGATGAGAAAAAGTCCGCGGTGATGTCATAAAAATCTGTGATCCATTGTAGCGGAAGTGAGAGACTGTAAGTTTTTAATGCTTTTATCTCCTAAATGCGAAATTTGTCATTGTTTTGGAACACATCAGCTTATTCATAACCTGAAGGCTAACATATTCATACTAAAAGCTAAAAACATTTGGAGTTCAGGGGGTATTTAAGTGTTTTGGCTCCAGTGTTCTGGAGCTGGCAGCGTGTGTCAGCGTGTTGGTTTATCATGTGACAGGAGCGCATTGGTGAGTGACAGCTGGCTACAAAGAGACGCGTCTGTTTAACCCCATGTGCCTCTAGAGACCTGTCAAAATTCACTTAGCTGTCTGTCCTTGTTAGACGGGCATTGCAGACGCCGGCCTGCTGCCCGGGAGGTCGTCGCGGTTCAAGCTGAGGCAGTGTCTTAAACACATCGCTCATCTTATCTACAGTCTGTTCACTTTACATCCCAAAGAATATGTGTCCGCTGGGAGTGTCATGAATCTGTCATTTGTCAATATTAACATCAATGTGAAATTAACTGTGTTATTTAATTTCTAAATACAGATTCCTGATGCTATTGTGCACAATTGATCTTTGCATGTTATTCCAATGGGAAAAAAGGTTTGTCTTCATAGTCTTTTGTCAAAATGCTCCGCCTCTGAAAATAATTTCCTGCTCAGCTGATGTCACCAAGGTCATATAGCCAAATATCTATGGTCATAATTTTAGGTAATGATTTCTAAAATATTGCCAATAGTTTCCATAGTAGTGATGGTTAAAGAGGGCCTATTATGCTTTTTTACATTTTCAACTTGCTTTAGTGTGTAATGTTGCTGTTTGAGCATATAAAAAAAACCACAAAGTCACTCCAAAGGGAGTTATTCTCTGTATCAGTGCAATCTGAACTCCCTGAAACGCCTCTATTGTAGAATTGAGTTTTCTTCTGGGAACAAACACATCACAATATTTTAAATAATTCTTGCCCAAGGTATATGCAAAATAAAGTGGCAAGGCCTTGTTGAATTGAGTTAGCAGTGTGTTGAAACTCACAGTTATGGTAAGGGGCGGGACATCTCCCAAACACGCTCGAAGTTGTTTACTAATCACAACACAGCCAACCAATCAGAGCACATTGCGCTTTTCGGAAGGAGGGACTTTATAGAGACCGGAACTAAACAGAGTTTTTTTGACAGACTGGGAAGAGAGGTCCTGCAACAATCTAAAATATGGAGAAAATATATTTTTTGTGAAAACAAAAAGCATGAAAACATATTCTAGTAGACCCCAAAAACAAAATCAAAACTTTGTTAAAGGGCAAAATAGGTCCCCTTTAATAATCAAGACTTTACATTTTTCACTGTTGAATATCACTATTTTAAATATTTCACATTACAGAAGTAAAGGCAAGGCAAGGCAAGGCAAGGCAAGTTTATTTATATAGCACATTTCATACACAATGGTAATTCAAAGTGCTTTACATAGAAGAAATTAAAATAATCAAAAGAAATCAGAATAATTAAAACAGTTTAGAATAAAAGATAAAATACAGAAATAATCACATGAAATCAGAGTAATTTAAAACATAAAATAAAATACAGTGCAAACAGTCAGACGAACAGTGGCACAGTGCTCATTCAGTAAATGCACAGCTAAACAGATGTGTTTTGAGTCTGGATTTGAATGTGACTACTGTAGGAGCACATCTAATCTCTTCTGGAAGCTGGTTCCAGCTGCGGCTGGTATAATAGCTAAAAGCAGACTCGCCAATCTTAGAGTGAACCCTTGGTATTTCTAGCCGATTTGATCCTAATGATCCGAGTGATCTGTTGGGTTTATATTCAGTGAGCATATCTGCAATGTATTGAGGTCCTAGGCCATTGAATGATTTATATACCAGTAATAATACTTTAAAATCAATCCTAAATGTAACTGGCAGCCAGTGTAAAGACCTGAGGACTGGTGTGATGTGTTCATATTTTCTGGTTCTGCTCAGAATCCTAGCAGCAGCGTTCTGTATGAGCTGCAACTGTCTTATGGTCTTTTTGGGAAGGCCAGTGAGAAGTCCATTACAATAATCCACCCTACTGGTGATGAAAGCATGCACAAGTTTTTCTAAGTCTTGACTGGAAACAGAGCATCTAATTCTTGCAATATTTTTCAGGTGATAGTATGCTGATTTAGTTATTGCTTTGACATGACTACTGAAACTAAGGTCTGACTCTAGAGACACACCCAGATTCCTGACTTGATTTTTAGTTGTTTGACCCCTAGACTGAAGGTATGCGTTCACCTTGAGAACTTCATCTTTGTTTCCAAACGCAATGACTTCAGTTTTGTCTTTGTTTAACTGAAGAAAGTTTTGGCACATCCAATTGTTTACTTCATCAATGCATTGGCAAAGGGAGTCAATGGGGCTGTAATCGTTAGGCGATAGGGATAAGTAGAGCTGTGTGTCGTCTGCATAGCTATGGTAAGCGATTTGGTTCCTTCTCATTGGCTCGGCTCATTGGGAGCATGTACAGGTTGAATAGGAGTGGCGCAAGAATTGAGCCTTGAGGGACTCCGCATGTCATGGATGTCCACTCAGACTTATGGTCTCCTATACTCACATAATAACCTCTGCCTCCTAAGTATGACCTGAACCATTTTAGGACTATCCCAGAAAGCCCGACCCAGTTTTCCAGCCTGTCAAGAAGTATTTTGTGATCGACAGTGTCAAATGCAGCACTGAGGTCGAGTAGTACCAGCACTGATAATTTGCCTGTATCAGTATTTAAGCGACTATCATTTATTATCTTTATGAGCGCGGTCTCTGTACTGTGGTGCGGTCGGAAACCAGATTGAAAATGGTCAAAGTATCCATTCGAGCTTAAGAATTTGTTCAGCTGATTGAAGACAACTTTTTCAATGATCTTGCCTATGAAAGGAAGATTTGAGATCGGTCTATATTTGTTTAATATGGTCTTATCCAGATTGCTCTTTTTAAGGAGGGGCTTGATAACAGCAGTTTTCAGGGAGGTCGGAAAACTCCCAGAGAGAAGTGAGGCATTTACCACTTCCAGGAGATCTGCTTCTAAGCTGTGTAACACATTTTTGAAAAAAGATGTGGGAAGTGCGTCAAGGGCGCAGGTTGATGTTTTTAGGTGCTGTACGGTTTCTTCCAAAATTTTGCCATCAATTTCTTCGAAATCAGACATAGTGGCTACTTTCTCAGGCTGTTGTCTGATCTGCCTGACCCCAGCGCAACTCAAGGATGAGCTGATCACCTTTCTGATATTATTGATTTTCTCAGAGAAGAAAGAAGCAAACTCACTGCACTTTCTCACTGAGAGCATTTCACTGGGAATCTGGCTTGGGGGGTTTGTCAGTCTCTCTACAGTAGCAAAAAGATTTATAAGATATTGCTGTTTATAATATTCGAGAAGAAAGTCTGTCTAGCTTTGCCTAGTTCCTTATTGAAAGCATGGATGCTGTCTTTGTAGATGTTATAATGGACTACAAGTTTTGTCTTCCGCCACATGCGCTCTGCTTCTCTGCATTGTCTTTTCATATTTTGCACTGCTGTCGAGTTTCTCCAAGGTGCTTTTTGTCTGCCACTCTTCTTCCTGACTTTCACAGGAGCAATATCATCAATTACACTCTTAACTTTTGAGTTAAAAGAATCAAGGAGAAAATCAACAGAGTCAGCAGATAAGCTTGGTGTTAAAGATATAGCCTTCGTAAATAGTACACTAGTGTTCTCATTTAAGCATCTCTTCTTGACAGACACAGATCTAGCTTCAATGGCAGGAGAGATCAGTATATCAAAGAAAATACAAAAATGATCAGACAGTGCTACATCCTTAATAACAATTGATGAAATGTTTAGACCCTTACTGATAAGTAAATCTAGAGTGTGTCCACGATTATGTGTGGGTCCATGTACATGCTGAGTCAGATCAAAAGTTTTTAAAACAGTTTTGATTTCTTTTGCCATATTGTTTTTTCTGCATTATCTATGTGAATGTTAAAATCTCCAGCAATGGCAAAGCAGTCAAACTCTGAGGAAATTGTTGATAGCAGTTCTGTTAAGTTCTCAGCAAAAGCTGGAGAGTATTTTGGAGGCCTGTAAACAATGATAAGTAAAATGCGTGGAGCACCTTTTAACACAATACCCAGATATTCGAAAGACGGGTATTTCCCAAATGATATTTGCTTACATTGATAGACATCTTTATAAAGAGCAGCTAAACCTCCGCCTCTTCTGACAGCTCTGCAGACACTCATAAAAGTAAAGTTAGGAGGGGCTGTTTCATTGAGGACTGTTGCACTGCAACTTTCTTCTAGCCAAGTTTCATTTAGCAACATAAAATCCAGGTTGTATGTGGTTATTAAATCGTTGACTATAAGTGATTTATTTTTAAGTGAGCGGATGTTTAAAAGTGCTAACTTAACAGTCTTACTTTTTGTCCCCACAGCAATCTTAGTATGTCGTGTAATAGGCACCAGATTAGATGGGTTTGCTGTACGGCTTTTGAAGGCCTTAGACTTTCTATCATGTAATCGAACAGCAATAGAAAAAGATACAGGCACACTGGGTTCCCGCTTGTTCTGTAAACATTTGAGAAAGTTATTGTTATCATAGCGGGGACCCGACACATATCACTGAGAGCTGGTATCAGTTGTTTTTGGTTCACCTCGAGCCGCCGGAGGAGGGTGTGGGCCCTGGCGTTGTGGCAGAGGCCGAAGAGCTCTCACAGGAGGAGGGGGAGGGCGAGCTGGGCCCGTAGGCTTTGGTGGTTGTGGGGCCTGGCGTTTTTTGGTTGGTATCTGGGGGCTTGCAGCAAAAGAGTGGGATAGTCTAGTTCCAGCATGCACCAGTTGTTCCATTTTCTCTGAGAAGCACAGAAGTGGAGATGCTGGAGAGAGTGATAACGTTTCCGGTGAGATGTGTTTTTGCTCTGGTGTTATTGGAGGCTGTAATATGCTGTCCTGGTTTCCCTGGCTGTTTTCCAGAAAGTCGTCCTTGGGTGCTGTATCTTGGAGAAGTGCTAGTAAGTCACAGTCTGTCTGTGGTGAGCTCTGTGGGCAGGGCTCAGCTGAGATTGTGTCCGTGAGCAGAGGTTGTTGTGGCTGAGTGGTGTTATCACTGTCCTTGTGTGATGTGTCAACCGCATGTCCATTCAGGTGCTGAAGTGAAATCCTGTGGTCATTCATACTGTATCCAGGTGTGTGTGTGCCATTCAGGTTGAGTGGATTGGCACACATTGCAGAAGGATGACGGAGGGAGAAGTAGATATTGTCCTTTAGCACTCTTGAACCAAGTTTGTTTGGGTGGTGGCCATCCTGTTGAAACAGTTGCCTCTGACTCCAGAAAAGATTGAAGTTGTCAATAAAGTTCACTCCTTTTATATTGCAGGTTTTTTGCAGCCATGTATTAAGCCCAAGCAACCGTGAAAACCTGTTTGTTCCTCTTGCTGGGAGTGGTCCACTGATGTCTGAACTTTCAGTCTTTTAAGTGTTTCAAAAAGTTTATTGAAATCCTTTTTAAGAAGTTCCGACTGCTCTTTATGAATATCATTCTTCCCCACATGAATGATGAGTCGATTTGCAGTCTTATGTTTCATCAGAATGTTCTGAAGTTCCCTGTTTACATCAGATGTTGTTGCTTGTGGAAGGCAGCACGTTGTTGTATCCCTGCTATTAATGTTTCTGATTACGGAGTCGCCCACTATCAGAGTAAAATGGGGTGTAAACGCTGTGTCGCTTGTATTGCTGATATTTTTATGGTGTGTGTTTGTTTTAAACCACTGAAATAATTGCATGCAGATATGAGAGATTGCATTCATAAAAAGCATTCATAAATTGTATTTAGTAGATTGATTGTCACAGAGAAGTTGATTGGTGTAATTGTGTGAGATGTTGGAACGTCGAAACATCTGGCAAACCTCTGAATCAGCCCTGATTTTTCAAGAGGGCAAAATTATAGCTAATGCAAAGACTAAATAAATATGCTGAATGAATTAAGTTTGCACAGCTGTGCCCCCATTGGATGCGCTTTCGGCTTTTCAGACACAGAAGGTCATGCTGAGTTCACACAATTACACAACATGACCAACATGGTGCTTACGACCCCAAGAGAACCAGATATCCGGAAGCATCACGCTAGATTTTGAGTGATAGCTGTTATGGGCATGAGTCACATGTGTGTTCTCGCTTGACTGGATGGAACAAACAGAAAGTAAAGGCCTTTTGAATCACTCTGTGTTCACCATGTTAGAGCTGTGGGACTCTGTTACTCTCACTAAGGGGCCGCCGCTCTCCCTGAAGTCCACGTCCAATGTTAAAGAGGGTGTCTTGTGCCAATAGAGTCGTAATCACTATCTGAAACATGGAAAATTAAACAGGCTGTTTTGACTCATAAAGACAAAGACAATGCCTACGAATGCGCCTACTTTCATTCTATATAACACTATGAGCCCTATCATTCACCTGGCGCTGCATTGAGCCAATGTTTTTGCAAGTTCCAACCCGACGCAGTTATCATTTTCCAGTCCTGCACAAACGAGGTGTGTTCAGGCGCATTGTTGGCGCGTTGCTATTTTAAGGCAACTGAAATAGACGAAATAACAAAAAAAAATACTGCCTATAGGCGCACATTACTAACACGCTCTTTAAATAACAAAAAAAATATTGCGCCATTGACTTTAGACCAGGTTTCAGTTGGTCAATGGCGCAATATATATTTTTTTTATTTAAAGAACGCATTATTAATATGCGCCTATAGGCGGGTCCACTTTGTCTCATAGATGGTTTGCTTGCACGCTCTAACCTCGGACGAGCAGATCCATTTTCTCGCTAGAGAAGTGTTCTGTTTTTCCCCTTGCAAATTCCGTCATGTAAATAGCGAATCCGCCATGGCGCGAACGCAACTGGGAATGGGAGATGAGACTCTGATTGGTTTATTGCACGTTATGCCCAAAACACACCCATTACTCATTAAGAGAATAGGGACAACCCTTTTAGACCATGTGCCGGGTGTGCCGACCATTTTCCCCGTCGTTAAACTAGCAAAAGTGGTTCTGGACACGCCCTGAATGCACTTGTGCCGTGCGCTTTAGACCATGCGCTTAGATCGTTAAAATAGGGCCCTATGTGAGCCGAGTAGTATCATAGGCGAAAAGTACCCGGATTACCTACTACTTCCGGCGAGGTTCTGAAGTGCAAATTCGATGGACACTTTACTATCCCATGAGGCCATGGGAGAGGATTTGTGAATCGAAGTGAATGACGCAACTGACGATGTAGGTCACATGATAATGACATGGAGGAATCTGTACAGTACGTCCAGATTACATACTACATAGAATGTAGTTTTTTATCAGTTGTGAAGTTTCAAAGTATCAAAATACTTTATGCAAAAATCCATTTTGCAACCTATTTTGCCTATTTTTATGTGACAAACAGAAAACATATATATCCAGTGGTCCAGAGTGCAGTTTTCTGAACTGATGCAGCACTGTAACTGTGAGTGAGTTCAGACAGCCAGTGAGGAGAGACGTGGACAGACAGTCTCAGTTTCTCTGCCGGTGCACTGGTGCGCAAAAATGCCCTTTCTGGCACTTGTACGCCTATCTCTGAGCCCTCGGGCATGTGCCCGCCGTCCACAAATACACAAAGACATGATGCAGACCCCCGACCGGCCATCTGCTCCTGACTGTAATATGCACTTCTACTGATCTAATGATGTCAGAATCCACAGACAGACTCGCAGTCACTTCCCCGTACAGTCTCACAGATCAATAATGCTGTAAGTTTGTGATATTCGAGAGAGAACATGACACAACAGATAGATCACTGTCATTATAATCAGTGTAGGTGTCTACATAGACCTACTGTACATGTAGCTGTTCTCCAGGTGAAAAATCATGTGTAAAGTTACAGGACACATTTAATCCATGAGGCACGTGCTTTGCACTGGTACTTTTTAATATATACCATGGTACTGAATAATTACTGTGTTCATTTTCCATGGTATTTATGGTTTTTCATCAGTTGTGCCTGAGATTGTTTGAGATAATACTGCTGTCCAGACAAACCTCTTCTAATTCACAGTGATGTTGAACTCTTGCTGTCCGATGCCATCTACTGGCGTTTAGTGCTCTGCATCTTCAAACGAGTTTAGTTGGATGAGTCTTTGAGCTTGTTCACCAACCAATTAGAAGTAAGAATATTTGGTTACCTAATGAGTCAGTCTCACAAATACTGTCAAAAAATATGCAAGTGGTAGGTTTTTTTATTTTTACTTTTCTAAAAAAACGGGGGGGGGGGGGAAACTGCCAATTATTTTTGCATAAAAAACATAAAGCCTTTTTTTTCATATTTAATATTATAATATTATTTTATGCAAGTTCTATTTTTTCTCAAATAAAAAATAAAAAACTGGAAATTATATTTAGCATGAGAAGATAAAGCTATTTTTTCACAAGTCATTCTTAATATATTATATTATATGATATTATGTTATATTATACAAGCCATATTTTACTCTCAAATAAAAACGAAAAAAACGCCTATTTTTGACAAGTCATTCTTGATATTTTTGTATTATTTTATATTATATTATTTTATATAATGCAAGTCATTCTATATTTAGTCTTTTTTATATATGCTTTACAAACTTTTACAGTAATTATAGAATGTGGAATATGTTCTTAATTGTTTTGGCTTAAGTTTCTTCATTCAAAATATAAATTGGTTATATAAAAATATAAATGCAAATATATATATATATATATATAATTTTTTTTTTTTTTTTTTTTTTTTGAGTAAAGTATAAACCTGACATTTATTTGTGAGACCCTAATATCTTTCATTCATCTGTTTAAGCACACACAGGTTCTTCGTATAAAACATACTGTTTTTTCTGTCCCCTCCTGAATTAGATTTCCTCCCGTCAGCAGCATAAGGGTCGTATCTTTTTACCCGTGCTGATAATAAGAGATCTGTTCAGCTATTGTCAGGGTAATCTTATCTGCTTCTGCCCCATCAGCCTCACAGACACACATTTTAAAGCACATAGGAGGAACTTTATTAAACTGCACTGACTGTCCCGCAGCTGGAGAGACAGTGAGAGAGAGAGAGAGAGAGAGAGAGAGAGAGAGAGAGAGAGAGAGAGAGAGAGAGAGAGAGAGAGAGAGAGAGAGATGGAGAGCTCCACCCTGCAGTATTTTTCTTGTCATTTGCCGGCCGCATGCGTGATGTGTGTGTGGGGATCAGTCCTCCGTTCACAGCAGCGTGTGTATTGTTCTCTGAGCGTCCAGGGAAAGTTTCAGCTTGTTGAACACAGAGGAGCCGCATGTTAAACTGGAGACCAATGGTGAGTGTGACTTTTCAAAGGGTGTTTTACTTTGTTCTCCAAGGGAACTTGTAAATTGACATATTCTAACTGTCATGATGCTTTAAATGAAATAACACACTTGTGTGAATATGAATATGAATGTGATGTCAATGCTCTCTGTTGTTATTGCTAAAAGTTTCTGGTTTGGTTGTTTTATGGTTTTAACTGTTGAATCTTGTGCAATTCATTCAGCCTAAACGTGTTAATGTTAGGACATTAACAGATTCTTTTATAGATCATTTCAGCTTTAGATTATGTTTTTTGATGGTTATATGTTTTAAGAAATTTAAGCATAAAGTATGAAATCCTATGGACTTGCCTTAGGATGCTCAGTACTTGCAAACTGAATTCCAAATGGTCTTCTTTCTTACATGTATTTGCATTAACTGAATTGTGAATTATCATTTCCTTCTTGCATCTACTTATCTTCTTAGCACTGACACATTTATAATGTTTAAAAGATGCTCCATTCTGACATTTACTCTATTGAAAGGGGGGAAAAACAGATAGCTAATAAAATATAGACCTTTTCAGACCAACAACTTATTCAGTTGTTGTTGAATAAGCACCACAAACTGTGTGAATATCCATCTTGTAAGGCAAGATGTGTCACAAAAAGAGAGTTATTTTGTATTGTAAATAAGAAGTTTGGCCTTCAACTTTCTAAAGTCAGCATTTTATTTTTTTAATTTCTCTCATAAATAGACAAACTTTTGTATAAAAGTAATATTTCAACCAACAGTACTTTTAATGCAGTTGTATTTGTGCTTGTTTTAAATGTATTATGGTAATGAGAATCACTGTTGAGAATAATGAGTGAATGAATAATATGCTTGAAGATGGTGAAATGAAGGAAGTGTGTTGAAGTAAAAGCAGGAAGGCTGAGAAACAGACAGGTATCAGATCAGAGTATATGTACTTGATTAAAGAAACTCTTTGGCGTAAACGTTTCAGTTCGTGCCCCGCAGGCAGGGCGAGAGAAGAACAGAAACTCTTCAAACACCAGCTGCAGAACATACTCATCAATTATAAACTTTTAAGACTTTTTCCCTCCACATTTTTGTGTGGGATAATCAATGACAGGGATGCAGCTGAATGTATCGTTGAGATTTCCTGGTTGTGTCATTTCCTGTTTCCCAGAGCCAGAATGTGTTCCGGCTGCTTCATGGAGCGCGCGTGCGCGTGTGTGCGTGCGTGCGTGCGTGTGTGTGTGTGTGTGTGTGTGTGTTAGGTGATGTGCATTTGAAGCTCTTAAGTTTATGCTTTGGTGAGGAGACCCTGCTGTGTATGTCAAGATCTCTGTTTTCCTTCAAAATCAAGGCAAGGAGGAAAAGCGAGAGCTTTTAGCTGAGAATTTTGGACACAAACTGATTTTTCCTTATTGGTTGCTAAAATGTTGTGGTGTGTTCTCTCACTGAAAGTTCACCCTCGCATGTTTAGCTATACTGTATGTAAGTTCAGTAAAAATCTAGTTTTGAACACTTGAATCTTAATATAAAACCTTAAAAGGGTTAGTTCACTCAACATTTAAAATTCTGTGATTAAAGCTGCAGTCTGTAACTATTTTGGGTTACATTTATCCAAAAATAAAATTTTGAGCGAGTACATAACCAGCCAGTATTCAAAAGTATCTGCTTGCCTTAGCTCGATTCAAAACGGTAAGCTTGTAATGATGTTGTTAATTCCAGTGGTACTGGTGGATTTCCGCGGGAAATTCGAGCATGTCTTTGCGTCATTACGTCACATCTATCAATTTGAGAACAAAGTATAATTCGTTAGATTTAATCAGCGCAATTTACTGCAATGCTTTTTTCCCCTTAGTTGGTCAGAACAAAAGTGGATGTTACTTACTTGTTCAGATGACATTTTCCGGTGAAAATTCTTATGTTGGTCATACTTCCAAAAAGTATAATCTGTGATTCTGAATTACAGTATCCACACCGGCGCGATGACTGACAGCCGCACATTCTCCTCAAAACATTGGATTCATCCGCGCTGTGCCGTGCCGAGGCACAACCCACGTAAAGCTGATAATTCTGCGAATAACTGCAATTCCAGATTTTGAACGGAGATGGCGACAAAGAGGAAAAACTACAGACTGCAGTTTTAATTACTCACCCTCCCGTCGTTCCAAACATCTGTAGAACACAAATGAAAATCTTTTCCACTTTCAAGCCCAAGAAAGGTAGTAAAGACATCATTAAAGAAATCCCTTTAAGGCGAGACACTACAGACAAAAACTTTCATGCACTGGTCAATTTTGAGATATCGGGCTGTCAGGCTTTTTATAACGTTGTTTCAGACTAGTCGAAAGAAAACATTGAAAATACACTTTAATTGTTTATTTTATTGCATTTTATCGACTTTTATCCACGATGTAGATCTATCTTGAAGTACCAAGAATTTTGAACTTGGCTTTATCCAAAGTCAGATTTTTGTTCTGGAAATGTATGCAAATTAGTGCATATTTAAAGTCGGCATGAAATGGAGGTTGCGATAGCCTTTTCTTCCCTTTTGTGACTTATATCAGAAGTCAAACAGCTTCTTGATCAAGGAAAAATGTAGGGCTGGACTTGATTTTGTCAATAGGAAATTGTTTGGATGGATGTGGTTTGCTATTGGTGGATCTCATGTGAGTGACAGGTTGTCCCTCCCTCATGCCAGTAAACGTGTCATCAGAGAAGAGAAGAGATGTCACTGCAAGAGGGAGGGGATTTATTTTGATTAAAGATTACGAGGGCTCAAGAATTAAAAAAACTTTTATAATAAATATCGCATTATTCCAGAAAAAAAAATTGATTTACAGATCTGTTTGTTGATGCTGATGGTAAGGAGTTACAGTTGCAACATCTCATAATGTACTTCAAACTGAGTAGCATTTCACTGAAAAACGTCCAGCTCGAGTCATCCTTCCGATGGAGGTTCAGGTTGAACTAGTTCTTCCAATGTTTCATCATCAGACTCGCTCTCGGATTGATATGGTAAAATCAACGTGATCATTACTGTCTTTACAGTGTGTACCATCACTAATCTGTAGGAAGCCTCTGGATGGAGCTGAGGTTCACTTATGGCAATGGGCGTGTAGCTTCCAGCAGGCGCTGCACGCGGTAGACCAATCACAACAGACTGTGCCATCAGACCAATCAGAGAAGAGTTGCTTGCAGAAATGTGGGGTTTAGAGAGACTGATTCATCTATCGAGTCGTTTGAGAATGATTAAAAAATGTGATGTTCTATGTATATTATGAGAAATTAAACTGTTTTTTGACCTTTTGATGCATGTAAACCTGTTGTAGGAGACCTCCAAAACATAATTAGGAGACTTTAAAATAGCATAATAGAGGCACTTTATTATATAAAAAACGTATAATTCTTGTATTAATTGTTAATGTAATGGATCATCTGATGTAGCTTCATGTATCTGATGTGTGAGGTTGGCAGCGGGGCCTGTATGAATTGTAATCGATGCGACAGACACATTACCGTCAGAGATATCGTCTCCCAGGAACTGTTGAAAACTAATTGAGGTGAACGTGGCGTGACCCTCGGCTACCCATACCGTCATCCAGACAGATAACCTGGGGAATTTGAGCCATTTAATCGGGTGTAATCCCCCGTCATCACATTCATCATGCCCAGGGTTCCCCGGTTAATGAGGAGGGCAACAGAGCGGCCCGTACACAGAGAGGAGAAGATAAATGAGCTGCTGCTCGTCCCCGACACATGCTGAGACCCGTGAGCCAATGATATGTTCCCTGGGTGATGTGACATTGCACCTCATTTAAAACCCTTTTACCTACAGTAGAGTGTCATGCTCCTGTCCCACTAGTGGCTTGAGATCTTTGATTTAATGTTTGAATTAATTTTGCACTATATGGCGCATTCATGCTCAGTTTGCATGTATATTATGTAGAAGGTAATACTTAACATTCATTCAAGGTGATTAACATAATCCTTAATAGTGGATTATATAAGAGTTATCTCTCAAAACCTGTCAAGAACATGTCCAGGTCACATTTTACACTATAATCAAAAAAGTGATATTTGTATAACTCTGGGCCCTTTCACACCAACCTTGTTTGGTCCAAACTTTCGGACTTTTCAGTTTGGTCCGAATCAAAATTGCAGGTGTGAAACCTCCCCCGGACCACGGTCCGGACCAAACAGATAAAATTTGGTCAGACGAAAAGAGTAAGTCTCGGTCCGGATCAAACTGAACAAAGGTTTGGTTCGTTTCTAGTGTGAAAGCATTTCTGTATGGTTCGGACTTTCAGACCTTTTACAAGAAGTTCCGGTGGTTCCCGCATAGCCGAAAAAACAGAAGATGGCAGGAAAAATGAGGCGTACGCACATGGGGAGAGGAGGAGACGAGGTTTTTAATTGAAGTATGGTCTGATGACATAATTAGAAGTCAACTGGAAAAAATTCACAAAAAAAAGATTGCTTGCAGTCTTCTCCTCCTTTCCTGCTGGCGACGATAAAATGTTCGCACGACAAGGAGGTTCATTTGGCGAATTTGAACTAGCCTTGTGTATAGTTGGTGCTGCAGGTAATTATGCCATAAAAATAACAATACAGTTGCAACGATATGCGTCTGTTCATTCATAATGTCAAAGTCACCCGCCGCATTGACAACACGCTGACGTCAGACGCACGTCCATTTACAAACCAATCAATGTCGAGATGCAGCCCACATAGATGATGACGACAGTAGGCAAGTATGTCACGTAAAGTTCTTTAGTGCGCTCGCATAATTGCAGTGTGAAACCAAACCAAAACTTTCTGAAAGTATAAAATGTTCCAAAATGTGAACTTTGGTTCGGACCTTGGTGCGGACTTTCAGGTGTGAAAACGCCCTCTGTCTACTTATAGGATTAATCATTTAATTTGTGATTTAAAAAAAAAATGACAATTAAGCTTTTTTTCTTCCCAAATTACCATAATTGAAGGGGGAAAAAAATCATTCAAATAAATATTAGAATCCAATGAAAATCGCAATTGAGAATAAATAAATTATATAAAAAATAAATACAATAATTTTACATATATAATATAACATGTAATATAATGTAATATATAGTTTTTTGTTCGGAAGGTTTGTGAGAGTTCTCTCTTCTGTGCATAATTTATATGCTGTTATGATCAATATGTCACATTCATGCACATATACATGTGGCTTCACTGCTCATAGCTCTTATTTTATATCTTGAAAATTGCTGTTTTCATGCAATGAAAAGGCTGCACATGGGAGACAGCGAGTAGATCATGTGATTGAACCATAATAAAGTGTTTATCACAGGCTGGCTGTGTTGGGCAGCTAAGATCAGAGACGTCCCGTCACAGAGCTTTTCTCTTCAGCATCGCTGCCTTTCTTAACTGATGAAAAGTGGCCAGATTTTGAGCAGCTTTGACTGGAGGGCATGTCACTTAACAAATGAATGGTTCTCTCTTCGAGGACAGTCGAGCCAGTCACAGAGAGCGCGACCACGAGACCCCTGTGCCTCTCGCGGTGGAGGAATGCGCATGTTTTCAGCCCGATGAAGGAAGCGTCTCACGAGTATAAGAATCTATTCTGTGCCTCAGATCTGCTCTGCATTCGTCGATATTAAATTACAGCATTTTCTTGAAGACAGTGCATTTGAGCCATTTTTAGCAAATTACAGTTTACAGTCTAACCCAAGACATGTTTGATTATTTGAAAAGAGATCACCCATGTTTATCTCCCATGTTTTTTCATTATTTTTTGGAGGAATGTGGGGAAGGAAACACAAACAGTGGGTCAGAGTTTCACAGTGGTCACTCTACTTTTAGACTGTGTCTGTGAGAATACAGAAAGATCATAAACCTCAGTATAACTAACTGACTAGAAGGAGTGTGTTAAACAGTCTGGACAGTGCTAAACACACCAGATATGGGATACATATTTTCAAATTTAGCTAGTAGCTGGTTTGACATGATTTGCCTTGATCCTGACATAGGGCTTTGTCCCATTAAAACATCTTGCAAGTTTTATTGCTTAAAATGTCCTCCTCATTATAAACAAAAGCATTCATTAAATCAAGCTCCGAAAACAGCTCGTTTTGACATTGCGGGATCTGTGATCTCACATGGGCGAATACATTTGCATATGACCACCTCCAGAGCAAGACATTGACGAATAGTTTTACAGCATCGCACCATAGGCCCCGCCCACTGGCATTCAGTCGTTTAACAGCTGACTTTTGCCTATACTGGATGTGAGCGTCAAAAGCAAATAGAACCAAATAGAAATATAAGCAAATAGAAATATAAGTTACCCATTACGCTTTCTACACTGGATACAGAATACAGATGTGCGTTCAGTTTCTGATATACTGAATGAAATTGAGACAGTCAACAACAGGACAAATGGAAGAGTGGGAACGTTTGCTTCGACGCGTCCCATTTTAAACAGCTTGTTAAGGTCTCTGTGCAGATTTCAGAAGAATCCCAGCACCAGAAACAAGTTGATGGTTTGTTTAATGGCTTTCTGAATCACGTCGGGGAATTACATGTTTGTTCGGAGCATTTTGTTTTGTAAACAAGGAACAGCGTTATTATGGAGAGTTTGCAAAGAAACTTTTGTTGAAAGATGAAGCAGTCAGCTGTATCGAATCTACATTACTACTAAGGGTTTAATAGCCTTATTAAATATTCACATCAATTAAAGTAAAGTAAATGCAACTAAAGTTTTTTTTTTTTTTTTTTTATGTGAGTGGTGATTGCCAGCAGTTGCCATGTTGCTGGGATGTTGTAAATGGTTGTTAGGTCGTTGCTGGGATGTTGTAAATGGTTGCTAGGTCGTTGCTAAGCAGTTGCTAATTTGAGTGTTTTTGCTGTCATTGCTGTCCACTTGCTACTTGCTAAATTTATTCTAAATCCTATTAGTGTATTGATTTGTAATTGATACAGTGTTCTAGGTGTTTGCTAGTTGTTGTTTTTTTGTACTTCGGATAATGCATTGTGGTTAAAATCAAGTGAAAATCATAAGTCTGATCACATGGAGGATCAACAACACACATCTCCTCAACAAACTGCAGGATCTAAAGTACTGTAAAGTGTTTGTCAGACAGTCATAATAGTGATGCTAATGAATGACTGTTAAATACTGACAGACATTAACATATAGACCTACTCATCAGTTAAACTATTATCTGTATTTCTTATTTAGCTTGAGGTGTTTGTTTTTATAATGAATTTCCTTGTTTATGTCTTGGAACGCTGTCAGGGTGTTGAAAGGACGTCTCTGAGGGCTCATTGATGCATGTAAAGCTGAGCCAAGTTCAGTCTTTGGAAGTGTCACTTCCTCCAGCACAGCGCTGCTCAGTCTGTGGAATATTAATTATCCTCAATAAGCTGCTCAGTGTCTGTGAACATCAGCGATGAGCGCGCAGGTGCATTTAGACTCGGACAGACTTCAGGGGTTTTTGCACTCATACAGAGAAAGCTTAAAGGTTTTTCTAAAAGAACTATAAAACTCGTTTCTCCGCTTCGCTTCGTTCCTTTTGGTTTGTTTCATTAGCTGCTTTAAGCGTTGTAACTAAATCTCATGCTGTGTGACTCCAGTTGGCTGTGGTTTGATTGTTGGACAGTAGGAGTGTTAAAGCCAGAAGACTTTCCAGATTTGTGCATTTCACTTCAATAATTTACCCATGAGTGAGGCATTATGTTTTTCCCATCTGAAGACAAGATGAAAAACATTTGGCTCTTGCCTTCTCGCTTTCTGTAAGGATATTCCTTTAAAACATAGTTAAAAATATAATACTGCTCCAAATCTAAGACTATGGATAATGAAACAAACACTGATCAAGAAATTTGTGGGGATTTGAGCACGACAGACAGTTTTTCATATGTATGGGCAGACCTAATGAATATCTTGGTAAGTTTGTGGATGTTTATGTCTCTTTCAGAAAGGTTTAATTTTTTTATGTAAAGTTTTGTCTTTTAATTTATTTTATTTTATATTTTATTTAATTGTATTAATAAAAATGTTATTTATTTTGTAATGTAATATGTAATATATGTAATATATAATTTAATAATAATATTGATTTAATATGTATATCATGTTTAATATTTATTGATATTTATTGATATTTAATTACTATGATTAATATTAATAATTATATAACTAGATTAGTCCTCTTAAGCATGCATCCTGTCTTCAACATTTTATTTGATTTTAATAATAATAATACGAAATATATTATTCAATATTATATAATAATAATGAAATGTAAGCATATTAATAATAATAATTTAGATTTATATGCTTCATATTTATTCATATTTAATTATTATTAGAATTGTGTGGCTGTTAGTCAGTGTCTAAATATGTCCTCTTTAGCCTGCATCCAAGCATTTTTTTGTTGTGTTTTTATAAATATTTGCACACTGAAAGTACTGTATTTGGATTTACTTTACATTGAATGTCACATTTGATTTGATATTTTATTTCATACTACTCCTGGGGAGATGTTTCTTGATATTTTGTCAACTCACTTGAAAAATGAAAATACATGGTAGCCTTTTAAATGTCATTGTTTTAATGTCAAATGTGTTTTGTCAGTGCCTTGGGTCATTTCAACAGCATTTCACATTGAGGTCAACTGAGAGTTTTTGTATTAGAAGAACATTTATTATGTCGTATCGTTTATATTTTATATCGTTTAATCTTGTAAACGTAGTCATTCTTCTATTCATACATGCTGCTTCTATTCATAAATGCTGTATGGTTATTTGTCTGCTATTAAAAAGGTTCTTATCATTTAGTTTGGAATCGTAAGATTCCCTGCATCCCAAAACTTTCCCATCACCACTAAAGTACATTGTGTGCTTTGCTTATATGGGTGACATAGTTGACTAAAACTTCAGTGTGCTAAAAATATTTGAGGGAATTTTTTAGGAGATGAGCTTGCAGATCTTGAGATGATGCTTTGACCTCAGGCTCTCTGAGTTTACAAGAGAGGTCACGTCTCTGTGTGTCATACAATACCAGGAAGACGTACTGAGAGAAAGTTGATTTCTTGTGACCGTGAATATTGAGTTTGGGCTTCTCCTTTCATGGATGTGTTGATCTCAGGGGGTTTTCTGCAGTATGATGAAGGCCGGCAGGATATTGACTGTAATCAGACATGAAGTGTCTTGCTGAAGGTCACAGCAGTGATAGTTCATAGGGAATACATTTCATTAACCAATACATTGTAACACCTCCATAGTTGTGTTTAAGGGTGTGATCACACTTGTAGTTTGGTTCTCTTGGTTCTTTTGATCCGAATCAGAAAAATAAAATAATAAATGTAATCCTGGTTCGATTGGCATTCACATTGTCATCTTTAAAACCGAACCTTAAGGTACAAAACCTACAATGCGCTCGTTGAATGTCCGTACATATGATGTTATTTTTACCAGCTGAAAACTCACAAAGAGCTTATGAAATGTGTAACCGTGGGCTTGGCAATAGTGTGCATCGAGGGCACATATCGACCGCAAAGGGGGCGCTAGTGAGCACCCTTCTGAAACCTAAAATGACGAAATAGGACACCTTATGGTCTCATTGACATGGCAGCTTATACTGCCTTTTTTACATAGGTCCACAATACCGAAAGTGCATATGAAGTGTGCCATTTGGGACAGGGCCTGTGAGAAAAAACAGGTATGCTTCAGAATTCTATCCTTTCAGCGTCACATCTTGTGACATCACGTCCTGTTTATGGTTCGATTACATGTCTTTGGTCCTTGTTGGCGTTCATATTTAATTAGAATTTCGAGTTCGTTTGGAAGCGGACGGTCTCGGTCCACTTGTTTGGTGTGCACCAGGGTTTGGTGGCAGCTTTCACACTTATTCAACTTGCAATAAACAGTAACTTGCAATAAACCAGTCAAGAGTCTCATCTCCCAATCCCTTCAAAAGCCAGTGTCGCTCGTGCCATGGCGGATTCGCTATTTAGGTGACAAATTTACAAATTTCGAAAGACTGAATGCTTCTCTAGTGAGGAAACGGATCTGCTCGTGCGTGAGGTTAAACCATCTATGGGGCAAAGTGTACACGGGTTGTGGACCCGCCTATAGGCGCACATTACTTTGGCGCTCTTAAAATAATAAAAAAAAATATTGCACCATTGACTTTAGACTAGGTTTCAGTTTGTCAATGTCGCTGTCTAGGCTGCATTTGCTATTTAAACAAAGTGGCGCAGGGTGTGAAAATGATAACTGCGTGGGGCTTAAACTAGCAAAAAGCACTTGCGTTTCATTGCACAGGGTGTATGATAGGGCCCTTGGAGTCTATCTGAAACAGCTTTGAAAGGCACAAAGCTGCTCTTTTGAGTGTTGTTTGGTCTGAGAACTGGATATCCGTCACAGTTTTGTGATGATTATAAATGCAGTTTTTTTTTCACACTGCTGTTTTCAAACTGCAAATAATAAGTGCATTGTTTGTGTGTTGTAGGATGGCTCACTGGGTAACATTGAGGACCTGGCCCAAGAGTATTCCGAGTATTACAGCACATCTTACAGCGAAGTGTGCGACAGAATGGAGGAGTTACGCAAACGCAGAGTGGCTCAAGAAGCAGAGACGGTAAAACACTCACATGAGCCTCTGTTTAAGAGCATATTGTACACTTCTGAATCCTTTATTTTTTCAATAAACTCCACCTTCACTACCGTACACTACTAAGTTTGGGGTTGGTACGAATTTTTTAAATGTTTTTGAAAGAAGTGTCTTCTGCTCACCAAGACTGCATCTATTTGAACAAACATATATATGATGTATACCTATAAATATTGCTTCACAATGAAAATGATGGTGAGATGTGTCACTTGATTCGGTAAGATAATGTTATCAGAGAATGAACAGTTTGTCATTGAGTGTTTTGTTTAACTTTCTGCATGACTTTGTTTCTCAGGCAAAGGCTGAATCAACAACATCCCTTCAGCTGCGGTTGGAAATCCAGGTGGGTGGATTAATCACAGAATGACCCGTCCAGGAACTGGTGCTTTTGTGGGAAAGGCACTGAAAGTGTCATCTTTACTCTTTGTTCAAACACTTTTACACTATTTCAGTCTTTATTTGCTGTTAAGAGTCTAAAATGTCTTCATTTTCCCTCCCAGGAGTCATTGGGGCTGTCTAGCGCTGTGTCCACACCTGAGGTCGAGAGAAGGTACATAACATCTTGTTGCATTTGTAGTGTTTCTCATCCAGACTTTGCAAACTGTGCTCTTTTCAAGAACATGAGTATGGGACTTTCTAGCTGCAAATGTTTAAGATTCCATAAGGAAAAATAATGAGATATTTTGAGTTCCTAAACATTCTTAAATAAGACCATGCAGCCCTGAGAGTTACTTAACAATGAAACCCATCCGGCCATCAGGACATTGGAGATGATGCATGTATTTCCTTTTGACCCCTTTTTTCCTCATTTCTCTTTTTCCTTCCTTTCATTGTCCACCAGATGAGATATAATCTGAATCACCACCATCAGCATGTTAATACACGTAATGCACGGGTCAATTTAGTTATTTTTGTTGAATTATTCACAACATGAACTGCATTAGTAAAACATTGTGGCTCTAAACTCTGATTGGATGAGCCATGGTCAAAATTATTGTGAAATAAACCGATAAACTTGACAACACCATATGGTACAGTGATTTTATATGGTGAAACTACCCTAAATAATTGTAAAATTATGTTAAAATGTCTCAGGGTTTATTGCATTTATAAATAGCACCTAAATTCAATAAAAAAAATAATCCATGGTAATTAGTAAAAAGAAAAGAAGTTCACCGAGTAATATTTTCTTTAGCTTTAAGGCGCTATATGTAAAATTTATAAACCCTTGTTATTAGCGACACCGGTGGCCGTGTTACAAAGTAAATTGTCGCTACCAACGTATTATCTCTATATGTTGAACATTATATATGCATTCATTTCATGTGTCATTGAATGAAAGAGAGTGGTTTTCTAGATATGAGCACAACCATCACATCCTGTAGATTTACTCTGCAAAACCGGCCCGAGTCCTTCACATAAAAATCCGTCAACTGGCTTTTATTATTAAAACCATTATTACGTTTTTACAACCTGTTCACACATTGGCAATACAAAAAGCATTCAATACATAAATGTTATATATACATAACATATATAATATTAGCCAAAAGTTGTACATTAGCCATACTGATACCAAGTTTGGAGTCGGTAGTTTTTTGTTTTTGTTTGTTTTTTGTGAAAGAAATTAATGTTTTTATTTGGCAAGGATGCAATAAATTGATCAGAAGCGACAGAAAAGACATTTGTAATGTATCAGAATATTTCATTTTCAAAATGCATCACAGTTTCCACAAAAATATTAAGCAGCAAAACAGTGATCATTGATTTTCAACATTGATAATAATCAGAAATAAATCTTCATCTGCAAATCAGCATATTAGAATGATTTCTGAAGGAGCATGTGACACAGAAGACTTGGAGTAATACTGAAAATTCAGCTATGAGTCTTTGAATAAAATTAATTTAAATAGATTTTTTTTTTCTCACAATATTACTTTTTTTACTCATATTAATTAAATAAATGCAGCCTTGTTGAGCATAAGAGACTTCTTTCAAAAACATTTAAAAATGTTATTGACTCCAAACTTTTGAACCCTATTGTAAACTCATACTACTCTCTGTTTTAGAATACATTAGGTGATGCAAATTAATTATATTCTGCTGTAAACAGCTGATAGTTTAGTTAATTATCAATGTTACTTGGTGAAAGAATAATGTAGCAAGGTTATATGTTGTGGGAAAAAACTTTCAAAACTTTAATAAACGTAAAATAAACAAACACAAAATGAAAGTGAAGAAAGCAGCCCCTCATGGACGACTGCTGTCACATATAACAAAACACAACATAAATCCAGGCCTGGCCTCTCTCGATCTTCACTGTCGTCGCTCCTCCTTTATGCTTTCGCTCCTCCGTGAGACATTCTTACATTGTCAATCACGCCACCGGCCTCGCACAGTTCTCTCACGGCCCTTGGCCTTGTCCTGCTCGCCACAAATCATTTTTAATGTCAATGTGTATTTAAAATAACATTACTATGAATTGTTTAACATGATGAATACAAATAATGAACATGCAGGGTTAAGACACATTAGTTTGCTATTAAACCTGCTGATGTCTGTCATTAATGTTAATCAGACAATCTCACCGCTCTTGACTGAATCGCTTTTGTAACTTTAATAAGAGTAAATTTATATTTCATTTACACAGTGAAGACTATGCAGTGTTTTTTGTTGTTGTTGTACATTTGATTACTTTATACAATTTATGTAATATTCTTTATTTAGTTGTTGAGGTTTTCAGGTAGGTCTATTTCATGTGTGTCTTTGTTCTATTGTAGCTTTTTGTCCCATTGCTTGTAATTAGTTTCTTTGTTCCTATTTTATCACTGACTGTTTACTTTTCTTCAGAGAGGTTGAAATTTGTTTTCTTTTTTACTTATGTTAGGCTAGTATTAGTTGTTTGTGGTATTGAAATTGGTGATGAGATTTCTGACATTTCAACAGTTATATAAAAACTTTATTCAAAGCAAAAAATAACTATAACATGATATATATGTTTATCTTGAAATAAAATGACTCATATCATGTTATAAGATTTTAGTCATATCACGCACCCCTAAATCTGTCCTGACACTGTTTAAACGTGTTGTGGTGCTTCTGAGAGCTCAGGTACATGTTAAAATCAGCAGCTGAGAGAAAGACAAATAAAGAGAGGGGGACAGGAATTTACAAGCCATGTGAGCACTCTGTCACTCTTAAACCCCTCCGGTGTGTGAAAAAGCCTCCATTGTTGCTGTGAGGTGGTGTGGTGTGCCGGCCGACAGCAGCATGTGTCTTTATTCGCTCTGACAGACGGCTGAGTCTAATCCACTGCCCCACAGGCAACATGGATACCAGTTAGGACAGACAGATTACTACAATTGAATGGATAGGGGTTGAAAATGAAGAAAATAATGTGGGAGAGCAGGTGAGTTGAGACTGTGTGACGCTGTTTTGGTGGAGGCACTTTTGCTGGAGTTAATGCATGTTTGCACTTTTGCTTACAGGCAGTCAATGAACAAGTCCAGCTCTGAAGACGGATCCGGTTAGTAACATATTTGTGTTTGTTTATTTATTGTTGCTTAAAAACTAGTAAAATCAGAGTCAGAGAAAACCTGTGAGTATCAGGGAGATTTAAAATTGGAAAAAGTCTAGAGTGAGTCTACATTTTTGTTTTGCATTAAAATGCTTAATTGGCTAAACAGTGTTCTTTTGTAAATGCACTATATAATTATTTATGAAATCCTATTAGGCATTATTAAGTTTCATTGGCCAAAAGGTGTGTGAACCCTTTCAAAAACACATGTCAGTCAGATATTTAAACACCTACTCTTTCCTCAGTATGACTATTTTCTACTTCTCAATGAACTTCATAGGGTGCATCCTGGGATGATTTAAAACACTGTTGAAGGAGTTAACATTTTTTTCCTTCGCTGATCCAAATTATAATTTTTTTTAAATGATATTACCATTCCAGTGTTTTTTAGACAGTAAGAGTGTTTAATGTTTTTAAAAAAAGTCCCCTATGGCCAAGGATGCATTTATTTGATCAAAAATACCATTAAAAACAGTGAGATATTATTACAATTTAATAATTATTTCCATTTGAATACATTTCAAAATGTAATTTATTATTTATTTATAAAGCTGAATTCTAGCATCATTACTCCAGTCTTCAGTGTAACATGATCATTCAGAAATCATTCTAATGTGATGATTTGCTGGTCAAGAAACATTTATTATTATTATCAATGTTGAAAATAGTTGTGGTGCTTCATGTTGAGTACATTTTCATAGTCATATCATAGTAATACCTTTTCCTTCAGGATTCATGCATGTATAGAAATTCCAAAAGAACAGCATTTATTTGACAAAACTAATTTTTGTCTACAAAAGTCTTTTAAGATCATGGGGGGAAAAAACAACGTTAATGTTTTTTGTTTTTTTTACTCGTATGTTCTTGAAACATGCAGTTAAAACATTTGTTGAGTTTAAAATGTTGTTTCTAACAGCAGGGAGATGGGACCGAAAGAAAAACAAATCGTTCTGGCAAAACTTCCGCAAGGCACAGAAAGGGAGCGTTCGAGCGCTACCGAAAGGTTCTTTACCCATTTCTAATCACAATTTCATTAGATCTTCATATCTAGAAGATTAAATGTAGATATAACATTGCTTGAAATGATATGTATGACCTTTGACCTCTGGTCTACAGGGGAGGATCCTGGCTTTGTGGCCAGTGAGATCACGATGAGTGATGAAGAACGCATCCAGCTGATGATGATGGTGAAGGAGAAGATGATCACCGTGGAGGAAGCCTTGGCTCGGGTATGAAATGGTTTACATCCACTGATCTATATAGAATGCCTGGATAGCTCATGACGTCATAAACAGTGAAGCCACCGCGCCGCCATATTGGTATTCCCTAGTGAGCTCATGCGTTCTATTGAATCAACCGGAAATTGTATGTTTGACTGAGAAAACATTGCCTAAGGAGACACCGTTTTAAAAGCTAAAGTCTCCCTGTACATTCTTAACACTCAAAAACCCTAAGCATTTAAATGGATATTTGTTTAAAGTAGCTAAATCTACTGTACAATAGTAGGCAAATATAATTATTTCAGTCAGTTTCTTAAAGCTAAACCGACCTTTTATTTTGACGGGTTGCCGTGAAGAGCTTTGAGTTTCTGTGTGTACGATATGACGATAGTTTTTCTCAAATGAAGTGGTAAAATGCTCATGAGGTGACTCTCAGATCGGCTCTAGAGAGGAAGTTCATCATGTCCTCATATCGTGAGGCAGCAGAGACTGAAACCTGCGCGAGCGTCACGCGTGCTTCTGTTTGTGTGTGTGTGTGGTAAATTAAACCGCGCGTCTGCGCCATTCATTCCCACAGAGACAAGCAGAACATGAAGAGTTAATAGCCAAGTTTTTTGCGGTTTAATATTCACAGACACTAGTATAATACATCGTGGTATAACTTAGGCTACATTGGCTGAAGTGCTCCTAGCAAAAAAGTTGGTCTGGAGCCTAGATCGCGCTTAGATAAACACTGAAGCATTTGAAAGCAGCTATTAGTGGGTCCCAAGAATATAAGTTACCCGTTACTGCAGAAATGCTAGTATCGTCCCATTTTTAAAATTTCAGTACCGACTTGGTAACTTACCGAAGTAACATTACCGGTTCTTTTGACAACACTAGTAGAAGAATTAAGTTACTCTTGCCTCACTAGCGTAGCCAGGAATCACAATATAGGTGGGCCCAGAGAAAATCAGGTGGGCACAGCCTAAAATGCATCTGTGATCAAAATAGGTCAACACAACTACACCTGCTTGAATACACCACAGTTTAATCAGAGCACAAGCATGTATGTCATCATAAGCAATGTTAAGAACATAACGATAAAAACAGCATTTCCACTGCGCCCGGCCACACCACACACACACGCGCATCTGACAGATGCAAACAACACCATCATCCACCAGTAGTGGACAGTGTGTAAAATCAATGCTTGGTCATAGTCTGGCTCAGCGGCCACATAAACCACGTTAAATAAACAACATTGACTAGGCAACTACATAGTACATTTACATTTATTTACATTTATTCATTTAGCAGACGCTTTTATCCAAAGCGACTTACAAATGAGAACAATAGAAGCAGTTAAACTAACAGTAGGACAACAATACGCAAGTGCTATAACCCCTCTCAGTTTAACTTTAGTGCATTTTTTTTTTTTTATAGTATAGAAGAGAACAGAAAGTGAAGAGAAAGTGTTAGTACTACTGAATCAAGTGCTGCCGAAAAAGATACGTCTTCAGCAGTTTCTTGAAAGTGGCTACTGACTCAGAAGCTCTGGTTGAGTTAGGCAGATCATTCCACCAACAGGGAACAGTCATGGTAAAGGTCCGAGAAAGAGATTATGTGCCTCTTTGAGATGGTACCACAAGACGACATTCGCTAGCAGAGCGCAAGTTTCTGGATGGCACGTAAGTCTGAAGTAATGAGTTTAGGTAAGAGCGAGCAGTGCCAGTGGTTGTTCTGTAGGCAAACATCAGTGCCTTGAATGTAATGCGAGCGGTAACTGGCAACCAGTGCAATTTAGTGAGGAGAGGAGTGACGTGTGCTCTCTTTGGCTCATTAAAGACTACTCTGGCTGCAGCATTCTGGATCAATTGTAGAGGTTTGACAGAGCAAGCTGGAAGACCAGCCAGGAGAGCATTACAATAGTCCAGTCTGGATAAAACAAGTGCTTGGACAAGGAGTTGTGTAGCATGCTCTGTAAGGAAAGGCCTGATCCTAAAGGCCTAAAGTTGTGCAAGGCAAATCTGTAGGACCGGGCAGTTCTAGCAATGTGGTCTGTGAATTTCAACTGATCATCAATTACAACCCCAAGGTTCCTAGCTGACCTTGATGGAGTTACGGATGACGAGCCTAGCTGAATGGAGAAGTTGTGATGAAGTGTTGGGTTGGCCGGGACCACAAGTAGCTCTGTCCTCGGAAGGTTTAGTTGAAGGTGGTGGTCCTTCATCCAGTCAGAAATGTCTGTTAGGCAGGCTGAGATATGAGCAGCTACCGTTGGATCGTCAGGCTGGAATGAGAGGTAGAGTTGTGTGTCATCAGCGTAGGAATGATAGGAAAAGCCATGTTTCTGAATCACAGATCCTAGTGATGTCACGTAAATGGAGAAGAGGAGTGGTCCAAGCACTGAGCCCTGAGGCACCCCAGTAGCTAGATGTTGGGTCTTAGATGCCACACCTCTCCATGACACCCTAAAGGACCTACCTGAGAGGTAAGACTCGAACTAGTAAACATAGATTGGCTTACTTTTGATGACTAGCTTATAACAGGAGACGACGGGGCTTAGAGTTGAACACTGCAATGATTTCGTTATAGTCCAACGATTCAGTCAATTCTCTTTCAAATGAGAGCAAGTAAGCTGCTTAGTAAATTGCTCTGTTTCATTTTAGTTTATACTTAGCTAAACTTCAGTGTCCCTCTGTGAAATATGCTCGTCGTTGTGAGGGGGGGGGGGGGGGGGCTGTTCGCAATCTGACTGCGAAATGCGCTACGCGGGCATTTCGTCATCACCATGACAACCAAACAAGAATCAAGAAACATTGAGATTTATTTTTATAGGTCAAGAATTGTGATAATCGCAACAGAATTCCCTCCGGCTACTTTGTGAGGCCACTGACTGGATGGGCCTGACTGACATGTGGGTGGGCCCAGGCCCATCCAGGCCCACCCGTAGCTACGTGAATGTCTTGCCTCGGAGAAAACAACACAGGATAGCGACAATTGTACATATAAATTAGTACTTATAGGGCTTGAATTACAACCTGTGGGCAGTTTTTCTACATCCTTTTGTGAACGTCGTTTTACACTTGTATGCTGCACAGCGGGTCATCTTAAAAGTACCGTCGAAGCTACCAAAATCTGTAGAACGGCCGTTGGAGCCCTCTGCTGGTAGGGAATCGTAAGACGGCCGCTCGAACACTTCCGGTGGCTTCACTGCCTGATGGCAGTTTAGAAGGTCATGAGCTATCCAGTCATTCTATATAGATCAGTGTTTACAACCCATTTTGCCTCCATAATGTGATGCATTTACAAGATAACAGAATGCTCAATAAAAACAGTGTAGGATGGGACTTGATTTTACTCCCCCAAACATTTGCTAACATGGATTTTACTGTCCCTCAGCTGAAGGAATACGAAATGCAGAACAAGCAGCCCAACAGTGTGGACACAACCAATTGGACCGACACACCCAGTCCCTCCATGACCGAATCCTCCTGCTGTAATGTAAGTTTCCCAGTCACCTTCTGCGTTTGCTAATGAGACGTTCTCGCATGCCAGATCCCGTGTGCCACATCCTTGTTTGTTGTGATGAACTAGTTTATTGACAGATCTTCTGTCTATAGACATTCACAGCAGGGTTTTCACCTGCTATCTTTGGGATTTGTCACCCCTCCATCTCCCCATCATGTCCTAGAGATGAACCACGGCCCCTCTGGGCCTCCAGGCAGGGTCCTATTCATCCACTCAATGCTGTAACCCCCCATTGTACATTTTTGGCCGGTTGAATGCAGGGCTGCTCTCTCTTCAGCGGCCCAGCAGCTCTTTTGTGCAGGGATTGTGTGATTAAGGCGCTGGGATGCAGGAGCCATTCCACCAATTCCACTGGACAGAGCCACCGTTTACCATTTGGTGCATTCTGTAAAAACGAATTTGGTGCTTTTCGATTTTAGTTATTGTGTTCGCATCACTGTTTGTCTCTGTCGGGCGGAAACCTCGTATCTCCAAAAACTCTACAGGAAAAAGAAAAAACACTGTATTTTTATTAAATAATTAAACGCTGCGTTGTCAAAGTTGATATTGTAGCTTTATATAAGGCCAGAAACTTGCATGAGTCATTATATTATTAACATTTTACCAAAATCAAGCTTGAATTGGACTTACAAGATTTTTGACCTGGGAATTTCAGAGAATTTGGGACATACTGTACGTGTTTTGGCCATCATTAGAACGGCCGCACCTGAGGTATTGCGTTACATTTTCTTCAATTTAGGGGTTATAAAGTTTACTGTGTGGGTGCTCAGGTTTTTTCTATTTGGACAAAATCTCATGTTATTAAAGATGAAGTGCTACGCACAGGCAATTTAAGACAGTATTGCTATGACTCGACAACAAATGCTAAACTAAGACTCTTCTTCAAATACATAAAACATTAGCCTTTATATATATATATGTATAGCTTATATATATATATATATATATATATATATATATATATATATATATATATATATATATATATATTAGTGTTTCTTGAGTAAAAAAACAGTTCTTTAATTACTTTTGCACTGCAAACAAGCAGAGACTGTCCGAACTACGTTCGGCACTTAATTCATGATAGAGGAGGGTTGAGTTACGATTGTGTAAATACTGACTGACAGTTAAAGTTAGAGATATGAACATCCCTCTAAAACCACTTTTCATACAACTGACATGTATTTAAAAACATGCGAATGCAGGAGACTGCCAGACGAAAGCTCATGTGAAGAAGCTTCGTATTTCACTTCATTCCAAAGTTCAAGTTTGGTGAACTCTGTCCGAATCTGTATCATTATTGTACCATGGTACCTCCATAATGCTTTTATGTGAGGGATTACTCAGGGCTGGCCAGTTATTATAGTGTTTGTGTTTTCATCGATGACAATAGAATTTTACAGATTCCAATTACATAACATCCCACCAGCTGAAATAGTTTGTCTGAAATGTTCAGTTCTCAGACTTGCACACAAGAGCCGTTTATAACAGACGTTAGCAGACTCTTAATAGTCCCACACTGACTGTATTTGACATTTCACCGGGTTTATTTCAGGTCTTGTGATCTTCTGTGGGTCTGAACTGTGGCAAGAACTACACAGTGCTCACATTTATAAACCATAAACTATGAGTAATTTTAGGTGAAATGTGGCTGTCTCTTCTGCGTGTGGTTAATGCTTCTGAGAAATACTTCTCTACCTCTACCAAAATAAGCGAGAAAAGAGTCTTGCACGTTCAAGTCTGTGATAAATTTGGTCTTCAGATCTATGTGTGTGGGATATGGTTTATGGTCCAACAGGTGAAAACGCATCCCTTAGAAAAGTAGCTGCACACCTCTGTAATAACACATATAATTTGAGAAATAATTCATGTCTAGGAGCACAAACGTTCCATGACAAGTTACATGTTACAAGTAAATGAGTCTGTGTACAGCTTCTCTGTTGAGTTCACCGCCTGTTTTTATAATTTGCATTCTGAGGATTTTGGTTTACTATATACTAAAGACCACTGAAAGTATGTGGTCAATAATGAGTCAAAACACCATTACATGTAAAAAGTACCTTGCATGTGGTAAACCATTTTTTTTCTTTTTCTTCTTTTGTTATTTGAATTCATTCTTTTTATATATTGTGTCTTGTTTTGTTTTATTATTTTATACTTATTTTATATATTATTTGATTTGATATTTGATATTCTATTGTTTTATGTTTTGTTTTGTTTTCTATGTATTTTGTTGTTGCTATTTATTTTGTTTTCTATTGTTTATTTATACAGTCGAGAGAACAGTCGGAGGACGAGTTGGAAGAGTCCATCACCTTTCGCCGACTTCATAAACTCGTTAATTCAACTCGACGTGTGAGAAAGAAGTTAATCAGAATTGATGAGGCCAAAAAACACGGATCAAGAGGTGAGATATGAATGCATTTCATTAACTTTTCACAATCATACATACTCATGCTACAAATCACACCTGAAATTTGCATAGCTGTGCAGATGTGTGCAGAACATCTAGGATAAGAAACTTTTTTACAGTAATAGAAAAATCACTGTGGAGTGAATTTGAGTTTCACAATTGGCATGTTTGATTTGATTGTGCATCCTTCTGGACATTTTTGTCTTTTTCAGTTTTGTTTTTTTGATCACTTTGCCTGTGTTAATGCTAACTGCATAAAATTTGGCACAGGTGTGTATTTTTATTGGAATTTTACTATTTCACCACCATTTCCTTTAAAAAATCTATTTTGCACTAGGTACAAAAAATACTTCCTCTTAGCACCTTTTGGACAAAAATGTCCCCATTGAAACCCATTAAAACTGCAATTTTTAATCCCAGGGCCATTTAACTATAAAATGATGCAATCTTTGTTAAGAGGCTTTCATTCTGTTTGCAAGGCTTCAAGATTAAATGTACCAGATGGTGCCATTTTTTCAGGTTTGGCCTATAAAGCAAATAATCATAAATGTACAAATGAAATATGAACGCAACACTGACCAAAGACATGTATTCGAGCCAAAAACAGGACGTGATGTCACAAGATCTGACCCTGAAAGGACAGAATGCACTGAGACCAGGAAAGTGTATTAAGAAAGTAAATGGGGACAATAGTTTTCAGTTTGACTTGCTGTGTTTCTCCTCCAGACCCTGTGAGTCCTGAAGCGTTCCCGTCAGGCGAGGAGGGCTACTCTCTCTACTCTGGCGTGCACAAACATCTTGCCGTGTCTCAGGGTGACGGTCTGAGCTTCGTGCTTCATGAACAGCTGTCTCTGGACAGAGACTCGGACAGTCTGACCACGTCTCCCTCGTCCAGCAGCTTAGACACCTACAGCAGCCACAAGCTCTTCAAAGCCTTCAATAAGTGCAGCAGCAGTCAGGGGCCGGAGCCGGCATCTGGCCCCGGCGGAGCAGTTTCTGGGCTGGACGCAGGCAGCGGTTCCTCCTTCTCTGAGGCAGACGGTGAAGTCGAGCCCAGGATGTCCCGCTCTGTGACCGACGGGGAGATGAGACAAGCCCTGAGCCCCTCGAACTACCATGGTGTGAGTATAAGCACTGTTTTTTTGTTTGTTTGTTTTTTGTTTTTTTTGTGCTTTGTGTGTTTTGTTTTGTTTATATAGTTATTTATTTTTATTTTTTTATTTTTTTATGAGCCCTGTTTCCCTCTAACTACCATGAAGTGAGTACAAGTACTGTGTTTTGTTTTGTTTTATTTTATATTTTTTATGTATTATTTATTTTGTTTTATTATTTTATTTTATTTTTTAAACAAGCCCTGAGCCCCTCTAATGGAGTGAGTACAGGTATTGTGTTTTGTTTTGTTTTATTTTATTTTTTATTATTATTTTACGTTTTGTCTTATTTTATATATATATATATATATATATATATATATATATATATATATATATATATATATTGTTTTAGGGGGATGTCAAGATTCAAAATGGCACAAAAAATATAATAATAAATATATGTGGTTTTATTTGATTATTATATTTTATATTATTATATTTTCCATGTCTCAGGGTGACTTTAAGCTCTAAAATGTAAATGTATAGCCTATATATATATATATATATATGTGTGTGTGTGTGTGTGTGTGTGTTTTTTTTTTCATTTCCCAGGGTCACAACAAGCTGTTAAAATGACAAAAAAAAAAAAAAATTATGTGAAGAATAGATGTAATTTAAGTCATTATTCACTGAAAATGTTACTTGTATGTCAAGATTTAAATGTAAAGATATAACTTGAGCTAGATTTCGCTTTTCGAACTCTATTCTTTGTGTCACAGAGGACCTGTAGCTTTGGAGGATTTGATCTCACAAGCCGATCTGTGTACATGGGCAACAGCAGCTTTGACCCCACAGTAAGGACACATTGGAAAAATGCAAAATAATCATACAATCTATTCCAAAATCTATTCAGCTTCTTGAATGCCGTTTTTATAATTTTAGAAGATTTTGAAGTTGTGCATTCTGTCATGTCTGTCTTGCAGAATGAAAACGGCAATATCAGCATGAGAGAATCATCCAGATCTCCAACAGCTTCCCGTATCTCTCTGGGCAAGAAGGTGAAATCTGTTAAAGAGACCATGAGGAAACGCATATCCAAGAAATATAATCCCTCTCCATCAGAGCAGGTGATTGTGTGATGAGGATTCATGTATAATGCAGATTACTGAAGAGTAACAATTTTAGCAATTCCAATATAGCAAATCTGTCATTTTTGTCGAAGCAGAATGCAGTTTGACCTTAAAAAGGCCATGGATTTTTGTGTATGCCATGATGCTAGGGTGTTTGGGCTAGTTACTAAATGATTGTCAAAGTGTTTGTCATTTTTTACATACCAAGCAAAATTCATGAAGTCTGCTTGCTTAAACATTAAAACCTAGGGTAAGGAAGTTGTTCAGATATCTTATACCTATATGAGAAACAGTAATAGTTATGCTTGCCTTGGCAAACACCATTTATCTTGGAACCAAATTCCATTTGTGTCATTTAGTATTAGTCAGCACCTGTAGAATTTGCTTTCATTCATTACAGCTTGATTTCTGTGTATCTTGCGCCCTCTGTTGGCCATGGTATTGATTTCAGTGTGTTGTGTTTGACTCAGTCAAGCCCCAGCAGAGCTCCCAGCAGCCCTCGGTCTCCTCACACTGACACAGACTCTCTGGAGAAACCCAAACTCAAAGCTGGAGGATCAGTGGAGAGTTTGAGGAGTTCCCTCAGCGGTCAGAGCTCCATGAGTAAGTGTGTGTGGAAATGCTTCACTATACTTGTGCAAGGCACATTTATGAAAGTGTCAGATAAAATAAACAAATATAGACTTTATAATATTAAACCTTATTAAGGTATATCAATGTACAGAATATAAAAATATAATATAAAAGCCAAATAGGAAACATTCAAATGTTTCATTCAAATATTCAGTCATATGTTTTCATTCAAATATTAAAAAGCCAAAAGGTGTCTGTATAATATATAAGTATAATACAGAGGTGTTATTGTCAAGTAAAACTATTTTTTTAGAAATGTAAGTACTAAAATGACTAAAACTGAAATAAAAATTATAAAAAATTATTCATGACTTCATTAAAAAAGGCACATAATAAAATTACTGAAAAATTACGAATAAAAGATATGTATAATACAGTGGTATTATTTTTTATCTAACTATAAAACAAATAACTGAAATAAAATCTATTTAAATTGAAATACTTACTAAAATAACTAAAACAGAAATAAAAATAAACTGAAGCTAAATAGTAAAAATAAACAAATTCAAATGACAAAAGCACATAATAAAATTACTAAGAATTATGAAAAATAGATATGTATAATGCTGTATTGTTTTTGTTTACTAAAACTAAAGCTATTAAGAACCCTTTTCATAAAAAAACAAAAAATTATAAATTTTTCCTTAAAAACTGAAATAAAAATGAAATTAGTTGAAATAAAACTGTTTAATATATAATTATATATATTTACGTATTATATATAAACATATATAATTCAATATAAATAGAAAAATAAAAAATACAAATTACAAATGTTTAATCTAAGATTATAGTATATAATAGTATAATCAATACTAAAGCAACAGAAAATGTATAAAATAATAAAGTATAATGAATACTGAAGGTATAATGAAAGTATAATATAACATTAGAATATAACAGAGTAGATTACTATATAATATACAAGCCTGCTGGTCATCATGCAAAATAAACCCTACAGGGTGATGTTATTATTGGTGTTATAATTATTTTGTGAAAATTACTTGCTGACTGTATATCATTTTACTTATTACACATCTGCTTATCGAATAAACTGACATGAATTTCTCTGATTTTTGGAGAAAAAAAATGAAATGAATAGTTTTATAGTCTAGTGACTTTACTCTTGTTATTGTGTAGTACAGAATTGACCAGAAATGGATTTTTATTAAAAACCGGAAAAAAACCCCCAAAAACCTCATGGTATCAGATTATACTCTGAAATGGTTCTAAATGATTACCATATTCATATACCACTGTTTTTACACAGTACGTCAAAGAATACCAGGGTAGATCCATGGTACTTTTTGTCAGTAGATGTGTTTAAATCAGAAGTTGTTTTCACAGGCGGTCAGACGGTCAGCACCACAGATTCGTCCACCAGCAACCGAGAGAGTGTGAAATCAGAAGATGGTGATGAAGACGAACTGCCGTACAGAGGACCGTTCTGTGGCCGTGCTCTTGTACACACAGACTTCACCCCGAGCCCGTACGACACGGACTCCCTCAAACTCAAGGTCACACAGCTCCTTTCTCATGAATAAATCCACCGTCAGCTTCCTTTGCTCTGCATCTAAAGCATGCGCGCGTTTGCCTTGCAGAGAGGAGATGTAATCGACGTCATCAGTAAGCCGCCCATGGGCACGTGGATGGGGCTGCTAAATAACAAGGTCGGAACATTTAAGTTCATCTACGTGGAGACACTAAACGAGGAAGAGGAGAAACCCAAACGCAGTGTGAAGAAGAGGAGGAAGAGCCATCCTCCCAAACCGACCTCTGTAGAGGAGCTTCTGGAGCGCATCAAACTCAAAGTAATGTCTCTTTAAACTCTAAAAACACAATAATGCTCCATTCAGTTCCTTACTACGGAGCCCCTTAAGGGACAGTGTGAAGACAAAAAAATATGAGATGGGAGGAAAAATTATTTGGCAAAGCGGTTGCGTTCGCTCACAAAGAACATAAAAGTTGTGCTTGCGAACACAAAAGTTTTTGCGAAGGAACGCAAAAGCAAAGACTTATTCCATCTTATATTTCGGTAAAACTTTACAATAAGGTCTCATTTGTTAACATTAGTAAATATATTAACTAACATGAACTAACTATGAGTAATACATTTGTTACAGTATTTATTATTATTTTTTAATGATAGTTAATAAAAATACAGTCGTTCATTGTTTGTTATTTCACAGTGCATTTACTAATGTTAACAAATACAACTTTTGATTTTAATAATGTATTATTAAATGTAAATGATTAATAAATGCTGTAGAAGTGCAGTTCATTATTAATTCATGTTACCTTATGTAGTTATGCAGTGTTGTTTTAGTATTATTTATACACTATTATAGTATTGTAGTGAAGGTTCAGTGTTAGTGTGATGGAAGAAGACAGGGGTCGGCGTGACTGGGACTCGTACAGTTTTATTTGGTCCAAGAAACAAAAGAAATGCGCTGTGCGCGCTCTAACATAAACCTCGTTCAGGTTCAGAGAACACTCTTTCCACTATATAAAAATATAACTCTTTCCAATATTTTAAAATAACACTCTTCCCACTTTCAGCGTTTCAGCGTGTCGTGCACGAGTCCCCAGTCCTTCTCTCTCCGCTCTCTTGCACCAGCCGGCTTTTATGCGGTCTCCCCACGCCAATTACTGCAATCAGAGACAGGTGTTCGTCATTTTGCACTTGACCTACTTAATCACCGCTCGGCTCCGTCGTTGCTCTCGCACCACAGACTTCGCTGAACCACGCCCCCCTCGCCACATACCCCTACCGCTCGACTCAGGCCGGGGAGCCGCCCGGCCTGCAGCCTCCCCCCTCTCCCCCCTCCTCCTGGAGAGGAAGTCAGCCACAACCATCTGGTCACCCGGTCTGTGGATCACCTTGAACTTAAAAGGCTGTAAGGCCAGATACCAACGGGTGATCCGCGCGTTGGTATCCTTCATGTGGTGGAGCCATTGCAGGGGAGCGTGGTCCGAACAGAGGGTGAACTCTCGACCCAGGAGGTAGTAGCGGAAGGTGAGAACGGCCCACTTAATGGCTAAAGCTTCCTTTTCAATGGTGCTGTACATAGTCTCTCTCTTCGAGAGCTTCCGACTAATGTACAGCACCGGCCGTTCTTCACCCTCTATCTCCTGGGACAAGACTGCGCCCAGCCCTCTGTCCGACGCGTCAGTCTGTAGGGAAAAAGGGAGAGAAAAGTTAGGAGCCTGTAAGAGTGGTCCGCCACATAGAGCAGCCTTTATTTGAGTAAAGGCCTGCTGACACCGCTCCGTCCACTGGACAGTATCTGGTGCTTCCTTTTTAGTCAGATCAGTCAGCGGGCTAGCAAGGTCCGAATAATTAGGCACAAACCTTCTGTAATATCCAGCTAGCCCCAGGAACTGTCTAACCTCCTTTTTGGTCTTAGGTCTCGGACAGGTCGCAACTGCTGCGGTCTTATCAATTTGGGGATGCACCTGTCCATGACCCAAGTGGAAGCCCAGATACCTAACTTCCACGCGCCCAATTGCACACTTCTTTGGGTTGGCAGTGAGCCCCGCCCCTCGCAGCGTCCTGAGGACAGCTCGCAAATGCTGCATATGCCGCTGCCAGTCGTTATTATAGATGATAATATCATCCAAGTAAGCAGCGGCATATGCAGGATGCGGCCGGAGAATTCTGTCCATCAGGCGCTGGAAGGTTGCGGGAGCCCCGAACAAGCCGAAAGGAAGAGTAACAAATTGGTGTAATCCAAACGGCGTCGTGAAAGCAGTTTTTTCTTTAGATATTGGAGATAAGGGGATCTGCCAATACCCTTTTGTCAAATCCAGTGTCGAATAAAATCGAGCGGTACCGAGCCGATCAAGTCATTCGTCAACCCGAGGCATTGGATACGCATCGAATTTCGACACGGCATTCACCTTGCGATAATCCACACAGAACCGGACGGAGCCGTCGGTTTTAGGCACTAAAACTATCGGGCTTGCCCAGTCATTGTTGGATTCTTCTATTACCCCCATGTCCAGCATAGCTTCTAATTCATCCTTAACTATTTTCTTTTTATGTTCAGGTATACGATACGGCCGGCTGCGTACTATTACGCCCGGTTCGGTCTCAACGTGGTGCTGAATGAGATTTGTCCGACCAGGTAGGAGCGAGAACACATCAGCAAACTCTGCTTGTAAATTGCGTATGTCAGTGATTTGGGACGGCGAGAGGTGGTCTCCAGCAAATGCCAGAGCGAGCGATTGGGGTTTTGAACTCGCTTCTGGACCGAGATCCTCCTCCCCACTTACCACCGTCGCCAGCATCACTGACTCCGCCTCATTCCATTTTTTAAGCAGGTTGAGGTGGTAAATTTGATGAGCCCCGTCCCTATCTGATCGGACAACCTCATAGTTGAGGTTCCCGACTCGCCGTGTGACCACAAACGGCCCTTGCCACTTCGCGAGTAATTTAGAGCTGGATGTGGGGAGCAATACAAGTACTTTATCTCCCGGTGCAAATTTGCGTAGTCTAGCCCCCCGTTGTACAGCCGACTTTGCTTGTCTTGAGCCTGTAACAAATTCTCCATAGAGAGCCGCCCCAAAGTGTGGAGTTTTGTTCTCAGGTCCAAGACATACTGAATTTCGTTTTTGCTATTCGAAGGTCCGTCCTCCCAAACCTCTCTAAGTACGTCCGACACCCCGCGGGGCTGACGCCCATAGAGAAGCTCGAAGGGGGAAAACCCCGTGGAGGCTTGGGGGACCTCGCGTTCAGCGAACAAGAGGGGTTCTAGCCACTTATCCCAATTTTTGGCGTCTTCCCGCACAAACTTACGAATCATGGATTTTAACGTGCGATTAAAACGTTCCACCAAGCCGTCTGTTTGTGGGTGATAGACGCTGGTGCGAATCGATTTAATGGCCAATAATTCGTACAGTTCGCGAGTAGTGCGTGACATGAACGCCGTGCCTTGATCGGTGAGGATCTCTTTCGGGTTTCCCCACCCGGGAGATTAATTGAAACAGTGAGCTCGCCATGCTTTTAGCGGAAATATTGCGAAGCGGCACTGCTTCTGGGTATCGCGTTGCATAATCCACCAGGACTAATGCAAAGCGATGCCCCCGTGCAGATCGTTCTAATGGCCCGATGAGGTCCATTCCAATTCTATCGAAGGGGACCTCCATTAAGGGAAGAGGGCACAAAGGTGCTTCTGGGTTGGCCGGTGGATTCACCAACTGACATTCGCGACAAGACGCGCACCAGTTGCGCACGTTCTCGTGAATGCCCGGCCAGAAAAATCGGGTCATTAAACGATTTAGTGTAGCTGCCTGCCCTAAATGCCCAGCCATCGGATTACAGTGAGCCGCCTGGAAAAGCATTTCCCGACGGCTCTTTGGAACTAATAACTGAGTTGTATCTTGCTTTGACTGGGTGTCCTGGGTCACCCGATACAACTTATCTTTTATGATAGCAAAATAAGGATATGAGGGCGGTCGGTTGGGTTGGAGGGGCTGCCCGTCGATTGTACGGACCTGGTCAAACGCATTTTTAAGCGTCTCATCTCGGGACTGTTCCAGAGGAAAGTCATCACGCTCTGAAAGAATCCTTCTTTCAACCCCGTTCCGAACCTCCGGGACAGGTACCGAGGGTCCCGGCACAGCCTCTCCAACCTGAGCGACCGCTCCCCTCTCCGGCTTCCTTTTTGTCCCAGAAGCACCCCGGCCAATTGGTCCCCAAAATTAACGGGTGCCGGAGGTGTTGGCTAACGGCCACCTCCACACTATGCTTTTGGCCCCGAAATTGGATAATGACTGGCATTAAAGGGTAATCCATCACCTCCCCGTGCACACACCGAACCCTAACCGTGCGGCTCTTATCCAATGCCTCTGGTTGTATCAGATTTTGATGGATGGAGGTTTGGTTACAACCTGAATCCACCAAAGCCTGATAGGTACCCCCCTTAATACTCACTGGTATTTGGTACAACCCAGCTTGATCGGGGGCAGCCTGCGGTGTGTCAGGGACCCTGACCAGTATCCCCACCTCCATCACGGGGCACCAGTCGATAAAATGTCCAGGGTCCCCGCAACGCCAACAGGCCGGCCCAGTCCTTCCCGCAGCCCCAATGGCGGGAAGTGGGTCAAGCGATTGGCGTGGGGAGAGCGTGGGTGTGGGAGGTGCAGTGGCGGAGGCTGTTCCCCTGGGCGGCGCTCTGGGTGCAGGAACAGGCTCAGCCGTAGGTCCGGTCCTCCAGCGGGGCGCCGGCCTTGGTAGGAATCCTCCACGGGACCTTGGTACAGAGACAGGGCGAGAAGAGAGAGAGAGAGAGAGAGAAGCTGCTGGTAGGGGTTCGCCGACCCCTGGGCACGCCACCATCTGGTCCTCCGCCAACTGGATGGCCTGGTTCAGCGACGTCGGGCGGTGGCACTGGAGCCACTGCGCGGTCTTCCGGGGGAGCCGCGCCACGAACTGCTCCAGTACCACGTGATCTATAATTTCCTCGACGTCGCGACCGTCGGCCATCAACCACTTGCGGCACGCGTCCCGGAGCTGCTGCGCAAAGGCGAAGGGTCGGCCAGATTCCCCGAGCTCCAGTGACCGGAACCGCTGTCTGCTCTGCTCCGGGGTCCGGCCGACCCGCTGCAAGATGGCGCGTTTGAGGTCTTCATAGACCAGGAGGTTCTGGACTGGTAGCTGTTGTGTGGCGATCTGGGCTTCTCCGGTCAGCAGCGGGATCAGCCGCATCGGCCAGTCCGTGGGCGGCCAGCCCCAGGCCTCGGCCCACCTCTCGAACAATTCGAGGAAGGCCTCGGGATCATCTTGTACGCCCATTTTGTGGAGGTGCATGGGCAGGGCCAAGGCTGGAGCTGGCGATGATGGTGTGGCCCGAACCTCCCGGTCCATCCAGCTCCGGAACTGCTCGCGGTCCTCCTGCTGGGCCCGGAGGAGTTTCTTTAACCGGCGCTCCTGTTGCTCCTCCATGGCCAGCAGTGCCTGGTGTTGTTGCTGGTGGAGTCCCGCGAGCGCATGGATGATGTCCGCAAGTGGGGACGGGGACTGTCTGGCGGCGGCCCCTTCTTCCATCCCGAGTTTCGGCACCAGTGTAGTGAAGGTTCAGTGTTAGTGTGATGGAAGAAGACAGGGGTCGGCGTGACTGGGACTCGTACAGTTTTATTTGGTCCAAGAAACAAAAGAAATGCGCTGTGCGCGCTCTAACATAAACCTCGTTCAGGTTCAGAGAACACTCTTTCCACTATCTAAAAATATAACTCTTTCCAATATTTTAAAATAACACTCTTCCCACTTTCAGCGTTTCAGCGTGTCGTGCACGAGTCCCCAGTCCTTCTCTCTCCGGTCTCTTGCACCAGCCGGCTTTTATGCGGTCTCCCCAGGCCAATTACTGCAATCAGAGACAGGTGTTCGTCATTTTGCACTTGACCTACTTACTCACCGCTCGGCTCCGTCGTTGCTCTCGCACCACAGACTTCGCTGAACCACGCCCCCCTCGCCACAAGTATATATATATATATATATATATAATTGGCTTATATTTTATACATTCAGTTTTCATTTTAATTTGTTACATCTTTAGTAAGTTATATTCTCATGTCATTTTTTTATTAGTCAATTTGTTACATACTTTAGTAATTTTGTTATATGCTTTCGTCATTTTTATTAGTTTTGTCATCATATTTATTATTTTTATGTTTAATTTATTTTTATCTCAGTTGTAGTTTTAGTTCAGGTTTAGTTTTTTATTTATTTTATTTCCAGCTAGTAATATTAGTGCTAAACGAAACTTAAACTAAACTTAAGTTTTTCATCTGATATTTAGATTTAATTTCATTTTTACATTGTCAACTTTCTTTAGTGTGTAATGTTGCTGTTTGAGCATAAGAAAGCTCTGTAAAGTTACAAAGCACAAAGTCACAAACTAATAAATAGTTATTCTTTATTTCAGTGCGCACTGTTTCTAAACTCCTGAACTGACTCGCAGTGGTGTCATGGCCATTATTTTTCCTCCCTGATCATTTTTTTTGTAATAACTTTATTCCTATTATGCTCCATAATTACCAGAGCCTATAACAACTCAAATGTATTCTTCTGGATGTGTAATAAATCGGTCAGCATCAGCCCGCCCCTTTTTCCTAATATGGTGTCCGTGTATTACAAATCTAGAGCACTATGCGCGTAGCGCTCTAGAATCTTTGTTGTGTATGTTCAAGCAACTCACTCGTCTCGCACGTTGAGCTGGCAATGTTTTACAGATGGTCTTGAAGTGGTAAGTGGGCAACGCAACAAATCGGCATTGAATTAGTTATCGAATGATATTAAAAGGTAGTGGGATTATTTGTGGTTGACCTGGAAATTTTAAGTTGATCAAAAAGTTATGGATTTGATATTAGCTGCGAATTCAGAGCATTAACTTAAGTTGTGTCAGTGTAACGTTATCGATAGCTAGCCTAGTCTAACAGTGAACTATTTGGCTAACGTTACTGCCTTCCATACAATTTGTACTCTTTACAAGTCCCTTATTTAAAATATAATAATGAGCAGTGTAACTACCGTATTGTATGATTTTACTAAAGTAATGTTACATATAACATTTGATTTGATTACTTTTTAACATTTCTGTCAAATATTAACCATTTTCAAATAAACGGGGTAGTGTTAACTTTATTCAGCACTGAAATCTGTCAAACTTCTTTCGAAGTCCTTCATCACATATTAATATTAAAATAACTTAATTTCAAAGCACCACAAAGTCAGACCTCAGCACCTTTATGTACCTTTAATGTAAGATCGTTCTAATGGTCACATACCACTTTAAAATCATAACATAAAAACTGCAATGGTACTGTTTTTAAAATCATGTGTAGTAGGCCTAAGTGTACAGTAAGTGTGTGTAAACATGCTTTAATGAAGTAGACTTCAAAAGCTTTTGAATTTTAGCTTACAGTTCTTTCATCAAACTGTCTCTTACATAAACTTACAAAATAGATACTTTAACTTAGTCCTCAGATAGAGGAGGGTTGCTGCTAGCTAGGGGTGACGCCGAACAGTCGAAGATTCGATGCATCGATAGGAGGAGCCTGATTCGACTACCAATCTCACAGTCGAATCTTCGCATAAGGGTGCTGAATGTCTGATTTCACATAGAACTACTGGTTTTCTGTCAATACGTTAATATAGGAGCCTATTATGATAATGCTGTAAATACAAATGTGCAAAGGAAGAAGCTTTAAATAAATATGTTTAACGTGCATGAATAAATCCAAACACCCCGTGACAGATTTAAGTTTCACTTGAGATACGTGACCGATAGAGGAGCGTTTTGGCGGCAGGGATTTAAATCTTTAAAAATGTCTGGGATAAGAAAATCTAAAGAGTGGATGCACACCATCAGAAAGGATATTTTCCCAGACTGAATTTAACATCAGGGAAACCATGATCGCACTTCTGCAGGCCAACGTTAACAAGTTGGTTTTCTTTATAATAACGGTTTTCAATGGGAGGAAAATTAGCGTTTAATTAAACGCGTTGTGTTCATATAGGCTACTGGGCTCATCTGCTTTTCTGTAGGCTATACAGTATGCTTTATTAATAAGGTGTGTATAGAATTTGATCTTTTAATATAACTGTCTTAGGACATTAAGCCGTTAAACGTTTTTCATGTTAAGCGTTTTAGAATGTATTTTATCCGCGCACACAATTTGAAAAGACTCAAATGGACACAGAGACACAGACAGAGTGAAAGACTACATTTTTTTCTCTCTCGATCAGGTAGGGTACACGTGATTTCAAAACATTTCAGCCGGTTCTAATTTGATTTTTGGATGCTGTGAACATGTTTAGATAAACTGTCACTCGAGTTCAGCGTTTATTGTTGTTTATGCAGTTAAAAAGACAAAGTTGACCATTCTGGCTATACTTTCGATATTTTAATAATATCTTTATTTTTTATTTTATTTATTGACCATTCAGGGTAATCTAATTTAACTATCTGTGGCTTGTGTTTTGAATATATGTTCCCCTGCAATTTAGGCACTTAGAAAGGTATATTCTGTTCTAATTTAATCCTGTAAATTAATTGTTGATTATTTTTCGGTGCATAGATATTGCGCCCTGTAGGCCGATTTAGTTTGATTTGCATGTGAAATGCAAATCCTGTCTGCAGTGTGGCCTTTCTGCAGTTATTTATGTTATTTCTTAGTTGTATTGATCCGAAATGTTTTTCTACATTTTTTTCTATATCTTTGTGTGATGTTCTGTACATCCAGGCTTTAAAATGTTAAAGCCCGGCCCCCTCCCTAACCCCACACACACGATTCGACTATTAGTCGACTATAGGGAAGGCTTGACGATTCTGATTCGACTATGAAAATCCTTAGTCGGGGACACCCCTACTGCTAGCTCTGTTAAGGTTTTTCTGTCCCTCCCAAACTGCATTGAAATGGTATGTTTAGCAGCCAGAATTAAAAAAAATTCAGGGGGAGAAACCCCCTGACCCCTCCTCACATGATCCATATCATCGTCAGAAAACAATTGCAACATCTCAGATTGTGCCCCCCCAGAATTTTGGCTTACATGACGCCCCTGCTGACTCGTTTGTAGTCTCTTTCCAGGAATGAACACGTCACAATATTCCTCATTTAAATAATTCCCGCCCGAGACATATGCAAAATAAAGGAGTGGGGCCTGGTTAAGTTAGTTAGTAGTGTGATGAAACCATAGACTGTCACATCACCCGTAGGTTTCTGAAGAGCATTTTTGAAGCCTAAAGGCATCGCCATCTTGGCAGCGCGTCAGCGCACGTCACTCCCGGATAACTGAAAATGGGCAAAGAGACGGGACGTGGGTGGAGCTGAGGAGCCTGGTTGCTGAAACCATGCCCACCTAGCTCTACGTGATCGAGTTAGCTCTGGCTTAGGAGCTAATGCTATATGCTACTAGCAGTACCAAGACTACGACTGCACAGAGCCTCGCGTTAAAGTGACAGTTGATGATGTCAAGCCAATAGTTAAAACTTCCTGTTTTTGCCCTTCAAAATATTATAATAGTTAAAAGACAGCTACAAGTGCGACTGTGTATCGTGATTCTGTTCTATTCTGCTAGTTGAAAATGCATTATGTAGTAACTTACAATATTACTCTGAGCGTGTGTGTGACAATTATGTATGTGTATACCTTTCAGTCACTCTTTTTTTGTAGAGAGCTTTATTCGGTTCATTTTAAATTCTGATTTTGGCCGCCTCTCAACTGGGTCAAACCATAGATATACCATAGATTACCTATGAAGTTCAAGTAAATGCGCTAGAAATACATGCTCATTTTAGGATGTGCATTTATTGCATGGACGGAGAATGCACTGACACATGCAGGATTTCATCTGACGGTACATAAGCATATATAGTCTATATGTTCAGTGAGAGCAACGGTACAGCAGAGCCCGTGTAGCCTCTATATCTATAGACGTTTTTTAAATCTGAAAACTCCAAAAAAAAAAAAAAAAATTAGTCTGACATCCATTAGTGCATGTTCACAAAGGAATCCAACTGAAATACAGCGCTGGTTGTTATCTCGAACGATACTCAACAACGACGGAATCCAAAGGCATGGGCGAAGTGATGGATGTATTAAATTGTATTAAATAATCCCGAAAAAAAACACAAACACGGCAGAGATGGCAAGTTCAGCAGCTGGGATTAGCTGAGGTGAAGTGAAGTGACGGTTAACAGACAGTAGACAAACACCTTGTAGTGACAGCAGCGGCAATCCACCTGTCACTCAAGTGGCCACGCCCTTAATTATGCAGAACCTTAAGGATTAATATAATATAAACGGATGAGTTATTAAAAAAAAATCTCCCCCCTCACAGTTGTTATGATGGGCAAAATTAGCTATATAGACCAAAACCACTTTTTGTACCAGGCTTTTGGAGCCTGTCTCTAGCGGCCAGTCGATGAATTGCAGTTTAATTCACTTCCATATTGGCTTCAAAACAGTGACGGAGGGGTTGCCGGTTGGTTGAAACTCGTGCTTATGGTAAGGAGTACCATAGGAGTACCAAGGGGAGTAACATCTCCCAAACACGCTCAAAACTGTTGACCAATCACAGCACACTGGACCAGCCAATCAATCAGAGCACATTCTGCTTTTCAGGGGGAGGGGCTTAGAGACAGGAACTTAATGGGTGCGTCTCAAAAAGCATCATTAGCCAACTATGGTCGCAAGTTCTGTTTTATTGTGTTGATAATGGCGGAACTCGCAACCATAGTTGACTTCAGGAAACACTCTGGTTACTGACCGACTGGGAAGAGAGTTGCTGCAACAATGTAAAACAATGTAATTTTTTTAACATTCAAGCATAAAAACATTGTAGTAGACCCCAAAAACAAAATCAAGTTTGAAAAAGGGTATAATAGTTTTAGTTGTAATACACAATAATAACCCTGGTTCGTCGTCCTGCAGGAGCACATGCCCACGTTCCTGTTTAACGGCTATGAGGATCTGGACACGTTTAAGCTGTTGGAGAAGGAAGATCTAGACGAGCTGAACATCAGAGATCCTCAGCATAGAGCCGTCCTGCTCACCGCCGTGGAGCTTCTGCAGGAGTGTGACAGTGAGAGACCGACACACACACACACACTAAGTGCGTTTACATGTAGCGCTGCATTCAAATTACAATTGGTCCAGTCCGAATGAAAATGCTCCATGTAAACAACTCAATTGGAATAAAAATACCCAACCCGATTCTAAGGGGTGTGATAAACCTTTTCTAATCCGTTTGATAGAACATGTAAACACCTGAGCGGATTGAAAATCAAAACTGGAAAGTTTTGTGCATGTGCAATGATGTAGAAATGGCGTAATGACTCAGAAAGAGCTGATGCTGTTGTTGAATATAATAAATGACTGTCGTGTCATTCTAAAATTATCTTTCCACTCATTGTCTGTGAAATGCTGCTGGACAATGTTGTTCTACAAGTGCTTTCTTCGACTCTCATCTGCAGACGCCTTGTTTTGGCCACAGGAAGGGACGTTTTTACTGCTTGACTAATGTAAGCATCATTGGCACAAAGCTCCGTGAGCTCATCGTCTCCTAAATAGGACCTGAAATAAATAAATAAATAAGTCTGCTTTTTAAAACAAAGAAAATGAGGGGGGAGAGTATGCGCCAACAGTGGGAAACTGTGTATTCGTGCAGTGTGCGCATGTCAAAAGTTTCAATAAGACTTTAAGGCTTGTGACATATTAACACACATATCAGCAGGATCACTTTATTTAGCCCTCTATGTAAACACCAGTTCGGATTCAATCAGAATGATTTAATTCCAATTGAAACAAAAAGTGTCCATGTAAACATGCCTACTGAGGGATATTATACTGTTCTGCCTGATTAACCAGTCATTTTAACATTGTTACCAATATAATTAATGAGAAATATGTCTGCACCATATCTAAGTCTCTATAAAAGTCTTATATATACTACTGTTTACCATTTCAGGTCAGTAAGTTTTGAAATAAAGAAATAAATAATTGTATTCAGCAATACAGCAAAGGTGACTGTAAAGACATAATGTTATAAAATATTTATATTTCAAATAAAGTATTCATCAAAGAATCATGAAAAAAATAAATGTTTCTTGGACAGCAAATCATCATATTAGAATGATTTCTGTAGGATCATGTGAGACTAGAGTAATGATGCTGAAAATTTTGAGTTACCATCACAGAAATAAATTAAATTTTAAAATGTATTTCAATAGAAAAGAGATATTTTAATAAACAATTTGTAACAATTCTTTACAATATTACTGTATTTTTGACGCAGCCTTAGTGGGCATTAAATAATTTCAGTGGTATGTATTTATACTATTGGTATATATATATAATAGTAAATATTTGTATTTAATAATATATATTTATAAATTAATATATAGTTATATATACAAAGTAAAAATATTTTTTACAAATATTTTACATAATATTTACTTCAAAATTCACCTAAAAATGTCAGTCAGTAAGGGGATGTAAAAATATGTCGCTGTAATAATATTACTATTGTAATACCCAGATACATATGTGTTTATTTCTCATTAAAATACTCCTAAAACTTTGAATGTAAAACCTGGTTTATTAAATTAAAAATGAATGTTTTCTCTTAAAGAAATGTTTTGTGAAAGAAAAAAAGAAAAATATGATAAGTTAAGAAGCTAAATTTCAGCTGAATATTACTTTGTCCCGTCTACATTAAATTAATTACATAAAATTGTAATTTAAACGTATGATTTGGTTTGTCATTATTATTTTTATTTTTTTTTGCTTTGCTATGTATGCATCATAAAGCATGTAAACGCATTTATATGAACTACCAGTATATACATTGCAAATATTTATTATAGGGCATATTCAACATTCAATTTCATACAATATGTAACAGAAAAAGCTTATAATGTTACATGTGAATTGCGCCTACAGCATATACTCAAAAATAATTATCAGTCATACCAAAATAATAAAATCAAACCAAATTCCGAGCACATTTTAGACTTCACGAGCATCATATCTTTTAGTAAAGAACTAAAATGGTGTTTTTGTTCAGGTAACAGTGACCCGGAGCGCGAGGGATCATCTGGAGACTCTCAAGAGAAGCTTCTGTCCGAGGGCAGCGTCCCACCAGGAGACTCTCCTCGAGACTCGGGCTGTTACGAGAGCAACGAGAACCTGGAGAACGGTAATGACAGCCTTCCTCACCTGTGACTCTCCAAGCCCTCCTCTTCCTCCTGTGATCTCTGCATGCTCCAGAACACAGTCTTCTGCTTTCACTCCTCTCTCTGCTGTGAGGACGACATCTGCTTTCATTCCCAGCATTCAGCGGACCAGAGCATCTCTCATCCACAGCATCAGTTACTCGTGACGTGACTTTGCATTGAGATTTCACTTCAGTCCCATTTCCATTCGAGAACCGAGTTTCTACCGTGTTGCGTGATTTGCTGAATTTGTGTTGAACCAAAAAGAGTGAAGAAGTTTAGACGAACAAAAGAATACTAGTCATAACATGCTCATGTTAATAGCCCTAGTGAAGGGTTGACGATGTCAGTTTTTTTTTTTTTTTGCTTGTGCTTGCGAGAAGTTGCTGTTTGTGTGTGTATATTTTTCTAGTAAAAATACTATGATGTTGCACAATATCTTTAAATGTGCCTAAAAATCATTTGTGATATGCAAACGTATGAGACTAAAGTAGATATATTTACAAAACCGAAAAAGGTAGAGACAAGAGATACAATCATAACTGCGATGACATCAAAATGTCTTGAGATATTCAGTCTTAAATAAAGAGTGAAACTCATGAAAACATGTCCAGGTCACATTTCACCCCAAAATCAACTTAAAATTAAAAGAAAAGGCCTGGTTTAAGACAATTTTCAATTTTCCCTCAAATGTATGTTTACATAAATGCTAAATGACTATTTAAAAGGAAAAATTCTTAGCAGTACACTGCTTTATAAATTAAAGCAGTACACTACAACCGAGTTAATACTTTAATACATTAATACAAATTTTTATAATATTATTTAATACTAACATAAAAATTTAGAGGAATTCAATAAAAATATTAATTGAAATTGTCTAAAATTATTAATAATCTGGTAATATTATGGATTATATTAATAGTAGGTTTAATCAGATATAATAATATTACATTATTAATTAGTTTTTGTATTACATTAATATTGACTTTTTTTTACAGTTTGAGGTTATGTTTAATGACAATCTCACAGTCCAAGAAGTTCATGGAGTGATCTTTTTTTTTAAGCAAAATGTAACTTTTTATTTATTTCTTTGATTTTGGGATTACATATGACCCGGAAATGTTCTTAAGATTTTGTAAGATTGGTTTTACGTATTCTTTGCAACTGTGGCTAAAAAAAAGCGTATAGAATCCATGTACATGGATCCGACTGAAACTCTGAGCTCTGTGTGTGTGTCAGTCAATGTCATTACAGAAGCTATGGAATAAAATACTCTATGATCTCTTCATCTGAATCGCCTGCTTATTCCTGTCTGCTCCTGTCCTTTTCCATCCAGTACATTCTGTCACTCTTAAACTATATATTTCATCACTATGCACAACAAATCAGTTTCTCTTTGCATGATCTTTTCCGTCAGTCTATGATCTGGCTCAAGTAAAAATGCTGTTTAATGGTTTTTAAAGAAGTCTCTTATGCTCACCAAGACTGCATTTATTTGATAAAAAATACAGTAAAACAGTAATATTGTGAAATATTAATAAACATTTTCTATTTTAATATATTTTAAATTGTAATTTATTCCTGTGACGCCAAACTGAATTTTCAGCATCATTACTCTAGTCTTCAGTGTCACATGATTATTCAGAAATCATTCTAATATGATGCTCAAGAACGTCCTGGTTGCGTATGCAACCCACCGTTCCCTGAAGGAGGGAACGGAGGACGTAGTCGACGTCGACTGAATGGGGATCACGCTAGGGAGCCTATCATCTTCGATTACTATTGAACGAGCCAATGGAATTTGGCGTGCGTGATTTGCATCACACACTCCGCCCCCGCGGCGCGGGTATAAATACGGAAGTGGATGCACGCACTAGTTGCTTTTCGCTGAGGAGCCGAGAGTAATCCGGGGTCAGCGGTGGTCCAGCGGTAGTGGCAAGGGGACTACGTCCTCCGTTCCCTCCTTCAGGGAACGGTGGGTTGCATACGCAACCAGGACGTTCCCTTTCAGTCGATAACGTCAGACGTAGTCAACGTCGACTGAATGGGGATAACCTTTGAAAACGCCACTAAAGCTGCCACCTTCCAGTGCCTAAACAAAAAGCCTCCTGATGCCCCCGCAAATTTAAGGCGGGGAAGGACAGGGCTTAGGCCAGGGAAGTCACTGCTGTTCCTACAGGACCACTGGGAAAGCGTTCCCCGTACATTGGAAGGAAGGGACGCTGCGGAAGCCACGTCCAACCCAGAGGGAGGTAACGTGGAAAATACACATATGAACTGGGCGGAAACCGGGCAGTCTAAATATGGAATGACACTGAGGTGGCTCCAGCCTAAGACGGGGGAGACACACCGGACAGTGACGGCAGAGAGACTCTGCCGAGGGAAGACACGGGCTCCCCGCAGGGAGCCGTATCGTGGAAGAATACGCATATGGGGTCGCCGTAGGGACCGCAACATATGGACCCAGCCTAACACAGGTTCCACACTGCTTACGAGTGGTAGGCCTAACACCAGACGTTCCGCACGTCCGACGTCGGAGGGGTGTGGAGGAACTCAACAGGGTTCAAATTTAAGGGAACTCAACTGGAGTAGAAGGGCGCACGTATCCAGTCCATAGGAGGGGAATGGCGCAGCAAGCCGACACTTGAACCGGGCTCACGGTGAAACTGGCTTCATGAGAAGGGAGCCCACGGGAAGCAGCGGTTCAACTAGGTGTCGTCCAGCCCCCAACTCTAGAATCTGTCTTAACAAAGCATATCGTCAACGCCCAGGCGGAGCACTTTACACTCATCATAGAGGAGCTCAACACCTAAGTGGACATGTTGCATCCCGGATCTTTACCGAAATGAAGGCAAGCACTAAGTGCACTTTGCATGGAAACAGCCTTCCCTCTCTGCTGAATTCCAACAGATATTTGTAGAGCTGGTCTGAGGTCTATGACTTGCATTCTGTACACGTCCAAGCGAACGGACAGAGAAGCCAGGGCTGGATCTGCCTCCTCCAGGGCAGCGCTTGCAGGCTCACCACCTGCTCCTATTACGGGAGAGGTAGGAACCTTGGGCACAATCCGAGCCGGGGTCTCAGCCTGTGAGAGTTAGCCGGCCCAGACTCCAGGCACAATACGTTGACCGAAAGCGAGCAAGTCCCTACCCTCTAGTAGAGACCACGCGAGCAGGAGAACTGATATAACAGATTTTTTAACTCACTGCCTGCAGTGGCTCAGGGGCGGTCTCTGCAGTGCAGTCGCACCAGGGACAAGGCCCAAGAGGATAAAGAGGGCCACAAGGATTTACAAGACCTTGCTCCCTCAGGAACCTGACGATCAGAACGTGCTTCTGCATACTTCTGCAACACAATGAGCGTCGTTTAACCGAGGCAACATCACCTTGAGGGTGAAGAAAAACAGCCTACTGCAACCCATTTTGCAGGAAAGAGAGCACTGAAGTGATCGAAAGCTCTCAGGATCTCCTCTGGAGAGAAGACGCACTCAACGACTAGGTTCCACTTCTAAAGGCGTAAGCACGCTACCCAATTCTAGGGGGTGCTCGCAGAAGTGATGGTAACTATCACATGTTCTTGTGATAGACACCTAAACCTCCGCGTTCAGATGTAAGACCGCCCGGAATCCCCGGGGGAAGAACGCGTGTGCCATCGTGCCCCGTCCCCGAAGAGTTTTCAGGGGAAGTCAGGAAGGCTGTTGATGGGAACCAGGTCTAGTTGGGCCAATAAGGGGCAACTATGAAGACCTGTTCCTCTCCTGACCTGGCACGTAGGTGCAAGTGACGGGCGCAAAAGACAGGAGCATTGCTCAACACAACATGTGAAGATCACTGGGCTTCAGGAGCGTTTTCTGCTCAGCACTTGGGTGTGACAAGTTCACTGAGCTTCAGGAGCATTTCTGCTCAACACCTGAGTGTGATAAACTCACCGAGCTTCAGGAGCATTTCTGCTCAACACTTGAGTGCGAAGAACCTCACTGAGCGACAGGAGCATTTCTGCTCAGCACTTGAGTGTGACAAGTTCACTGAGCTTCAGGAGCATTCCTGCTCAACACCTGAGTGTGATAAACTCACTGAGCTTCAGGAGCATTTCTGCTCAACACTTGAGTGCGAAGAACTTCACTGAGCGACAGGAGCATTTCTGCTCAGCACTTGAGTGTGAAAAGTTCACTGAGCTTCAGGAGCATTCATGCTCAACACCTGAGTGTGATAAACTCACTGAGCTTCAGGAGCATTTCTGCTCAACACTTGAGTGCGAAGAACTTCACTGAGCGACAGGAGCATTTCTGCTCAGCACTTGAGTGTGCCAAGTTCACTGAGCCTCAGGAGCATTCTTGCTCAACACCTGAGTGTGATAAACTCACTGAGCTTCAGGAGCATTTCTGCTCAACACTTGAGTGCGAGGAACTTCACTGAGCACCAGGAGCATTTCTGCTCAGCACTGCGTGTGACGAATTCACTGAGCTACCTGTGATGACTCACTGAGCTACAGGAGCATTGCTGCTCAACACCTGAGTGCGATGAACTTCACTGAGTTTCAGGAGCAACTCTGCTCAACATGAAGTGTGATGATCTCACTGACTTGAGCAGGCGCAAGGCGACCCTGAGTCGCCGTCACTTTTAGAAGGCTCACTGGGGTTAAACGCATTTCTGCGGGCCCCCGGGGCAGCTGAGACCCAGTGTTTGTCCAAGGTTAGTCCGCTCGGTTTACCCAAACACTGGCGGAAAAATAAAACCGGGGGGGCAACTGAGCGGCCCGGAATGGTCATGACCCAGCCGGACCCAGGGGATGGAGTCTCCACTTGCCCTGGCTATAACTGTCGTGAGGCTCGATGGCGGCACGATTGAGTAAGCGGGAGGAGTGGAACAAGTCGCCCTCAGAAGCGTCTGACTCCAAGGAGGAGGTGACGGGAGAGTTTGTGACATACAGGGGACGTAACGGCCGCAATGTCTAACAACTCGAGGCACGAATGCCCGTGTAGTCGGGGGTGGCCCAGGCCCCCGTTAAAACACGCCCTTTGTACATGGCCCCTCTGTTGAGGAGGGTTTGGCAGCAGACCGGGATGAACTATAGTCACACAGGGTGAGCTGCTCTGCCACGGTCACCTCGGGACTCGATCGTGAAGCTAGCGCTGAAGCGGTCACATATGGAGGAAGCCAAAGGCTGCGACTACCGTATACCCCAGGAGCCTCTGAATCTTTTCAGTGGGACCCTTTCTCACTTCAACACCAGCCGAACACATTCTCACTGGAGAGACGTGTTAGACCGAGTACCTCTCCAAAACTGAAAAAGAGATACTCAGCCCGTGGGCGAGATTACTCTCTTCCAGTTGACCTGACGACCCAACGGGCTCTGGAGCACTCGAGGGGAAGGACACTGCACTGATACTCCACCATTAGACGCAACCTTCAGGATGGCCTGCGGTGCGGGGGGTAGAGATCCGAAGCACATGTCTTTCAGGTCAAAGCTGCAGACCAATCTTGGGCCAAGATGGTCACGACTCACCACCTAGTTGCACGAAGGGCGAGTCTTCGACTGGCCTTCGTACCGGCTGGAGGGCGGCTATATCAAATCCTTCGCCAGCAGGATAAGATAAACACGCACAAGTCAGGAGCACTTTTGCTCCACACTCGGTGTGATGAATATCACTGAATTTTCAGGAGCACGTCTGCTCAACACCTAATGTGGTGACCATCACTGACTTGAGCGGGGTAGCCGAGCCTGAGGTGGGGCAGCACCTGTCTCCACTAGCGGCAGGGGACGTGAGAAGGCGGACGACCGGGTCCTCGAACGCCCCAAGCTGCCTGTTGGCGACCAAGGGAAGCTGGGGGATGTAAGGCTGATACAGGGTCACACCCGCCAGACTGGCCCACTTGGGACTCAGGAATAGAAAAATTGCTCTTTTTCTGAATATGTGGGTACCGCTGACCCCGTTTTTATAGGGGCCAGCGCGGAACAGACACACACACATAACAAAAAACTCCAGCCGGCCCTCCAACCAGCCAGAGGGAGTGGATCGGCGACCACTCCACAAGCAACTCCTCCATCCCTGAGAGCCCGTCCAGGTTCAGCGTTTTCTTTTGCGCTGGTGCTTACCACCTGGCTTGGCAGCGCCTGGAGCAGGCTGGGCGCCCCTTCCGCGGCCGGCTCCGCGCCGGAACCTGGGTGAAGGCTGCTGCGATGGTCCGGCGGGAGCTGAGGCGGCTGCGGGCGGACGCCCTCGGCGACGAGCAGGCGGAGGATCTGACCTCGGGGGGCGGGTGAAGGCAGCAGCGTCCCTCCGAGGCAGGATGTGCCGGATGGCCTCCGTCTGTTTCTGAGCTGTAGAGAACTGTTGGGCAAAGTTCTCCACAGCGTCGCCGAATAACCCAACCTGGGAAATGGGAGAGTCCAGGAACCGAACCTTGTCCGCTTCTCTCATATCGGCCAGGTTGAGCCAGAGATGGCGCTCCTGGACCACTAGTGTGGACATCGCCGAACCAACCGCGCGAGCTGCAACCTTCGCCGCCCGGAGGGCGAGGTCAGTTGCAGTGCGGAGCTCACCCATGAGCTCAGGGTCCGAACTACCCTCGTGCATGTTCATGAGTGCCTGGGCCTGGTGGACCTGGAGCAACGCCATGGCATGCAAGGAGGAAGCGGCTTGCCCACAAGCTTTGTAAGCCTTGCCCGTAAGAGCGGACGAGAACTTACAGGCTTTAGAGGGGTGACGAGGATCACCTCTCCAGGAAGCGGCCGCCGTTGGGCACAACTGCATCGCAACGGCCCGCTCCACCGGAGGGATAGCCTCGTAACCCTTCACCGCTCCCCCATCATGGGTAGTGAGGGGGGAGGAGCTACTCAGGCGGTTTCTGGCAGAGAAAGGTGCCATCCATGCCCTCGTAAGCTCCTCATGCACTTCAGGAAAGAAAGGAACCGGGGCGTCGGACTGAGAACCAGTACGGCCCGCCCCGATATACCAATCATCCAACCGAGACGGCTCGGGACACGGTGGAGGGTTCCACACGAGCCCTACCGCCTCGGCGGCCTTTTTCAGCATAGCTTACATCTCTGGATCTGGCTCGGGCAACACTGGTCTCCCGGAGGGAGGCAGTGCAGCCGAGTCATCATCTCCAGAGTTCAGCTCCCCCTCCGATGCTGCGATTGACAACGTATCCCCTGGAGGGGCCCCAAATGACACGGCTGGCCCGTCCATTACAGAGGGACCAGCGGGATCAATGGGGAGCTCCACCGGTTGCGGTGTGAAAGAGGAGTGAGGGACCCACGGGGCGTGGCCGCGCGGATTACCCCTCACTGTGATCCTCAGATCACCCAGCTTGGACGGCACCCCAGTCCTCCTCTGGGAAGGTAACCCAGAGGAAGAACAGGGGCGGGGCCCAGAGGTGGGGACTGCACCAACGCTTTTGACGAAGGCGAGTCTAGATCTCAACACCGAGATGGTCATGTTCCCGCAGTGAGAACATGACTCATCCACGAAAGCTGCCTCGGCATGCTGTAAGCCCAAACATGCGACACAACTTTCGTGACCGTCAGAGGGGGATAGTGCCAGACCGCACCCAGAAACGCACGGATGGAATGGCATCTTGAAAAAGACGCACTCACACCCGTGTTGCTCTTTTAGGAAATGGGACCGTCACCAGTGCCGGAGCACACAGGGAATGACCGCGGCAAACACTGAATAGTCTTTCAACTAACAGTGAAGCACTCACTTCTCGCCCTCTAACCAACCGTCAACACACAAACAAACAATAGAAATTTGATGCTGTTAAAACAGCAGTTGAGAGCTGAGAAGCTCGCGATCACCGCTGCACCACGCTGTAGAACACTAACACTGGAGAGGTCTTCCCGCAAGAACACCGACACACTCGCTCGTTGAACACAACAGCACTCTTCAGAGACATCAAAGACGAACGGCTCCGAAGCGAAAGGCAACTAGTGCGTGCATCCACTTCCGTATTTATACCCGCGCCACGGGGGCGGAGTGTGTGATGCAAATCACGCACGCCAAATTCCATTGGCTCGTTCAATAGTAATCGAAGATGATAGGCTCCCTAGCGTGATCCCCATTCAGTCGACGTCGACTACGTCTGACGTTATCGACTGAAAGGGAAACATTTATAATTATTATCAATATTGAAAACTGTAATGCTGTTTTTTTTGTCTTTGATGAATAGAAAGTTAAAAAGAACAGCATATTTGAAAAATAAATCTTTTGTAACATTATAAATCTTAACTGTAACTTTTTATCAATTCAATGCATCCTTGCTGAATAAAAGAAGAAAAAACCTGTACTTTCCCTAAACTTAATAATAATGTATGATTTAAAAAAAATAATCTTTCCAATTGTGTCTTTTCAAACTCGTATGACAAATTTTTAACTGTGTGTTGTTGTCATGTTGAATCACATCTTCTTCACATGAATCTTCTTGTAGGCAAAGGCAAAAAGACGTCTCATTTAAGCAGGTCCTCATCAGGCTTTGAGTCCAGCCATCTCTCCTCCCCTGAGTTTCCCATCCCACCCCTCTGCCATTCCAGCAGGTTGAGCCCAAAAACCAGACCGGACCTTCCACTTCCACTGCAGGTCGACTCCATGCAGGACCTTCATCTCGGAAGGAACCACTACATCCTCGGAGGAAAACCCCTGAGTCGCAGTTGTGGCGCCCTGGATCATCAGTCTACTCAAACTGAGCTGTTGAAACGTTACTTCTCAGTAGAGGAACTTCATCTGGACAGAAAATTGTCTGACTGTACTGAGGAGGATTCAAGTCAAGTACAGGAGAATGTTAAGTTTGAAGAGATTGTATATGGACCTCAGCTGTCCTCAAGCGTTTTAGTGGTGGAGTATGAAGAGGTTCCTGTAGATGATCGTCCTCCAAGCACACAGCGCATAAAACCACCTATTCCTCCAAAACCTCTTCCACTGCCGTTATTAAAGAGCGTCGGGAGAAATGAGGTTTCCACAAGCACATCATCTAAGACGAACTCTGGCCAGGAAGTTCCCAGGAACTCCAAGTCACTCATTTACAGACCCGCCAAGAAAGTTCATTCTGGGAAAATAGCCAACCTGGAGACTTTAGTGGAGGAGAAGTTATGCTCTGATGGCATCAACCTCACAGATGAGCCATATTCTGACAAGGTATCTGTTTTTTTATGACTTGATTAATCTTATATATTACAGATGTTGTCTTTGCAGATAACCCTCTTGTGTTTTTTGGTAATTTAGACTGAAAAGTAATGCATTTTAAAAAGTTTTTTTTTTTTTTACTTCATTGGAATGGTACAAAACTTGATGACTTATGTCGCACTTGGTGTATGAACACAAACAAATTGTGGGCATGATTGAAAAAGGGTAAATAATCTTTGAAAATAGTCACACTTGTGATTGGAAAAGAATGGGAAATATGAAAATGCAGAACTATTGTATGGGGTACGATCTACAAATCAGCCACAATGAAGATTTTGTGTCTAATGTCTATATATGTATATATATAAATATATATATATATAAATATATATATATATATATATATATATATATATATATATATATATATATATATATATATCCTACGGAGCCCCTAAAGGGACAAGGTGAAGAGAATGGAGGAAAAGATATTAGTTAATGCTTTTTGTTTGTTCGCAAACAGGTCAAAAGTTTTTGTTTCTCAGTTTCTCAGGGGAGAGAATGCAAAAGCATTGACATTATTTTTCCTTCCATCTCATTTTTTCCCCTTACCATGTCCCTTTAGGGGCTCTGTAATTACAAATTCCAAAACCTTATAAAAGTAAGTAATTAGATTTTTTTTAAACTATTCTGGCATTTGTATTATATATAAATGGTGAATCATTTAGAGGTAAATATTGTTTAGTACTTCTAAACATAAAATGTTAAAGAATAAATATTATTGAAATAAAATGTAGTGCAATTATTTCATTAAATAAAATGTTACACTTATTGTCTTCGGTCTGTTTTGATCGTCAAGGATGTGATTTCAAGTATACTTTATTTAAATAGCATGTGAATGCAGGCGGTCAACACATGTGCTCTAGAATATTTCATCTTTGTTGAAAAAAATATTTGTATTCTTTTAAACTAAAGCAAAGACTATAGATATAGAAAGACGTTTCACTCATATTACTCATGAATGGGAGAAACTGCAATCTGCAATACGGCTGAATAGTCCCGCCTTCTAAGTAAAAGAGCCAATCGCTGATTGGTAAAGTCATAACATCATGCAGCTGCCGTTTCAAGCTTCGGTCCCCCCCCCAAAAAAGCTTTTTTTAAGCATAGGAAAGAACATTTCTTGTCAGATTTTCTTGCTGTTTTGAAATATGGTATTTAATTGTGAGTTCAGCAAGCAGTTTTTGAGATTTCAGGATTCCCCCATTCAAATAGATTGAACGTTGTATTGGATGCCCGAAATAGCTGCCCGTAGGCGTTGCAAATATGGCCGCCGAGTGAACAGACTTTCCGTGAAAGGGACTTTGACCAAAGACTATAGAATAACACAAGACGCATCACTTGTATTGTTTTGAATGGCGGAATAAGTCCCACCTTCTAAATAAGAGCCAATCGCTTCCACTGCGCATGCACATTAGCTTGATCCAGCCTGAATTTTTTTTTTTCTGTCATGATTTGAGCATTTAGAAACAAAATGTATGAGACAGTTGTTGTCAGATTTCATTGGTGATTTCAAATATGAAATTTAATCGTAAGCTTGGCAAACAGTTTTCAACTTGCATGCCTGAGAGGCGTTTCAAAGATGGCCGCCGATTGAAATGACTTGTCTTAAATTGACTCTGGTTATATTCAACTTTCTGAAAACAAAACAGGGACTTTTCTTTGACTAAAGTTGCAGCTATATCATAATCCCCTCCCACAAGGGCTTGTCAATGTAGGAGTCTGTTGTTGCAATCTTCTGCAAAATTTTGTTGTTGTTCCATCTATTTAGTTTCTACTGTGACACAATGGCCTTGGCTAGTGTTGGCACCTTGTGGAATAAGTGATTAGTGCAAAACAAATTCTGTGCGCATGTGCGAACTGCGCGTACAAAGTACTATAGTTTATTGATCTCTCTTCTCTTTCTTTCAGCATGGCCGTTACGGAGTGCCTTTCTCTCTGATCCAGAGATATTCTGAAGATCTGGACAAACCTTTGGGTGACATTGCCATTCTGATTGATCAGACAAGAGTCCAACGACTTCTAAAGCAGCATCGTATAGCAGTGAGTGTCTTGTCTCGTAACTTCATACAGTATGTTAAGTGTCAATGGACCCTTTTCACATTTCTGGGGTTCTCCGAAGCGGAAATCGTCATAGTTGGATAAACTTTTATAGTGGTGAATGGGAGACATCAAGCAGTTCCCTTTCAGTTGATAACGTCAGACGTAGTCGACATCGACTGAATGGGGATCATGCCAGGGAGCCTATCATCTTCGAAGACTATTGAACCAGCCAATGTAATTGGCGTGCGTGATTCGCATCACACACTTCGCCCCTGCGGCGCGGGTATAAATACAGAAGTGGATGCACGCACTAGTTGCCTTTTGCTTCGGAGCCGATTGTTCGATGTCTCTGAAGAGTGCTGTTGTTACAACGAGCGAGTGTGTCGGTGTTCTACAGCGCGAGTGCAGCGGGGATCGCGAGCTTTGAGCTCTCAACTGCTGTTTTAACAGCAACAAATTTCTAAGGTGTTGTATGTGTTAACGGCTGGTTAGAAGGCGGAAAAGTGAGTGCTTCACTGTTTCAAATGTGCTTAATTTAGTGACTTCTTAATTAACTGCTTGTTTTTCAAAAATATGATTTAATACCAATAAGTGGTATAGTTTAATACCCTAACTATCAAGGGTCAAATAAAATAGAAAAGCCACATTCATTTAAAAGTTACAACTGAATGTTGAAACCATTGTGTTTCTACGTATGCTGTACAGGTCAGGTATAAAGAATATTTTTGCTCAGGTGGCGAAATATGTCCGCTCAATAGAAAAAAGTTTTGCTCAGCAAGAAAAAAAAATAGAGGGAACATTGCTTATCACACTCAGGTGCTGAACAGAAATGGTCCTGAAGCTCAGTGATCTTCACATGTTGTGTGAAGGCAGTGCTCCTGCCTTTTTGCGCCCATCGCTTGCACCTACGGTGCCAAGTCAGGAGGAAGCAGGTCTTCATAGTTGCCCCTTATTGGCCCAACCAGACCTGGTTTCCATCGACAGCCTTCCTGACTTCCCCCGAACACTTTTTCAGGGACGGGGCACGATGGCACCTGCGTTCTACCCCTGGAGATTCCGGGGGTGGTCTTACGTCTGAAAGCAGAGGTTCAGGTGGCTATCACAGGGACATGTGATAGTTACAATCACTTCTGCGAGCACCCCCTAAATAGGTGGTGTGCTTGCGCATTAGAAGTGGAACCTAGTCGTTGAGTGAGTCTTCTCTCCATGAGGAGATCCTGAAAGCTTCGATCATTTCAGTGCTCTCTTTCCTGCAAGATGGGTTGGAGTAGGCTGTTTCCTCCACCCTCAAGATAATGTTGCCTCTGTATTCTTGACGCACATCATGATGCAGAAGCGTGGAAAGCACGTCCTGATCGTCAGGTTCCTGAGGGAGCGAGCTAATGTAAATCCTTGCGTCCCTCTTTATCCTCTTGGGCCTTATCTCTGGTGCAACTGCACTGCAGAGACCGCCCCTGAGCCTCTGCAGGCATGGAGTTAAAAATTCTGTTAAATCAGTTCTCCTGCTCGCATGGTTTCTACTAGAAGGTAGGGACTTGCTCGCTTTCGGTCAACGAATTGTGCCTGGAGTTCAGGCCGGCTAACTCTAACGAGCTGAGACCCCGGCCTGGATTGTGCCCAAGGTTCCTACCTCTCCCGTAATAGGAGTAGGTGGTGAGCCTGCAAGCGCTGCCCCGGAGGAGGCAGACCCAGCCCTGGCTTTCTCTGTCCGTCCGCTTCATAGCATTTAGACGTGTACAGAATGCAAGCCTTAGACCTCAGACCAGCTCTTATCTGTTAGGAATTCACCAGAGAGGGAAGGGATGGGCGATGGGCGCAAAAAGGCAGGAGCACTGCCTTCACACAACATGTGAAAAATTCCTAGATGCTCATGTCCACTGAGGTGTTGAGCTCCTCTATAATGAGTGTTTGCTCCACCTGGGTGTTGACAGAGTGCTTTGCTGACAGATTTTAGAGTTGGGGGCTGGGCGACACCTAGTTTGAACCACTGCTTGCCGTGGGCTCCCTTCTCATGAAGCCAGTTTCACTGTGAGCCCGATTCAATTGTCGGCTTGCTGCGCCATTCCCCTCATGTGGACTGGATACGTGCGCCCTTCTACTCCAGTTGAGTTCCTTCAATCCAAACCCTGTTGAGTTCCTCCTCACCCCTCCGACGTCGGACGTGCGGAGTGTCTGGTGTTACGCCTACCACTCGTAAGCAGTGTGGAACCTGTGTTAGGCTGGGTCCATATGTTGCGGTCCCTACGGTGATCCCATATGTGTATTCTTCCACGATACGCCTCCCTACAGCGAGCCCGTCCCTTCCCTCAGCAGAGTCCCTCGTCCCTTCCCTCGAGCCCCGTCTTAGGCTGGAGCCACCCCAGTGACATTCCATATGTCGTACTGCCTGGTCATTCGCCCAGTTCATATGTGTATTCTCCACATTACCTCCCTTCGGGTAGGATGTGCCTTCCGCAGCGTCCCTTCCTTCCAATGTACAGGAACGCTTTTCCAGTGGTCCTGTAGGAACATCAGTGACTTCCCTGGCCTAAGCCCTGTCCTTCCCCGCCTTAAAATTGCGTGGGCATCAGGAGGCTTTTGTCTAGGCACTGGAAGGTGGTAGCTTTAGTGGCGTTTTTAAAGGTTATCCCCATTCAGTCGACGTCAACCACGTCCGACTTTATCGACTGAAAGTGAACGTCCTGGTTGCTTATGCAACCCACCGTCCCCTGAAGGAGGGAACAGAGGACGTAGTCCCCTTGCCACTACCGCTGGACCACCGCGGACTCCGGGTTACGCTCGGCTCCTCAGCGAAAAAGCAACCAGAGCATGCATCCACTTCCGTATTTATACCCGCGCCGTGGGGGCGAAGTGTGTGAGGCGAATCACGCACACCAATTACATTGGCTCGTTGAATAGTACTCGAAGATGATAGGCTCCCTGGCGTGATCCCCATTCAGTCGACGTCGACTACGTCCTCCGTTCCCTCCTTCAGGAAACGGTGGGTTGTATACGCAACCAGGACGATGCCATTTTTGCACTAATAGCAAAAGGAAAAATCCATGATAGTGTTTCCATGACAATCCAAGAGGGAAAAAATATTTAGAGAAATATTGAAATTTGCCGTCACTTCCTCAGCCATTGTATTAGAACTTCCGTCGTGACGATGAATGGGGTTTTGCTTAGAAAGCCTATCGACTTCGAGTATTACAAAACGAACCAATGGCAAAGAAATGCCATGGTTCTGTGGAATTTGCATGGCGCAACTCCGCCCCACCTCGTGGGTATAAAAGGAGGACGCCGGCAACATGCAGATATGTTTCTTTGCTGAGGAGCCAAGACTGAACTCAGGCGATCCCCGCGGTACAGCGGAGTGGCAGGAAGACAGAACTTCCCCATGCCCTACTCAGGGAACAAGGGTTACATACGTAACCGAGACGTTCCCTTTCGTTGTCACTACGAGTTCCGTCGTGACGACGAATGGGGTTCCAGTCTAATCACGCCACCTTCACAGCTTGCCAAGGGAAAGAAACATGCTCAGAGAGGCTTACAGTGAAAATACACATGTGGGGATCGCCCAGAGGGAGGACCATGCACACGGAGGCACCTAGCCAACGCGCAGGCAATAGACACTGGCATTGACGTCAGCACTGTTGGAAGAACTCAGTGCTTGTCGGGGAAGCTCACCTGAGGAAATACCGCACGTATCCAGTCCGTGGAGTGGAATGGCGAGACACCTAATGGCTGGTTGAAGTGAGTACACGAGAGGACACAGGTTCCATTCGGAGATTGTAGAATCTGGCGAATGTGTAGGGTATCACCCAGCCTACAGCTCTGTAGATGTCTGTTAGCGAGGCGCCATGCGCTAGAGCCCAAGAGGAAGCCACACTCCTCTGGAGTGGGCTGTCACACCAAGGGGGCATGGTCGACCTTGCTGCTGGTAAGCCAAGCGATGGCGTCCACATCCCGTGAGACAACCTATGCTTGGAGAAGCCTTTCCCTTCAGCTTCCCACCATAAAAGACAAAGAGCTGGTCTGAAACACTGCGTTCTGTCTATGTAGGCAGGGGCTCGTACTGAACAGAGCAGTGCCCAGGCTGGGTCTGCCTCCTCCTAGGGCAGCGTTTGCAGGTTCACCACCTGGGTGGGAACCTTGGGCACATATCCAGGCTGGGGTCTCAGAAACACGGAAGAGTAAGCCGGCCCAAATTCCAGGCACGCTTCGTCAACGGAAAATGCTTGCAGGTCCCCTACCCTCTTGATGGAGGTCAATGCAACCAGAGTGCTGTCTTAATTGACAGAAATTTAAGCTTGACTGATTGCAGAGGCTCAAGGGGAGCACTCTGCAGGGAGTTAGAACCACTGAGAGGTCCCAAGAGGGAATGAGAGGAGGGCGAGGAGGATTCAGTCTCCTTGCTCCTCTCAGGAACCTGACTTTCAGGTCGTGCTTTCCCACAGACATACCATCAACTGCGTTGTGATGTATGGCGATAGCGGCAACATACATTTTCAGGGTGGAGGGAGACAGTCTTCGCTCCAACCCGTCTTGCAGGAAGGAAAGCATGACACTGATCGGGCATTTCCTGGATCTTCTTTTTGAGAAGAGCACCAGTTGATGAAGAGGTTCCATTCAACGCATAGGCATGTCAGTAGACGATGCTCTAGCAGAAGTGATGGTAGCCACCACCGGTGGTGGTAGGGTACTCAAACCTGCCTCGTCCCGTCCAGGAGCCACACGTGGAGGTTCCAAGATTGGGACGAGGGTGCCATAGGGTGCCCCGTCCCTGAGAAAGGAGGTCCTTCCTCAGAGGAATTGGCCAGGGAGGTGCTGTCGCGAGGAGAAAGTTCGGAGAACCAGGTCTGGAATGGGCCAATGAGGCGCAACCAATATGACCTGCTCCTAGTCCTCCCTGATCTTGCACAGGGTCTGTGCAAGACGGCTCACTGGGGGGAACGCATACTTGCAGAGGCCCCGTGGCCAGCTGTGTGCCAGTGCGTCCGTTTCAAAAGTGCCCTCGATCAGGGAGTAAAACAGGGCGCACTGGGACGAGTCGTGGGAGGCAAACCTGAAGGACTACCTGTGCGTCCCCGAGCTGGTCCCAAACCAGCTGGACTGGCTGGGGATGGAGTCGCCATTCTCCAGGGAGGGGCTGAACCCATGGGAGCTCATAGGCTGCACAGTTCAGGGCTCCGGGAAAATAAAGGCTCGAAGCGACCTCAGATGCTTCTGACTCCATAAGAGGAGGTGGCGGGCGAGTTGCGACATACAGCGGGAGCGTAGACCACCTTGACGGTAGATGTACGCTACTGACGCGGTATTGACTGAGCGGACTAGTACGTGTTGACCTTTGAGCAACGCAAAGGGAACACCCTTGCAGCCATGTTCATTTTTTGTAATTAACTGCCATGGTAATATAACACAAAAGTTTAGTGTCATAAATGAAAATATGAAAAACTTTACTAGATTTGTGATGTTGATAACTGTGTAAACGCTTCATCCACTGTCTGTGAAAAGGGTCAGTTACACATTCTTTACAGATGAGTCTGACAATGTATCTGACTTTAACTTTCTTTCTTATGTCACAGATCCCATTGAGAGGATTGTCAGAGATATGTGTGATCCCTTGAGCACTTCTGGACAACATCGTACTGATTCCTGAACTGTGGGAGCAGCTTAGGATAATACCAGCTGATTGATTATAAATCCAGCTGACTCCTGAAGTTTAAAGATCATGAATCATTGACTCTCCTAGTGGAATTTGACATGCTTTTGATTCACCTGAAAGTTTTTTTCTAATTAAAATTTCTCTTTACCTGTCCTTTTAGGCTTGAGACAGCACAGTAGAAACTGAAGTAGTCTGACATTTATTTGTGGTTTCATTTGAAATCTCCACTAGTGGACACTGAAGAATGATTTGTTTTGAATCAAATTTAATCTGTTATGATCAGAAGGCACAGTTCCAAATTTTAACCAACTCTTTTGGTTAAAGTTTGTGGAAACCATACATGTTGCCTTTGAAAATGTATATAATAGTCAATCTGAGTGTAACCTACTTTTGCTATCATTTGTTTTAGATAGATCATCATTATATTGATATTTTATTTTAATAGAAGCAGTTTTTATATTATTTCGTTATCTGCCCAAACTAAAAAGCATGTTCTCTGTAAACTGCATTGTCTTATATTTTGAGTAATGTTCATATTGATTTCAAAACATATTTATTTCCTGCTGTAATATAGGGCTTATTTGGTGATTTTTGCTTGCAAAATTTTACATAAGCTACATATTTAATCAACGTTCTGTTATGGGGTAAAGAAGGGTTCTGTTCTGTTATGGGCTAATGCAAGTTGGTGTGAATAAGCTGAATGTTTGTAAATGTATTTTCAGAGATGTGTTTAAAAACTAATAAAGCTTTTGATTCGTAAAAAACTTGTATTCATTATATATATATATATATATATATATATATATATATATATATATATATATATATATACACACACACAGCACAGTAGCACAGTATATATAGTGTCTTGGACTTGGATATACGGACTTGGACATTTTTATTCCTTTTCGAGTACAGTCAAGTCCGTTGCACTAGAGGACACAATATAGTGTTATTCAGTAATGAAACAAAACGACTTACACTGTGTTTGTGTAAAACTACTTACATTGTGTTTGTGTTCACAGTTAAGCGCAGGGATGCAATGGCCAGTCATATGAGTTTTAGAGTTACCATGCGCAGAATTCACTCAAAATGTAAATAAGAGATTGATTGTGCATTGTAAACAGGTTTATTGTTTATATTAAAACAAAACATGTTTATATCAGCTATATTTTGTTTATAACAGGAGTTTTTGTTTACAGTAATAAAGTACTTTTTTTAATTGCAAACTATTATAGTTAATAAAAAAAACTATTATTTATTGTATTATAGTTACAAATTAATACTGTTTAATTAGCTCATATGTAAAGAGTTAAAAATGAGTTAAAAAGAGTTAAAGAGTATGCTTTGTATCCTAACCCTAAAACCTAACTAATGTATTTTTAACAAATCGATCTCATGTGTATTTGTATATGTTTTCTACATACCAGGTACAACATGATGTACCTGTAATCCATTTTTGTGGGGGCCAAATGTCTTGTGTGGCCAAATGTCCCCACAAGGATAATAATAACACCAATAATTGTTTACCCTGTGGGAGATTATTTTGTCCCAATGAGGAAAACCGCTTATAAGTCCTATAGAATTATTATCTATGTTTCCAATGATTCAAAAGTAAAACCATTCCAGGTGTTTTTCATTGCACATTATTTAATTATTATATATATATATATATATATAAAGTATATTATGGGGGGGGGGGGGGGGGGGGGGGTTATGTTTAAAAGGCGCGTGACCACAAAAGTTTGAGCACCACCGGGTGGGATAATTCTGTTCAATTCAACCTTTGGCACTCCTACTCTCGGCACGCCCATTCCTCCGAACTGCGGCTTTAACCCTGTCCCGAATGAGGGTCCACGGGACCGCGGCACTGACACTGACTGCACACACACCTGCAGGTTTAACACCTCCACATCATGATAAGTTTACAGAGAAAATCTGACCTGAGCACATGGAGACTACTCTGCTGCTTTCAGACCAAAATTATATCGGTGTGTGTTAATACAGATCATCAGATGGTTGAGTAAAATTCTCTTTGGATTACCATCATGAGAATATGATGACTTTTCGAAATCCTCTCTCTCATAAACACTTGACCGGTTGACATGCGAGCGAGGAGCCGGAGGGAGAACTGGCTCGCGGTGGTTTTGCTCCGAGTCTCGCGCCGGGATTTGAGCTTCTGTCTGACCGCTCTTCTCATATTCTGTCTGGGGTCTGTGTTATATCAGTTCAACGGAGGAGCACCAAAAATCCTGCTGGATGTGGGATATTATATAGGTAAGACCTCAAACATATCAGAAGACATGGGGTAAGCTGTCACAATGAAGAAGACTATTATTAGGGAAAGCTGTCCTATCATGTGTTACTGTAGTAGCCTAGGCTATATATATTAGCTACGATAGCCGAAAGTAACACATGAGCCAGCTTTCCTCAACCTGAGATTTACTGTAAGAAAATTACTCTTGTCCTGAGTTAATATATAGCAAATTGAATGCACTAATGTATATTATTATTATTTTTGTTCACTTGTTTATTCAAGAGTTATAAGTGAGACTAGAATTTAAATATCCTAATTTAAAGATTTGAACTGTCAGTGTCTCGACAAATAAAACCACTAGAGTAAACAAGCTCAGTGTAATTGGATTTTGACTCAAAACCTCATAAAAACCCTCATCAGAAAAACTTTTAAAAACTATGACACCCTTTTTAAATAACTTTTTATTATAAGCATTAGGCTCAAACAGTAACACAGTTCAGTTGTTGCTTCCACTGAAATATGAATATAAACAGTTTCATGACATTTCTAACTAATTGAATGTACCTAATGGTTCAGATCAATTGCATCAGTCAAGGTTCATAAAGAGCAGACTGTCAAAGTTAAATTTCCTGTCTCCACATACTCACCGTGTTGATCTTGGCTCGTGAGACCCACAGTGAATTCCACAGGAGTCCATGTTAACTGGATGATATAAGGCCTTTCATTGTTCAGGACTCTTCATTCACTCGTCCTACAATGACAGCAGTCACCAAAACTGACAGCTGGATGAATGGGTGGAATTACCTGTGGATTTCCAAAGCAAAAATACCCATTTAAAAGATATCACTCTTAGATTGCAGCATGCAAGCTTTAAACTCTACAAATATTATACATATTAAACTTGAGAAATGTGAGATTATCAGTTAGCGGGTGGACTGAACATTTGGACACATTTGGTATATCACAAAGCTATTTGTAATGTTCAGTATGCACAAATATATGCACAGATACATTTTTGACTATTATTTTAAACTTTTTAGGGAGATTTTCTGGTGGCCATGGACCTTTAGCACCCAGAGTAAGAGCACTGCATGTCATATACTATAAGATTTGAGTGCTTGAATCTCATTTGTTACTAATATCTTACACAACTGATGCAAATCCATTTTCATTCCACCATAATGTAAGATTGTTCTGAAGCGGACACTTTTTGAATACTACGTTTTTTTCTCTGTTGCAGGCTTTACCTTTCCCAAGTCAGGTTGTGTATAACAGGGTTGGTAAGTGTGGAAGTCGCACTATAGTGTTGTTGCTGCGCATGTTGGCGGACAGACATCAGTTCACTCTCATCTCCTCTGATATTCACAACAAGACCAGACTCACCAAACGTGAACAGGTAATTAAAAACAGTGCTGCAAATGATGATGAGATTACTAGTTCTGGTCGATAATTCTGTCTGCTTGGCCAGTGAATTTGATACCTAAAAATGTAAAAATTAGCTGTATAAAAATTAGCTGCCATTTAATTATTTCATCATTATTATTCCAGTCTATTTCAGCGACCATTGAACCATCAATGGTTAATTTTACCCGTTCTCCTTTCATTCCCATGTAGGAAAATCTAATTAGAAACATCAGCACAACTCCTCAGCCATTTCTTTACACCCGACATGTGCATTTTCTCAACTTTAGCAGGTATTATTATTATTTTATTATTAAGGTAAGTTGATGCTTCTGTTGAACACAAAAGTAGATATTCTGTAGAATATGGGTAACCAAACAGTTTATGGGCCTCATTGACTTCAATAGTAGGAAAGAAAATACAATGGACGCCAATGGGGTCCATCAACTGTCTGGTTACCAACATTCTTCTAAATATCTATTTAACTTAATAACTTGACGGTGAGTAAATGATGACAGAATTTTAATTTTTGGGTGAAGTATCCCCTTTAATATTTAGACAATATTGATTTAAATTTTACCTGTATATTATCCTATGGCTTCCGCTAAGAAAAAAATACAACGTACTAAACAATCAGTCTAAATCTGCTACAATATTATGGTAATATTAACACTAAAGTCATCTGAGGTCATTTTCACAACAGTTGATAAACAAGACTCAAGATTGGGCCATTCTCGTTTGTATGACACATAAGACCTGAAACACTCAGAAAATTTAAGGAGTTGCACTTGTAAGTATAAAGAGAATACATACATTTATTTCAATTGGAAAAAAATCAACTTCATTTTCTCCATTACATGATTGCCATCATTATTACAAGTTGTAATGGAAATTTTAATGTTCATTGATCAGTAATTGACATTACAAGGGACCACAGTATGATTTTTCTGCTTATTTGGTGCGATGTTTGAGCAAGAGATATATTTGGATTTGTGAACATGCAGAGTGAAGCAGTTTAGGAACGGCTGAGCAGGACTTTGGGCCCTAGAGGTCAGGGGGCAGCTAAATTCAGTGGTCCACTGTCAGTTTGTGACAATGAAGAGCACATGCAATCTGTGCATTCCTTATTTGGCAGCCTGCCCCAAGAAAAGACAGCCTGTAACCTTGGAGAATGGTATAAAGATTGCTCAGCCCTTCCTGACTCTGTCTCACTCGCCCTGCAGACTCATTTTCTGTGTGGTGACTGATACCTTCTTGCAAGAATAAATACTTTATAAAGACAGTTTGGTTTCTAGAGTGTCTCTTACTCAGTGATATGATCGTTTGTTAATTTTTGCCACAACAAAGTCAATCCAAGTCACCTTTATTTACACAGTGCTTTATACAATACAGATTGTTTCAAAGCAGCTTTTCAGTGCATTTACATTTATTCATTTAGCTGGCGCTTTTATCCAAAGCGATTTACAATTGCTATATATGTCAGAGGTCGCACGCTTCTGGAGCAACTAGGAGTTAAGTGTCTTTCTCAGGGACACATTGGTGTCTCACAGTGGATTCGAATCACACCAAAGGCATGTGTCTTATCCACTGCGCCATCACCACCTCAGTGATAACAGGCTGTTGTTTAGCTGAAGTCAGTTCAGTGTTGATAAAACAGTTCTGCAAAAAACATGTCATCACCCAACTCGTGAACTTGTTGAACACAAAAGAAGATATTTTGAAGAATGTTGATGATAACCAGAAAGTTGACGGGCCCCATTGACTTACATAGTATGTTTTTTTTCCTACTATGGAAATTAATGGCTGCCGTCAACTATCCATTCTTTAAAAAAAATATTTTGTGTTCAACAGAAGAAAGAAACTCATAGGGTGACAACTTTAGGTTGAGTAAATGATGACAATTTTAATTTTTGGGTGAACTATCCCTTTCGAGGAATTGTTGTTTTTATAGGTCGACTCCCGATCACTACACTTCAGTGTATTGGTTACTCAAGAACTGTCGTAACCATTAACCGACTCTTGACTCGTCAGAGAACTGCTATCAGTTAGAATTACCATCAGATCAGTTATATTTCCAATACGTTTGATTTGCTTTACAGCAAAATACATCAGAAACATCAATTTTTCCCCTTTATGAAATCGTCGAAAGACAGTTCTCAGCATGTCGGAAATATCTGAAAGACTGCTCTGAGTTCAGTGGACCGTTGGACTAATTGGAACGCTGAATAAGTGGGCAAAAATCAGCATCATGGGATCATATACTCTGGGATATTGGCTCATTTTGAGTCAAAGTGACTGTCAGGCACGTCCGAAAGTGAGTTTTCATTGAGTACCTTGTTGTGAGTTTTCGTTGAGTACCTTGTAGATCTGTACTGATTCGATTCAATTTGGTGAACTAGTTCAAAAGAATGATTTTTTTTTTGTTGCAAACTGGACATCACTAGGCAAGGCAAGTTTAATTAAAAACCACATTTCATACACAATGGTAATTCAAAGTGCTTTACATGGAAAAGGAATTAAAAACTACCTGAATCACAAAATTTTAGGGATCCCCTAAATTTGTCTGAATTGAAGGGTCAGAAAGCTTCAGTTCGCGAGGTACATTAGTAGCGACTCCCGGCTTCCATAAAACGTCCTACCCTTCAATAGAGAGCAGTTATTCCAACACCTTCTACCATTATGATACTGTTATCTTCTCTGTGTAAACTACAAAAATGCGAATTTATGAAAATGGTGACATTATGCGTATTATGTGTTCAGTCTATAGGCGCGTAATATTTCTTTAAGTGTTTCTTCACAGTTGAGCATGCGAGCTTTTCAAAGTATACTTCTTTGGCTGTGAGTCATGATTTTGGAGTTAATTACATAAAATACTATTTATTATGGTGCCAGTATTGTATTATAGTAGAATTGTGTATTTACGACCTGCAGGAACCCAGTGTGAGATTCACCAATCAGAGTAGTTCCCGAATCTCAATCAGTTTTTTGATTGGATAATTCAAATGGAGAATATCATGCGTTTTTCCGTGGGTGCTTAGGAGCTCGGGTAATATTAGGAAATATCTCTATTTCAGAGAGCCGTGTAAAGGCCTGTTCATACCAAGAAGGAAAACGATAACGATAACTATATTAGCATCTACACCAAAGCCACGATAACGTCCTGTTTATGATGAGTGTGCACTGCAGTTCCCTTTCGAGAGGTCTCTCGTATTGCGTAAGGCTAGCTTACGCTATGGGAAAACTTTTCTCGAGAATATTGAAGGAAAATTTTTAAAACGCAGTGCTTCTGCACAGCAGACACAGATGAGCGGCTAGCACGGTCATTGGCTGTGCTGCGGCAACTGCATGAACCGATGGCGAGCCCGCCAGAATGGCCGTGGCCTAAGCCCCTATATTGGCCCATTCAGCCAAAGGAATTCAGATTTTGTCACCTTCAGCGAACTTCCAACTTCGCTGATCTCTGGATAAGAAGCCTTCGCCGCCGTCGAAAAGCCTTCAGCTGAACAAGCCACCTGCCTTGCAGCTTGGATGCCGCCTTCAGCCCGCTGTTCTGCTGTGCCATCCGGCGCGCTATATCCTTTTAATGTATTAGTGTGTTTGCCGCTGCGTCACACTTTTTCTGAAAGAGCAATTTCCGAGGCGTTGTTGCAAATGCCTCTTTCTAAAATGCACCTTGTGCAGAGGCCCTCTCTTCGGTGGAGACCGTCACATCCTCTGCGCTTTCTGTCTGGGCCGTGACCACACTAAAGCTGCACTCGCTAAGGGTGGCTGCCCTGAGTGTGACGACATGGATCTCCCAACCCTGCGGGCTCGACTGGCTGTTTTCGCCGCCGCCGACCCCGCGCTTCCCTCTCCCTCTCTCCCTTTGATGGAGCCGTGCTAAAAGAAGCGACGCTCACAAAGGATGCCAGAGTGGACAGACACGAGTGAATGCACGAGCCCTCTCGAGCTCTCTGCATGACCCAGACGGACACTATGAGTGAGTTTCGGCCTGGAAACCAGCCACAGCTTACGTCATTCACGCCGGCCCCGCCCCCGCGTGACTCACATTCTACATTAAGAGGCTTATGAGTCTAAGGGCCTGCATTGCCCCTTAGGTGTCAGAGCTCATTCCACAAGAGGTATGGCCTATTCATGGGCTTGGTCAAGTGGAATACTCATGGAAGATATTTGTGTGGCGACCGGCTGGGCCTCGCAATCCACATTCATCAGATTTTATAATCTGGAAGTTTCCTCTTTGCAAGCGAAGGTTCTTTCAGTGTAAGTGCAAGCACAAACCCCTCTAGGCCATAGGGTACATATTTGGTCCTGGTTAAACTCGGACTACAGTCCTTATATATATTTATATACATACATTATAAGGATTTGGCCCTATTTGGCCCATTTCCTTGTTTTTCTATACGAGACTTGTCAAATGACCGGTTTCTATTGGGATTCATAAACTTTACTCATCTATTAGCCTCAGGCATCTGGCTTCGGGCTACTGTATGGAGCTAGGTAAGTTAAGCACGCACAGCTTTTTGAAGGGGGTTCCCATAGTGTAAGTTGGCCTTACGCAATACGAGAGGCCACTCGAAAGGGAACGTCTTGGTTGCTTACTTACATGACCCTAACCCTTACCTGAGAAGAGGGAACGAGTATTGCGTAACCTGCCGTGCTATTGTGCTTTAATCAGGGGATCGCTTCAGTCGACTTAACCTGAATTTCTTTGGCTGAATGGGCCAATATAGGGGCTTAGGCCATGCCCATTCTGGCGAGCTCTGACGTGTAAGGGCACGAAGCAGCCTGATTGGTTCCGCGTCTTAGCCGCCTCGCCATAGGTTCGTGCAGTTGCCGCAGCACAGCCAATGAATGTGCTAGCCGCTCATCTGTTTCTGCTGTGCAGCTGCACTGCGTTTTAAAAATGTTGCTAAAATATTCTTGAGAAGAGGAGTTTTCCCATAGCGTAAGCTAGTCTTACGCAATACTCGTTCCCTCTTCTCAGTGAACCGAGGTTACGTAAGTAACCAAGACGTTTTTGTCGTCTGCTACTTTAAATGCTCGACCTCTTTAAAGCAGGATGGATTCTGATTGGCTGTCAATCCCTTTCTAAAAAGTGATTCCAACGATATCGTTCCTCTGTGTCATTATCATTATAGTTATATAATGGACCCTGCTATTTGTTTAAATCTAAAACGATTTGTAAAATTATATCTTTATCGTTATCCTCCTTTGTGTGAACGGGCCTTAATTAACAGAGATAAAATAATGTATATTTTAATATGATTCCTCTCTCTACTTTAATCAGGTTTAGAACGGATGAGCCCGCACACATCAACATCATCAGAGATCCGATCAACCGATTTTTATCCAATTATTTCTTCCGGCGGTTCGGCGACTGGAGAGGGGAAGAGAATCACGTCGTACGAACCCCTGCGATGAAAGACGACGAAAGATACTTAGTAAGAGCTCTAAAAACAAATGTGTTTCTTAAGAAAGTAGTAGTCCAAGCGAGGTTAAGGAAACAGAGAACTGAGTGAATGAGCATTGAATGAACTATTACTGTCATAAATGAAGTCTGAACAGCTCTGTGTGATACACATGAATGCCTCCTTCACAACTCAGCAGGCAGAGTTTATGAACATGGTTAACTCAGTCTATATTTAGTGTGAGACTGACTGTGCTGCTGGTTTTCCTGTCACTCATTAGTGTGAAGTGGTAATCGTTTACAGGCAGTGTATGTACATTATGACATCATCAGGGGAAACACAACTAGGGGAAAACACAACTAGACTTTTTCAGTTTCTCTAAAGATAGCAATGCAATCATATTCATTACATACATGGTATGGGTATCCATGATTTCTGTTCAAATAGTAATTTTCATTTGTTCATTTTCTGCAACTTTCCTGGGAATGTTCTGGATTTGTTTGCATAGCAGCAGGAAATAGCCAGGCGTGGGTCTTTGGTTGGAGACTTAGATGAATGACCCCATAGTTCAGACCACTTGTGGATGAATATATAAACAAACGACTGTTCTCAGAGCTTCAGTTCCAGTTCAACAACAAAATCAGTGATGTAACTAACTGAAATGTTAATGTTGGCTCTTTGACAGATTGCTTTTGTTCTTCTTTTGTAAGTTGCTTCGACTAAAAGTGTCTGTTAAATGCATAAATGTATATGTTCTTCTGGACCAAAGGACATCAGCACATGCATCTTGGAAAGCTACCCAGAATGCTCCAATCCCCGGCTCTTCTACATTATCCCATATTTCTGTGGGCAGCATCCTCAATGCAGGTGACATTTATATCCGGACGTTACTGCTACTGTACATCTTATGTGATTCATTTTTAATGGTTCCAGCATTTTTTTTATCAACTCTGAATCATAGATGCCCATGAGTGATCACTGGAACTGATAAATAATCTGTAATAACCTAGAGAGCCGGGTTTGTGGGCGCTGGAAATGGCCAAGCAGAACGTTCTGGATCATTACCTGCTGGTAGGGGTGTTGGAGGAACTTGAGGATGTGTTGCTTCTGCTGGAGAGACTCCTTCCACACTTCTTCTCTGACGTCTTGAACATCTACAAAAGTCCAGGTAAGACCTTTCATATAAATTTGCATAATGATTTGACTTGTCATCATTTTTTTTTTTTTAATTGCCACCATTTTAATAACCTTTTTGCACCTTTTAATTAATTTGATTATTTAATGCATGGCAGTATCAGAAATGTTGTAAAAAGTACAAATAAAAAATTATATTAATTAATTAATGTATAAAAATAAATAATAATTGGAAGTACTTAAAAATACAAAAAATATTTAAATATATGTTCTATTTTTTTTTTTAAATATATATTTTTTAAATAATTGAACTTAATATTAAAAAATGTTATTATATATCTCAGAGGTGTAGTTAAATACAGACCTCCAAGACCAATCACAGCAAAATCCTGTTATATCTATTATATCTAGGTGAAAGAGTCTCTATGTGATGGGATTTATCAGACTTTTCCAATTGTCTATGCATTCTATATTATTTTGCGGACACCACTTAGACAGCCAGCCATTGAGTGAGCAGAACAAAGAACAGAACAAAGAGAAGAGACGATCAGAAACACAAGAACTATAACTTACTTCCAGCCAGAGCAGTATGCCCGGTACACTGTACGATTTCGGGCTGTCCCAGAAGAAAGATGACCAATCGTGAGATCGAAGATGATCTCACCTTCATCGAGTCCATCTAGGAAGTTACAGTACTGTGAAAAGTTTTTGGCACTTGTGTAAAAATGCTGTAAAGTGAGGATGCTTTCAAAAATAATGTCATAAATAGATTTTATTTATCAATTAACTAACTAAATTAAATCATTATTTGGTGTGACCACCCTTTGCATTTAAAATAGCTTTTGTCAGAGGTACACTTGCACTGCTCAGGTAGCTTTGCTTTTAGGCTTCTTTAAGTGGCTTGGAGACGTTGTCGCAGTTCTACTGAATTTAGTCTGTCTCAGTTTTCTCTGTTTCTACATGTACCATGTAATCCTTCATGTATTCACAGACAGACTCGGTGATGGTGAGATCAGATCATATACCGTCTGCTGTCAGACTCCTTGTGCATACAAAAATCTCAGTGTATTATTACAATTAATGGCAAAAGGAATGTTTGGCTTATACTTCCTACTGACACAGCTAAATAACTGTCTGAAAACCATTTTGTTTTGGGTGAGAATACTAATGCCTGCCTAAGACTTTTGCACATTTCAGTGTATATCAGCAGTGTAGTCCGCTATATTATTTTATTTAAGTTTAAAGTGACTCTTCTAGTAGTGTACAGTAGATTTTTTCTTAAGCTTTATTAAAAATAATTTATTCGGCTACTTGTCTGTCTCTACTCCAGAATACGGGAAGCTGGGGAACATGACGGGCACTATCCACAAACAGACTCCTAATCTAGAGGCCCTGCAGGTGCTTTATCAGCGCATGGAGTATGAGTACAAATTCTACAACTTTGTCAAAGCTGTGTTCCACCTCACCAAGAGGAAGATTGGTCTGAGAACAGGCCCACAACCCTCCAGACAATATTCTAGTGTGCTTCAGAGGAAGGACCTACAGGGGGAACTGGAGGAAGAGGAAACAGAAGACTCACTCGACTGGACCGAACAGACTTGAGATCAGATATAATCTAAAATAATCAATCATTCAGGTGGCCCTATTGAACCATTCAAATGGATAACGCTTGAAGTGATTAGGATTTCTTATGTTTTATCTGTAAAACAAACAAACAAAAATTACACTAAATGTTGTCATCAGTATTCTTAGATCGTTGAATATTTAACAAATTGTAATAATTTGTTCCCTTTTAGGATTCTTTGAACCATTTTAAAACAAATCAGTCACATTGCAATTGTAGTCTCCCTTAATGATAAAATTAATTAATTTAGAGATCATTTGATATGCTTATGAAGAGTACTTATGTTTTGTGGGAAATAAGACACTTGACAGCATTAATGGTAAGACAATATTCTTCATAAAAATATTTAGTGTCACAATGACAATTTGTTCATGTATAGTTAAAGTAGTTAAAGGTGAAGTTTGAATAGCAATTTTCAAACACTCACACTCATAGAATTTAAAACTGGCATATTAAAAATATATTTCAACATCGAACAATTAACACATTTTATCTTCAAGATTAAATACATTTTACCTCGTTATTTAAAACATTCTATAAACTGATGACGTAGAAATGATCAAACAAAATGAGTAATACAGAAATTAATCATTTTTAAAAATATTTTCGATTCAAAATTACATCAGATTTATCTTTTTTTTTTCCATGATTTATCTATTATTAACATGAAAGTGCTATTTGTCATGCACAAATGCAAAGATATCCGTATGAAAATCATATCACACATGGATATCAGTATGACGTCTTAAACTTCAATGTAAGTGTAAGACACATGAGATTCACAGTCTGGCTAGAGGTGGTTTTTCGCACAGACTCTGTCTCAGCAGGTCGAGCGTGTCCAGTGCCGTCCCCCAGCTCAGAGTAACACCACAGCCTCCATGACCATAGTTGTGCACCAGAGGCACCTGACGGCCCCGTACAGGGAGATATTCGCGCTCCACCCGCAGGTTAGGCCTGCCTGGCCGCAGTCCCACCCACTCCTCCATCACCTGAGCCGCTCGCAGGGAAGGTTCCAGTCGACTGCAGCGCTCCAGGATCCCCTCGCTGTCCTCTTTATCCACCTCCATACGCCAGTCGCCCACCTGCCTGGTGCCTCCAATGGAGACGTACCTCATTCCAGGGTAGATGTAGGTCTTGCCATCTCCATCTCTTATGAAGTTCTTGAGCCAAGGAGCGTTAATCTTCAACATTTGTCCTCGAACTGGATAGACCTCCTCATCCTTCACCAAAAAACGTGAGCCGACACCTGAGCAGTTAATGATGGCATCGTAATTCAGGGCTAGTTTATAAAGATCAGTCACCTTTTCATGAAGGATCTGACCTCCAGCTGCTCTAAACCTATTGGGAAATATAGATGAACATTACCGATTTATTCAGCACATGCTTACTATTCACCCTGTAGTCTTAATATTTGTTTTATAAATGGACCCTTTTCATTTCTGGGCTTCTCAGATGCAGAAGTCATCATAGTTGGGTAAACTTCTATAATTTTCTATATAACCTTCTACAGAATATAATTGTTGCATTTCCAAGAAAAAATATATGACAGCTTTTCTATGACTTTCCAAAACAGGAGAAAAATAATGACAGAAAAGAGAAAGATGTGAAATTTTCCATTACTCCCTCAGCCATATTAGTAACACTCACACAGCACCGTTAAAGGCCCACTGGAGTGCCTTGAAACGTGCAGTAATATTCAATGTGTTGGTGTCATTTCCACTGCAACAGGAAGACAGGGCGGGACATAACAAACAGCTCCTCTCCTTTTTTAAATAGCCAGTATTGTTTCGTTTATATCACTGCTTGGCCAGAGCCGCTGAGCTCGGTAAAGCAGCAGTTTCCTCTTAATCTCGATATGATGATTCAATGGAAATCATATTTACACTGTCTGAATCAATTCCTATACCCTAAATAGTGCACTATGTGACATTCACCATGTAGATAATAGTAATTTAGTAGTAAGTAACCAATTTTAGCTGCAGCTTCAGCGTCTATTTATAATGTAGGAGCCAGACGCTTTAGATTCTAGAGAGCATTTGATAGGACAGAAAAGCTTTTTTTATTTTTTTTACTCTGTAATTTAATGCCAAGGTAATATTACATTAAGTTTAGTATAGTTTTTTAAAAAATTGAAATATAAAAAACTTTACTAGATTTACAATGAGTAAATAAGAGAACTTTTACAGTCTGTGAAAAGGGTCCACTATGTGAATTTTTTTTTTTATTTAAAACAATAAAATACATCTTTTATATTTGTATAACTATATATTATAGAATTTTTATTTTGAAACTTTTTAGTACCTTTTTTCCAGCCATGGCAAGTAGCTCAGACATTCACACTTTAATGTGGTGAACGCTTGTCCAAACTTATGATTAGGGAAACGCTTCATTTCATGATCCGTCATGTTTCTGAATCCAAATACCAAATCTGCCCAGTAGGGCTTTTTGTCGCAGGGTACATCCTTGAAAATGTGGTACCTAAGAGGATGCAATATTGAGATTATGATGAATGAAAACCACATCAATACATTATCTTATTAGTGTGATCACTAGGGTTTTACCCGGAGCTCAAGTACACGCCAGCATCTCCGGCTTGTGGGGAATCTGCGATGGCCAGAAGATGATCAAATGACTCCTTGAACCAACGCCGTTGCCGTTCAAGAGGGATGTCTAGTAAAAGAGTTCAATAATAGTCAATTTGACCATTTTTACATAGACGGGCCTGAAAAATAAAAAAGGCATAACCTCAAACACATGATACAATGGCAAATTTGCTGCATCTGTCGGTGTTCATCTCACCAGGAAACTCAGTGGGTAGAAGGATTCCAGCAGCTCCATCACTGGTGGTGTCAGGTGAGAACTTCTCAGCAACAACAGTTACAGAACAGTGTGGAAGCGTCTCAGCGATACACACTGCTGTGGATAAACCCACCACACCTGCTCCGACCACCAGCACTTTCACACGCTGCATCTCTCAGCTCAACTACAAGATCCATAAGAGATGCTTTAATGAGCAAATAAACGCCTCTGCAAATATTGATTATAATTAACTGCAATTATTTCCAGTAATAAATCAGAATATATGCCTGGTTTCACAGAAAGGGCTTAGTTTTAAGCCAGGATTAGGTCTTAGTTCAATTAGGACATTTAAGTAGCTTTTATAAACTTGCCTTAGAAAAAAACATTACTGGTGTGCATCTTGAGACAAAATATTTTAAGATTTGTCAGTGCAAGGTGCTTTCAGTTAAACATGCATTTTAGTCTGGGACTAAGCTTAAGCCTCGTTTGTGAAACTGGGGATAATGTAGTTAATTTTAGGGGTGCTCCGATCAGGATTTTTGGGGCTGATCCCCGATTACTGGAAGCTGTAACAGCGTGTTTGCGTCATCAAATCCCAAAGCAATTATCGGCCGATTGTGATCGGTGACTGATCAATCGGAGCACCCTTAGTTAATTTGATTAAAAATTAATTGATTCACAGCCCAACTCAATATAGTATTTATTTACAAATTTAACATTTGGTTTACAAAATGTAATAAAAACATTTAATGGCAGCCATTAAAATATAAATTTTAATCAATTGTTACTGAAGAAGCTTGCTGATTTTATTACCCTTCACAATGTATTTTTATTATTATTATTTTTTAAAGCTAACAAAAAAATGGTAACACTCTTCATAGTTTGTTCATGTTAGTTCACAGTACATTAACTAATATTGACAATATTTTAATTAAGTATTAGTAAATGTTGAAATTAACATTAACAAAGATTAATAAATGCTGTATAGGTGCAGTTCATTATTAGTTCATGCTAACTAATGAAGTTAACTAATGTTAACTAATGAACCTTATTGTAAAGTGTTACCAAAAAATATATTCCCTTTCACACAATACAGAGACATTTACAACCATGCAAGACATCCACAAAATCAGATTCTGTGCCAACAAAGTCAATAAACGACAGACTGGTGTCCTACTCACCTGACTATTATAGTATTAGGCAAAAAAATCCCTTTTTTAAACAGTCTTAGTATCCAAATCCAATATAATAATAAAAATAATAATAATAAACGTACTTTTCATACAGCAACCATAATAGCTTAAACATATTTAGAAATCAGGCCTACAGCTGCCATAGCAGTAATAAGCTGTAATAATAAAGTTCAATACTTATTTAGAAACTAGGGTTACATTTTGTTTATTTAAGTTTTGGTTAATTTAAGTTTTGGTTAAAAAAGGTTAAACGAACAAGTACTACGGTATTCCAGTTAGCGTATTTAAAATACATCTTACAGCATGTTAAAGTATGTGCACATATTTCGATCACACTTACCACCAGCCTTCTGAGAGCTGCGGTAAACAGTCTTTGAATTATGGTGCGTTCACCTGGGAAGTTCGTACTTACGAGGTGGGAAGTCGGGTGCGTTCAAGTCACTTTCGTCGGAGTAAGATGGCGTTGTACTTTCTCTTAATTAATTACACAAAAATACAGCGAGGTTCTTAAACTATCATGGGACTATCAAACGCATCGTGGGAAATTGAGTTTTAGTTGTCTTATTTTGAAGGGATGCTTAAGCACAGATGCTAATATTTAACATACTAGCAGTGTTCAACAACTAGTTTTGACTGCAAACGTAACAACAGTATGTACAGTTAATCTTTCAGTCCAATCTTTTTAATTCCTTCAGTTATAATAAAAGAGGTTTTTTCGTGTGTTTTGTAATGCTTCGCCATCAGAACAGGGGCGCTGTTTGCAAACACAACACTGTGTCTGTTCCTCCAGGGGGCGCATCGAGGCCCACAGACGAGTCTTCCTTCAAATCCCAGGACGGAACATATTTTAAATGCATGCAGAAATCTATGCTGGCAGATATAAAAATGTGCAAATGCTATTATAATCTATATTAAACGATTACATGAAATCTCTTGCGTTTTTAAAATGGTAACCGCGAGTCACACCACAATGCTAGCAATGCTGCCTTTCTACCCAATAATGTTCTATCTGCCTACTTCTGTGATGGATACTGAAATCACGGAACGTAGGCTAATTCTCGCGAGATTTGGCTGTCTTGAAACGGTTGCTTTAAGGTAAGGTCCTGAAAGCTTAATCGTACATTATAGTCTTCAGAGAGTAGTATAATTATTAATTCAAGTGCGTTTCGCAGAATAAACATGTGATTTACTGATCAGCGCCAGCCTTTTAGCCATTTGAGCGTGTTTTAGAAGGGAAAACAAAGGAGTTATTTGTTGCTACAAATGACGCTGGTTTTAAAGCAGTTTATTACTTTATTACTGTGATCAAAGACCTTTGACATAGATATACGTGAAGATTCACAGCGCGCGTGCACGTGTGTGTGTGTAACCCTTTTTGCACAAAACGCATGTTTTGTGTTTGAGATTCTACACCATACTTAAAGCTCAGACCGCGTACAGTGCATGCATGATTCATTGACAGACATCACTGTAGCAACTAATGTGTCAAAAAATACAATGCTTACATACAGTTTTGGGCGTAAAGATGGAAATACCATTGTCCTTTATATAGACTTTGGTTTTGAATGATTACCAGGATTTACATGGTTCTACAAAGAATACACCACCGTGGATTTTATGGTACATTGTTCTTAACTGGTTGGTCACAATGATCTCACACAACCCAAACATTTTAGCTTACTTGTTTTTTTTTTAAAGAGTACTTATTGCGCAAATAATATAGTCCTACTTTAAAAGAATATACTGCAAATGTAAAAATGTTTTTGGACACTTAATTGCGTGTATTTGCAATTAATTGCAATTAGCAGAATTTTAGAGGAATGCCAAAATGTACTGACAAGCATTTTATTTAACTTTTTTTTGTCATGTATTTATATATATAATAACTAAACATTCTGCAATTCTACAATCTGCAATTTAGAAAATATAAATTAACTGTAAATGTAATATTGAATAGCACTACATGTACAACTTTACATGTGCTTTAGTATGTTTTGTAGTCAATACATCAGTGTAAAAGATTAAAACAATGATTCAAAATACTTAAAACTAAAATACTTAAAACAATGTTACAACGTGTGATTTTTAAAAGTATAAAGTAAAGAAAGTGTATTCTTTTTAAACAACTTAATTGGGCCTTTTATTTCATTTGTATTATTAAGGCCTGGTTTCACAGACAGGGCTTAGATTAAGCCAAGATCAGGCTTTAGTTCAATTAGGGCATTTAAAGTATTTATGCTTCCCATATCTTTTATTTTAGGTCAGACTGTGTGTCCAAGTTTATGTTACTTGGTAGAAGCTAGTCAAATTAGACAGATGCCAACATGGACAGGTTGTTTGACATGCCCTCATCTTCAAAAACATGAAGAAGACTATTCAAAGAAAATATGACACACGCAGACTATACATTAAATATGGGTATTGTGTTGTTTACCACCTGATGCCCATTTAAAACCACTGCTATATAGCAAACGTAAAAGATGTGTTAAAACCTTTTCCTTTTTAGATTCAAGCTCACAGCACCATGTCTGCGCCGTCTTTCCCGCCAGCATCACCTGTCCTCGCCCTGCATTCAAAAACACACAAGGACACTATCCTGCATAAATTTGACAAACTCAGAAGAAGGGAACTGCTCTGTGACACAACCCTTATAGTAGAAGACGTGCACTTCAAGGCGCACAAGGCTCTATTAGCAGCGAGCAGTGAATATTTCTCAGTGATGTTCACTGCTGAAGATCAGGTAAGCCAGTCGGTGTACAAGCTGGACGGCATGTCTGCGAAAACCTTCTCGGCCGTGCTTGAGTTCATCTACAGTGCAAATGTGTTGGTGGACCAGAGTAGCTCGGAGCAGCTGTTTGGCATGGCCCGCTTTCTGGACATCCCAGATCTGCTCAAAGCCCACAAGGACCTTCAAAAGGACATTTCAGTGGTTGAAAATGTGGTGTCCGCTGAGGGTGAAGGTGTTGATGAATGCATACAGACAAAGCGTAAAAGAGGGCGCCCCAAAAAGAGCATGTGCACTCAGGATTCGAGCCAGACAGAGAATCCAGAATGCATTTTACCATCACAGACTAAAGAGCCCACAGAACCTCTCTTAGATCCCACTTCACCTCCAAGAGACTTAAGTGACAGCGACTACAACCCCAGAGAGGAGGACAGACCCCGTCACAGCAAGCGCAAAATACGGCAGCCTGTCAAACTGAAGGGATACAGGTTAGAAGGCGATCTAACTGAGAGCAAGGAGCCGGGGAAGAGAGGGCGAAAGAGGAAGTACCCGGACTCAGAGGCCAGATGTGACGAGTGTGGGAAGGTTTATAAAAACCACCTGTTTCTGAAGATACATCAACGAACTCATACAGGTGCACCTCTTTTTTTTTATTATACTAAATAACCGACTAAATAGTAACAAATAAAAAATGGAAAGCTATCTGAAAGCATGAGATCCCACCCTCCCTTCAGAGCGTCTCCAAAGGCAACGCATTCTTAAAAACACATGAACGCATACAGCCTGAGCAAACAAAAGCAAGACAAGGCAAGAGCAGAATAAGGGGTGGCAACTAGTCTTCCCTTAGTTTATGTAAAAAAAAAAAAAAGTTATATCGGTTATGAGGGACATATGCTTTTGTTCTTAAAATTTCTGATGCTAACAGAGGGCTATTTCAGAGGGCTAACAGTACATTTTAAACTATCAGCCATTTCAGCCTAAAAGATGAAGGCTGTATCATGGTTATCAAGTTATCGTGGTGGATTCGTGGAAATTACTGGTGGAAACAAACACTTTTAAAATAAAATAAATGTATTACTTAATTTGTACACAGAGTGTATTTATTTATTTAAGGAATCCAGAATATTTTGATTACCAAAAAATAAAACAATGCATTTAGGGAAAGATTTCAGGAAATAATAAGCCCCAAAAGAGATGCATAGTCTGTAAAATGCAGTAGGAATCTGATTATGTGAACCTAGTTACACTAGTGGATTGGTGAAGATAAGCCAGTGACATGACGAACACTGTCCCAATAAATATTATTTTGTTCGCGCAGACATTTTGTTGCTCTGCAATTTTAAGCTTCAAGACTCTTTCAGACCCTTTTCACATTTTTGGGGTTCTTAGAAGCGGAAGTCGTCATAGGCTAATGCGAAAGGCATGTGAAAAAATACAAATACATTTTTGTGTTCCCATTTACTCCATTTGTAAAAAAAATAATAATAATAAATAGCGAAGAAAAAAATTATTGAGAGACTGATTAGCTAGATTGGTCAGAAGAGAGAAAGAAATTCGCCTTCACTCCTTGTATTACAGACACTCAATCAGTAGCATTTACCGGTTTTCTGCCATTTAACGCCAAGGCGTTATAACACAAACGATAGAGTTATTACTTATTACATAAATGAAAATGTAAAAAAAACTTTGCTAGATTTATGATGCTAATAATCGTAGAAATGCATCATCCGAAGTCTGTGAAAAGACTTCGGAGAAGCGCGGTGAGGGTCACGTGTCCATTGGAAATCTCAATATAAAATGGCTTATTTTAATGCAGGTGAAAAACCGTTCAGATGCAGTGTTTGTGGGAAGGGTTTCACCCAGAAACACACTCTTTTGGTTCATCAGCGAATGCACACGGGAGAAAAGCCCTTCATCTGCACGATATGCTCCAAAGCGTTGTCCACCAAACACTCCCTACTGGAGCACATGAACCTACACGCAGGTGAGGGACTTCACAACTAGTACACATACCAAATCACTGCGCCATGCTGCTTATACATGACAATTCAGTAGTTTGGATTAAGATTAAAATGCTTTTATCCAGCAAAGATGCATTAAATTAATCAAATGTGACAGTAAAGACATTTAGAATGTTACAAAAGATGTACTTGATAATAAGAAATGTTTCTTCAGCAGCAATTGATTTCTGACGGTCATGTGACATTTAAAGGGATAGTTCACCCAAAAATGAAAATTCTGACATTAATTACTCACCCTCAAGTCGTTCCAATCCGTAAGACTTTCGGTCATCTTCAGAACACAAATGAAGATCTTTTTGATAAAATCTGAGAGCTTTTTGTCCCTCCGTTGACAGCTACGCAACTACCACTTTCAAGCCCCAGAAAGATAGTAAAGACATTATTAAAGCAATCCTTGTGACTCCAGTGATGCGAGTGCTTCGTTTAAGGAAAAAAACCCACAATTTGCCACTTTATATACAAAATAATCTCCAACACGCGTTCATGAAAGCACCACGACCCATGCGTGTTGTGTTGACACGAGAGTAGACGTTGTGTGGACGTGCGTTGGATTTTAATATTTTGTAAATAAAGTTAAATTATGTTCTTCATAAAATTGAGGTTAAACCACTGCAGTCACATGGATTACATTAAGGATGTCTTTACTATCTTTCTGGGGCTTGAAAATGGTAGTTGCGTAGCTGTCAATGGATGGACAGAAAGCTCTCAGATTTAATTAAAAAGATCTTCATTTGTGTTTCGAAGATGAATGAAGGTCTTACGGATTTGGAACGACACGAGGGTAGGTTATTATTTGGGTGAACTAACCCTTTAAGATTGGAGTAACGATGCTGAAAATTCAACTTTGGCATTTCAGGAATAAATTACATTTAAAAAAAAAATATTTAGAAAACAATATTTCAAAATTTTACTGTTTTTACCTTATTTTTATCAAATAAATGCAGCCTTGGTCAGCATAAGATACTTCTTTTGAAAAACATTTCTATGTCTATGTCCGATCTCTTTTCCACTGTGGTTGTACCATGTGATGGTATACCACAGCATTTTAATGTAAAGCATGGTAAGGACACCATAGTTCGGTATAGTTCATCATGATACTACATGATGTCCAAAAGCATGTGGTAATGCAATTTACAAACAAAAACAAATATTGGTCATATCAAGGTACAGTACATGACCAAAACACCATAGTACATATTCAAATAACTGAAAATATACTGCCTGATGGTCTATAAAATTCTCCATTTTCTTTCCACAGAGAATAAATCTTTCAAATGTGACCAGTGTGGGAAAAGCTTCAGTCAGAAGCGGCAGCTGAAAAGCCATTACCGCGTTCACACAGGAAAAGCTTTACCTGAGTGTGCGCAATGTCATCATAAATTTATGGATGCAGCTCAACTGAAGAAGCACCTGAGAACTCATACTGGTAACAAACACATCACACTTCATAGCAGTTTGCATATCTGTGCTGTATGAACACCTGTGTTATCATTTCAGGTGAGAAGCCGTTTACATGTGAAATATGTGGGAAGTGTTTCACTGCCAAGAGCACACTGCAGACACACATCAGGATACACAGGTCAGAAATCAACATATCAACACATTAAGACACCGCCGGTAAATAGAGGAAACAAAATAAAACTGATAGATATAACCTTACTTCCTTAGTTTTCTGAAATATTGTTTAAATATGCAAATGAGGCATCGTGTAATTAAATATGCACTACTTTGCACATACATTTCCAGAACAGAGATCTGATCATTGGATAATTTCTTTTCATTTTCTTGACAATTTTTTTTTTCCGTTTGTTTCTTATCACTCTTATCACTCACAGCCAGAAAAAGAATACATATGCACCATATCTTTAGGAATAAAATGTTGTATAAAATAATCAGGCAAATGATATATGAACAAACCTCTCTGTAAAAATCTTCAGAATGTCAATTTAAATAGAAATAAAACTGTAAAGTTTGGTGTATGTAAAGCTGCTGAAGTGGAGATTTTTGGCCTTTAAATATATGTATTGTAATTAAAATCTACAGATGCAAATAAACACTGTAATAAGATGTTATCCACCTTTTTTCTACGTCCCATGATGCTTTGTGCGATTATGGGAGTAACTTCCGTTAAACTGTAAACAATCAGTAAAATATTTGCTCTATGAACGCCGTAATAAGCATTTTCAAAATCTGGGTATACTATGATGACATTTACTCTAATCACCCTTCAACCATTGAACATTAAAAGGAAATTTAAAGGTGAAAAGGCATTAACAAATTAGTTTAAACAGACCATGAATAACCCCAAAAGCTTGATTATTTCTGCAGAATTAAGCGTATGTCATGCGAATATTCGGCATGTTAAACATCACTGTAGTAAATATATCACTGTATTAATATATGTCTGTATTATATAATGTTCATCAAAAATGTTCATTAACTGGAACATTGAGTAAACATAGAATTTTTTTAGAGAAAAAGTTTAGAAATATTCCAGTAAACACTGTTAATAGGGATTAGAAGTGAAAAGGGGAGACAGTTATATTTTTAAGGTTTGAATACAAACCTGGAAAGAGATTGGAGGATTTGGGGAGAAAAACAAGAGATTCCTAGTGCATTCCATTGAACTATTCATGGGATATATTGTATATTAAAACAGGAGAACAGACCACAAATGCGCAGTATATGTTGTCCTTTTTCATACTGTTACAGCAGAATATAAAAGAAAATAATCAGTAGGAAAAAATGCAGCGACTGAAAAGAGCTCTTGTCATAGATATTCTTGTTATACCATATCACATTAAAATACCAAGCTATTATCTGTTATTATCGGACAAAGGACGTTTTACAGCTCATTCAGACAAACTGATGGATAAAGATCATCCTTTGAATGGATTTGTTTCATCCTTTGAGTGGATTTGTGCCTCTCAATCTAAAACGCAATAGACTCTTAAGGAAAAAGGTGAATATAAATCAGACAAATTATATATAAACAAACAGCTCAGAACCTTGAGAATATAGATAGGAATAAACCTGTAAAGTTTAGTGTATGTAAAGCTGCTTAAGTGGAGATTTCTGAAAAATACTTTGATGGAACGGCCTTCAAAGATATGTATTGTAATTGAAATCTGCAGATGCAAATAGATAAAAAGCAATAAAATAAACAAAGTGATTTGTGGATGTTTTCTTTCCACTAGTCTGGAACAACATCTTATAAAAAGCCCAAAATCTCAAAACTGACCACTGCATGAAAAAACAATGTTTTTGCCTGTAGTGTCTTGCCTTTAATGATTTGCATGTTTAAAAAAAAATCTTTCTTGTCATCCAGAGGAGAGAAGCCATACGTCTGTAATGTCTGCGATAAGACCTTCTCAGACCCCAGTGCCAGGAGGCGTCACGTGGCGTCTCACACGGGTAAAAAGCCCTTCACGTGTTCTGTCTGCAACCTGTCGTTTGCCCGATTGGACAACCTTAAAGCTCACACCAAGACTCACAACAAAGAGCGTCAACCAGGAGAAGCTGAGAGCACGGGCCCCGCGGAGGTGCAGGCCACTTCAGGGGCCGAAGAAATGCACAACATCCTCCAACTCCAGCCGTACCAACTTCCCACCCACGGCGAGCAGGAAATCCAGCTGGTGGTGACCAGTGAGGTGGAAAACATCAACCTGGGTCAGGATCAAGCTATCAGCATCATCACTGCAGAAGACACTTCTGTGGAACAGGGTCTCACGCTTCTCACCCAACCTTCTGGTCACGTCCAAAACCTGGCACTGGTCGCACCGGACGGGTTAGACGGCAGCGCTCAAATCCAAACCATCAGCGTCTTGGGAAGTCAAGTGAGCAGCGGGCAGCCGGAGCAAATGCACGTCATCACGCTGACAAAAGAAGCCATGGAGCAACTGCAGGTTCATCACGGAGCTCCACAGCAGCTGCAGGTGATCCACCAGCTGTCCGAAACATCGGAGAACCCCAGCCGGCCGAGTCCAACAGGAGGCATTCACATCAGCAGTCAGAGCGGGCAGCCCATCTCCATCAGCCAGACCAGCGAGCAGATCCCCAACCATCAGATTCAGGGTCAAACCTTCCAGATCCAGGCGGGAACGGTCTCGTACCTCTACACCACCAGCGTGACCCCGCAAGACTGAACCCTTTAGGACTTGCTCACAGTGCTGATGCTTGTTCTCTTTGGATGTAAATGGTTATATTTTGATACAGTAAAGCTGATTGAGAATAAGCAGAAACTTTTTTTTAGATAATGGCTGCAATATAGATCATGAACTATAACCATTATTAAACTGTTTTTCTGTATTTGTTAATGACAAGACTAAAGATAGTAAATGGTTCACATACCGTACATACAACTTCAAATGTATTTGTCCAAAATCAATTTATTTAAGTGTAATTGTCCAGCATGACAGTAACATTGGCACAAAGGCATGAGTTTTTCTAACCAATGCTCATTGCCAAACATTCACTGTAATTTCATATTCTCTACTGTAATGCATTAAATTATATTGCACCTACTGTATAACCATTTTTATTTATAAAATTAAAGAAATAATCATGTAAATGTGTTGACATCATTAGTTTTTAATTTTATGTTTTTGTCATTTTTAAAATGTCTGTTTAGTTTCAATACATTTTCAATACAGTTCAGTTTTAATTATTTTTGTTCTAAAGTAAGTTAATAAAATGAAATTGAAATGGGTCATGAAAATTATTCAAACAATCTTCATGGTCTTAGAAAAATGTATATGGATTTTGTGGTGAAATGTGAGGTTCACCCAATAATGATTGAACATTACGTTTTGATTAATGCAAAGTTTTAATTACAAATAATCAGACCTGTCAGGGCCATTTAGGTTAGACTGGGTCTGGACACAAGTAAAAGTGGAAGATGTGTTACGATCCAACTTCCAACTACCTCCATTCTCTCCACTAATATCCTTGTCTTCTCTCTACAATCTCTATCAATAAAATTCTCAAAAGGTGCCAGTTTGTGTGGTTTCAGATGATTTACTTGTGACCCAATCTAAGATTCTGGTATGACTGGTGGTTAGATGTGATTCCATCAGGAAGACTGGGTAACAGCGCCTCTGAAATGTCCAGACGAAGACGACTGGAATTCTGTGAATTAGAACAAGGGAATGTAAAAAAACAAAACAATTAAATTCATACCAAATAACTTATATTCTTTGTTATACGATCAGAATTTTATTTAAAGGGACAGTCAAGAGGGGTTGGAAATACATGAGTTAATGAAGTAGAAATCATTTCACTTTTAGGCAAACTATTCCTGTAATGGTTGGCGTGTTAAATGACTTTTACAACAGAATCAATTAACTCACTGTTTTGGGTCTATCCAGAGGTGTCCAAGACTCTATCCAACCAGATTCAGTGTTGAGGTCATCGGTTGTGTTTATAAAGCTACTGTTTGTAGACATAACGGAGTTGTTCCTGAGCAAACCTGCAATACAACAAGCCACAGAGGTGAACAAGTCATGTGTAGATGCAAAAAGATACAGAGAAAATGACTCAAAATTAACTACTGCCTTGGGCAATATAATCAGACATCTACGTGCATATAATACACAATACACTCACCTAAAGGATTATTAGGAACACCATACTAATACTGTGTTTGACCCCCTTTCGCCTTCAGAACTGCCTTAATTCTACGTGGCATTGATTCAACAAGGTGCTGAAAGCATTCTTTAGAAATGTTGGCCCATATTGATAGGATAGCATCTTGCAGTTGATGGAGATTTGTGGGATGAACATCCAGGGCACGAAGCTCCCGTTCCACCACATCCCAAAGATGCTCTATTGGGTTGAGATCTGGTGACTGTGGGGGCCATTTTAGTACAGTGAACTCATTGTCATGTTCAAGAAACCAATTTGAAATGATTCGAGCTTTGTGACATGGTGCATTATCCTGCTGGAAGAAGCCATCAGAGGATGGGTACATGGTGGCCATAAAGGGATGGACATGGTCAGAAACAATGCTCAGGTAGGCCGTGGCATTTAAACGATGCCTAATTGGCACTAACGGGCCTAAAGTGTGCCAAGAAAACATCCCCCACATCATTACACCACCACCACCAGCCTGCACAGTGGTAACAAGGCATGATGGATCCATGGGCGGCAGTGGCTCAGTGGTTCATGTAGGTTGTCTACAAACCGAACCGTTGGTGACCCCGGTTCCACCTGACCAACTGTCGAGGTGTCCATGACGAGCTCTTGACGAGCTGGATGGCGCTTTGCATGGCTGATACCACCGTCGGTGTATAAATGAGTGCGTGAATCGGTGAATGTGAGGCAATATGTAAAGCGCTTTGGTGGCCATTGGGTCTGTTAAAGCGCTATATAAATGCAGTCCATTTACCATGTTCTCATTCTGTTTACACCAAATTCTGACTCTACCATCTGAATGTCACAGAAATCGAGACTCATCAGACCACGCAACATTTTTCCAGTCTTCAACTGTCCAATTTTGGTGAGCTCTTGCAAATTGTAGCCTCTTTTTCCTATTTGTAGTGGAGATGAGTGCTACCCGGTGGGGTCTTCTGCTGTTGTAGCCCATCCGCCTCAAGGTTGTGCGTGTTGTGGCTTCACAAATCCTTTGCTGCATACCTCGGTTGTAACGAGTGGTTATTTCAGTCAAAGTTGCTCTTCTATCAGCTTGAATCAGTCGGCCCATTCTCCTCTGACCTCGAGCATCAACAAGGCATTTTCGGCCACAGGACTGCCGCATACTGGATGTTTTTCCCTTTTCACACCATTCTTTGTAAACCCTAGAAATGGTTGTGTGTGAAAATCCCAGTAACTGAGCAGATTGTGAAATACCGGCCTGTCTGGCACCTGGCATATATATAGTATAGTAGTGCTGTCTAATCGATTTTGTGCTTATTTGTGTATGTATATATATATATATATATATATATATATATATATATATATATACAGTATACACACAAATAAGCACAAACTTTTATGTTAGATGCGATAAATCGATTAAACAGCACTAATATACAATATATATATATATATATATTATATATATTTATATATATATAAATATATATAATATATAATTATATATATATATATATAATTTTTAGATTGTTTTTATAAATCATTTTTTGTTAAATTGCATATTTTTCTTGTCATTACTAGTTTTGTGTATAATGATTTGGCAATACTGTAAACTCAATCATACCAATAAAGTACTTTAAATCAAAAATTGATTTACCTGCCGATGCATTTCTTAAATGAAGCCTTCTCGAGGAGGAGCTTTGGCGTCCTGAATCATGAAAAGTAATAAATATGAATGAAAAGATTTCCTTAATTCTAAAAATGTCCAATAAAAACAGTATTGTGAGCACCTGAAGCAAATGTAGATTTACACAATGCTGCCTCAAAATTGTGCATCTGACTTTGTAGTTTGTCCACCTGCTGGAACGCCTCATGTTTCAGGCTCCGCTCCTGATGAAGCTGACCTCTCACCTTCAAAATACAATCATTAACATTTTTGCATTTGGCAAACGCTTTTATCCAAAACGACTAATATTACAGTAAAGGTTTACATTTCATTAGTTCATACATTCACTGGGAATCAGACCCACTGTTAGCGCCAAACTCTTTAAATAAATGGCTCTATATAAAATTATAAAGGGTTCTGTCAGGCACTTCATACAGTATATATAACTTTTTAGGGGTTCCCGTCATGGGATCATTTTATGAATTTAGTTTTAATTCATTTTTATTTTGTATGAATTCAGTTGATTGTAAACACCAATTAGAAAAAAAATTAAATAATCCTTTTAAACATGCAATCATTAAAGACATTTCTCTTTATAGAGAGCCTTTTTGGCATAAACGGTTCTTTAAACTATCTCAAGAACCCTAGGGTGGGTCCTATATACCCAGAAAGCAACATGGTGTCGGCCTAGATCCGGCCATCATCTGGTACGTGTGGAATCCACATGTGGCCCGGATCTGGGCTGACTCTATGTTGCTGTCTGGTTAGAACCCCATTGAACCTTTTTCTAAGAGTGCTCTTTTACAATCAAGACTTTAAGAATATTTTAAATGGTTTCATTTTTATGATGAAACAGTGAAGTTGGTTTTATGGACTCACTTGTTTGATTTGCTTGTGTCTGCGCTGTTGCCGTAGCTCCGTCTCTTTGCTGTTTTTCTCGAGTTGTGCGCTCAGAGTCCTGAGTTGACTCTCTCTGTCCTCCACGTCTTCCTGCAGCTGCTCCAGGCTCTGTGTCTTCAGGCTCTCCAGCTCCTGTCGGCTTTGTGCGTCTCGTGTAGAGCGATGCTCCATGTCCTGCAGCTTCTGTGACTGAAACAGAAGTGTCTACTTCACTACTATACTTCGTATTATGTTGGGGAATCTATACTTCGCTTGAGTTCTGTTAAGACAGAATACTTGAACTTCTACATTTACAAGATAAAAATAATACGTTTTACTCCATAACAATATCATGTAGACTTAAGTCTATATTCAAAACTCAAACCACAGTAAAATAATCTTCCTGAAAATTTTAACTGAAAATAAGGTTTCAGGATATTGGTTTATTTTAACATCTACTGTAGACCGTGCCTAACATTCGCTAAGCGCCAAACCCCAGTAAAAATTGGTGTTGCTGAGTAAATTAAATGTTGTCAGTCACCTGTTGGCCAGTAATATTTTTATACATTCTACAAATTCTAAGACACAAAAAACTAAATTCGTTACTCACTGTATGGGATATTTTCCCACATTAAACAATGCAAACATCCAAACCATCTCAGACAGCATGCAAATATTGAATTTAACTCTTTTTCAGGTCTTCAGTTATGTCTTAAGTGAACATAAACAGCTGAGAACGAAAGTGCATGTGTATCAGTAAATTGGATCTGTGCATTAGCTCTTAAAGTGACAACAGCCTAATAAACTTGTCCTGATGCCGTCTGTGACCTTAAATTTAATCAAACAACTAAAGAAAGAAAAATCACCCACTGGTCTTAACAGTGATCTTATTATTCCCTAATCTCCTTCTAGAGTTATCAGGTCCTCCGATCAACGGCTTTTAAAGGTCCCTCGTTGTCATTTAAAAACAAAAGGAGATTGTGCTTTTTCCGTGGTAGTGTCAGGTTTAGTCACAGCAGTCTTATGGAGACAGACGACCCAAATGCAGAATGACCAAGGGATGGAATTTTATTGACAAGACACAATAGGGATGGTAAAAGTGAGGATGATCCAAACAGTAGGATAGGACATCAACAGGTGAAAGGGAAGACAGATGAGATCCGACCCAGGCAAGGCAATGCAGGAGAATCGAGGGGATGGAGAAGCACCAGATAAATGATTGGAGATCAGGCAGTAGCTTGAAGAACCAGAGGCTGAAAACTTTGAGCTGCAACCAAAGCTTTATCAGTCACACTTCCAGGTCTTGAAAGCAGCAGCCAGGGTGGATCAGGATGGAGGACAGGAACAGACACAACACCACAAGAGAGAACAAGAAAAAGCAAAATAGAAAATATAGCTGCGAGCAGCGATTACGGACCCAAGCCGGTGGCACCGCAACCCCGGTGCCTTTAGTTACCTAAAGGCACCGGGGTGGCGGTGCCGCCGGCTTTGGCCCTTCATCGCTGCTCGCAGCTATATTTATATATATATATATATATATATATATATATATATAAAGCCGGTGGCACCGCCACCCTGGTGCCTTTAGGGTTATTGTGCACGACGTGACACAAAATATCTGCTCGCTATCTGCCGAACGGCTCTGGTAGTTCTGCTTCAACACTGATGATGTTGTAGAAATAGTGCGCTCTGGTTGGTCTGGATTATTCGGGATTTTGTATTTTATACAGAAATAAGTTATTTATAATTCAGATGAGAATAAAGTTAGTGTTGATTAAAATGAAGGAAAACAAATATATTTATCTGAAATATAGCACATTAGTTTTAAATTTATTTAGGTTCAATTACCAAACATACAATTTAATTTAATTTAAAGCAAACAATACATTTAAAATATATGGCTTGTATGCACTTTTTTTTTTATAAAAAAAAAGATATATATCCAAAAAGACAAGGCCTTAAAGGGTTAAACTCTTGTCACTGTAACAGACACAATCTCTCTCTCTCTCACACACACACACACACACACACAAACACACACGTCAAGTCACTTACATTTTAGATGCAATATTGAATAAGCAGAAAAATCGGATTTTCTGCTCTGAAAATATAAATAAGCTTAAAAATTGAATAAGCACTTTGAATATTCTAAACAGAATAAGCACTAGTCGCTAATGTATAAGTACTAGTACCTAATGGAATAGATACTAGTATCTAAAAAATAAGTACTAGTAGCATGAAAATAGAGACTAGTAGGTTAAAATGATTAAATGTTAAAACGCCTTGCCATATTGGCTCAGAGATAGAGAGAGAGAGAGAGAGAAAATTACCTTTTAGATACTAGTACCTATTAATAGATACTAGTATTTAGGCTCTAGATCCACTCCGAAAGTCACTTCGTGATCATTTAACCGCTTCATTTGAGAAAAACTATCATTATGACATAAACAAACAAACTCAAAAGGTCTTCACGGCAACCCGTCAAAATAAAAGTTCGGTTTAACTTGACAGAAATATATTACCGTTGTACAGTAGAATTTAGATATGTCCCAATGTAATAATACTAACACTAATCCAAATAAATTATCATCAAAACTGAATTTAAGGAATAATCCATGTTTTAATTTTAAAGTCCCCGTGAACCGGAAGTTGCAAACGACTTTTCTCCAGTGTTGTGACGTATTTCCGAGAGAAACGGAATACTAAATGAGGCAAAATGGTGGGCGTGGCTTTTTCCCCAACTAGCACCTGATTGGATCTAGAAAAGTAGGTGTTTTCATTCAGCCTGTCTACTGTCAGTTGGAGGGGCGTGATTACGGATGTTAAGAAGACGCCCAAACCGTGAAACCTACGTCATCAGGCAAGGTCCTCCAACGCAGAGGGGAGGGGAAATTTCAGATTTTGATTAAAGATTACGAAGCCAAACAATTTTTTTGTGTGGATTGACTTGCATGGATGAATTGTTCACCACAAAACGATCAATTTAAGCAAACAAAGTAAGTATGGTCAATTTTGAATTCATGGGGACTTTAACAGTAAAGCTCATTGTGCAGCACGTTATTTGACAAAAAGTTTATTTAATTTCATATGATTAAAATTGATGATAAATGATCAAATTTGTGTTTTATGTCTTCATTTTATTACCAGAAAAAACACAACACAGAATTAGTGTGACATTTTTTTTCATATTTTTTTTTAAATGTTGTATACGTTTAATGATTCATAATACACTATTTCAATTAATTAGACATGCTTTTTGATTGCTAAAAAATTTACACCACGTATTCGTAATACACCCGCTCCGCAACACTAGCAGTTCCCCCAATCCCCCCCCCCTGAAAAAAAATCCTAGGGGAAACACTGGGCATTCATAACGGTGCGCGTCCATGGCGACGAGCGAGCAGAGCTGAGCGAACGTTTAGTTAATTTATTCATTCGAGCGCTCTGCAAGAGCCACCATTATCAATGTGGACGTCCGTATTTAAAAGCTCTCGATCCTCAGTCACATACCAAATATGTATATAATTTTGAACACAAGAGGGCAGTATGGCCCTATGTATGAGTTGGTGTTTAAACTAAACTATCACTCAAAGAGCCCCCCCCCCCCTCCCCTCCTCCCCTCCCCCCCCTCCCCACACAGACACACACACACACACACACAAACAGAATGGCAGGGGGACAAGAAATCCATTCAAACTACAATATCTGACTTTCTGTTGCTCTGAGCTAATGACTTTAAATTAGAAAGTCGATTGGCTTGATGAGAACAATATGCGTGGCAAGTTTTGTAACTGTAGGTAAAACGAGCAAAGTTATAACACACTTTATGTGTCCTTTTTTAGTCATAAAATTAATTTCCTCGCCACGGCCAAACCGTTCGAGATATCAAAAATCCCTCCGGAATTTAGCATCATCAATGTCTTGACGTCATGCTGACCGAGTTTGCTTGAAATCCGATTAATTCCCAAGGAGAATTAAATAGAATTTCAGGGGTATGCGTTTCCAAACAAACCATGATAGCCGGCTTCCTGTTGGGATGTCGTAAAACTTAGAGCACGAAAGTTGTTCAACCCAATGAGATCTATAAGTGTACCGAGTTTCATATTATTACATGCAAGTGTCTTTGATTTATGGACAAGTGTTCGAATCCCAGTCCAGGGGGCGCTGTCGGTCCGCCCTGCCACGCCCGGGTACCAGCTTCAGTCCGGCCCTGATGGCCACGGGTTCTGACCCGTGTGCAAAGTTTCAAGAGTTTTAGAGGATGTTAAGGGCCCCAAAAGCCCCCAAAACCTTGATCAACAATAATTAAAAGCTTTGTCACTCAAACAGACACATCCCCCTCCCCCCACAGACACAGAGGTATGCAGAGAGAGGGAGAGAGGGACAGAGATTACTCCAAAACATCCCATTCAAACCAAAATATCTGACTTCCTGTTGTTCGGAACCAAAATCTGTAAATTAGAAAGTTGTCCGGCTTGATCTGAACAATATGCCTACCGAGTTTTAAGATTGCAGGTAAAACTATGAAACTAACCCTCTCACTTTTGTCAAAAGGTGGCGCTACTGAGTCCCTGCACCACGCCCATTCCTGAAACTTTGCACATGTCTACTGGCTAATATATGTGACATGTCTGTCGAGTTTCATGCAATTTCAAGCATGCTAAGAGTCTCAAAAGCATCAAAAAAGAATTTTAAAGTTTGATGTGTTGCCACGGCAACAGTATCAAAGATATCAAGAATCCATTCACAGGTCTACATATGGCGTATGTTTACATTATACAGATGAAGTTTGAAGCAAATTGGGTTAAAATAAGAGGGTGATTTCGAAGCATTTTGAAAGTGACACACTTCCTGCTGCCAGTTGGTGGCGCTATAACTTTGACTCACAAAAGTCACATCCATGTGATCGGCCTCTTACAACGAACACACTGCTGAAGTTTCATCAAGATCAGTTAATGTATGCAGAAGTTATAACACACTTCCTGTTTCACGTTTCTCGCCATAATTTCGTTTCCTCGCCACGGCCACACCGTTCGAGATATCAAAAATCCCCTCGCAATTTTTCATCCTCAATGTCTTGACTTCATGCTGACCGAGTTTCGTGGCATTTCTTTGAATTCTCTAGGAGAAGTACTTTAAATTCCATTGCATGCGTTTTACAAACAACCCTAAATAGCCGACTTCCTGTTGGGCTGGGGTAAAAAGTAAGAGCATGAAGTATATATGAACCGATGAGATCTATATGTGTACCGAGTTTCATATTCTTACATACAACCGTGTTTGATTTATGGACCAAGTTTTCGGACCCCGTTCCAGGGGGCGCTGTCGAGCCCCCCTGCCACGCCCGGGTACCATCTTCACCCCGACCCTGATGGCCGCGGGTTCTGACCCGCGTGCAAAGTTTCAAGAGTTTTCGTGCACGTTAAGAGCCCCAAAAGTGCCCGAATAGTCGTAAGAAAAATAAAAGAGGAGAAAAAAAAATAATAATCCTAAGGAAAACAATAGGGCCTTCGCCTTTTCAAGGCTTGGGCCCTAATAAAAACTGACTCAGCACAGCGACTACAGGATAGAAATAAACTAATGTAACTGAAAATAAAATAACCAAACAAAATACTAGGAATGAATAACTGAAGCTACAAACAAAAAACAAATCAAAAATAGAAACCAAAAAATAAGGCTTGAGAAACTTTGAGCAAAAGACAGGAACTAGACTAAAGTTAATGCAAAAGAATAAAATGCTAAAACTACAACTGGCAGGAAACAGTCTAAAGGAAAAGTAGACAAGCAAGAATCTCCTACACATGCAACAAACCAGCAGAGACATGAAGGAAAGGAGCACAATATAAAAGGACCAGAGCACATGAGGATCAGGTGAGCACAATTATTGAAACAAGGACCAGACAAGGACTAAACAAGGGGGCGTGGTAAAGGGAAACAAGGAGGTGGTACAAGAGGAGCAAATGGCCAACACAAACAAAGACAAAGCCATGTGCTCAGGCACAAGACAAACAAAGAAACATTGAACAGAAACAAGACTGTCAGTCACTGCAGAACCCCGACAGGTAGGTCCCAAACTTTGGAATAGTCTCCCATTCCACATGAGGTCAGATCCATCAATTGGCACTTTTAAGTCTCATTTAAAAACGTATTTATTTTCTTTAGCTTTTGAATAAGTTATGTTTGTTTTGTTGTATGATTTTAATGTTATCATTTTTGTAAATCATTTTGGGGCAACGTCTGTTGTTTGGAAATGTGCTATAAAAATAAAGTTGCTCGCTTGCTTGCTGAACTGAATAACTTAAATAAGGATTAATCTATGTTGCATTTATATAGTGAAGACTGTGCAGTGTTTTTATATATATATATATATATATATATATATATATATATATATATATATATATATATATATTTGATTACTTTCTAACTTATTCATTTCTGTACCTGAAAATTGTGAATTTGGTATCTACAATTTTGGTGTCAAAACTGCCTGTTTTTGCAAAAATAGTTTCAAGGCTGGTAAAAAAAATATTTATGGGCGGTACATTTTCTTAAGTCACCAGCCATTGGCAGGTCTGGCAAAAACATAAAAAGCTTAGAAATCTGTTTATCTTTTCAAGTCCCCCAGTGGTAAAAATCAAGCTTTTAATGTTGTTTATATATGTCTATAAACCATGTGCAAATTCAGACCATGTGCAGAGTATTTTCTCAAAAGACAGTCTCAGAAATGCGGTTTGAAATCCCTGGTGTTTCTGACGTCACAGAACTACCTTGTTGCCAACCAGTGGATCTGGTGTGAGTGAGTGGAGGCGGGGCTATTTGCATATTCATAAAACCAAGTATACTAAATGAGGCAAGGTTGTAGAGTTACATTCAAGTTATTTTAAGGCATGAAGATTTTTTTTTCATGGAAAAAACTTTTAAATATGTCATTTTGGTGATCAAAGATGAGTTTTAAGGGATAAAATGATTGACTACAAAGTACAATTAAATGTTACTTCACTCAAGATTTTTTTGGGGGCAGGTCCTTAGACCTTTTTAATAGAGTAAACTATTTGTAACTATACTTTAACAAGTATAATTTCTCAGTACTTTTTACAATCCTGAACTGAGTTCATTTTTAATCCACATCACTCTGGAAGCATCATAATTACAGTATATTTCGGATACCTGTCTTTGTCTTCACCAAAGAATGGACATGTAGATGAGAAGGATCAGGGTCGTACCTGCTGAATGAACTGTCTCCTGATCTGGTCATAATCGCTCTTACACTGTAGCATGGCCTCCTTCACAGCATCAAGCTCTTGTGTCTGAACAATCTCCTGCTGCTCTGAGATCATCTTCAATTTAAGTGCTTCAGTTTTACATGACACCTCATTCTGGACACACAGGAGCAACATTCAGCATTACTACAGGCAAAAGAGGAGGAGCAACGATGAACCAATGCCTGGGATTATTAAACATGTTATTAATACCAGTTGCCACTGCAGCAGCTCTTTTTGCAGTTTCTCCTGATTGATCACTAGCCTCCAGTGGCTAAAGGTTCTCAGTTTACACAGAAGTCCAGCCAGCTTGCTATTCTCTGCATGAAGATCTTCTAATACCTCTTTCTGAATAAAATAAAAATAATACTGTAGGATCAATGCCGCAAAAAAACGTTCCAAGTCACATTTCACCCTGACAAAAATTGGAAATTATATTTTGCACAAAGAAAACTGATTTTATATAGACCAATTTTCATTTTCTGCATTTCAACATTATTTTCATGACAATTAAGCACATTACTGTAATGTAAATCTTAAATATACTAATGAAAATTATCCTGCACAGACTCAATTATTATCATAATTATTATAATAATAAACAGCAAGCTCTTTTTTTCAGAACAATCTACTTCTGTGAAGTAGATCATCTAACTTCGGTTTTACACAACAACTCATCTCACGTCCACATGAATGGCCAAACCCAGGGTTTCCCAGCAGAACATTGGCCAATTATAATACTAATACCGGTAATTATTATTATTACTAGTAAAATAAATAATAAATAAATAAATATACCATTATATTTCCAACTGTACTTTATATATGTACTATATATACTATATATTATATGGGCTAAGCCAAAATTGCGTATTTTTGTGAGGATAAAACCGGAATATGGCACAGAGAATTATGTTGTATATAACTTGTCAAAAAGGCAAAGATCTCTGTGTGCTCAAGTGAGACCTGGTGTTTTACCTTTGACTGTTGAAACAGGACGATATGTTAATTTAATAGAAAAGGAAAAACTGATCTGTCCCATGTGTTGTTTAAATGATATAGAAAATGAGTTAAATTTTGTTTTCTACTGTCCTTTTTATTGTGAACAGCGTGTTTTTTTGTTTTGTAAGATAAAATCAGAGATTAATTTGGTAAATATGGATGATGCTCAAAGATTGAGATGGCTGTTCACATATGAAACATAAATTGGCCAACTATCTTGAGAAAGCCTAGGAGAAGAGGAAAAAAGCTCTTTATTGAGATGATTTGTAGATGAGGATCTGTTTGTATATGCCGTGTGTGTGTGTGTGTGTGTGTGTATATGTGTATGTATACATGTGTGTTCGTATATATTTGTATTCATGTATTTCTCTGAATGATTTGTATATACGACCAGAAAATGTTTGTAAAATAAGTTTGTGGTGTCTTGTAATCCCATGTGGAATGGGCCAAATGTTTGGCATGCCACAGAAATAAAATGTAACTAACTAACTGTACAATTTAAAGTTATCTTTTTTCACATTACAGTAATGCCAATAAAATATGATCATATGAACACACACACACACACACACACTATAACAAAGCTCATTCTAGCAGTTCACCTCCTGAAGTGTGAGAATGAGGGTCTCGTTATCATTAGTGGAGGACAATTTATTTTTCAGTTTGATGATTCTGTCCACGCCTTCCTTCCTCACGCTGCTCACCAGCTGTCGCACATCTTGGTCCATATTCATGTGGTATTTGTCAAGACGTGACTGTGGGCGGCACAGAGAGTTGAGCCAGCTGACGTCACGCAAACCATTGCATGTTTTAATGATTTTATGAAATAAATAAAAAAATCGAACTTAAATGGATTTAGTCCATATGTCAACACTGAAACCTATGCATGTCTGAGCATTTGATGTGGTCTTCAGATCAGGCTTACACACCTTCAAAAGAAAACATGAGGAAAAGAGCTGGCGGACCAGCGTGTCATAGCGTTCTCTGTGTTTGAGGTTGAGATGTTGACCTAAGCTTCTCTTCTCCTCCTCCAGTTGACTTACTCTGGCACGCAGAGCCGTGATGTCAATCATCATCCCCCGACACATGTCCGCCACCTGAGATTAGAGATGTTTACTGATCATGCAGAGAAGGATGGTGGTACTACATGCACAAACCCGAGTTTACCTTTCTGTAGGGGTCACTGGCCTGCATTTCTTTGGCTTCTAGTTCTTTAATATCCTGCAGAAAAAGATTGTTCACAGTTGAGAAAGATTTCTATTTCAAATAAATGCGGTGCCTTTTGAACTTTCTATTCATTAAAGAATCCTAAAAAATGTATCACGGTTTCCACAAAAATGTGAAGCAGAATGAATGTTTTCAACATTGGTAATAATAAATTATTTATTAAATTATTCTTGAGCTGCAAATCAGCATATTAGAGTGATTTCTGAAGGATCATGTGACACTGATGCTGAAAATTCAGCTTGGCATCACAGGAATAAATTACATTTTAAAATATATTCAAATAGAAGACAGTTGTTTTACATTGTAAATTTACATGTCCATAGTATTTTACATTCATAATACTGCTGTTTTTACTGTATTTTGATCAAATAAGATGCAGTCTTGGGGATCATAAGAGACTTAAAATACATGTAAAAAACTTACTGACACCAACATTTCTAGATGTACCTGCTCTCTCTGGTAGAGTAACTGTTCCTGCTGTTGAAGGATGTGCTCATAAAACTGAGAATAGCTCTGGAAGACGCTCCGCTCACGACTCATTACAGCACAAGCCAGTTCAGTCAAACAATCCTGCAGATGAGTGCTGGAGAACGTCACCTAGAAAACAATTCATATTTAAATTTCAGTCTATTACATGGCATATCGGTCATGGGATTGAACAACACTATCATAATGCTACACTCTTTAAAATCACGGTTCTGAATTGGCATTTGTGGTTCCATTAAGAACCTTTAACATCGCTAGAAACTTTCCATTTCACAAAAGGTTTTTTTATTATATTTAGATTATTAAAGTGCTAAAGATCAAAGTGCACGAGAAATGGAGTTATTGTCTCCTAAAGAAAGAATCGATTCTGAACTGCCTGAAATTAGTCATCTGTAAGTCAAGTCTTACTTCCTGCATGAACCTACGTAGGTTTGTAACACATTTACATAACGCCAGCCTTTGGTCTTCATTGGCTGCCCAGTAACAACATTTACTTTGACCTGCCCTCAACACTGTAGTTGTAGCTGAAACTGGAAGAGTTTGGACATGTCGGGAAGACGCTGTCACAATCACAGCCGTGCTGATACAGAGCCATACCACTGCTACTCATGTGATATTGCTCATATACTGTATATACACTGTAAAAAACACAATGAGCAGATGAGATGACAGAGGCAGCGTGATCGCCTAAAATGTTGGTGACATTCGTTTTTATATAAGCATAATGGACAAAATATTGTGCCACCAAAAATTTGGGGTCATGTCGATATATATTGTGCAAAAGGTCGACATAGTAATTATTGTGACAGGCCTAGTGAGGAAGTCTTCTAAGGCTGAAATTCAGAAATGGTAATAAGTGTTTAGTTTCCAACACATGCTGTAAGACACATGCAGTAGACCAGTCACAACAGACTGGGCCATCTGACCAGTCAGATCACAGAAGGCTCTCGGAAAGTAGGGGTTTAGAGAAACGTCTCGGTTACGTATGTAACCCTCGTTCCCTGAGTAGGGAACGGAGACGTTACGTCGGATGACGACGAATGGGGGTTTCGCTTAGAACACCTATCGACTTCGAGTATTACAAAACGAGCCAATGGCGATGAAATGCCATGGGTCTGCGGAATTTGCATAGCGTATCTCCGCCCCACCGCGTGGGTATAAAGGAGGACGCCGGCAACATGCAGGTATGTCTTCGCTGAGGATCCGAGACTGAACTCAGGCGTCTGCCCAGCGGTACAGCAGAAGTGGCAGGGAGACGTAACGTCTCCGTTCCCTACTCAGGGAACGAGGGTTACATACGTAACCGAGACGTCCCCGTGAAATCACGCCACCTTCACGGCTGTTTTCCAGTGCCCTGCGAAAGTCTGATCCCCCTGTCATGATACTGGCACGGACGAAGGAGTCCTACTTAACACAGGAATACCAAGGTACACTGGGAAGCATATCTCAGAGGAGATATGCCGCAGCATGCCTACCCGTAGGGAGGACTTAAGAAACACATATTGCCGGAGGGCTTCATATGGAGGAACGCTGGAGTGACCAGCCCGAGGGGTGGCAACTTTCAACTCCAGGAGTGGCAAGGTGGCTTGCCAAGGGAAAGACACATGCTCAAGGAGGCTTACAGTGGAAATACACATGTGGGGGTTACTCAGGGAGGAACCATGCACACGGAGGCACCTAGCCGACGCACAGGCAATAGACACTGGTGCCAGCGTCAACAGTGCTGGAGGAACTCAGGGCTTCAGAGAGGAAGGCTCACCTGAGGAATAATCGCACGTATCCAGTCCGTGGAGTGGAATGGCGAGCAAGCAAAGACACCTGAGCGGGTCCAGTACTAGCTGTCTGAAGCGAGTACACGAGAGGACACAGGCTCCACTCGGAGATTATAAAATCTGGCGAATGTGTTGGGTGTCGCCCAGCCTGCAGCTCTACAGATGTCTGCCAGCGAGGCGCCATGCGCTAGAGCCCAAGAGGAAGCCACACTCCGGGTGGAGTGGGCTGTCACACCAAGGGGGCACGGTCGGCCTTGCTGTTGGTAAGCCAAAGCAATGGCGTCCACTATCCAGTGGGACAACCTCTGCTTTGAGAGAGCCTTTCCCTTCAGTCTCCCACCATAACAGACAAAGAGCTGGTCTGAGGTCCTGAAACACTGCGTCCTGTCTACGTAAGCACGGAGAACGCGTACTGGACAGAGCAGTGCCAAGGCTGGGTCTGCCTCCTCCAGGGGCAGCGCTTGCAGGTTCACCACCTGGTCCCGGAAGGGAGTGGTGGGAACCTTGGGCACATATCCAGGCCGGGGTCTCAGGATCACGTGAGAGTGACCGGGCCCGAACTCCAGGCACGCTTCGTCAACGGAGAATGCATGCAGGTCCCCTACCCTCTTGATAGAGGCCAAAGCAACCAGGAGCGCTGTCTTCATAGACAGGAACTTAAGCTCAACTAAATGCAGAGGCACAAAGGGAGCCCTCTGCAGGGCATTTAAGACCACTGAGAGGTCCCAAGAGGGAACGAGAGGAGGGCAAGGAGGATTCAGTCTCCTCGCTCCTCTCAGGAACCTGACGATCAGGTCGTGCTTCCCCAGAGACTTACCTTGAACTGCTTCGTGATATGCGGTGATAGCGGCCACATACACCTTCAGGGTGGAGGGAGACAGCCTTAGCTCCAGCCCATCTTGCAGGAAGGAAAGCACGACAGAGATCGAGCATCTCCTGGGGTCTTCTCGACGAGAAGAGCACCAGTTGACGAAGAGGTTCCACTTCAACGCATAGACATGTCTCGTGGACGATGCTCTAGCGGAAGTGATGGTAGCCGCCACCGCTGGTGGCAGGGTACTCAAACCTGCCTCGTCCCGTCCAGGAGCCACACGTGGAGCCTCCAAAGATCGGGTCGAGGGTGCCCCGTCTCTGAGAAAGGAGATCCTGTCGCGAGGAGTATCAGTTCGGAGAACCAGGTCCGGGCGGGCCAATACGGCGCAACCAGAATGACCTGCTCCTCGTCCTCCTTGATCTTGCACAAGGTCTGTGCGAGAAGGCTCACTGGGGGAAACGCATATTTGCGTAGGCCCCGCGGCCAGCTGTGCGCCAGTGCATCCGTGCCGAGGGTGCCCTCGGTCAGGGAATAGAACAGGGCGCAATGGGTCGAGTCGTGAGAGGCAAACAGATCTATCTGTGTGGGCGGGGTTGGAACCGTGGGAGGGAGCCTTCGGCGGGGGTAGACTGAGGGGTCTGAGCGGACGGCAGGGCCGTCGGGCAGAATAACCTCAATCTGCTCACGGGCGGTTGAGAACTGTTGGGCAGAAGCACTCAACCGCACCGCCGAAGAGGCCAACCTGGGAGATGGGGGTGTCGAGCAGACGGGTCCGCCCGACATCGTGCACATCAGACCGGTCAGCCCCAGACTGATGAACATCACCTGACTCCGAGAGCGTACGGCCACTTTCGTTCCTCGGAGAGCAAGGTCAGTGGCGGCGCGCAGCTCACTGAAGAGCCTCGGATCAGTCCCGCCCTCCTGCATGTCCATGAGCATCTGGGTCAGGTAGACCAGCAGAACGGTCATGGGATGCAGTGAGGCGGCTGCCTGTCCTGTGGCACTATAGGATTTCGCCACAGATTAGTGTAGACGAAAAGAAGTACAGGCTTTTGACGGGTGCTTAGGATAGCGCCGGGGAGCACTCTGAGGACATAGTAGCATGGCAACAGAGCGTTCAACCGGGGGAACCCCAGTGTACCCATGGGCAGCGGCCCCTGAGGGGAGGAAAGGCGGATGAGACCAACGAGGGAAACTGTGATCTCATCATGCACGTCCGGGAGGAAAGATATTGGGGTTTGCCGTGGACGCGTCGGCGGCCTCACCCAAAACCAATCGTCCCGGGAAAGCATGGCCGTCATCTCCGGATCAGACTCAGGCACAGCCAAATGCAGACCAGAGGGTGGCAGCTGTGACGAGTCGTCATTTCCAGAAGAATCAAGCCCACCTAGTGATGCTGCTACAGACACAGCATCATCCTCTGTAGCTTCAAATGAAAACACACGGGCCACCCGAGGGTAGACTCGTGGAATCATCAGTTCGCTAGCGGGCACCGTCATTAAAGAGGGGGGGCTGGGGCGTGGACTTTTCTTTTTAAAGAGTCGGCGCCTTGTTCCAGACCAACACCCTTAGGTGTCCCTGGCCACCAGCCGTCGGGTGGTGGATGAGGGGACTCTCACTCTTGCGAGTTCACCGAGTCTCGACCTATATATGACGCGATGATCACGTTCCCAGAGAGAACATGAGTCATCCACGAGCGCTGTTCAAGCATGACCAAAGCCCAAACACACTAGACAGCGCTCGTGCCCATCAGAGTCCGATACCAGTCCGCTGCAACCAGAAATGCACGGGCGAGCCGTCTTTAAAAAGACGTGCCGCGTGTGAGCTCTTTTATGAGAGGAGAAAAAAACTCCGCGATGTTGAAGCGCACAGGGAGACACACACACACTGGCAGATCACTGCACAGATCAGCAGGCACTGTGAGCTCGCTGCAGATCGCCGTCACACCAACACCGAAGAGAGAAGCTCGTCTCGTAGAGCGAAGTCAGAAAATGATTGTGGAGTGAAGAAATATTCTTGGCTCCGAAGCGAAAACATACCTGCATGTTGCCGGCGTCCTCCTTTATACCCACGCGGTGGGGCGGAGATACGCTATGCAAATTACGCAGACCCATGGCATTTCATCGCCATTGGCTCGTTTTGTAATACTCGAAGTCGATAGGTGTTCTAAGCGAAACCCCCATTCGTCGTCATCCGACGTAACTCGGAGTGACTACGAAAGGGAACTAGATCCTTTATCGACTGTTTCAGACACTGTGAGAAAAGAGATGATGCTTCAATGTATATTTGAGAAAATAAAAGGGTTTTTTGATCTTGGATGCATGTAAACCTATTATAGAAGACCTTTAAATTAGAATCCTTTAAAATAACTAAAATGGAGGCACTTTAAAATGTTCTTCACACTAAGAAAACAATGGTTCTGAAATTTACTGAATTTACTGAAAGGTTCTTTGGGGAACAAAAATTTTTTTTCAATGGCATAGCTGTGAAAACCCCCTTTTTGGACACTTTGTTTTTAGTGAGAAATATTTACCTGTCCATCGGTCTCACCCTCAGCACCATTCATCAACTGCTGGATGAAATCCTCCACAATCTGTGGTCTCTCTAGAGAGACACTGTGTTTCATTGAAGGCCGTTTCCACAGTTCTTCATTACATGTGAAGACAGCAGAAGTTTGGGATGAACAAAGCAACACATTCTAGAAAGGACTACTGTTCTGTTGATATGAAAATATTATAATATCCTAAATATAGGACAGCTGTGATGAAGTTTATTGCGTTCTAGAGACAGCCCCCAGGAAGAATCAGGCCCAGCCCCAGTCCTCCCATAGTGCTCTGTGATCTCCTCTAGGTTCATGCAGCTGTGTACCTGTGGGGAGTCCCGGGTCGTGCCGCGAGCGCTCCGACATCACAAGAGTCACTTCACTGTTAATCCTCTTCTGAAGCGCTCGGATCATGTCACACTCCGTGATCTCCAAGAGTCTCAGTAACTACAACGAACACAGCAAACATACCGGTCTCATGTGGACTATGCCAAAGATATCAATCAAAATAATCACATTAGTCAAAGGCAGCCTGACAATTAAGGATGTATAATTTTTTTTAACGTAAAGAACATGGCTGTTTGGTTTCATAGCCACAGAATATTAATTTGATGATTGTTCAGATCTTTGCTTTATAGATCCCAGTGTTTCAAACTAAAAAAACGCAGGTTCACATCATCTTAGCATTTTATTATAATAGTAGTATATTATATTATGAATTTCTATTATGTGCTTTTGTCTTTTATTTAAAGGTAATAATTTTAGTACTTCAACTTTATATATAATTTATAATTATTATACTAATAGTTTTTATGAATATTTTTAATATTTTCAGGTTTCTTTTTAGTAATTTTGTGCTTTTGTCATTTTTTTTGTCTTTTTTAAATATTACTGTTTAGGTTTAATTTATTTTTATTTCCATTTTAATTCAGTTAAGTTTTTATTAATTTTCAGTTATTACTTTTAGTGAGTCAACTTTATATACTATAATAATTTATAATAATATACTATTATAGTTTTTATTAATATTTAGAATTAGCTTGTATTTATTTTTTATTTTCATTTTATTTTATTTTATAAATATTTTAATGTTCTTTTGTCCTTTTTATTCATTTTTTAATATTACTATGTAGGTTCAATTTATTTTTATTTCATTTTATTTCCAGTTGCCAAGGCATCCTTTCCAATTTTCATCTAATATTTATATATTTTTTTATTTCAGCTGAATTGGAGTTTTAGTAAATGATAATAACCCTGGTTCACATACAGTACCTGCCATGTTTTGACGTCAACTTCTGCTGCTCCAGGTGGTGGAAGGACCGACTGAGTCTGAGATAGCACAATCTCATATTCCTTCTCCTTATCCATCTGCTGAGCCAGAGCTTGCATGCTGGGAAAGTAAATCTCCACCCTAAAACACAAGATCATGGGGCAGGTTAACACATACGTATTTGTTTCATCACAAACTATTATGAAAGAGTGAGTGTTTGAAATATTGATGAAATGTCCATGACCGGTAAAGCTGAGAGAAGTGTTTAAACTGTGCAGAGCTGTTTATTGTCTCAACACCCATCTGTCGTTGAGTCCAGCTCTCTTTAAAAACTTCCATCTGCTTCCAGAGCAGTAAAAATCCCCGCTGGTTCATCAGGGACTGCATGGGGTCTTGAGTTCTAGACGCAACTTCCATTTTTCTCTCCTCATTTCCCATGTTTTCATTAAGGACCTGAAAGATGACAATGAGATAAATGTGCTTCACCAAACAGAGATGTATGAGCAAACTGAATATACACAGATCATTGTATTTGCTTTTATCCGAAGTGAATTACATTGCATTAAAGTATACATTATTTTAGTTCATGCATTCCCTGGGAATGAAACCCATGACCTTGGTGTTGTTAAAAACATGCTCTACTGTTTGAGCTACATGAAAGCAGGATTAACATCTCAATATCTCCAGGCTATTTTGCCTCTTTGAATTACTCTTCCTGTGTCATTCCAGTTTAACTTCTTGTAGTGTTTGGCTTCATTTAAATTTTTGAATTTTTCTTTAGTACTTCTCTATCAGACGTCACGGTGATGTCGGGGCCTCCTGTGGTCTGTAGCCGGAGGGGCTCTGCATCTCTTCCACTACTGAGCACATCATCAATGATCAAAGATACGCCCAGTATCGCCCCATTAGCCTCCATTCTACAGCGGTCATTCAGATCACATAGGCAGAGCTACAAAAAAACAAAAAGGATTGCATGATCCTAATGCTAATTAGGAGGAAGACTAAAAAACAAAAAGCATTTGCAAAGTTACACACCTGCATGTAATGCTCAATCTGTGAGACGTCCCATATGATGAAAGGGTGCGATCCATGGATTGCAAGGAAAGATCTCCATGGATACCATTTTTGGGCCTGAAACCACATGTAAAAGAAGCAGAACTTGCTGGAATCAACCAGCTTCATGAAGCACATTCTCTGATGCTTTTAAACACTAGTAAAGGATGAGCATGTACATGCTGGACAGTCCTGGTGGTTTCTCACCTGAAGGCAGGCCGGTTCTAATGGCTGAGGAACAGGGAGGAAACTGGCTCCTCTCAGCGCGCTGTCACTCATGATAGGGAGGGCGTGACTCATGTTTTCACTCACGCTCTGATAGGCCGAGAAGTTTCCAGAGGAGAGGAACGCCTCCCTTGTGAAGAGACAAGAACGGAAATACTGTTTTCATTTAGTTTAACTTTATAAAAAATAAACTATACCGACATTTTAAAAATAATACATAGACAAAAACACACAACAAAATTACTAAAACTTTAAAATTAAAATGTAAAAGGAAATATAAAAATCTCAATGGGGGGGGGGGGGGGGGTTAAAAGGTTAATTCAGGTTGTCAACAGAAAAAACCTACAAAAGACAACTAACGTTAATTATATTTTTACAAATAATTTTACCTTGAATTTTTTACAAATGTTTTTGTAATAATAATAATAATACTGTATACATTCAAATGTGATTATATTTATTTTATAATATAATTTTTTACCTTATGGTTATATCACTGGATATTTTTTCAGTGGAAGTACAAAAAATAAAATAAAAATAAATAAAAACATTCAAAAAATTATAAAACCAACATGAACACAAAAGTTACATCTGTAATTTTGAACAGTCAGCATTGGTTGCAGCGGAGATGAAACAGGATCTGAATGCCGGAGCTTTAACTTTAATTTTCAAGAACAAACTAAAATCTTCACAAAGCACTCAAGAATAACAGGACCATGAACAGAACAACCAGCATAACATGAACAGAAAGACACAAATGGCTTAAGTACACTGCAAACAGAAGAAATAATGAGACTAGAAACACCTGAACTCAAACTCTAATCAAATCAGACACCATGGTGACAAACTAATAGGGAACAGAATTAACAGAACAAGAAAGCCAGCCTAGAAAGAGACATGAATACTCAAAACGTGACAGTAGCATGCATTTTAAGATTTTTCACAAAAGTTCTCCTCTATATCATCTCATACGTTATTATTTGCCATTGAGACAAATGCTGTGAAATCTTGTCATTTACAAGCACCTGATCATGTAGCGCACTGCGGTATCAAAGCGCAGGAAGAGCACATCCCTGTGTAGCTGCAGGAGCCGCCCGACATTCTCTGAACTTCTGGGCTCACAGAGAGAGTCAATCTGTCGCTGGACATCCCACAGTTCAGCCCCTTTGGACAAACATCAGAGCGTAAGGAAACACTGGGCTGGAAGTCACACAATATCAGCTAAAAACTGCACAGTGTATATTTTAAAGGGGCGCTATTATGCCTTTTAACAAAGTCTTGATTTTGTTTTTGGGGTGTACCAGAATGTTTAGAATTAGAATGCTTGATTGGTCAAAAATCACATTATTTTTCACATATTTTACATTATTACAGCAGCACCTCTCGCCCCAGTCTGTCTCGAACACGCAGTTTAGTTTACGGTTTTGATGAACCCCCTCTTTCCGAAATACGAAATGTGCTGTGATTAGTTAGGTGGCCTAGTGTGTTGTGACTGGCACCGCTTAGCGCATGTTTGGGAAATGTCTCGCCCCTCCATAACTGCGAGTTCTGCTCTAGTGTAAATATGAATAAGGATGGTGTCAATTTCAAACCAATTCACGTCTGATTCAGACCCTGCCAATGTTAATGAGGATTGTGCAGAATGGATTTCATGCAGAGACACAAGCATGGATTTCACAGGACGTTTCAGAGAGATATGTTTTTTGTTATTTTCATATACATTATAAATACGATCTTATTCGCCATTTAATCATGATATTTGTCGGAAAACTATGGTAATAAAACAGTAATCGATCACAAAACCATGGTTAATTTTCCTAGGGAGTGTTGAACCATCTTACAAAAGCGAGAGCTTACAAAAGCTTACAGTAAACAAGCTGTTCTCCATAAAATGTGCAACGCACAGATAAACTTTAGGGTTAAAATGTTCAGGAACAATGTTTAAAATAAAATGTAACCACTCTAAGTTTGTCAGACTTAGGAAGGTCAAACAAATGAGTTTTGGAAACGTTGTAAAAAAACACACAGTGTTTCTTTGACATAACAACGACAACACTGTTTTATCTAATGCAGCTCAGCCAGGCCTCGTCCCCTTTTTTGTGTATTCCAAAGGTGCAGATTATTTAAATGAGTAACATTGTGACTTCATAAGATCCAGAAAATCACATTGTAATCCAAACGAGCCGTTTGTTGTAGTTCTTAGCAAGTGGATTCTGTTTGGTGTCTCCCTTTGGAGTCGACATTGAGCTTTGTAACCTTGCAGATTTTTTTTATGCTCAAACATAAAATTACATACTAACTAAAATTGAAAAAGTGAAAAAGCACAATAGGACCCCTTTAGGCTGAATATGAGCCACACTGTTTTTTTTACAGAATTATCATATACCGATGCTTTCTAAGCCGCCCCAGTCTGCTGTGAGCCTAGGAGCGCTGTCTGGACTGAAGGAAGTGTTTGGATTCCCCAGCCGAGCAAAGCTCACCAGGTAATAGACAATGTCATGAAGAGCTGAAATAATCTGCAGTGTGTTCTGAAGAGCCTGGTGACATTCCTGTAACAAGAACATCCATACATCCGTTAAAAATCACCGGCTGATTCAAACACATTAAGCAGCCTGCACGATGAGTGTCCAATTGCACAATGTCACTTCTGAGGAAAGGATTACATGGCTGAGGAGAGTTATGAGTGAATGAGGACGACAGAAATCTGATGCACATCAGTGATTAGTCAACCCGAGACGCTGCTAGTAGGGTGACAGTGTTTGAACAAGCTTAATTGCCTATTTATATTCAGTTAAATTCCATCTTGTGTGTTATTTGAACCATAAGAGACATTTATAATTTATATTGTGTATTGTGTACAACCAAGGCTTGTGCTAGGCGCCTGCTGAACAAGCTACAGGAGAACATACATTGGGCTCGGATGGAAATAAAGCCAGGCAAGTCCAGGAGCATTTCTGTCAAGTCAAGAGTCTGTGACGTTGGTACCATGCCACCCTCAAGGACACAGAGCAGGTAGACCAGCTTAGGCAAGATACCATGCACGGCCTTGAGAGTATCGACAAGACCATGCTCCCTGGCAGGCTAAAGCTGTGGTGCCTTCAATTTGGGCTACTACCTAGGATGATGTGGCCTCTTACCATTTATGAGGTCTCAATCTCAAAGGTAGAAAAGCTGGAGAGAGTGATTAGCTCATTTGCCAAAAAGTGACTGGGACTGCCCAGATGCTTTACTAACACAGGACTGTGTAAGACTGGAAAAACTGGAAGGACTTTAAGAGAGGGCCACTCTCTGAGAAAACAAAGGAAATTAACATTTGAACTCCCCCTCATGCACTATTGAGACGAAGGTCTCACCTCCCTCATCCTAATCTACATTTATCTCCCCCATTCTTCATCCTGGCATAGATCTCCCAAACTCACACAAGAATCTAAATGGTTTAATGTGAATGATTATCATCAAGGTTTATACATGTTTGGTATTATTTGAAATGTCTCGGTGCGACTGTTACAAATGTCTCATTCCCAAAGAAGTAAACCAAAAGGTAATAAAGTTCTTAGGAAGTTTAGAAACATCTTCCACACTGGAGGGTGTATCTTTGAGTTAACACCTTCTGGCCATTTACTGACTGAATGCTAATTTTCCACTGCTAGCAAATGGTGACTTACCACTGTGGATGCTGTTTAGATTTGAAATGAGGTCTGGGTATATAATGAAACGCAGCGAGAGCTCGGGGCCTTTTCTATATTTGAGATCGGCCCGTGAGGCTGAGAGTTGCGAGACTCTCAGCCTCACGCATTTCTTGTCGGGTAAACTTTTTCCTCTTTGTTCTAGAGCATTTGATGTTTTGCATTGATTATCTTTGAATTGATTATGAAATTGTAATGATACATTTACCTGACATATTAAATTGTGACATTTGATTATTCTAATTGACTTTGACATTATTTTCATCAAGAGTTTAAAAGAATAGTAAAACATTCGCTCACATTTAATGATGCACAGATATCAATAAAGCCTTTTCATTTATGGAGTCAGATAAAATGAAACGAGTATATACATATGAAAAAATGTATTGAATTTAACCAAAAATACTTTGCCGCGAGAAAAGACAGTAATACGCAAAGACCTTCACCGCTAATTCAAATACTGCCATTGGATCGAGTTAGACGGCCTTACAAAGTGGTGAGGCATCTTGGAGATTCCTATTTCCAGCATGGTTGAAGAGTTCAAGTGCTCTAAAGTAAGGCTGGAAATGGCACTAACAGAGTCCCGTGATCCATGCGTTTCCCAAACAGCTCCTACCTTGGTGACCGGAAGGAAATGGAACCCAGCTGAAGCCACTCACCAGGCGAAGTCAGACCTCAGGCACAGAGACATCATTGGCAATGTGCAACAGGGGAGAGGAGGCCTCGGACCATCCTGGCATAGAGCAGCTCCAGCTCAGCGGCGACGGCTGGTTGTCAAGGAGGTGCGACGGCACGAGAAGGCAACGAGGTTTTAAAACTCTATATAGAGTGAACGCAAGCATCTCGCTTATAATAAACCCATCCAACGTACGTATCTGCACCGGGAGCATGTTTTGAAATGACGAGCCACAACTGTTTAAGGCTCTCTGCCTCTACAATGGACAAGTCAAAGTAAAAACTGGAAACTGGTACTCAATGGGTGCACGATAATGATGTATTGAAGCACATTGTACTGCAATGCCTTGTTTTAATTTGACATGTTCATGACCTAATTAATCTTTAAATTTTTCCTTGCAATTTTGTAACCGGAGCTGAATGTCTTTTCTCATGTAACACACATAAGTCATGGTCCCACACCAGCTAAACACCCTCTGACTTCGCCTGCTACAAGTAGCCACGCCCCAAACTCTCAATGTTCTGATGGTGCTTGGGAGGCTCAATGTTTACTATTTGGGGGGGGATAAACCCATGGATGGCAAACTAATAGCAGTCAATGAACAATAATCTGGGTTAAGAGAATGTTTTTTTGTTTTAAATTCATAAAAATACATACTTCAACTGTAAATATGCAAACACTTTTTGGGGCCCCTGTGTATTAATGAGAACTGGGACACTATGCCATGTTTATAAGTCACAGATGCATTTCTCACCTTCTCCTCCAGAGTTCTGAACATGAGCAGCACTTCTGTATAATGAGGGACGAACCACAGGTTTACTAGAGTCTTTCCATCGGCTGATAACAGTCTTCTGGGACGAGGCTGAAATGTCCTGAACAGCCAGAAGCAGTTTTGATTTAGAAAGGCATTTACATTGTGAAAAGATATGACTATATATTTATTTATGTATTCATTTATTTATGTATTTATTTGTGCATTTAGTTTTGCATGCATTTATGCATTTTTTTCATGCATGCATTTATTTATTTGAGCATTTTTTTTCTTTGTTTGTTTATTTTGACAATTTTCCATATTTTTTATAATACAAAATCCATCAAAACTATGAAATTTACATTTACATTTTATTTTTGTTTCTTAATAGTTACCACTGTTTGTCATTTTGACATCCTTTGACACTTGATTGTTTATCATTCACTATTCAGCCAAACTCATGAATTAACAAACAATTTATTTTTCTACAAAACTAAATGTTCAAGCATTTAAGCTGTTAATGAAGATGATTATTTGCAATTACTCTGTCTTGATTAATGTCTGTTTTGTTTAGTAGTACTTTTATGCAACCCAAGTAGTGATGCTGCATAAAAATGTATTGGAAATTATATACAAAAACTAATACCAATTACTATGCGTGTATACTTAACCTTATAAAAGTAGTAGATGTTTATATTAAGTAACTTAGAGAAGAGAGCATGTATGTATTAGATAGGAATTGCTTTTAAGAAAAATGTAATGCTGTAGATAAAATATTTTACAGACGAAGAAACGGAGAACCAAGAGAAAAAGAGCCAAGAAGATAGTTGGCAGACTACATCGGAAACACCTTAAAAGGGTCATGGAAGACTTGGCAGCTCTCCAGTTGATGACAACAGAAGAGAGTTTGACTTAGGCAGTGAACTGTTTGAGTATAAAAGACTGATGAGAAGACTGAACAAGCAGATACTGATTTAGCGGTATCTCTCGACGCCAGAAAACCAGCTGTTTGTACCTTTGATTTATACCTTGCTTTATATTGTAACTTTGCTATTAGTTTTGGTTTAACTTTTATTTTTTGGAATATTAATAAATAACTACCAGTATTGTTGTTAATAAACCTTAAGCAAGAACTAAACCTCAGAGAAGTCTTCTGAACAAGTTGTAAGTACCATTTGAACACTTATGATTTAGGTCAGATTTGACTTGCTCTACCTAACCTGAGGATAATAAATAATAAGGTTAAAGGTGTAAGGTTAAAGCACACATCGTAAAACATAGCAAAAGCCAAATGGTCAAAATGTTTAGAAGCACAAAAGGTTTTTAAGCTCATTAAGCACATAAATTCAGTGTCTAAATTGTTCGTCTAAGATTCAACGTCAAATTAAACTGGAATTCTTTGTATGTATTTTCTTCTATATGCTTCACCTTGGATCAGGACACAATCTGTCCTCTGACTGCAGGTCTGATCTGGTTTCGTTGGGTGTTCCCATCACAAAGTGATTGTCGCGGATATGTGGCACTTCGTGAAGCAGTGAGGTGAAACTATGGCAAAGAGCAACAACCTGCCCTCGGACACAACTCTGTGACATGCGCATGTTAAATCTGAAAGAGACATAATCTGTGCTAGAGCAAAGAACAGTGTAATATAAAGATTTGGGGTCATTTCCTCCTTTTATAGAAAATAAAATGTGGGAAACATAATTCTGTGACTAAGCATACTTGTGACAGAACTCCAGAATCAGTTTCCTCTTGATCCTGGCCACTTCTTCCTTTTGAGAGAAGAACGAAGGAATAAGGAACATTTCCATTTAATTGAGCAATTAAAATCAGTTTTCTCTTAACGCTTATTAGAGCTGCACGATTCTGGATAGAGAATCATTTTGGTTTTTTAAAATAGAGATCACGATTCTCCCACAATTCTGAATAGACAACTAAACAAAATAACATGTAATTTACTAGAGGTTCTGACTAAATGTTAATTGCTACAGAATATTTAAAAATATATATAAAAAAATGGTTTGAATGAACGATTCAATGACTTACTCATAAAGACTTGACTTGTTTCATAACTGGATGAATCAGCGTTTTTCAACGAATCTCTTGAACGAATGATTCAATGACAAACACATTTTTTATCAGCGACTACTCGCCACTTACTGGTGTAACTATGTAATCAATACAATAAATAAATAAAAACTTTTATTTTAAGTTACTTTCAAAAGAGGTTTTACTTTATTCTGTTCGCTACCATATACATCAGTGTTTATATCCAATCTAAAAACTTTTATGCCAGTATTTCTGTGATCATTTGAATATTTCTACCATGGAAATAATAATACCGTGTGGTTGAAAAGACTTGTTTGTGAAGCTGTTTGATACCTACATGACAACTGCTCTCTCTGGCTCAGTTGCAGTGCAAACACAGATCTGAATGTTCTGATATGATTTTGTCAAAGGTTTCATAGACACAGACAAAGCGTTGTCACTTAGGAATAAGATCGTGTGGGTTTTTGAATCGAGATTGTGATTATTAACAATTAATCGTGCAGCTCTAACGCTTACATACAGAGCTTAGCTTCAGCGAACTCGTCTGTTCTTTCTTCTTTATAAATGCATTCAGCATTTCATCTCGAACTCCCACTTTCTCCAGCTGAATGGACACGAAAGCACCTGCAAGCCTGAATTACAACAAACATTTCACACGGGGCTTCTATAAAAAAGTATATCCAAATTACTTTAAATATGGGTGAATCTCATTTAATATTTTCCATTAAGAATATAATTAAGAACTGTAAGAGCAGTGAGTCCTGTTTAACTTCAATTAACATTAATTAAAGGCAGAAAAACAAATACGAGCATAATGATAAAACAATGTAAAGTATTTAAAATCAGAATATCTTTTGGATTGAATCGATATTGAAAACTTCCTGAAAAGTTTAATTTTCTTCATGCATGTAGACCTGTTTCTAGCAGCTAAGGCACGTCTCCTGGTTTCCGAGGAAGTCGATCCCTCATGCTGCAGTGGCAGGTCTGTATCTGAGGACTGATCCAGCTTCTCTATCTTATAGCACAAGGACGCTTGTTTAAGCGCTCCAATCAGAGCATTCTTCTGAACCACCTGACACACCAGAACCACATGCAGTTTCTCCAAGCTGGACTGATTCATGAGCTGGTGCACAGAGACAAAAAGTCAAATGATTCATATGCTGAACAAAAATAATGAGCATAACAATTATAAATCATGTTATTACCTGTAGAACTCCTTCGTTAGATTGAAAGCTAAATTTGCCAATTTGACTCTCATCAAGTTCCTGAACACACAGAGGCAGGCTGTTTGGGACAAACCTGTGAAACAGGAAGGGAATGGGATCAACTAAAATCAACTGGATATTACTCATTCGGAACCAATGGTGCAAGAGGACTTATTACTCTAATGATATATTGAGAAATAGTAATACTGTAGATATGCAAACCTTAAAAGCAACCACTAATCACAGCATTTAGACTGCAACAAACCTTATACACACTCTACTCTGCATTCAATGTCATTGCTATCAACAGATTCTGATAGTGAGCATGACAGGTCAATATTGGTCCTACAGACTTTTACCTGTCCGCATTCTGTTTGTCGTCCTGAAGGGCGGTGATGAACACGGGAAGTTGTTTTGGAGCCTCTTTCCTCACAGCAAACTCAAACTGCACCGGCCGCATGTACAAATGAACATCATCAAAGCCCATCACTCTGGCCACTGATTTATATAATCTAGAGCGACATGACAGAAAGCAAAAGACATTCAGCTGAGAGTTAGATCATTTCAGCTGTTTTTTCAGTCATCATTTGATGGACAGATTAAAGGCAGCAATATATATATATATATAATTGTATAAAATATAAATATAATTGTGTGTGTGTGTGTGTATATATATATATTAGAGGGCAGTCAAAAATAACACGTTAATTTAGCATTTTTCAGTTTAACGAGTTGAAAATATTAAACAATTAAGGCAGCATCTGTTTTTTTTCTGTCATCCTTTGGCAGCACTACAGTATATGATCAACACTATAATTCTTTCAAATGCTATTAAAGCATTCAAGTGCTATAAGATGCAAAAAAATGGCTGTCTGTGAACACCAGAATGAGCAATGCTCTTGATTAAATAACTTTATTAAGCTTTAATAAGGATTAATCTATATTAGTTTATAATTTATGCAGAGTTTTATTATTCAATTTCTGTATATTTGTTAAACCTAAAAAGTGTTGTATGCAAGGTATGCATAATAGGCATTATCCAATAATGGATAATATTGAGGGAAAAAATCCATATCAGACATCAGTATCAGTACAGAATCAGTGATTCATAGTGCTTAGTGAAAAAATGGCATTACAAATATTTTAAATCTATCATCTTTGTTTTTACATTACTTTGAAGATTCAATGTGAAAGTATAACAAATATAAAAATATATTAAAAACGTTAAGGTTAGGTATGATTAATTACAGACAAATATATATATATAAGTAAGTAAGTAAAAAAAAATTATACAGCGCCTTTCACAGACTAAGTCACAAAGCGCTTTACAATAGACAAAAATGGATATAAAAATAAAAATAAAACAGATAAAATTATCAATATATAAAGTACAGAGATTACCCAAAAGCTAACCTGAACAAATGAGTCTTCACTTGTCCCCTAAAACTGTCCACATTCTCAGCAAACCTAATAGTGGTTGGCAAAGCATTCCATAATCTGGGTGCCATAGCGGCAAAGGCTCTATCCCCACGTCTTTAAACGAGTGCGTGGCGAAGATAGCAGATTTTGATTATTAGACCTGAGAGACCGGAGAGGGGTTTGAAAATGAATTATGTCAGCAAGATAAGCAGGGGCCTGACCATGTAAAGCCCTATAGGTTATGGTTAGTATTTTGAATTGGATCCTGTAAATTACAGGAAGCCAGTGAAGGGAGCAGAGTATCGGGGTGATATGGGTGCGCCTATTTGATCGAGTAAGTAACCTAGCAGCTGAATTTTGAATGGATTGCAATCTATGAAGAACAGATATGTTAAGTGAAGAGAAAAGTGAGTTACAATAATCAATACGGGAGGAAATGAAGGCATGAATGAGCATCTCCAGTTCTGAGTGAGAGACCGCAGACCTCAATTTACTTAAATTATGTAAGTGGAAAAAACAGGATTTGGTCAGCGATTTGATGTGGGTTTCAAAGGATAGGGATTTATCAAATGTTACCCCAAGGTTCCTTTAACTAGTCCGCAGTTAAATTAACACCGCAGATGACAAAGGTCCAATGTTCTGCATTATCAGAGGAATAGCGCTGTCTGGCGCTACAATTAAAACCTCCGTCTTATCTGGATTCAGCTGCAGAAAACTTAAAGCCATCCAGCTGTTTATGCCGTCTATACAGTCTAAGAGTATTGTAAGTTTGGATGACTCATTTTGCCTGAAAGTAAAATGAAGCTGAATGTCATCTGCGTAGAAGTGATAAGAAATTTTAAAATCACTAATGATCTGACCCAGAGGCAACAAGTATAAAATAAACAATATTGGGCCCAACACTAAACCCTGTGGAACACCACAAAACAGGGGTGATGATACAGAGTGGGAATCATCAATATAGACATTAAAATTTCTATCAGAAAGAAATGAGGTAAACCAATCTAAGGCCACTCCCGATATGCCCACACATACACATACACGTAATCTCCTAATCATGATATGGTGGTCCACAGTATCGAAGGCAGAACTAAGGTCTAGGAGTACCAACACTGAACATAGACCTGCGTCCGAGGCCATATGAAGGTCATTACAGACTCTCACCAAGGCGGTCTCAGTAGAGTGTCTCTTCCTAAAACCTGATTGAAATTTGTCATACAACTCCAAATTCTCTAAAACATCTGTAAGTTGATTAGCCACAGCTTTTTCGAGAATTTTGGACAACAATGGCAACTTTGATATTGGCCGATAGTTCTTCAAAACTGTAGGGTCCAAATTAGGCTTTTTTAATATAGGTTGAATGGTGGCATGTTTAAAATATGATGGGACACAGCCTGTGGCCAGTGAGGAATTGACAATAGCTACTATACTAGGGCCAATGACAGGGAATGCTTTTGAGAATAATGAAGATGGTATTATATCCTGTGGACAAGAGGACATATTCATTTTATTAGTCAAGTTTAGCAAATCAAGGAGGCTGATTGGTTTAAAAGACTCAATGGTAATAGGCCTAGGTGAACGAATACAGTCTACAAGAAAGTGTGGTCCACGCAAAATATTTGATCTAATAGACTGCACCTTATCAATAAAAAAAGACAGCAGCCTATCACAATAATTTTGAGAAAATATTGTTGTCCTAATGGCTGGAGGAGATACAATATTATTTATGGTATCAAATAAAACCTTAGGGTTTCGCTTAGAGGAAGATATTAAATTAGAAAAATAAACCATCCTAGATTTTGCAACTAAATTATTAAAATCCTGCATAAGTTCCTTAAGATACTAAGATACCGTCACTATATATGTATATATATATATATATATATATATATATATATATATATATATATATATATATATATATATATATATATATATTATTGCTTTTCCAATATATTTATTATATATTGTTTTCCAACTCAACTGGGACAGGTGTTCAGTTTCTGAAGCTGATTCAATGATGCGTTGACGGAGTGTGACGAGCTCTAACAATGTGCAGAACATCTTCAGCATGAACAACTGTCTGTCTTTGCCTTGTTTCCTCTCCTGTTCCTCAGCAGATCTCACAACGGATATTCCCAGCTCTCTGACCAGAACAGGATCTTCCATGAACCCATCTGAGAACAACTGAAACAATAAAGAACACTGACTGTATCAGGCACCTTTTAAAGGATGTATGAACAAATTAACTTTTAACACAAAATTGGATAAATAATGCAGAACAACCTTATTTATTTATTTGTTAGTTGATAAACAGATGCCACTTGCTGGATTGAAAATGAAACATCAATGTTGAATACTACTGCTCAAAATGTTAATCATTGCATACTCTTACAGGGAGTCATGAACTGCATTTTAAAAAATAAATTTTAATGTTCTCTGAGGTCCACTTGTAATGTTAGCAAACTTTTTATAACAAAAACATCCTGATTTAGATTAGGCTATTTTAAACAAGGCAATAGTGACACATGGTAAAAAAAAAATGTTGCTGAAGTAATCCTGTGTTTGTGTCTGTCTCGTATTTACTACTACATGACATGCATGAATTGGTGGGCGGGGCTAAAGAGGCAATGATGTAGAAGTAGTTGTTGATCTTCTTCTGCAGAGGCGGCTTTCATCGCACTATGACATACATCATACTGATACAAAATGCAAAACAAATCGGTTGAGCGGATTGGTTTCAATAAAAGCTGTTTTTGGACTAACAAGGAAGTTTTGAGTTCTGAAACTTACAAGATATTTGTAATAGTACAATGACATCTTACATGTCAAAAGATCATGGAAAATTGTATTCCTCAATTCATGACCCTCTTTAAATCAAACATGCATTTTTATTTAAATGCACACATTTAAATAACAGAACACATGCTTTGTCTGGCTGATGCTGTACTGAAATTTCTCTCATTAATACATTAAGATTAATAATGTACTTCTATTTATTTTCCTTTTATTTCCCCCCTAAACGTTACAGCAAGTTTGACATATTTGGAGAAGAAAAAAAAAGACACATACATCTCTCTGGATCTGAGAACTGTAGGTGGTGCCAGGAGCTGCAAGCATGTGCCAACGATGCAGGGACGTTTTCAAGAGCCTTTGCTCAAGGTTGACTCTCTGAGATGGTGTTTTCGCTCTGTGCAGCTCAAATAGTTCAGTACAGGACCGTTCAAGATCCTCGTACAGTCGAGACGCCAAACACAATGAGGGGTGTATCTCTAAAAAATACACACTCTTCAAAGAAGGCCTGCAAAGAAGGCACAAAGACACACCCTAAAACAAGTGTTTTGCCTTTTATGCTTTTAGATTTATATTTAAAACAACATTTGCAATTCATTTTGGCATGCATCCCTTAATGTGATGTCATATTTAACAAGAATAAAAGGTCTGCATTTTTTTAATCCATTACATGCAGTCATGTATCTATCTATAAATTACAGGAACGTCTTATCTGTCTGTGTGTCTGTTATTCGCATATCTCTCGAACCATTAGTCCGATGGATTTCAAACTTGATAGGTGTCAGTGCATGCAAGAGTAAGGGAATTTGAATTGCATATAAAATGTCCATCCATTTGGATTACATAATTTTAACGTAAACCAATTAATAATCTGAATGTGATTTGTATTTTTCAGTCATATGTAAATGAAACGGGTAAGATTTATGTAATAGCACACAGAAAAATGTCCATGTTAAATTAACACTGCTTAGTGATCATATGTGTGCAGAGTCAAAGTACAATTGAAGTAGTGTGGAAGTTAATGAGATAATTAAGTGGTGATTGAACATCAATGATGAACAACTGTTGTTAACAAGCAGAATCACTGAAGGAAAGAGAAACACAAGAACTACAACTGACTTCCAGACACAGTCTTAGATGAAACCAACTGAAGATAAAAGAAGACATTAAATCTCTGAGGATCTCAACAGAAGAGGATTAAACTACTCCACAAACAGCATTACCAGCTTTACTTATTACTAACCAGATTTACTTTATTTAATTTCCTTTTTAATGAAATCAACAGTTGTATTTTAAGTCACCATGATGGTGGTCAGTGTTTGCTTTAGTTGGGCTCTTGACCCTTGATGCTTTAATATTACATTTTCTCTGGCTGTTGTAAGTATGTGTTTATAAAACACATTTGTTGTGGCAAGATAAAAAAACCAATAGAAAATATGATCAGGTGATGTTGGCTGTTTATTGATGAGGATGTAATCATCACGTTGTTGTCACAGTGTCTGGTTTATGTTCCCTGGTGTCCACTAGAGGTCCTCTTTCCCCACGGTGTAATTCACGTTTGGAACTGCATTCCCCACAATCCTTGTCTGCGCTCATCACTGTTCATTGCACTCAGCTGTTCCCCATCATGATTGTCTTGTTCTGTGTATAAATACCCTGCCTGTTTAGTGTTTGTTACGGAGTCCTTGTATATTGTCACACCGCTTCTGGTAGCCTGTTTCTGCCTGTTCTTGTTTGTTTTCGGAATTGCCTTTTGGATTTTGGCCCTTGCCTGGACTAGTTTGTGAGTACGGATTACCCTTTAAATAAAACTGCAATTGGATCTCTGTTTCCCGTGTGTGGATCGTTACAGTTGTGGCCTGAATCGCTTATCTTATTCAGTGTCTATTACTTTTATTATTAGGGTAATGTGTTTTTATTTTATCTTATTCATTATAGTAACTAGACAGCATGAGATCCAAAAGTGTTAGTCAAATAATATAAAGGATTTTAAAAACATTTAGTGCATTAAACTTTTACTCTACATTATTACTTAGACATCAAGAATCAGCGTATGACTCTCAACAATGGTGACAATCAAGGAATTGCTTCATGCTGCAGTGCATGCTGGGTACCACCAATCAAAACTCACAATATCTTCCAGCATGCATTGTGGCATTAATATCTGATAAACAGATTATCTGGATATTTTGTTTGATTGTCACCATTGTTGAGATTCATATGCTGTTTCTTGATGTCTGTGTGCGTCTAAGTAATGCCATAGATGAAAGGTTTTTGTGCACTAAATATTCTTTAAAAGCAAAGTATATTATTTGATAAACAACACTGCTACATCTCATGCTGTAGAATCAAATGGCTTCTATTATGAATAAACAATATTCAAAACACAAGTACTATATAATCAAAGCATTAGACACTGAATAAAATCAGGGAATCAGCCAATTACATGACGATGTCGTCATTTCAATAAACAGCCAACATAACCTGATCTCATTTTCTCTTGGCTTTTTTGCTACAACAAATGTGCATTATGAACACACAATTACAACAGCCAGAAAAAATATAATATTAAAGCATCAAGGGTCAAGAGCCCAACTAAAGCAAACACTGACAACCATCATGGTGACTTATAATACAACTACTGATTTCATTAAAACGGAAATGAAATAAAGTAAATCTGGTTAGTAATAAGTAAAGCTGGTACTGCTGTTTGTGGAGTTGTTTAATACTCCTCTGTTGAGATCTTCAGAGATTTAATGTCTTATTTTATCTTCAGTTGATTTCATCTAAGGCTGTGTCTGGAAGTCAGTTGTAGTTCTTGTGTTTCTCTTTCCTTCAGTGATTCTGCTTGTTAACAGCTGTTCATAATTGATGCTCAATTACCATTTAATTATCTCATTAACTTCAACACTAATTCAATTGTACTTTAACTCTGTAGTGTGCACACATATGAACACTGAGCGTTTTTCTGTGTGCTTGTGTGCTATTACAATAAATCTTACCCGTTTCATTTACATATGACTGACAAATATGAATCAAATTCAGTGTATTAATACAATTACATAAATATTATCTGTTTCATTTATATATGACTGAAAAATTTAAATCACATTCAGATTATTAATTGGTTTATGTTAAAACTATGTAATCCAAATGGATGGAAATTTTATATGCAAATACAATCAAATTCAAATACAAATCTTATGTTTAGACAATTTTTTTTTGAGTGTAGCCTGCTCGCTGAATCGTCACGCTTATTCATTTGTGGATGTTAACTATATCTGTAAGTCAGCTACGCGGTTTACTTCTGAATATTATATTTATTTCTGGTGCGCTTAATGTTATCGCTACTGTTTAATAGTAGCCTATGCTATTCACCAACTAAACATATCCTATTCAATGCGTTCAGTCTCTTTCACGGCCATCATTTGTAGTAGCCTATTCACAAACTGTTTGCTCAAGCGTAGCGTTTTCTCAGAGTTCACGGTGTAGCTGCTCCCTGAATCGTGTAGTTAAATTTTCCATATTTATTGTATGTCATTATGTCAGTATCGGTAATTGCTTTCTACCATGCACGAATAAAAATGTCACTGAACTTTTGCTGTTTAATTGTAACAATGAGCACTCAAACACACCAAACCAACAATTACTAAAAACACACACAAAAAACGATTTTGCACAAGCACTTTGCACTAGTATTTAGAATTATGCATTTGGCAGACGATTTTATTCACTGTACTTACATTGCATTCTCATTCACTGGGAATCGAACACATGAATTTGGCATTGCTAGCCCCATGTTCAATTATTTAAAGTACAGGAATTACAAGTATTATGCTAAAAACGACTAGAAAAAAGCATTAAAAAGGCCATATTATGCCCTTTTTCAGGTCTTGATTTTGTTTTTGGGGTCTACTAGACTCGGTTTTCATGCTTAGATGTTCAAAAACATAGTTTGTCACATATTTTACATTGTTGCAGTACCTCTCTTCCCAGTCTGTCAGAAACACTCTGTTTAGTTTTGGTCTCTATGAAGCCCCTCCTCCTGAAAAGGGCAATATGCTCTCTGATTGGTTGGCTGGACCAGTGTGTTGTGATTAGTCAACCGGTTCCAGCGTGTTTCAGAAATGTCACGCTCCTTACCATAACTGCGAGTTTCAACACACTACTAACTAACTCAACCAGGCCTCATCCCGTTTATTTTGCGAAGGCCTCGGACAAGAATTATTTAAATGAGGAATATTGTGACATACTTTCCCAGATGGAAACTCAAGACTACAATCAGGTTTGTAGTTCAGAAACAGTGCTTACTGATATAGTAATAACTCCTTTTGGAGTGACTTTGTGCTTTGTAACTTTGCAGACTGTTTTCATGCTCAAACACAACCATTACACACTATAGAAAGTTGAAAATGTAACAAAAAAGCATAGGTCCTCTTTAATAAAGTAAACAGAGTCAACATTTGAGTTACGCTGAATTTACGATTGATTATTTTGCTCTTTACCTGCTTCCACCGACTGATACCAAATGTTTAGGGATGTAGTTTGGTGGCAGGCCGTATTCACTAGGACAACCATTCTGTCCCTCCCTCCATATTCTCTCCAGATACTGCCGCTGCTCATCAATCTAACATTCAGGAAACATCAGAGAATAAAATAATCTGACATTTTAGATGGGCTAAACATGATTAAACAGCAAATGCTTAGTTACATGGTTGTTCAGCACTAGTTTGATAAGCTGTTGGTGGCTGTGGAGGCAGACGATCATGTCCCTGTAAGCTTGAACAAAATATCCAGCAGTAAAATCAATCTGTGGCCTTCTGTGCATGACATCTGTGATGACCTGAGCCAATCTGAACTGTTCCTCTGGATCTGTGACATGCTGATACGCCTCCAAATAGCAATTCAAGAGCTGTAAATACATGACGGCATTTTATCATTGACATACACTTCTGTTCAAAAGTTTGGGAAAGTAAGTAATTTGATAGATATAATTCTAATTTTAGCAATGGTGTGTTGTGGCAAAAATTCTGTTAAACATCATCACTGCGTAAGAGACACTCAGAGTCAAATTAATAAAAAGAAAAGTATTTATTCTTGCAAGAATAGGTTCAGTCTAGTACACAGAAGTTACGCTGTGCAAGAGAGTGACCCACAACAGGAAGATATGAGACAGCCTTTATACTGTTTTCAAGGTTCCTCCTCACCCGCTGTACCTTTCACCCACTCAGATAAGGTCCTTACTGCTGTTCAGTTTCTACTTAAAGACACAAACTGGTACTGAAATAAACTGGCCAAAACTGACCGTCCCTAAGGTCAGAGGTCCTGTCCCATATGTTCCTGAAAAGTCACGCACAAGCACGTACACACATATACTTTTATACATTGAATAGGTTCTTTCTCTTATGATACCTGTTTGGGATCAATGACTATTAAAATTTCCACAACAGTGCATTAAATTGTGAAAGTGACAGTAAATACATTTTATGTTCTATTTGAAATAAATGCTGTTCTTTCTGTTCATCAAATAATCTTGAAAATGTATCCTAGTTTACACAAAAATATAAAGCAGCACAACTGTTTTCAATATTGATAATAATAAGAAATGTTTCTTGAACAGCAAATCAGCATATTAGAATGATTTCTGAAGGATCATGTAAAAATTAAATTTCAGGTTTGCATCATAGGAATAAATTATACTTTAAAAAACAATTTAACATTATTACTGTTTTTAATCTATATTTGACCAAATAAATGCAGCCTGGCTGAGCTCCTTTTAAAAACATTAAACAATCCCAAACATTTGAACAGTAATGTACAGTATCATTGAAATTACACTGAATTGCAGTCACACATCACATACTTGTATTTTGTGCTCCAGAAATTCTGTTTCACATGTCCATATGTCTAAAAGTACAGCCAACCGATCCACGTCCATTCTAGCCAGAGAGTGAAGTTCTCCTCCAGATCCATCAGATGCATGTGATTCTGACAGAACAACATGGAATGACAATTGTGAAATACAGATTACAAACTAAAGGTGTCTTTAAACTTCTTAGTTATGGCAGCTCTGTGTTATCGTACTAAAATATGAGTCGCCTCAACCTGTATAGGATCAGAAACAGCACCAAGCCCTCTTACTTTTCAATCACCTGACATACATTATAGAAACACTTTTCAACATGAATTCCCAAAGGATGAAAAAACAGTCCCGACCTACATTGTTTTCTTGTTAAATATACTTTATCAATTGGAAATTGTTCTGGTTATCAAGTAAAATGAATTGTCATAAGTTTAAGTTAATTGATTTTTTAATGTTTGCATTATAAATGAACATATCAGTTATAAACAGTTGAAACAAGTTAGACATTTGGTACATCCTACTTTACCTGCATACATTCAATACACTCATGTAAAGCAATATATACTATATAACAAATCTTGGTTGCATGATTGTATGTATCATAATAAATATAAACTATATGGCACAGCTCTATATATAGAGTTGGATATATATTATATCCAACCTTGTCCGCATACATACAGTACACAAACGTAAAGTGATAAATTCTATATAGCAAATCAACTGCCTGATTTTTTATTTCCTTGCAAAATGTAACTATATTATTCCTGGCTCTTTATTTAAAAGTTGGATATATTAGTATATTAAACTTTATCCGCTTATATGTTGTACAGTACACTCACATAAATCAATGTATAGTATGTTGCAAACCTCAACTATTTGATAGCTTGTATCGTTGCAAAATGTAAGTTATATTAACACACAGCTCTAATTTAATAAAAGCAACTACAAAGATATTAGGATATTATAAACATCAACATCATGATTTTCTGTAAAGCTAGTTTGAAACAGTGAGGGCCCAATCATACACCCTGCGCAATGCAGCGCCAAGCGCGACGCAAGTGTTAATTTGCTTGTTTCAGCCCGACGCAGTTATCATTTCTGGCGTTTTGCGCCACGTTATATAAATAGGAAAATGCATTGTGCGCCCATTTATGTGCCTATGGGTGTGCTGGTCTGAAAATGAGGTGTGTTCAGGCGCATTGTTGTTGCATTGCTATTTTGAGGCAACTGAAATGGACTACGCCATTGACCAACTGAAGCCTGGTCTAAAGTAAATGGCGCAGTATTTTTTATTTATTTATAGAGCACGTTAGTCAAATGAGTCTATAGGCGGGTCCATAACACACGTACACTCTGCTTATACACACACGCGCAGCAGCACACAACCAATAAAAGGATTACAATGTAAAAGATTATTATTGTGTACATAAAGATAGTGGAATCCTACTTTTCCCATAGATGGGCTGCTTGTGTGCTTTAACCTCACACACGAGCAGATCCGTTTGCGCTCTGGAGAACCATTCAGTCTTTCGACCGTTCGACCATTCTGTCAAATTCCGCCATGTAAATAGCAAATCCGCCATGGCGTGAGAGCAACTGGCTTTTAAAGGGAACGGGAGATGAGATGAGGTTTATCATGTTACGCCCAAAACAAACCCATTACTCATTAAGAGAATTTTTCACTTCGTCAAAATAGCAAAAGTGGATTCGGACACGCTCTAAGTGCACTTGCGCCCTGCGCTTTAGACCATGGGCTTATATTCTTAAAATAGGACCTTGAGTGTTGTTAAAGCGCTATACAAATAAACTTGACTTGAATTGTATATGATATTGAAAAATTAGCATAATTAAGGGGAGGGGGGAGCATCTGCCCTGACCTCTGCTCCTCTGTATGAAATGAGATGCAGTGAGCATCAGATGTTGCTCCAACTCTTGCAAGTCCACCAGGGCCACATCATAGATGATGTAGAGACCCCGCTGGTCCTGCGTGTGGATGCAGCTCCCTTCTGTGCTGTAGTAATCATGGAGGTTTTCCACCTCGGGAAACTCCATAAACTCAGCAAAGTGAACCTAAAACAGAACAGAGATTTACCCTCTCTGCCTTTCACATTGCATTGTTTTTTTCCATAAAACACTGGGTGAATCTGCAAGGAACCTTATGGTCAACCGGACTGTTGTAGATGAAGTGATTTGATCCAAGAGCTCCAGTAGAGCCATCGTGTCTTTTAGCAGCACTCATCCAGCCCGTCTCCTCCATACTTCTCACCAGATCTCCTCCGACCAACTCCAGACCCGCGGAGTCCATCGCCAGAGTCCTCTCCACTGAGCGCAGGTAGTTCAGCATGCTCAAACAAGTGCGCTACACAAACAAGAGGCCAGGACTCAATGAAAAACAGTATTTTAGTGAGTAAAACCCAGGGACGTAGCCATCATTTCAAAAGTGAGGGGGACAGAATGTCAAGTGTAATACCATTTTTTTTTCAGACTTTTGTTGACAGGTTAATTGGCTTAATATGGTATTTATTTTTAAAGCAAAAAAACAGAAAGAAAGAAATGCAGATGTTCAGTACTTTATATTTTCCTGGCTTAAAACGAGGCGTAGGTGGTAAAATCCTGATCATGTATTTTAATTAGATAATAACATTTAAATTTTTCGTAGACCATCATTTAGCCTACTGTGTTTCCCACAGTATTTTTGTAGGTGGATCTCGGTACTTCTAGGGGGGTCCGGGGGGGGGGGAATTTTGTACATTTTAAAGATAAATTCATTAATCTGGTGCACTTAGAGTCCCCCGAATCCACTGTTAAAAATAAATAATCCACCCCTCAACCGCCCAAACATATGATATTCTCTGATTTAGATATCTGATCATCGCATTACAATTATTCAAATTATAAGTGTTACTGATTAAGCATGATAATATGGTTAAATATCAAACTGAAGTAGGCTGATTTAAAAATAACATTTACTTAAAATAAAAGTTCTTCTTTTGGCAAAATAACATTTCCTTAATAGCCTAAAGTTTGTCTTACTAAACTAAAACTTTTCAATTGAAAACCTTCAAACGTCAAGCTTTTAAAAATACTTCAAACTTTCTAGTTAGGCTTTTTCAAGAGAACTTAAAGTTTGTCTACAAACTTTTTTATCTAATTGTAAAGTGTTACCGAATTATGGTAAACATCATAGTCTACACATGTTATTGCCTGATTCAAGCAGATCGTGGCTGATTGAAAATAGTGCACGTTTGTGCGGGTATAGTGAATATTTTCAATTTACAACAAAACTTGTTAATTATTCAATAAGAGAAATAGGCAGAGGTATTCATCATTGTGCAACACAATTCGGATACCACATGACAACTTACAGTGCTTGACTTTTTCGTGAAAAAGGAGTGAAGAGTTTTTTTGCCGTTTTGAACTCTATGAAACTTATGGATTCGGCGCGGGTGCGAGCATGGGCGTGTCGTAAGCTAATGCACGAGTGACTAATTACCATGGAAGCGTGAAAGTCACATATGTAGATAGACTATCCTTGACTCTTTGGATTTTAAATCTCGATGTAGGGCAGGCTATACACACCCGCGGAAACCTCAGCTTGTCATAGACACATTTGCCCTATGAAAAAGTGCGGGGGATGAATTTACATTTTATTAAAAGTGGGGGGGACACGTCCCCCCCGTCCCCCGCGTAATCTACGCCCATGTTAAAACCCTTATAGCAGGAGAAATAACCCATGCAATACAGTATTGTGATGGTATTACCCTGGTATTTATATGGCACATTTTCAGAAAAGCATTTAAAATGTGGCTCCAGAAAAAAGTTTCTTACCTCTTGAAAAATTAACCTATAAACTTTTTTTTTTAACTAAGAATTTAGTAGGGTATAGTCATAATTCTCCTGATTTATGGTAATTTTAAGCCACAAACCTACTACGTTCAAAAGCTTGTGGTCATTAATAAATATTTTTTAATTAATTCATATTTTTATTCAGCAAGGATGCATCAATTGACCAAAAGTGACAAAAAAGACATTTATAATTTTACTTCAATTTCAAATAAATGCTGTTTTTGAGATATGAACTCGTAAAAGAAAAAAAAGTCCGAATTGTGAGATAAAAAGTCGCAATTGTTTTATTCCATGGCAGAAAAAACATTCCATTTTTAAACATTGATAATAATAAGAAATGTTTCTTAAACAGCAAATCAGCATATTTCTGAAGGATCATGTGACTCTGAAGACTGGAATAATGATGCTGAAAATTCAGCCTTGATCACAGGAATAAATTACAACTGATTCATGAGATTGAGGACTTCTTTTAAAAACATTTAAAAAAATCTTACCAACCTATTGAACAGCTTAATAATAAAAACAATGCATAATTTATATACTTTAAGTAAATACTAAATGTTTTTCCTATCTCAGGAAGTTTGTATGTTTTGTCAGTAATAATAATAAAATTATATACAAGAAAAAAATTCATAGTATCAGTATAGTGAATGAACAAAAAAAGATTTATTATTTATTATGGTTATGTATTTGCATGATGGACTTTCAACAAATGATTGTATTACCATTGTACATGTCCAAAAAAACCAGTACATATCTTACATTTTGGTGCTTTTGTAGGAAATACCAAAATCTCTCAAACTTTTTACATCTTTCATGACAGTTTTACCTTGAGTTCTCTGATCCTGAGGTGTCTCAGGTAGATTAAAGATTCATAAGCTCCTCTGACTGTTACAGGCTCCTTGGCAACTTCTTCAGTGTCTTCATACTTCTCATGCTGAAAAGCTTTGCTGCTCTGACTAGAACAGTTAGGAGACAAAGAGTTGTTAAAAGAAACCCTAACACACATTATAGACACATATTAGCATTTGAAAAATTACCGTTTATGCTTTTTCTCAGAGCATTTCTTATCTGCATATTTAGATAAATGAAAAACCTGTCCAGTGGCCACCTGGAGAAAAAAAAGGAAAATAATGTGCACACAATAAAAAAATAGACTCATTGCTTTAAAAATTAATAGGAAAGATATGTTTGTATTCTTTTGTATGGAATGTTTCCATAATGAATAAAAGAAGGTAATTGCGAGTTTATTTTCTTGCAATTCCAAATTTATACCTCACAATTCTGCCTTTTAATCACAACTCTACCTTTATTTCTCGCAGTTCTGAATTAATTTCTTGCAATTCCGAGCTTATATCTCGCAATTATGAATTTTATCTCACAATTCAGAGTTTATATCTCACTATTAGGACTTTATTTCTCGCAATTCCAAATTTAAATCTCGCAATTCTACCCTTTTCTAGCAATTCTGACTTTATTTCTCGCAATTGACCTATGGCTAAGCCACGCCCCCGCCACTCACTCGGACAAACCGTGACAGGTGGAGTCAGGTGGAGGTGCTATGGCAGGAGACATTTCACAGGAGGCAATTGATGATTTTTGGAGACAGAAGGACTATATAGATTATATTTTGGTAGAAAGTTGTATAAAATGTTGTGCTTCAATGTGTAATTAATGGTTCATGATCAAATCAAATATGTACAGGTCTAAGTTGCATACGTTTCCAGGACAAGCCTTTTTACCATCTTTACCAAGAGTACCTCTCTGTTAGTTTGGTGCTACAGTATTTACATGAATCATTCAGCACAACATTGCTAACATTTATTGTCTCGGTTATTTACAGATACGTTAATGAAACTAAGTGACATGATGTACAATGCAGCTAGAAGCTAACGTTAATATTTTCTAATGTTAGGCTAACGTTAAGTTAGAGATGTTAAAGATAACGTTCAAATGCGTTGTTGACTTATCTTAGAACAGATGTAGACATCGTTGTTTAATTTATCCACTTTTAGTTGGTGTTGTGGTCTACCGCATAACTTAATCCAGACACTTATCTTGGTTGAGATGTGGCTTGGGAAAAAAATACACACCGTCGCCCAGCCTCTCGGGATACCAAGTGTCGGAGTTGCATGTACCGCATTTTAAACTCAAAATGACAAGAAAAAACATATAAAAACGAATGAAAACTGACTAACTGCAATGCATTTCAATGGACGAGGAAGCAGAGAATGTCCGAGTGTATTGGGTTAACTATGCGCACTGTGATTGGGTCATCGCGTTTGGGGGCGTGGCTTAGCCATAGGTCAATTCCAAGTTTATATCTCGCAATTCTGCCTTTTTTCTTTCAATTCTGCATTTTTTCCCCACAAATCCATTTATATTTCACAATTCAGACTTTTTTTTCCCACAGATCCATTTATATTTCACAATTCTGCCTTTTTCTCACAATTCCAAATTTTATATCTCGCAATTCTGCCTTTTTTCTCGCATTTCTGACTTTATTTCTCGCAATTCCAAGTTTATATCTCACAATTCTGCCTTTTTTCCTTTCAATTCTGCCTTTTTTCTCACAATTCCGAGTTTTTATCTTGCAATACTGCCTTTTTTCTCACAATTCTGACTTTATTTCTCGCAATTCAGCCTTTTTTCTCACAATTCCGAGTTTATATCTCACTATCCTGACTTTATTTCTCACAATTCTTCTGACTTTATTTCTCGCAATTCCGAGTTTTTATCTCACAATTCTGCCTTTTTTCTCGCAAGTCTGAGTTTTTTATCGCGCAATACTGCCACGTTACGTAACAATTGACTAGGAGAATATAATTTACTATTCACACAGATGTTCACCTGAGGCATGTTTGTTGTGTTATAAATGCTTTTCCATATAGCAGAAGATTCTTTGAGAGTTTCTGTGCTGATGGATGGAGGTTTTGGGGTTTTTTCTGGCTGACGAACAGATGCAGTGTAATTCTTCAAAGCATCTGTCACTTTATGAAGATCTGATTCCTTTAGAAGAAAGTGCAAAACAAGACCATTATTGTAATGTTGGAGTAGTGTAACTTTGGTTAATTCATCAACGAGCCATGCATTTGTTGCAGAATCTATTCATCTTTGTTAAGGTTCGTTATTAAAAACTCAACTGTTCATTGTTAGTTCATTTCAGCTCAGGACCATTAAATTAATAAATGCTTTAGAAGTTTTTAATTGTCAGTTCATGTTTACTAATGTAGTTAACTAAAGTTAACAAATGGAACCTTATTGTAAAGTGTTGCCGATATAATGTGCTCTGACAAACTTCAGTGCGATTGAACTAATACTGACATTAACCAAAGCAAACCTGACAAAAAGTTTAGTGTATATGAAATAATTAATATATGAGTGGCAAATTCAACCCTTCACCTCCAGGAACTTGCTGTGCATCTGGAGAAGTTCATCCATTGATCTGAGCTCCTTGAGTTTGGCTATTTGTTTTTGTTGCCAAGGATCTCGCTTTGGTTTCATCTGTTTGTTTCCCACAGGAGGCACAATAGAGCTTAGATATCATATTCCATCACATAGTTCATAAATTATCACATATAAAAAATAATGTTGGCTTGTCTCACCTGTATATGAGGAATCCAGTTGGACTCTTTTCTGAGGGCCATGTTCGGACTCTTTCTCCCAAACTTCCTGTCTGCCGCTTCAGTGCTGTCGTACTGCAAGAAGGTCTTCATCTGCTCCTGATTTTTAAAAACAGTCTGAAACAGGTAACTAACCTACATAAAATAGAAACAAATCACATTATCGACAGTAACAATTTTCATAATGCACAAGAATTCATTATGTTGTAGAATTCATTTGAACATCTTTTAGATGTCATTGATGTACTTTGATTAGGATTACCAGACTAAAAAGCTCCATTTCATCTCCAGCTGTCTTGATGGTGCTGATATCATATTGGATGTTGTAATGTGACAGGAGGAAGTCCATTTGCGCTTTAAAATTCTCTATATTGGTTGAGTGCAAGGGGACCTCTGACATTGATACAAATACCCCTGATGGCTCAAAAACAGAGTACAGTACATGTAAACTTATTTAAGCAGAACCTATAATGCTTTTTCACATTTTAAACTTTCTTTTAGTGTGTAATGTTGCTGTCTGAACATGAAACAGATCTAGGTAGAAAGATAGATAGGTAGATAGATAGATAGATAGATAGATAGATAGATAGATAGATAGATAGATAGATAGATAGATAGATAGATAGATAGATAGATAGATAGATAGATAGATAGATAGATAGATAGATAGATAGATAGATAGATAGATAGATAGATAGATAGATAGATAGATAGATAGATAGATAACATTCATTACCAGCAAAATATGCAGGAGATGTCAAATCTACAGCGTTGGACATCTGATCCTCATTCCAATCGGTCGAAGGGAGATAATGAAGAACCTACAACCAGAATATAATAAAAATGAAAACCAGATTGTTTGTATAAATTATCATTGATTGTTAGTTGACAAATATCAGAAATTGAGATGGACATGTCCTCCCTCGTTCTAAACAAAATGTTTTATGTAATTACTGTATGTGCAACAAATTACACTGAGCTAGAGGAAGTTAATTACAAACAAAAAAGAACCAGAACCAGTTATGCTTATACATTTCAGTTATAACCAACAGCTGGCATTGTACATGCAGTAACTTATTATTGTAGCTTAGCATGAAAAGAAAACTTAATGAACAAGTACGATATTACTTGTTACTGGCATTAGGACAGTCATTGCTCAGTGTAGTGTATACCTTCTTGAAGCCACACACAACCTAACCATGAGAACTACTCTTCAAAATCATACACATAGCAGAAACATAACAGCATGAAACACTAACAGATCTTTCCTTTTCCTAAAAAAAACACATAAAATAACACTTAATTTCAACATTTACTCTCCTCATCCAGGCTTATGCAAAGTATGCTAACTAGAAATCTTGTAGTTACCATGATCAACATTATGTCAACAGAACTCATAAAAAAAATGTTTGCAACTTAAATAAGTAAATCCAATTTTTTTAAACATGCAAACATGCAATTATTTAAGTTATAGGTCAACTGAATTTCTTTTAAGAGTGAATAGGACTCAGAATTAAAAATTTGCTCATTCAAGTGAACAGTATTAGTGGACTAACGTAGGAAATAGTGAATGAGGGTTTAGGATGCGATTTCGGATTCAGCCCTTGTTTGGTCCTTGTTGGCCTAATTGTATTCACCTGTTCCTCATGTGCTCTGCTCCCTTTATATAGTGCTCCTTTGCTTCGTGTGTTTGCTGGTTTGTTACGTTCATTGTGTTCCTTGTTAGACCGTCCAAGCTTTAGTTTTACTCCTGCCCATTTAGTTTTTATATCTTTTTGATAAATCTAGTTTTTCTTTGTTCCTGTTTTGTTTTTGTGTTCCGGTCTTTATTTTGTTCTTGTTCTCCCAGGTCTTATTTTGTGTTCTTTCTAGGTTTTGATATTGTTTCTAATTATAACTTTTATTTAAAAAAAAATGTATCTAGTTCTCTGCAAAGTTGCTGTTTTGTTTTGTTTCTTCTGTTTGCAGTAATTTATTTCTAGAATTTATTTCTCCTATTGCGGCAAGTTTATTTCTCGAAAGTCTAATTCTTTCTTTTCTAATTCCAGTTAATTCGATTTTGATTTCTCTAGTCATAGTTTTCCCTGTTTTTTTTTTTTTAGTTTGTTCTTGTTTCTGTTTATCTCATGTTGGCTTGTCTCTAGTCTTGTCTTGTGTTGTTTCCTGCCCTGCTTCCTGTGTCCTCCCTGTTGGTTGACTCTCTTTGACCTGGCAGCCAGCTCTGGTGCTTCAGCAGTTACATATCGTGCCAAGCCTCTGGTGCCTCAAGCTGCTGCCTTGTTGCTATCGTGTCTGGATCTGTCTCTTCCCAGACCAGCCTGTTCTCCAGTTGTGTGCCCTGGCCTAATGTTCGGACTTCCCACCTCACAGATCTTGTACTGTGTCTTCTGTTAATAAATATCATTCCCCTGCTCATTCTGCGTCTGGGTCCCCCCTCTCTGAATCCTGACACCCAGTCTTAACTATTTGGTTACGTTCACTGAAAATTAGTAAATGAACTGGTTATAAAAATATTTCATAACCTCCCTGAAACAACCAAAATCTGAACCTTTTATACCAACAAAACTCATTTTGAGAGGTTAAATCAGGTAGAAATTGCAAGTTACCACTTTACAGTGTTCGGTCACACTTTAGTTTGGAGAACACATATTCACTATTAATTATGGTTTTTACCTCAGTAAACTCCTAATTTACTGCTTGTTAAAAGGATAGTTCACCCCAAAAATGTGTCATTTTCTCAGTTGTTCCAAATCTGTAATAGTTTCTTTCTTCTGTTGAACACAAAAGATATTTTAAAGAATGTTGGTAATTAAACAGTTGACCGTAGCCATTGACTTCCATTGTAGGAAAAAAATCAGTAGCTATGATTCCATCACCCTGTTTTTATGTGCATTTTGAAGTATTCGGATCCTAAATGAGTGATGGAAACGGCAAGTTTCGGAAAAATTCGCTTGAGTTGGTTTTTGACTTAATTGACTTAAGAGCTAATGTGAATAATGGGAGATGGAAACGCATTTGCCGGATAAATTATGATGTAGCGAACATTAAAGCCACGTGACTATTCGGCTGTTTCTGCCGATGGTGTTTTATTTACTGTTGGTTACTAGGTTACCAATACCACTGTCATCAGCTGGAACAACTTGATGAAAACGCATTTGTTTTTTTGTTGTTGTTGCGAACTTTGAAAAGATTCGCTTCCCGTTTGGATGTAAACCCAGCTTACCATCAACTCTCTGGTAACCAACATTGTCTAAAATTATCTTCTTTTGTGTTCAGCAGAAGAAAGAAACTCATACAGGTTTGGAACAACATGAGGGTGAGTAAATGATGACACAATTTTCATTTTTGGGTGAACTATCCCTTTAATAGTTAGCAAGTGGTTAAGTTTAGGTATTGGGTAGGATTAAGGGATATAGAATAAGGTAATGCAGAATAAAGCATGAATATGTGCTTTATAGGTACTAATAAACAGCCAATATGCTAGTAATATACAGGCTAATAAGCAACTAGTAAATAGTGAGAATTGGTCTTCAAACTAAAGTGTTACCAAATGTTCTTATGTATTCTTACATGCAGAAAGTTGAAGATGCTTTTTGTGGAGTGCAGATGGCAAATAAGCCAGTGGAGGTAAATGATGACATCTTCCTGTGTGAGCACAGCGACAGGGCTCTCCACACCTGCCAGGACCTTCTCTTTGGACACGGCAAGACGACGTGCCCGGTGCACAGAGTCCTCAAATTCATTGCTTAAATGTGTGATCTGTTTCTACACAAAGCAATGGGGACAGGATTAATAGATTCCTTTTGCCACTGAATGCATGAAAATATTCTAAAATGCAGAATTTTAGATTACTTTATATTGAGGATATAGTTTCTCCAAGACAGTGGAATGGCGACCGAATCTCCTCCATCTCAACATCAGCTGGTATTTGCACCGTGCCAGTTTATATGTTTGATCTGTGTAAAACTGTTAAGAAAGGAGACAATATTTTCAGAAATGCTTTTAATACAGGATTATAATTGTGTTAAGTCACCTTTCTTTATAAATGACTTTATACAATACAGATTCTTCCAAAGCAGCTTTACAGTGATAAACAGCTAAATAACAGATGCAAACTCAAATTCTGATGCAAAGCAGCTCTAAAAAAAGACAAAGAGTTCAGTGTTGAGTTCAGTCAGTTCAGTGTTGAATTAGTTCATGTCATTAATTGTGTAAAGTTCATCAGTTATGAAAGAAGCACAATAAAACAGCTCATAACTGACCTGATGCAGCAGTAAGGGCAGACCGTCAGGTGTGTGCTCTTGTGTCAGACAGCTCTCAATCTCTCTCTCAGCCACTTCTGCTTGTGACACAACAGGCTTTGTGGACGAAACCTAAAGTCACAGGTCATTTGCAACAACGACAACAAGGGATGTCAAATAAACAGATGCAGGAGCTTAAAAACTAATTAAGAACTCAAATAACTGTACAAACTCACTTGCAGAGCTTTAAGGAGCACCTGCTGCCTCTCCATACGAAAGTAAGATGCATCTTTTGGAATATGGACAGAGCTGAAAAAGTTGGCAAGAGCATCAGTTTGGTCTATTGGATTTTTAAATGTGAGAACGAACATTAATGCTAAGCATTACATAATTCAATTTATAATGTTTGTCCATGACTCATTAATGAAAGTTATAGGAGTGAAAGGGTTAACTTAGTTCACCTTCAACCAAAAAATTAAAAATGTTGTCATCATTTACTCACCCTCAAATTGTTCCAAACCTGTATGAGTAGGCTATCTTTCTTCTTCTTAACACAAAAGAAGTCATTTTGAAGAATGTGGGTAGCCAAACAATTGATGGTAGCCATTGTGGAAGCTGGTTTCTGCCACGGAATAAAACTATTTAAAAGATAATTGAGACTTTTGTAAGAAAAATTATTTTTTGTAAGAAAAACTTTTTGCGCAATTGTAAGAAAAAAGTCAGAATTTCAGGATGTAAACTCGCAACTACCTTTTTTATTTTTATTCTGTGGCGGAAACAAGCTTTACCCCAAAAGTAGCCTAGGTAGGCTACTGTGGAAGTCAATAGAGTGCCGAAGTTACGACGTCACTTTGTAGGCCAAAACGCGGAAGTGAGTTCCCTCCGGTTCCCTCGCCCCAGAGCCATATAGAGTGATAATTAATAATTAATTAATTAATAATTATCTGCCATAATAATTAATAAAGGCTGGTTTCTAAAGTACTTCTTCCTGCATTAATGTTCATGGGTGGCCTAAATGGGTTCCATTCAGACCTTAATATTAAATAGTTTACTGTTATATGTCAACAAGATTCAACAACACCTGGCTATACCCAATGTTTAGAACTGTTTGGGTAATTATGCAAATTAGCTAATACGTAATTATATTATGCATCATTTGTCCATGTTAACAAACTATTTCAAAAAACTTGTAATACATTTTTTGTTTGTCTTGATGTAAGTAATCAACTCAGTAATTTTCATGGTGATATCTAAAGGTTAAAATGTTTACCCTTTTCACGTGAGAAAAAGAATGAATAGGCGTATGAATGGGATATATTTGGGTCTTTTTCGAAACTTTTCGCTAATGGGATTCTTCGGGGCTTTTTTTTCCTTACTCAGGACATACTGAGGATACAAAATCAGTTGAGTTTGCTTCTGTTGCAATTTGTTCAAGGTTGACCCCCATTTTGGCTTAAAATGACTGGACTATTACCAGAAGAAAGAAACTCACAGATTTTGGAAGAACATGAGGGTGAGTTTAGTATAGTGATACAATTTTCATTTCGGGTGAACTATCCCGAACACTACAGTAGCCTATATCAGTCTTACCTGTATGGTTTTGAGGATATTTTATGTAACATCTCATTGTCCTCGATCTCAGTCCTCAGAGCCTGAATCTGAGCGGATAGTTCGTCTTGCAGCTGCTCCACCTTCACCGATGATCCGAGTCTATATGTCCGTGACATCTTCAATTCACAACCCCAGTTTGTGCTCAGAAACTCATCCAGTCGTTCTGTTTTGTCCTTGCAGCTGTAACGCTTAATGTATTAGTTGCATGTAGAGCAATTCGATTCAATCGAAAGAAAAAAGCTAAAAATTAAAAAATGCAAAGGAAAATAGCTTTATTTAAGAGTGTGATACGTTCCAAACTTTTGCTCCAGTGTTTGTGTCGATGGTTGCTCAGTTGTTATAGAAACAGACTCGCAATTCAAATGAATGGCGGTAAATCACACATTAGTTGAAACAAGTCACACACACACACTCTCTCTCTCTCTCTCTCTCTCTCTCTCTCTCTCTCTCTCTCTCTCTTAGTATTATAGGGCTCAAATTAGAATCCTCAAAAGAATGAACGAGTATTATTAGATTTTTGTCCCATAAGCATTCCTTTGGGCACGTTCAGTATATCTTTTAATACAAAATAATATTCAAAATAATATTATTGTTAAAAGTAACTTGTGTTAATGTCGTGTCACATCTGTACAGCAAATATCATTGAATATAAATTAAGGTATTATGGTGAGTCTACATGTAGGCCTATATGTGGCTTTTAACCTGCAGATGGCGGTGAAAACTTAGACAAGTGACTCAATTGTATTGTGCTGTCACAAGCAAAGAGGACAGACATGTCAGCTCTACCTGAAGTCATGAACAGATTCTTTTTTTATTTACTTGATTTCACATGAAATAGTCCTTGTACTGATCTTGAAAATTGCAAGACCCAAAACACCTTCTCGTTGACCGAGTTAGTCAAGCCTTAGACAGACAGATAGATAGATACATACAGACAGAGATATAAGGATAGTCAGACAGATAGATATTTATAATATTGTCACTTTAAACCTATACAGCAAGAATCATTTCAATCAGTCGATTCTCAATGTATAATTTAATAAATCACATCCACCTTCTCTGGATTTAAATAGCACAACATTCCAAGTTGACTTGGATACAGGAGCTCCGATTGGTTCGTGGTAAAAGCAGCCGGTAGCCAATGAAAGATCATCACCAAGGTGCCATCACACCAATGAGTGCACAAGGACTCGGGCCACATTTTACAGCTATTGTCACTAGGGGGTTGTTTTCCTCCCTGCAGAGAGCAGTAAAACATTATGAATGATTTTCTTAACACAATCAATCCCACTGATTGAACAGCAAATATGAATGAGCGTGATTGCTACACGTGCATCAATACACACACAAAAATCAGCAATCAAACAACAACAGGGACTTCATTTAAGAGAACATTTCATACATTTTCAAAAGACCCATCTCCTTGGTAACCATAGACAATCTGGATGCCCTTCATAGAGGGAAAAGCTAGAAAAAGAAAAAGACTGGCAAAGGTTTGAACCCTGGGTTGAAATGAAACTGTCCAGACAGACACCAACAATCTCTTCTGTCATTCACAGACTTTGTCACTTTGGGAGAGTGTTTAGAAGCCATGTAACAAAACCCAAAACCTTTTTGAGGGAAATTATTTGTTATCGGAAAGCAAAACACTGTTCAGTGTAAATCAAACACCTCAGTTGCATCACACTTACTGTAAAAGAACAGTGTTGGATACATCATGTTCTGGAGGTTATTTTTAAAGTGACAAAATTGAGGCGTAACAGGAAGAAAATGGGGTGAGAAATCAGTCATGTACATGATATTTGAGCAAATATGAGTTTACGAAAACCAAAGATAACTTTATGGCCTTTGATAAACAAGTTTAAAAAGGGAATTGTTCACTTCAAAATGAAAATTCTGTCATCATTTACTTAGCCTCAAGTTATTTCAAACCTGTTTTAGTTTAATTTGTTTCTTCTGCTAAACATCAAAGAAAGATATTTTGAAGAATGTCGGTAACCAAACAGCTGATGGAGCCCATTGATTTGCATTGTATTTAGACTATGGAAGTCAATGGGGTCCATCAAAATCTCTCTGGTTACCGACATCTTCCTCTGTGTTCAGCAGAAGAAAGAAATTCATACATGTTTGAAACAACTTGAAGGTGAGTAAATGATGACAGAATTTTCATTTTGAAGTGAACTTTTCCTTTAAGCCAACATAGACTAGAGAATAGTTTGGACTTTTTCAAGTGTATTTTAACTATATCTCCTGCAAAGTAAACAGGGTTTTTTTTTATTAACCCTCATATGGACTCCATTTGATGTTTCCTCATTTAAAAAAAATCCATTCATCTCAGTGGCATAAGATTTTGTGCCTTTTGTTACATTATCTATCTAAACACACACACACAAACTGAGCTTGATTTAGTAGTTCCAAACAGGCCCCAAACTGAAAATTAATGCGAAAAAAATTTGAGTGAAAAAATTCTAGTTTTTAATTTTTCAATTAAATCAATAAATCTAGAATAATCTGAAAATGTTCACACAGAAATGACGGCGTGGTTCTAGAACACAAATGCAGTGTAACAAACATGCTCACTCATACTCACACTCTCTCTCTCTCTCTCACACACACACACACACACACACGTGACTGCAACAAACAGCATTTGTATAGAATTTGGCAAACAAAATCAGCCACAAATGCAGAAAAAAAGGCTGATACAAAGGGGTGAGACCTAACCCCCACACACACACACAACTCCTGTTCATTTCTGCTTATTGCTGTTGGTTTTATTTACATATCTAAAATTGGTGATTTTTTACATTTGGTTTTTTTGAAATAAATAATTTGTGAACAGAATCTGACTCTTTAAGTTTTTTTAGTGGCATTTTAGTTATATTTTTGCAAATTTATATGGCATTATTGCAAAAACAGACATTTCAAACAACAACAAATTCAAACCTTTCACAAAAATACTGACTTCAATGTATTTTATAATGTTTTAATATATATTAGCAAAATATCAAAAAAGTTGTGATATGGATCTCTATGGTCCTCTGCTAGATATACAGTATATGGTCAAAACCATAGAGTTAATATTATAACCAAAGAGAGTATTTTTTTTTTTTTTACTACAATGGATGTCAATGGCTGGGCTACCGTCAACTGTTTGATTACCAACATTCTTCAAAATATCTTCTTTTGTGTTCTGCAGAAGAAAGAAACTCAAAGGTTTGGAACAACATGAGGGTGAAAACGCGATGACAATTTAAATTTTTTGGTTAAATATCCCTTTAAGTCATGATCCACAGAAAACTGTGCCACTAAAATTAAATAAATGAGAGGATGTTTGCCAACAAGAGCCCCTTGATCAGGATTCCACTGAAACCATTAGCTGTGATTAAATGAATACATTCACTTGGAATAACAAAATGTCCGGATTAAATGGTCAACAAATTTTCAATATACTGTGTGGCTTCAGAATTTTAGGACACACTGCAAGCTTTTTGCAATTATCTAGTGATCAGTTTGACCAGACAGACGCACAAGCATTAAATCAGTTGCTTATTCTATGACATATTAAAATAAAGACTGACAAAAAATATATTGTGTAATACAAGCTTTATTTACATTCACCTTGCCTTGCACTACCTTGTTTACATTATCCAAAATGGAAATACACAGGTAAAGTCAAGCAAACATTGAGTGGATGTTAACTATCAGCCAACTGTGGTGTGAGGTGCTACAGACGTGGATTTCGTCTTCACAATTCATGTTAATTCCTTCGTAAAGATTACAATTCAAAATGAATAAAAATTGTAGTAGTTCTTTCGTGAAGTACGATGATCCTACCCAAAGAATATGAAAACCAAGAATTAAAAGCATTTCGATTTTGAGGATGCCATTTATGATGCTATTAAACGGATTACACAATGTGAAACTAGAGTAAGTAAACAAAAGGTAAACACGGCACAATCAACTTTTTATAGTCATCTTAAATTCTGTGACTCCAGCTGATTATAAAAAGCAGATTATAAAAAATCATTGCTTATAAGAGGCTTTAGAAAATTCTGGGCGTGAAACTGACCTTAACAAAAGGTACATTCGACTGTGATGTTAAAACAACATTAGGTTACAACTATTGAAACGCCTGCAAGTTGTCCCTGAATGGCACTACTATTTCATCAGACTGAATAGTTGCATTATTTTTCACCAGCCTCAAATTTGGTTGTCTGGCATGTTCAAGATCAACAGTGAAATACAGTACAACATAGGTGCATTCTTACTTAGCTTATCCATATACTAAAATGTGGCTGCCTTTCATTTTAAAACTGTTAGGATGCTTCAAACACACTGCCATAACAACTGATGGACACGTTCTACTAGCACCAGCCATTGTGTAGAAATGTACACATAAATGCTAAGAAAGTAACATGTCAGCCATATGAACTGACCCAAAACAATTTCACTTAGCACCAAACGCTCTTAGCTTAATTTTTTCCTGCTACAAATACACAAACATCTAGGTGGTCCTTAATCAGCGTTCCAAAGTTTATAATTGCTAATATACCATATGTTTAGAATAAATCCAATATTAATGTGTAAACACACGCACACATATTCAGTGTACAGCACATACACATATGCACCATGGGCCTCATTTATGAAATATAAGTACAACAGAAATCTATGATTTTGGCAGATATTTGTAACGTAAATGGTTGCATGCATGTAGACTGTACAGTATATGCACACATAATCACATTGAATGTATCACCTAATGAACAATATTTTGTTTTCCAAATGTTACAATTTTTCAACTACTCAGATTTTATAAATAATTTATACAGCAATTACTTCATGAATGAGGCCCTATGTGTGTGAGTGTATAAACACATACAAAAATACAAATATATAGCTCATAATCTATTTAAAAATGGTTGACATCAGAAGTGAAAGCGGTTTAGGGGTGATTGAGATGCTCGTGTTCAAGAACTCCCGAGCAGGATAAATGCACAGGTTTTGTTAGGAAATCCATGGGAAACACTGCAGACTAGTTTCATACAGCAGAACACTAAATACATAGCTTATCATCATATCATAGTTCACTTTTCCATAAAAGGAGTCAAGGATACATTATGATCACTGGTTTCACAAAAACACAATAACTTCCCCTTTTCAGATTTATGAAAAATAATCTGAGAAACAGACAAATTTTCCATGGCCATTTTTTCGGAAAACGAAAAACATTCTCAATAGTTTGTATTGTAAACAGGCCATTGTTGCAACTGTCCAGTAGAGGACACATTTGGCAAAAGGCAAGTGTTTGTTTCAATGTGAGGACTGGAAATCTATTAATCTTGATTACGGTTACAATAAATTACAACAAACTAAGGGCACCTTCAGACTAGAGTACAGACTTGATTTCAATTGGGATTATGTATCGCAAACGACAAAGAAAATGCCAGGGTTAGCCAAAGTGACGACCAAAAGCTGGGAATATTTTAACTTTAACTGCAATGCCAGTTGCAGGTACCAGTTTCTGTTATAGGTACTAGAGAATTCAAGATTCTTACTTGGTTGTCAAACTGACATAACTCTTTCCACAGTCTCAAATGCATTTTTAAGAGCTTTCTCTAGTGTGCAGGGACCCTCAAACACAGTGGTGGATTCAGAGATTTTGTATTCTAGATAGAATAAGGGAAGTACTGACCTTCAGGGATTTTGTATTCTAGATAGACTAAGGGAAGTACTGACCTTCAAGTCTTCATATATAGACAACCTTTTGTTTACGATACTACACCTACCATATTCCAGCAGCGGAGTTCATTACCACGTCACTGGCAATTAGATTAACCTGCAAGCACTTCAAGGTTAAATTGGTTGAAACACTTTACAACGTCCATTAAACCAGCCTCAATCATGACAATACAAAACACAAAACTACAACACTGACTGGGTAAATCACTGACGTTAACTCAAACTGATTCCAATGGATGTCAAATAGCTTTTCTACAGCATAATGTACAGTTGCTTTACAGTGGACAGTTGGCTCAAATGCGGTGTTCTGTCCATCCCTACATTCCTGGACCTGGCCGGATCAACCTGGTACCCAGCTTTGGGAGGAGGTTCGTTTGGTTCTAGAGAAGCTCTCTGAAGTCAGGTTAGCATTCTGAGAGGAGATAAGATGGGAATCAAAACTGAACTCCAGGCCATCGGCATCCATCAGATCGTTGCGAGTGATGGTTTCCATGTCGCAATCAAAACTCCCACTTAACGCCTCAAGATCCAATTCAGATGGGAATCGGTCCTGAGATGCCAACTGAACTGAGGAAAGGCTGCCATTGAGACCTGCCAACAACGAATCAGAGGAGTTGAGCTGCATAGATGTGCTTCTGAAGGGAGACTGTTGGAGATGTTGCTTCATCAAGCTTTGGTAGTCTGACTCGCTGCAGTTCATCCGCCATCCAGATGGCAACGCCTTTTTGAGCCCTGCTTGTCCTCCAGGCCCAGCCTGGTTGGACATCATGGGATCATTACGCAGCAACAGCGCACTGCGACGGGCATTCTGGGAGGAAAGGGAGGCACTGGCTTGTGACATAAGCGGGTCAGACTGGGTAAGAAGGACATCGCTGCGACTGTTGGACTCGGAGCTGAGCAAGTCCTGCAGACTCTGTTCGCTAAAGAGGGAACCGCAGGAGAACGTAGCCTGCTTGTTTTCCTGGATTGTTTGCATTGGAGACTGCCTCAGGGCGGTGACAGACGGAGGGCTGAACAAGGAGTTAGTGCCATAGCTGCCAGTGGGAATTGTCAGACTGCTCCCAGAGCAGCTGAAGGTAAACACAGGGCTTCCCTGTAGGTTGGCCCCACTATCATCTTGACCTGGAGACTGGGAAGCAGTCAAGCTGATGTTGTCTAGAAGGTCATCCATTAGGTTATCGGAGAGGCCGTCGTTGAGGTTCATGGTTCCTGCAAGGTCAGCTAGACGGGGCAGTTCGGTCAGCCCGGTTGATGGAGACATACTACTAGGGCTGGAGTACAGCATGGGCGACAGGGGAGAGTCGTGGTCAGGAACTTCGTCCATCTCGAGGTTGGCCAGAATCGGAGAAAGGCGTCCGCTTAGGGTGCTGGCATTGGAATTAGTGCGAGAACGGAAATCTGTCCAAGCATCGAGCTCGTCGCTACTGCGGGAGGTCGGGCTGCCGGTCCATTTGGACAGGCTGGAGGAACTCTCTGAGCTTCCGTCCTGAGTAGCCTGAAGAGCTGCCTTTTTCTTTGCGGCACGGCCACGGGCGCTCTTGATGAGCTTATTACTGTTGTCCATGGAAACTGCACGTCTCCGAGGGGCTTTTCCCCCTTTTCCACCATCAGGATTGACCATCCACCATGAACTCTTTCCTGTTCCTTCATTTTGGACCCGGACAAAGCGACTGTGGAGTGACAGGTTATGTCGTATTGAGTTCTGTGAAAAGAGAAGAGTAGATGGTGAGCTGTGCATCATAAGAAATGCTTAAAACTAGGGGTGGCACGATCCGCTTTTTTTGCCTCCGATACCGATTCCGATACCTGGGACTCAGTATTGGCCGATACCGATCCGATCCAATACTAAAATAATAATTAAAAAAACAGTGCCAAATTACCTAATAAACTGTATCTGTATGGCTCACTGTGGGGAAGAGACTGGGATTATTATTTTGTTAAAGGCATCAAAGCTTGACTTAAACATTATTTGCCATACTTTGTAAAACAATACTGACAAAATATATACTATATAATTAAAATACATTTATTTTAAAATTTTTAGAGCAACTTTTTAATGAAGCAGCAACATATGATACATAGATTGGACAGAACAACTAAGGCTATCAATAAACTGCCATTGCGCAAAAGTATTGTAATATGAAAGGCTCCAATTCAGAGCGGCACGAAACGCTTATGCGCTTCCCGTGCGCAGAACGATGCGCTCGAAGCAACATGGAGTCACGGCGCGCGTCGCATTGAAAAGTTCAAAGCACAAAAGTAAGATATACAAATAATTCTTTATTTATTCATTAGTTTGAGCCTTTTAACGGTTTTAAATTTCAGTTAATGTGCGTGTGAAGAGCAATTATATCGCTCTCTACTCCAGTGTTGTGATCACTGAGGAGTTGTGTTGTGATCTAACAGACACCCGGTTGAAAGTAACATGTGAAACTCCAGCACGTTAAAGTCCTTTTATGCAAACCATAGACCTTTATCTACATATCTACAGTATAATAATAGGAACATTGACTCATCATGGAGAGAGTTTCATCGTGTTGACTGTTTTACCCGAGCGCGACGCGCTGTTTGAGTGCTGAGAATGACTGACAGCCGAAGCGGAGGGAAGCACTTAGGTGAAGATTAATTTAACGATTTAAATCTGTACCTCACATTAAACTATATGTAATGGCTTCAGAAATCTTGGAATACAGTACACGGAAACATTATAGCGCTTTATAATGTTTTTGTGCCTTTTGTGTTGTATAACAATAACATGCGTAGGCTATACAATATCGGATCGGATTTGGATGGTCTCGTCTGGCGATACCCGATCCGGCAAATATTGCTAGTATCGGAGCAATACCGATACTGAGTATCGGATCGGCGCACCCCTACTTAAAACATACTGTACATATATACAGCCTGTTTTAAATCCCTCAGCTTTATTCATTAACAAATTGGCCATTTAAAAGCAGAATAATGGCCTAATGTTATATAATGTTATATAATGGCCAAATAATCTCGGAATCAATAGTGCATAATGCTGAGTAAGGAACAATGCCACTTAAACTTCTTTTGCTTTACTCAGAGATCGAAGAGTCATGCGACCCCTCAGACCAATAGAGTCCATGTGTTTTGTTAAAAAAATTTAAAGCATAACTCAAACTACTTTCAATGAGTTTACGCAAGCAAGTAAAAAATAAATCAATTAAATCAATCAATCCTTATTTCCATGTCAATGCTGTTGTGTATATGGAGTCTTTTGAATTAACTAGGTATTTGTGGTTTCCATAGGTTAATCGATGTGTGAGAACACCGGCAATACCGGTATGAGTACAGGGGGAAGGACATTGGAGTTTTTCCCTCTTTTCCACCTCGCTTTTAATTGCTTATGAATGTCAGTGTGGCCATGCCCATTTTACTTTGACTTTCAAATTAGCTGCAATTTGGAGCGACATTTGCTTGAATTGTGGGTTCATTATTATTCTAAATGAAAAACACAAAACAGTACAATGGCAAACTCGCTTATGTTAAAGGATTAGTTCACTTCAGAATTAAAATTAAGAATCTTAAGAATTTGTATTTTTTTGTTGTTGAAAATGACCGATCGTTCCAGATAGGGTCTAGATAAGACCCTTATTCCTCGGCCGGGATCCTGAAGAGCCCTTTGAAGCTACAATTTGGACCTTCAAACCATGGTTGAAATCTACTTGAAGTATTTGAAAAAAACCTGGAATGTTTTCCTCAAAAACCTTAATTTCTTTTCAACTAAAGAAAGACATGAATATCGTGGATGACGTGGGAGTGAGTAAATTATCAGGGAATATTAATTCTGAAGTGAACTAATCCTTTAAACAGAACTTTTACTAACAAAACTAGTAAGATGGCTTTATTAACAAAACAAATGAGCACAGCATTCACCATGCTGATAAATTAAATCTGACTCCTGCTGTTCACGCTGAATTGAGCAAATGCTCTTTTCCAACTGAACTAAATATAAAAAATAACAATGGTGGGGTAGGGTGTTGCATGCCACCGTCGACAAGTGATGTAACCACTGTACGGCTGAAAACCATGTAACAATAAGTCTCAATTGTAATTTTCACTTTGCACATTAGTACATTTGGAAGACTTTTATCCAAAGCGACTTACATTGCATTTCAAGGTACAGATTTACATCCTTATCAGTTCTTGCTGTCCCTGGGAATCAAACCCATGACCTTGGGGTTGCAAGCGCCAACGCTCTACTGTTTGAGCTACAGGAAAGTTTAACAAAAAAAACAGTCCAGAGAAAATACAGAAAATAGAAAAAGGGCAGTGTCCATTTGAATTTCTCACACTGTCCAAATTGGTCTGGGCTGTGTGGTCAAGACCATACTTCAAATAAATCAATGCACACTGTGCTGTCCGTTGGGCTTTCGAGATAATTGGTCCGCGCTGTGCAGTTCAACTGGGTAACTTTGAGTGTTCGGCTTTGGACATTTCACATATGCATGCATGAGAAAACAGGCAATTTTGTAGGTGCTCTAGTGCAATCACTAACTAAATGTATTTACATTTGTGAGCTCTGAATAGACATTTACAAACCACCCTATACAAGCCTGCTACTGTATGTAAAGCTGTGGATAACTTAACATTTGCTTAGTCTGACCAAAATTTTTCAAGACAGTAATGTGACATTATTCTAGTTCAAGCTACACATCTAACAATGTATTTTTCCAGTGCAGAGAAAGCGGAGCGAGATTTCCTCAATCATGTACAAAGTTTAAGAGTGCAGAGCAGTGAAGCTGCATTAATGTCGACTGCAGCACAGAAGGTACAGAAATCCATAATGCAGCATCAGATGAAATAAAACTCACAAGCGAGAAATGGGTTTACTTTTTGATGAATAGTCAAGCAGTCTGACAAAATGGTGTGAATTTTCCAATGCTGTGCCATGCATGATACATCTTGAAGAGAGCTGGTCTCTACTCAACATTGTCCTGTGAACATCACTTTACTGACCTTTGAACTTCTCAAAAGAGTGAATGGGCAGACCTCATGACACTACACTTCCATTAATGCTTTTGCTTCAAGCCAACTGGATTACTGGATTTAATCCGTGACAGAACTTTTTCCTATTCTAAGAACAACATGTATCCCAACACATTTGTAAAGTACGTAAGCAGTTCTCCTTGTTTGCTTTGTTAAGCTGGCTAACTGAATTGATTGGATTGAGAATCTAATCTAAGACACACACATCGGATTGTTTGTTGACAATCATAGCTACATTGATTACAAAACAGATCATTACAAACTAGGCTTAAAATGAGAACAGTATCTTCAATGACAAACTGAATCAGTGATCAAACCAGTTTCAATGTTTATTTTATCCATGTTAGCTTTTTCTGCAGTTGCAATCAAAAAGCATTTCACACACATTCTATGTTTATAATATTCTTATGTTCTTGAAAATTCTCATCTATGGCTTCAAAAAAAAATCGAGATGAAGTAGTGTTGTTTTGACCTGCTTTGACTAAACTGATGGACGAAATGGCGAATTCAGCTACAGCTCTACTCAATCACCTTAACGTTAAGCAACATGAACATGGGCACAAGTGCAACAGACACAGCTCACCCCATTGGGCACTAAATCTGTAAGTTTAGCATTAAGTGGCTTGATCATTAACCTGTAGGCCACCAGAACCCCTTATTTCCTGTGACTTTATGCACACAAAGGGTACATCACACAAAGAAATATATAAATCGCAGATATCATAATTCACCCCAAAAGAAGAAAACTAAATTTCATGAACAAAATTAAGCCTACTTTTTGCATTGTGACAATTAACACTTTTTATCCTCATTACTGCAATGTGGGGAAATTTTTTTTAATTCAGTTGAGCAAATACCACCATGATGCATACTTACAATTGTACAAACGCACTTCATAATTTAGATACATCACCTTTTCCACATTCCAATGAAAAATGTGGTTAATATTGATATATAATGAAGGTTCAGCATTAAGGTAACATGAATTTGAGGGGAAAGACATGAGGTAAAAACATTCTTAACACATTTACCCGCTTATAAAATACTCATAATAGTAACCCATTGCATTAAATAGAGTGTCAGAGAAAGTGAATTTAGCAATGAAAATTATCTTAAAAATTCTGTGGTACCGCTTTCTATTGAATTAAATCCACACAGGACCATGAAGAATAACTATAATGGATGAAAATAAGGGCTGAAATCATCTGAAAGCCATGATGCAGTCCCCTCTGAGCAAAGCACCACTCAGAACAGCACTGGAGCGCTGCCAGTTTACACACAATGCTGTATCTCAGAGTCAAACACCAAAGCTCTTCACATGTTGCTACACACTGACCTACATAGTTTCCAGTCAGCTGATTGCTTCTTATGCTGTACCCGAGAACCAATAGGAAGTGGAGGTGGGGACCAAACAGCCAGTAGAAACCCTGACACTGATGATATGCCTATGGTTTCTCTTTTTTCCTCATTCAGTGGCAGGCAGATGCAAACACTCTGCAGGATGGCTTTATCTGCACTGAACACGGTTGGCTGTTCCTAAAATCTGATTGGTAGGAAGAACAGACCTTTTTTCTTTGAAGTACCAAAATGTATGCTTTAGCAAATTGAAAGGATTTAAACATTCAGTTTTGCTGACTAACTTACATGTTAGTATGGACTACAGAATGACTGTAGTCATTTCATTTGAAAACCAATTTTCAAATGAAACAACATTGACTCAAAACTGATTCAAATAATTATCATCTTCAAATCATATAAAATAATATCAAGCATTTACAATGCACTTGGCATAGCTTGTTTGTTTAGGTGCCGAATCATCTTTCTAAAATGTAATATCTGCACAACAGCCTTACATCTGCAGGATTGCACAGGGATTTCCTGAGGTTTTTCTCCAATTCAAACGCAGCTATACCAAAAGCATTCATTAGACTTGATTCCATGTTTTTTAAAGACCAAGCTAATCCCTGAAATCAAAAATTGACAAGAGAGCGTTGAAAATGCAACGCTCAAAAAAAAGAGAGATAATATACAATCAATTAATGGAAGTGCGATCATATTGATGATTATTGATTGAAAAATTATTGATATTGGCTATGACTACTATGTTTGTTATCAAGCTTCAATACTTGGAAATAAGGCAAGGGGCCATTTAAAAGGTCCTGTTTATCAGTGGCACCTTTCTCAATGTATCTGCCGTTACGCCCTTTGGCATGAAAGCAGCATCACTTAATCAGCAAACCACACATGACATGACTAGTAGTCCACATTTCCAGCATCTGTGCCATTTTACCACCCTGTAAAAAATATAAGCATTGTTTTTATAAGGCCATTGAGCACTTTGTTACAAATGTCTGCCTGCAACAAATGGATACATATATTACAAACATTAACACTCCTGATAAGCAAGTCAAGGTTAAAATCCAGCCCGTCTCTTTGACCTGACGTACCTTCCATCCAGCAGAGCTGTTGCTGTCACCTTTGTCCTTGAAGTATGGCACATTCCGGACCATCCAATCATAAATCTGGGCCAAAGTCAGCCTCTTCTCAGGCGTGCTCTCGATGGCTTGAGTGATGAGGTCTGCGTAGGAATAGTTTCCCCAGGCGTTCCTGCGGGCAGAGGATTTTCTGGGCTGCTGAGGAATCAGACCATTGATGCTGGAGTCGCTGCAGGCGGAGGGCAGAGCATGCTGGGAAGAAACAGGACAACCATAGGTGTCTTTATCACTGAGAGCAGCATTGGTTTCTATGGCAAGAGCAGCAGAACTCTCATTTCCTTCTGTGACACTGACTGGCTTTGATGCGCCTGTAATGTCACCAGATGTAGAAGCATCATCGATGCCATTTTCATCCACCTCTTCCTCGGGAATGATTCCCACATCTCCTGGTTCTGCTTTGCCAGCATTGGACTCTGGTCTGGGCAGAGGCCAGGTGCAAGACCTGGGCCTTTTTTGGGGCTCGAAATCAGGGTCTATGTCGACGTCCACAGCCGAGGGCTTATCTATCTCATCTGCCATATTTCCTCGACTCCTTCAAATGAATGATAAATGGACGGCTTTTCTGAACACAACGGCAGCAGTGCCCTCGTGCATGCCATTAATGGATCACTTCTAGAATCCACATTTCAATGCGGGACACTTTGAATCGAATTGATGTTAAGAGATGTTTTAGTAATATTTACAAATGCGTTTAAGTGCATTATGTCCGCTTACAACAAATATACGGATTCGTATGAGAATCTCGCTCGATTAAGTTAGTTTTAAGAGTCCGTAGGACAACAAATAAACCTTCGAAAATGCTCGTTTAATGAAGCTTCCGTGGTTCAAAAAGCATAAAGAGTGTAACAGAGCGGACGCTCGAATTTGTTAGATTGTTGCATGACGTCGCGTAGCAAACGTGTTACATTGTAACATTACATCATGATGTAAAAGATACTTCGTTTAAGAACGCAACTGCCGTCTTTAAAAAGAATCTTTGATTTAAAGCGATCAGAAAGGCTGCACGTTCGCGAAAGTATTCTCAAATGATCAAGCCATACCTCCACATCGGTCCCTCCGCAAATCAACACCAATAAGTCCTAACAAACACGCCGCTTTTCCCAATAAACCTTCATGATCCCTGTTCCATGTCGGAGCAGGACGTTGCGTCCCGCTACCCGGGCGATCCAGCACTACCAAAGCCCCTAATGCGCTGCTGCTCCGCTGCAAACTAAAGAAAAGAACAGTAACACACAGATTTTGCGCCCCCTGGAACCAGTCAGAGTAACTGCTTCTTAAAGGGCCGGAGTGCAGAGCTGAAGCTCACAATCCACTGCCACGCACGTCATCTGCACATTACACAGATATGCCATCACAAGAGCTCTTATTTCATACACTCTTTCCAATAAGAGCATTGCAATAGAATGCAACTAAATGCTTTCATCCTCTGAAGAACATACGACTGAGTGAATCTCAAAACCTGTCACAAAAACGGAGAATCTCATATTTTTAAACCAAAAAAAGAAAAAACAAATTACATTGTGCATTTAAAATTAAATCTGTTTTATGGCCATTAAGAGCATTTGTCATTCATGTAATGACAATTGGTATCTGCTGCAATATTCTTATTTTAATTACACACACACACACACACACACACACACACACACACACACACACACACACACACACACACACACACACACACACACACACACACACACACACACATATATATGATTTAAAACATATATTTAAATGTACACTACTGTAAGTAGGCTACTACTTATTTCCTTTGGGGTATTTTTTATTTAATTTTGTAAATTAGGGGAAAACTACTGTTTGAACCTTCAAAATAAAGAGAAAATATTTAAAAGAATAAAAGGAACAGTAATGATTTGGTGCATTACAGAAATGAGAATTGTTTCCAAGACATTGCTAAACAGCTGCTTCTCTAATGCCCGGTACACATCGTACGATTGTGGGCTGTCCCAGACGAAAGATGACCAATCGTGGTGACTTCTGTGGTCGTGGCTCCTGCTACGACCAATATTGACTAGCCAATTAAAATGCAACATGAAATGGCGTGTTGATCAACACGGCATGGATCTAAAACTACTTACCTCAAGCTCCATTTGCAAAATTGGCATGCCAAGTCGGCCTCTTTTCCCTAGCCATATTCTCTTTTTGCTTCCTCTTCTTTTTCAGCACATAAAACCACAATTGCCAAAGTGTGATTCATCTTGCTCTATTTGTTTACCTGATGATGTTTTATTCTTTTATACTATCTTGACTTGTGTCGTAGCCTACGATTCAATAGGTGACATCATCGTACAGTCTACATACGTGTCGTACCCAAGTTTATTAGATCCATGTTGTACAGTTTGATTTGTAATGAAATCACACAGTCTGTAGAAGGCATGAATGATCACTAAAGATAGTAGCACACTTCTCATCAACAAGCCACACAATTTGAGGTATCATTCATGCACGATGTGTGCAACGGGTAAGATAAACACCAAAACGTAATACTTCGAATTATGGATTTGAACAAACCCCAAATTATAAGTATGAGCTGGACTTGAGCAAGTATCACCAATGAATAAATTAATCTCTCAGGTCTGCAGAGCAAAGGTCTAAGTTACCATGTCTCCTTCCTTAGACTTAAATATACATGACTAATATTCTCTTATGGACACAAACAATAATGAATTAACCGCATTCATACACATACCTGAAACAGAAGCACTATAGAAAGCTTCAAAACAATCAGACATCAATAAAAGTTCAAATAATTTTAATGCAAGCATTAATCTTAAATAGGTTGCATATCAATAATCTGACAATATAGGTTGTCAATAAAACATTTTACAAACCAGAAAGGCAGGCTGATTTTAAACATATCTTTGGCAGATTTGCAACCAGATTCCTCCAACAAACCTGCCCATCTTTCAAGTGTCACGTTCATTTTTGCATGTGCGTTTATAAAGTGCAGCATTATATCATACAGTTCTGATTAAAATACAATCCTCACCAAATCAAAATGGAGTTGATCCCAAGACCTCATGAGAGGCTGAGTCTTATGATAGCTGAGATGGCTGCTGTATATGGAGTTAATGATAAAAGCTACTTAGAGCTGCGCTCTCCTGCAACCCAGTACTCCTCTGTTTGCATCTCGGTGAGTCGAGAGACCGTCCTCTGGAAGGCGAACACCTCCTCCTCTCCTGTGAAGATCGCCAGCGAGCTGCCTGAATCCTGACACATTAAAAGAGATAATCGAATCAATCTGAAGAGAGAGATCAACTACACAGCATGGTTCAAATATTTTTTTCTAAAGTCTAGTCTACCATTTTGTAGGATCATACATACAATCTGAACATTCTTAACAGTTATCAACAGTGTTAAGTGCTATTAGCATAAAATTACATGCAGTAACATGATGTTTAGATATTTTACCATTAAAATAAAAAGGGGGGGGGGGGGGGGGGGGGATAGGCCCGAAAATAGGCCTCATTTTATTTGAGAAAAATTTATATTCTAATTTATTCATATTTATAGTTCATGAGATGGAATTTGGCCAAAACATGTTTTACTAGGGTCAGTAAGATTTTTCTTTTAAATAAACTAATACTTTTGTTCAGCAAGGATGCATTAAATTAACCAAAAGTGACAGTAAAGACATTTTTAATATTACAAAAGATTTCTATTAAATAAATGCTTTTGCTTTTGAACTTTCTGTTCATCAAAGGATCCTGAAAAGAATGTATTGCGGTGTCTATAAAAATATTTAGCCACACAACTGTTTTCAACATTGATACATAATACGAAGAAATGTTTCTTGAGCAGCAAATTAAAATGAAATACAGTTGCATTCAAAATTATTCAATCCCCTTGACCTTGCCAAGAACAAAATTTGATGAAAACAATTCAACAAAGGCATCAGTAAACTATTATAGAAATTTTATTAATACAGATGATTGACTCTTGAGAACGTTGTTGAAAAAAGGGGAAAAAAATCCATTTGTGTTCAAAATTCAAACTTTGTGGAGAATCTTTTATTCTTCATAACCGCCAATAAACGCTGCCAGGAAGTGTTTAGAAGCTTCTGTCACATCACTACTGTAATCTTGGCCATTCCTCGCTTGAAAAAGCTTCCAGATCACTGATAATCTTTGGTTTTCACGTTACCACTGCTTTCTTCAAATTCCACTAAATATTTTCAACGAGATTTAAACCTGAAGACAGTAGAGGCCACTCAAGAACATCTTACGTCTGAATCCTGAACCAAGCTTAAGTAGATTTTGATGTATACGGATGGCTGTCCTGCAGGAAATCAAGCTTCAGTCTCTGCACCGAAGGCATCACCATCTTTGCCAAAATGGCTTGATACTCCAAAGAATTCATGATGTCCTTCATACAGTCAAGATTTCCACTTCCTGCTACAGCAAAGCTCCCCCATAACAAGACTGGACCGCCTCCATTTTTGACCACAGAGATGGTGTTCTTCTGCTAATAAGCATTGCCTTTTTTGTACCAGACATATACTGCTGATCCACGGGTCCAAAAAGTTTCAGTTTCGTCACATTACTCCATAAAACATTCTTCCAGAACTCCAAAGGTCTACCCGAAAGAATTTTAGCATATTTAAGTTGTCCTTTTATGTTGTTCTTGGTCAAGAGTGGCATTTGGCAAGATGTTCCAACATAAAGGTTTGGCTTGTCTGATGCTCTTCTTATGCTCTGAGATGTTTCTTCCTCCTTTCATGAGGTCATCTTTGATAGTAAATTTAGTTGCTCTGATCAAACATTTTATTCCCTTTAATAATATTGTGCATTTTCTTCAACACCCTCAAAGGTTTACTGGTACAACAAATATTAAACTTATGAATAAGGCTGCCAGCTGTGTCTCTAAGAACTTTTAGTGTTTTGGAAATCTTCTTGTAGCCACAGACTTTCTAATGTAATAAAACAATTTGTTCTCTATAGCTTTTGAGACAGCTCTTTTGTCTTGGCCATATTTGCTATTGAACTTTATCACATGCATGGGATAAATAATAAATATATGTGTGTGTAACAGCACAAGCCAATTCAGTTTTGTTATAGTTTCCAAAGGCTTTATTGTTTTAACACAATTTTGTACTATAGCATACAAATAAGTGACTTAAAAACAGCAGCGTTGAATGGGGGTTGAATAATTATGACATAGCTGTATTACAAAAAAATCCTATAACTCAAAAGCATTACATTATATATTGACATTAGCACTTAATTTGCCACTAAACTTATAGATACAATTTTGTTTTTAAAACTCTGTATCTTTAGAAAAGCCTACATTTGTAAATTATTACAGTCTCTGGGGGGTTGAATAATTTTGATAGCGACCGTGTGTCTTTGTATATATATAAAGATACAATTTAATGTATAATAAAATTCTTATGGCAACATTCAGCTTGCAAAAAAAAAAATCATTTTCTTTTTTCATTCTCAAAGAATATAAAATAGAAAATTATTTGTAAATTACCCTTGAAATGCCCAGATCATCCAATAAAACATGAGTGTCGTGATGATCATGATCGTCGTGATATTCACAAACAAACAGCTCATCTAATGGAGCTTCTGCCAGAAGCACCACACGAACCTGTGGAGATATTCCACCAAACTGTCAGGTTTCAAACTGAGGTTCATTTAAGACCTTACAACAAAAGTCACAAGTGTTTCACGACTTACCTTGTGCTCATATAGTGCGTCAATGAGAGTTATGAAGCGTCTGGCCTGCGTCTTCTTGTTCAAAGTAAGCAGAGGAATGTTTCGGATGAAAACTGTGTCAAACACAGCAGACATCTCCAGGTAGTCACTGGCTCCTATAGGCTAAGAGTTAAAAACAACACAAGACTCACTGATTCTAGTCCATTTAAATGACTGAATGTGAGTTGGCATGGAAAACACAAGCTTACCCGGTCACACAGCTCCTCAAAGGTGCAGTCTGCTATGGTCCCACATGCTTTGTCAAGCGTCAGTATCCTTCCGTGTACCTTTAGAGATCTGGGTCGGGTAACTGTGATAAACAAAATGAACCTGAACCAAATATGCATAACAAAAAGTTTCAAGGCTGGTAAAAAAAAAAAATCTTAATTCACAAAATTTTGGATGCAATTACTTCGTAACATATAATGGCAACTCACATTCACATCTGTAGAACTATGACATCTAATGGTGTGTCATTAGAAATTCTTTTGATAGGGTGTTTTTACTGATCCATTATCAGCTACTTAAACAAGACTGTTTTGTGTTATTCAGAGAACACATCAGCAACCAACTTACTGTCATTCTGTTTAAAGGCCATTTCATCAAACAGCTTGTCGAGTGTTGCATCAACATCGGGTTCACTGGAACTAAATAAATAAAAAATTTGATAAATAATTCATCACTTTTTTTATTCACAGATACTTGGTCAAAGGGCTAATATTCACTGTTCAGGTAGAAGCATGTCATGTTTTGGATGTTAAATACTTATTCCTATTCCATCTTAATATAAAGAGACTAAGGATGCAATTCATATGAGGATATTCGAAAAGTGGCACTTCCTGACTGGCCCAAGCAACACTGTCTCTTATAATGTTACAAGTTTGGATTGTTTGAAGACTATGATTATTTTTGAAACCCTGTTTGGTAATGCTAGTGGCGCACACAGCTTTAAATACTTCAGGAATCAATTTAAAGATGCAAGTCTGTGTTTAAATTAACAGTCAACTTGCATAACTAAAGTGCACTAAACTAATGCAGTAACATCTCATTTTGTACAACATAATGCATTTACTCACAGGTAGACGAGTTTCCCGGCTGCAGGGCAATTTCTTCTCCGATAATCTATTCCAGAATCCAAACGTAGTGTTTGGCAATACTCCTGTTGAAAAGACATTTTATCAGTGAATTATATGTAGTACTTCCAACAAAAAAGAACAAAATCAACAGACATTATCATTTTTCTGATCATATTACCATAAGTTCAACAAGGGCATCAAGTACAGCAAGTAAGAGCAATGAACACTGCGCTAAATGTATTAGATAATAAACAATGCTAGCACTTCAGCATTGGTTATTATCTAATAAATTTAGCGCAGTGTTCATTGCTGTACTGTAATAAACAATGCTGAAGTGCTTACCTTTAGCACAGCTATGAATGGCACAAAGTTCACCCTCTGCAATCCGTTTTTGTACAGATCTGTAAAACAAGATATTGTTCTCAGTACAAACTTGAATTTGGAAGGTAAGAGTCAATGAAAGAAACTGCACTTCTGTGAGGCTAGGACAGTCACTAGCTATGTTTCCATCTAAAGTTGCAAATTTAACGTTAATTTAATGTGCAAAATTGTAATATGGTATAAAATATTAGCGAATAAAGCACTGTTGATGTGTTCTCTTGAAGAAAATAGTAACTTCCAGGGAAATTTATGCAAAATATCTTTATTAAAAAAGGGAAGTTGTGGCCTAATGGTTAGATAGTCGGAATTGTAACCCGAAGGTCACGGGTTCGATTCTCAATACTGCCAGGAAACGACTGAGGTGCTCTTGAGCAAGACACCTAACCCCCAATCACTCCCCAGGCACTTCAGCAAAAATGTCTGTCCACTGCTCTGGGTGTGTTCACAACAACTAATGAGAGATGGGTTAAATGCAGAGGACAAATTCCAAGTATAGGTTGCCGAACTTTCCCTTCACTTCAATCGCGGAAGCCACTGTGGGGATTTTTCCCTACAGTACATCATAAATGACTTGCGCCTCAGAGCACACAGACGAAAGGCAATGTCATGTTATCTTGCGTTCCGATGCCTGATGTTTGGGAACGCAATCGTGTGAGACATTTCTGAGAGGTAATTATACCAAATCATTTTGATGACAGACTTTGGCTCAGGCATTTCAGAGTGACCAAACCAACATTTGAAATGATCCGCTGGTAAGTCCTGTTGTCCAAACACATCCTCTGTTGAGGCAAAGTCACTTGAGTTTTTTTGTTGTACATCAAGGGATTTATTTGGTAAATGTGTTTTAATCGTAGTTTATATGTATGTATTCGCATCGGATAAAACAAATTATCTGCCTCAGTTGAGCGTGTACGTTTTTATACACATTTTTTTAATTTATGTGCATCTTGGCATTTCCAACCGTTTTTTTTAATGCAGTATCCCAAAATTAAAATAAAAAACACATAAAAATAGGTAAATGGAAACATAGCTATTGGTGGTTCATAAATCAAACTTGCAAACGCAACACAATGAAGAAATGATAATAGGCTTTCCAAAGAGTCTTGATTAGTACAAGCAACTATGTCACCCATACACCCGAATGAAAGTGTATAACACCTACATACACTCCAGTGACAACATATCAATATTTTGACTCTTGATTATTTGCTTCATACCATCAGGAGGCCGGTTGGATGTGGCAACAACAACAACCCCTTTAAGGAAGAGGTTCTCAAAGAGCTGCTTAAGGATCATGGCATCTGCGATGTCAGTGACCTAATGAACAGAGAAAGCAAAAGAAACCTTAAAAATCAATACTAATTATTCTCTGTACCGGTCTGATTGACACTGCGTGGATTTAAAAGATAACTTAGGAAGATCTCAGCACACTGAAGCGATAAAGAAGCTTGATTAGATTGCAACGATACAATTACAAAAAGTAAAACATTCACCTGAAACTCATCGAAACACAGAAGGCAGGCTTCCTCACTGATTTCCTCTGCAACCGGAGCAATAGGATCGTACGCCTTTGCCATTTTACCCACTTTTCTTTTGGGTAAACTTTGCTTGAGCCGATGGATTCCTACATAAACATGACTCTATCTGAGTGAGAGCAAATAATGGGAACTTTACTATTTTGGCATCAGTTTAATCATACATGGGTCATTTTTGGGCTCCAGGGATATTTCAGTATCTTTAATATATATTAAATGATGGACCTTGTATCAATTTCTAGCTTCTGCTTAAAAAAATAAATAAATAATTAAAATAAAGCATGTGAAAATAATGTCCATATCAGACATGAATGGAAATTGTGAAAATGTGTTGTGCTGGCAGTTTAATATATGCCAAATGTTATGGGGTAGTCATAACATGTATTCAATAAATATAGTAAAACCAATAAATAAATGAATGAATATAAAATGACCATAATTATCAGTGCACAAACATTAATAAAGTACAGGTATATTTACAGAGTCTCATTAAAAACTGAAGTAAAAGATCAGTCATAACAAACTTACGTTTATGTACATCCAACATAAATCCATGAAAATGGACCCTTTTTTTCTTCTCTGTCTCTACATGGTTATAAAACATGTCCATAACCATAGTTTTTCCTGTGCCTGTAAATGAGGAAATTCACATTGATATCAGAACTGAGCAATTTATTTCCAGTACAATTAAGTTTATCTGACACTATGTGACAGCCACGACATAACGTTGCAAAACTTACCAACGTCTCCATATATGTAATAACCTTTTGGTGGCTTTCTCTGAGAGAAGAACTGTTGCAAAAGAATCAATAACATATACAGTATAATTTAGAATTAGTTAAAAAACACTTTCACAGTATCTGCAGGGTATATTTTGGCAGATTTAGGCCAGTTTACCTTTGAAAAAAACGATGAGCGGTCATTGCTGTACCCTCGAAGATTCTTTTGCATCTGTTCCAGTTTTTCCATAACAGCTTTTTGCTGCAGATCTTCTCGTAACTGTCCATCTCGAATAAGACTGTTGTAATGCTCCAATGGTCCGCTAAAACTGCTGCTTGAAGAGGTTGTGGCACTTGGCTCTTCAACAGTCTGAGTCAGCACACTTGTTGCAAGCCCTTCAAGGTAGAAAGTGTTTCATGAGATTGAGTTAAACAAGAATGCATGTGTTGATCTGCATGACTACAACATGTCTATTTCTCTTGGTTATATGTAAATATTGAAGGAACACTGTTAACTTTCTTCTTATTTGACATCAGTTTTAGGAGAGACCAGGGGCTAGTTGTCAAAACGGTTAGGCCTATATAACATTAACTAAGGTTTTGAATCGAGAGTTTAGTTTTTCAAGAGTTACGTTTTTCCCGTTTAAAACTGTAATTTATGTGAATTCTGTCCTACAAACTAAAATTATATTATTATCATAATTTCAGTAAAAAATGCTTAATCACAAAAAAAAAAAACACACTCACACTGACACATATTAAAGACAAGAGTCAAGTTCAACTAGATACAAATGAAGTTCAAGAAGACTACACCCTCAAGATAATAGTAAGCAAGTTGGAGCAAGTTGTCACAGGTGATTTAAATGTAACTAATAAACATACCCTGAGAAACATTAAGAAGCCTGACAACTAGGCTAACAATATACATACACATACATACTGTACATACATATATACCGTACTACATACATACATACTGTACATACATAAATAACGTACTGTACATACATACACACACACACACCGTACTGTACATACATAGATTTACATTTCTCTTATTTATCTTAAGTCAAAAACCGGGTGTTCTTGTTTTGTCAGGTTGTCAGTGTCAAAAGTCAAACATAACGATATTTATCATAAAAATATTACTGCCATTCACTTGTCACGAAAACCCTTACCTCTTCTAATACAGTTGATAATACTAGGCAAAGTTGACTTCGACAGAAGCTTGTTTTTCATACAGAACGGAAGTCCGAGCGCCACCAAGGACGCTTCACCGGCTGCCATGATGATTCAAACTGCGGAAGCTTTATTGAAAGGGAGCTCTGAACAGTGTAAATGGGCGTGGTCTTTGTGTAAGGGGCCGTACGACTCATGAATAATTAACTTTTGACATGACTCCCCGCTCCACCAGCGGACAACTTCAGATTGACCTAATTTATATTCATAAACTGAGACGGCCTTCCCTTGTCAAGCTACACATGCATTTAAATGGAGACAAAACTTACAACTGGAAAAACCTGAAAGAGAATTATCATTTCCTCATCCTTTTCCATGTGTTTTTAAATGTTAAATAAAATAAAGTCTGTGGTTAACATTATAGCTACTTAACGAGATTTTCAAATTTTGTTATGCCCACGTTATTCACATCCCCTAGGTGTATATGTTATTGTTCACTGAAAAACATAATTACTCTCTGAAGAATATTGTATTTCAAAAAAAAGAAGAGTAAAGATACCACAAACTCTCTTCAATACTCATAAATAATAACAATTAACACATTTCTTTTTTACTGATTGAGGCTTCCTTACCTTGCCTTACTTTTACGTTCCTCGTGTTAAATTTTTCCTTGATTTCTTAATTTTTTCAATGCAATGCTGTTTCTTCTCTTTTTTTATTGAATAATGTTAGTATGATGTGTGTGTGTCCGTGTAAAATCTTGCATGTGTGGAAGGATTTCATAATGAGATGCTCTCATTGAATAATACAGTTAATGTTGACGTATACATAATGACAGCCAGCAGCCTATAATCCCATCACCCCATCCACCTCTGACATTATATTATTTTTATGTAAGAATGTTTTATGAACATGTGATGGGAAGCAGCAAAGGGTCTGGATGCCTGTTGCCATGACAACAACTGAGCTCCTGGAGCCTGAAGGCCCGCGCCTGTGCCGCATCATTCACACTGTAACACACGCTCTGGCTTCATGACATGCATTGCCATTCGCTTAGCTTACTGTGGATGTGTTGCTCTGAGTCTGAGTTCATTCAGGAGCAACTCTACTAAAGGTCTCCTTCACCTTTTGCATGCATCTTCAACTTTTTTTGACATATTCTCACCTACTTTGCCCATTAATGGAAGATAAGGTGAGAAGATTGTTTTAGCTGTGCTTTCATTCTCAAAGGGCCAGTGTCCATAGCTATAATGCTGGAGTATTCTGAAAGCCATGAGGGAGATGGGTTTACTGAAGAATAATACACGTCACAGGCAACAGCTCGACTAGGTAATTATAATTAACTGCCATGTTAATGAGGGTTGATGAGAGTCTAAAAATGCAACTGTTAGAAAAGCTTGTTTATAAAAATTAACACAGTGCATATACAATATTTACTGTATCTCACTGTTTGTTTAGCAACATTTGATCACCAAAATCCTTTTAATTCTATCTGTCTATCTATCTATCTATCTATCTATCTATCTATCTATCTATCTATCTATCTATCTATCTATCTATCTATCTATCTATCTATCTATCTATCTATCTATCTATCCATCCATCTATCTATCTATCTATCTATCTATCTATCTATCTATCTATCTATCTATCTATCTATCTATCTATCTATCTATCTATCTATCTGTCTGTCTGTCTGTCTATCATCTATCTATCTATCTATCTATCTATCTATCTATCTATCTATCTATCTATCTATCTATCTATCTATCTATCTACCTATCTATCGTCTGTCTGTCTGTCTGTGTGTGTGTGTCTATAATCTATCTATCTATCTATCTATCTATCTATCTATCTATCTATCTATCTATCTATCTATCTATCTATCTATCTATCTATCTATCTATCTATCTATCGTCTGTCTGTCTATCTATCGTCTGTCTGTCTGTCTGTCTGTCTGTCTGTCTGTCTGTGTGTGTGTGTGTCTATAATCTATCTATCTATCTATCTATCTATCTATCTATCTATCTATCTATCTATCTATCTATCTATCTATCTATCTATCTATCTATCTATCGTCTGTCTGTCTATCTATCTATCGTCTGTCTGTCTGTCTATCATCTATCTATCTATCTATCTATCTATCTATCTATCTATCTATCTATCTATCTATCTATCTATCTATCTATCTATCTATCTATCTATCTATCTATCTATCTATCTATCTATCTATCTATCGTCTGTCTGTCTGTCTGTCAATTCAACGCAATTAAAAATGGCTTTACTGGCATGACTAGAATATTGCCAAATCTTTGAATACATAGAATAATTATAAAGACATCAAAATAATAAAATATTATAACATAACTTAAATTTAAACTACTTCAGTCATGGGTGTAAAGTTCTGTAATACAGCTTTTCTCAGTCGCTTTGGTACATTTCACAAATCATCCTTAATATTTGCAAAGAAGTATGTGCATTCTCAAAACAATTTGTACAAACAGCACCACGCATTGGATTACCTGCAAAAGCCTGCAACTTTCTCAAAATCTTTAGTTCATCCCTCAAAAGTATTACAGTAATGTCAATGAACATATCAGTGCCATCAGAATGAAAAGTCCTTGTGTCATTGTTCACAAACAAGATAGTCAAAATGCTTAGTCATATTGTCAATAAACACTTCACTCTTTTACCTAGTATTACATGATGTAAACTATGGGAACAGTTTGGATGACAGTTACTGTATTGAAATGTACAAAGCTGCGCCGCTTCTGTATGCCATATCCATTTCAAAAGTACAAATTTACACACTACTGTACGTGAGTTATTGATTGAAAGAGACTGGATAGGATTCAGTTACACTTTTACTAGTGGTCTGACAAAAAAAAAACATTACAATATTATTGTGATATAGAAAAGAAAAAGAAATAAGGGCACAAAGGCGAAAATACAACATTAGGAAAGCAAACACAGGAAAGACCCCTTAGAACTTTGCTTTTGCATGCAGCGCTGTATATATGCTTGCCAATTGAAGGTTCGTGAGACGCAACTTTGAGCTATTTCAGAGAACTGGTTTCTCATTGTTTGACACTATTCTCTTCATTAGTGAAAGTCAAGATTCACCTGCACAATTCATCAATTCATGGCACATTTACAAAAAGTCTAACAGAAATGTGTAGAAAATGTGCTTGACAGTTTCTGACAACTAGATCAACCATTTTGCATTTAATGACTTATACGATGAAAAAATGACTAGATGTTTTGAGGGGTAAGACTATTGCACAGAGAACTATTTACAGTTTTTCTAAGTCGCTTTGGTGCGTTTTTCACATCATCCCTAACATGTGCAAAATAATAAGTGCATTTCTCAGAACAATTTGTACAAACTGCAATATATTATAGATATGTTTCTAAAGCTAGTCCGTCACTAAAAATCCTTAGTACATCTCTCAAAAGTAAATATTCATGCCAATGATCATGTCAGTGTCATCAGAATGATAAGTCATTGAGTCATTGTTCACGAACAAGGTCGTCAAAATGTTTAGGCATGTTGTCAATTGTAACTGTGTACTTTGACAGTATTACCTGATGTAAACTTACAGTAGGCTTCAGTTTGGATGACAGTTACTGTATTGAAATTGCACAAGGCTGCACTTCTATGGCATATATCAATTTCAACAGTACTATTTACATATTACTGTATGTGGGTTATTGATAGAAAGAGAATGGACAGGATTTTGTTTTTCACAGCTTTTACTAGGGATGTAACAATATATCATGTCACAATATATCGCAATACAAAAATCCAACAATATGTATCGTGGATCGTGACAATCTGTATTGTGTGTAGTTCACCCAAAATACAGTAAAAAAATTCAAAAAGAGTTGTAGTGTCAGTACTACATTACGTAAAATACTATATATATATATATATAATGTTGAATATAATGTATAATACTGCAATGGAGGAATATTTGTGGATCCTGATAATGCCAAATGTCTGATGTTACCAGTAAAAGTGTCCAACATTATTTTAAATATATCTAGTCAATTCAAGGATATTCATCTAAAATAATTCTGTATTTTCAGCTTCAGAATCATGAATATTGTTATTCTGGTGTCTCTATTGTCCTGTATTTCCAGCACTATTCATTTACACACAATGTAATACCAAAATTAGCATTTTAATCAACAGTTCATTGTTTGTTAATTTTTTTTAATCAAATGTCTTGGAGTATCGCAATAATATCGTATCGTGAGTTCAGTATTGTGATATGTATCGAATCGTGACATGAGGGAATCGTTACACCCCTAGCTTTTACTAGTGCTACTTTATGAAAGAAAAAAACTAAATAATTTACAGTAAGAAAAAGACAAGGGGCCCAAAGAAAAAAGAAAAAAATTAGAAAGAAACACAGGAAACACCCTTAAGTTGTGGTCTGTCTATATGCTTGCCAATTGATTACTGTATTCATGAGATGCACCTTTGAGCAATTTAGACAACTGGTTGATTGTTGGTTGAACTAACACTTTACATTCCTTCATGAGTGAGAGTCAATTTCACCTGCACGATTCATCAATTCACGTTTTTTTACAAAAGGTCTAATAGAATTGTGTAAAACTATGCTTGACAGTTATGACAAATAGTTCAACAATTTTGCATGTAATGGCTTATGCAAGGAAATAATGCTTAGATGTTTTTAGGGGTAAGATTATTCAACAGAGAACCATATACTATGTTTTGATCAACATGACATGAGCAATTGAAAATGTGGAAAAAAGGTGACACTTGTACATTATCAATTGCAATATGTACAAAAGCAATTGCAATTTGTTCAAAGGAATAAGAAATTGCTTTAATGATGTGCACAAGTGACTAGATGATTTGGAATGTGTACAAGTAGTATCAAGAATTGCACTTTTGATCTAAGAAATGCACCAAAGCGACTGAGAAAAACTGTTATATATTTTGAGCAACATGGCATTAGCAACTGATAATGTAGGAAACAGCAGACAATTGTACATAATCAGTTGCATGAATGTACCAAAGCAATCGCAACTTGTTCAAAAGAATGAGAAACTGCTTTTATGATGTGCACAAGTGATTAGATGATGTGGAGGTTGAACAAGTAGTTTTGAGAATTTCATTTCTGATCTAAGAAATGCACCAAAGGGACTGAGAAAAACTGTAAGTTAGTGAATTTGTTTAAGAAGAGGTCTCTGATTGAACTGTATTTGTGACAGTGAAGGAGGAAGTGCGTCTCTTTCTCGATCTCTCCTGTCCTATGGCGTACACACACCCTTTGATCCTGAGGTAACCAGCTCTTTCTGTGTTTGCACACACACACACACACACACACACCCTTTGCTCTCGGGGTAACCAGCTCTTTCTGTGTCCGCCGGTCTCGATTGCTAGACTGTGTTCACTCAGCCTGTACTTTCTCACGATCCGTCTCTGCTTTGTGGCTTTGTGTCTCTCACACTCTGGAGATATTCTTCCCATTCATAATTTGATTTCAGAGTTCGATAGAATTGTAATTTACTTTGTGTTTTAGTTTTCTGATCCCAATGTTCCAGATATTTATTTTTAGACTGTCTGATAATTTGGTTTATTTTGATGTTTGTGTGAGAAGCAGTGCTGGTCTGAGACTGCCTAGTGTAAGTAGAGTTAATCGGGTTAGTAAGTCTCAGAACCAGCTGACTGAAGTGACTTTTTTGGGGGTTCAGTTCTTGGGTTTGTAGTGCTTTCAAATGTAGTGATTCTATGGGACTTGATTTTAGATGCATACAGAATTTAAGGGATTTTTTTGCATATTAACAATCAATGGGAGCCGGCCTAATTCTGCCCAACATGCATTTCCCAATTCTGTGTGTAGGGCTTCTGTTGGATGTCTGTCCCATCTAGTGTAGCTCTGATCACTGAGTGGACCCCAAACCTCACTTTCATACAGCGCAATGGGCTGAATTACACAATCAAAAGATTTTACACCAGATTGGAATTGGCAATTAAATTTTTTGGAATTTTCTTAATGGCGTATAGAGCTCTTCGAGATTTATTTTTGAGAGCATTTACTGCCATACTGAAACTCCCCGACGCAGTGATGACCAGGCCGAGGTAAGTGTACTGCATTGTGTGTTCTAGGCCGGTGCTGCCTAGACTGAACTGATATCTGACACACACACACACACACACACACACACACACACACACACACACACACACACACACACACACACACACACACACACACACACACACACACACACACACACACACACACACACACACACACACACATACACAGGGTGACGGCAGCGCCAGCAGACGGCTCTTTTCTGGGTGAAGAATTCTGTATGTTTGTTCCCAATTCGTATTGCACATTGTTCGAATACATTGATTTTATAATGTCATAAACTTCCCTCCTACACCACTTTGTAAAGGTTTGTAATATAATCCGTTGTGCAAATCGAATCAAATGCTCTTTTGAAATCGACAAAGCATGCAAATATTTTTCCGTGTTTGGTCTGTTTTACGGGTTTATTGATTAGGGTGTGTAGGGTGTAAATGTGGCCAGTAGTTCTGTGATTTGGAACGAAGCCAATCTGACTCGAACTCAGGGCATTGTGTTCGTTAAGGAAGCTTACAATTCTATTGTTTAAAATACTGCTAAATAACTTCCTCAGATTACTGCTCAAACAAATGCCTCTGAAATTATTAGGGTCCAATTTATTTCCACTTATATGAATTGGGGTAATACTGTAAGTTCTTGGCTCCAGATGTCAGGAAAACAGCCTGAACTAAGTACAATGTTGAATAATTTTAGCACAGCCGCCTGCAGCTCAGGTGTGCTGTGTTTCAGCATTTCACCTAGAAAGCTGTCAGGACCACAGATTTCTTACCTTTTTGGCTTTTGAGTTTGTTTGTCAATTCTTTATGTGTAATTGGGAAGTCAAATGGATTTTGATTATTTTAATTGTCTCTTCATAAGTTTATAGATTTTGTTTGATCAGATTATAATTGTCATTTAGTTGTTTGTTTGAGTCGGATTTCTTTATATAAGTTTTCAAGACGAATTCTCCAAATTTCTCCATCTTGTATTGGTAGGTCTTGTGGTTTTGTTGTGCTCAGATTATTCCACATATCCCAGAACTAATTCTGATTTATTGAATTTTCTAATTCTTGTATACTTTTGGTCAGATGGTGTTGCTTTTTCACTCTAATTGTGTCTTTATATATTTTTAGTTTTGAAAAGTATTCAGTTCTTACGTCAGTGTTGTTTGGTTATTTATGTTTCAGATTTGATAATTTTCTAAGTTGTTTTCTTAATGTTTTGCAGTCTGAGTCAAACCATTTTTCATCTTTTGGAGTATTTTTTGTGTATTTTTTGCCTTTCTTTTTCAATTTTCTTCTATGTGCTGCTTTTTAAATATGTAATTGATTTCATTTGTAGCCGAATTAACACCATCTTTAGTTGTTTCGAATTTCTTATTAATAAATGTATTTATTCGATTTTTTAGTTCTTCAGAACTGAGGGCTTGGACAAATTTGTCTGCGCTGTCTGGAGCCCATCTGTACCTCTTCTGAACCAGATACATTTGGCAGGTTTCCATTTTGTTTTGTTCTGGTGTGTGATGTGTTTTGATATAGATGTTAGTTTGGTTATGGTCAGAAAGCGGAGTTTGCTGTTTGACACTGAATGCATTGAAGGAGGATGGGTCCATGTCAGTGATGGCATAGTCAACTACACTAGCTCCAAGACCTGAACAACACGTGAACCTCCCTAAAGAGTCCCTATGATCCTGCCGTTCAGTACAGGCCTGAGGCTCGGCAGAGCTGCACCAACTCTCTACCGTTTGGTCAAGGTTGTTTCTGGGTGGAAGTTTTCTTGTGAGACTTGGGGGGTTTTGGCCAAAGACATATTCATTGCCCTTTGGATCTATGTCATCAGGTTCAGATCCAGTTCTTGCATTAAAGTCTCCAAACAGCAGCACGCTTCCCTGGGCCTGGAATGGCTGATTTCTGTGTGGATGTTGTTGAAATATTCCTCGTCATGGTAAGGGGATTCCGCTGGAGGAATGTAGATGGCAAAGAGATATGTGTGTGTGTAGTTGAAATGCTAATTTGTTTTAGTTTTAACCAGCAATGAAATTTTCCAACTGTAATAGTAGAAATGTGTTTGGCCAGATCCTCCCTGTACCAGAACAGAATTCCTACCGAGTCTCGTCCACGATGGACTATACTTATTTTAACTGAGGGCACAATTACTCCATAATAGCCTGAGGGAAAGTAGGTAAGCACATCATTTCGACACCAGGTTTCAGTGAGGATTATAATATCAACATATTCCAGCAACTTATTTGAAGGAGAGGCCGGGCTAAAGCTTCAGCATAGCTCTGTGCTCTCGGTTGGAGGGATTTATCTGGGTGTGTTTTTTTTTTTTGGTTTCTTCTTGCTAATGGGGATTTGATGGCCAGCAGGTGGACATGGAGTTGGTGACTGCAGGTTTACAGGTGTGTAGTGAGCCATAGGTGAGTGTGGATTTGGTGGATGATGGTAGATGCTTGTCCAGCAGACGTCTCTCCTCGCCGGGTGTGTTGGTGTCATGTCGTGTCGATTCTGGGAACTTTTTGCTGGTGATTTCTGCCATTTTTCTGACAGCATCAGCAGTATTGTTGTGAAGCGAGTGAAGGTCATTGGTCCCAGTGTGGATTATGACATTTGAGGTGTGACCTGTGAAGTCTCTGATAATCTGGTGGGCGTGGCAAGTTGTGCTGCATCGTTTTGCAGAGGCTTCCTGATGTGAGAAGAGTTTCTGTGGGTCCAAGAACTTTCCATTAGAGTCCATGAGGAGGAGAACATCTGGATTAGGTTCTGGAGGGTGGGCAGGGGAGGGTTGTGTTCCTGCAGGTGTCTGTGTGTTTGTGGCAGGCTCGCTGTCTGTGTTTGTGTAGTCTGTTGTTGGAGCTGTACTGTTGTGAAGTGTGTTGTCTTCTGTGTTTTTCTGTTACTGCTCTCTCATTTCTTGCAGATGTCTGGAGAAGTTCTCTTCTTTTCTCTCGTTGTCCTCCTCTTGCTTGCATATCTGTACGCAGAGAGTTTGGTTTTCTCCTTGCAGTTCTCTGAGAGCTCTGTTGAGTTCAGTGATGGAGGAGTTGGTGTCTTTCTTCATTTGCCTGAGCTCATCTTTGAGCTCTTGGATGTAAATGTTTGTGTTGCGTGTGTCTGGGAGTTTGACTTGAGTGTGTTCTCTGAATTCAGTGAAGTCCAGTTCCAGCTAATCTGTCTCTCAGTCGACGGTCCAATGGTGAAGGTGAAAGAATCACTGGGCCTTCCTCCTCAGAGTCTGTGCCGTTTTCATGAGGCTCGTCTCTCTCCTCCTCTACTCTGGCCTTCAGCAGGGGGAAGATCTCCTCGAAAGAGTTCAGGCTTGCCTCGTTGCCTTGCAGAAGGTAGGTGCCTTTAGTATAGTAGGTCATGGTGAGAATTGGGTTGTCTGTGTCCAGCATTTCATCTTTGCATATAGTAAGTCTTCCACCTCGACCGATTCCATGTTTAAAAATGTGCTTGTATTCCTCATAGATGGCTGATTTCCATGCAGTTATCAAAGTGGTGTAGAAGATTAGGTTGTTCTTGATTATTCTCCCATTGAGTTGAATGTAGTCAGCATACAGAAGATCAGGGTTGTCTCTGAGAGTTTTCTCTTTGTGTTTTTTTTCGGGCCTGTACACTTCTGCACTTCTCTGGGTAAAGCACCTCCTTGCACTCTGTCTGCGCCAGAGTTCCCACCGTGATCGGGCTGGGCACTGAGCCAAAACTGCAGCTAACTTAGCTTGTAGCTTGTAATAATGAGAGATTTTGCCAGAATAAAGTCAAAATATACAGTTTTTGTTCAAGATTTTTGCCAGATAAAGGTAATCTCTCTGTTTAGTAACTGAAGATCAAAAATTGTGTGAAGTTTTTCAGCTGAAGTTCCTTTAAAAAAGCCTTGTGGTGATCCAGTAGCCAGATGCTAATCCACAGGTTCAATTCATCTTTCTTTTATTAAAATGTATTTTCTAGTAAAAAAAAAAATCAGTCTTTACCCGAATCCAAGTTGTTCCTCTGTTGTTTTTTCTTGTTTGTTTGTCGTTATCTCACTCTCACTTTTTGGCTTAATCTTTTATAATTTTTCTGGAGCTCATCTTTAGGGTGGCTGATCAGTCTCAGTCTCTCTCTCTCAAAAGTATTCTCCCACACATCTGTTTGTGTCGGTCTCTCTATCTATCTATCTATCTATCTATCTATCTATCTATCTATCTATCTATCTATCTATCTATCTATCTATCTATCTATCTATCTATCTATCTATCTATCTATCTATCTATCTATCTATCTATCTGTCTGTCTTTTAGATACACATTTCAACAGGTAAAAACTTGGAAAAATCAATACTGTAGTAGGCCTACACAAAAAAAAGGACATTTGTATTACTCTCTCTATTATGTCTCCTCCTAACTCCACACATTCTTACATATCTTCCAAATGATCTTCCATGACAAGCAACTATGAATTTTCAGTTTACAAGTAACCCATTTTTACAAAAATAAATGTACTGTATAAATACAAATGTATTACAGTACTGTCTGCAGCTGCTTTTTAGGGTTGTGACGTTTCTCCATGGTCAAAAATTTTAGTCATTGCGCTGGTGGCAAATTCGGTAACATAGAATAAGGTTCATTAGCTAACATTAGTTAATGTATTAACTTGAACTAACGGGCAATACATTTGCTACTATATTTGTCACGAAATGCTCTGAGACACAAAGGTTAATGATCCAAATGCAGTATTTATTTGAAAGGGTAATCCAAAGACCTGTTTTATGAACATTGTTTGTTCATGTTAGTTCACAGTGCATTAACTAATGTTAACAAATACAACCTTTGATTTTAATAACTTATTAATATTAATATTAATATTAACTAAGGTTAATAAATGCTGGAGAAGTATTGTTTATTCATAGTTCATGTTAACTAATTAAGTTACTAATGTTAACTAATGAACCTTATTGTAAAGTATAACCGCAAATTCCATATTAAGACTGGTAAGATTTGTATAATTCCTATTTAATTTCAATGGCAGGTCATTTGCCAATTTAGCAGACATTACAAACATTACATGTCAGATATTTTATGGAATATACATGCATGTCTGACAAATTGTGAATAGATCATTTTGCATGTGAAGGCTCAAACGATAAAAGAATGTTTAGAAGTTGTTAAGAATTTGACAATTTCACTGAGATCAGCTCATCTGTTTTAATCAACAAAACATTTTGATCAACAAAACTAGTTATTGTGCAAATCATAGACAATTGTACTAACTTTTTTGCACGGTCACAATCTCTGTCACCTTCAGCACTTCAAATCTCTCTCTCTCTCTCTCTCTCTCTCTCTCTCTCTCTCTCTCTCTCTCTCTCACACACACACACACACACACACACACACACACACACACACACACACACACACACACACACACACACACACACACACACACACACACACACACACACACACACACAGGATCCCGTCAGTCTCTACGCAAGAGTGAACTTACCTGACTACTCACCTTGAAGTAGCCTACCTACCTTCTTCGTCCTCTTCAAACTACTCATTCCTTCAGACCTGATGTTCATTGTCCATCCTGCCAAGCAAAAGACTTGTCAGTTAAGTGAGACTATACATTGAACTGCTTATGCTCTTCACTTACCTGTTTGATGATCAAAGAGATCGCAACCAACCTGTGAATAAAGACCTATGATGTTTACCTCCATGTCTCCTCTCCTGTTTCATGACACGCACATGTGCCAAAACAAATGCAATTTGATTCGTTTTTCTCAGTTGCTTTGGTACTTTCTCGAATCATACATAACATTTGCAAACCAGTAAGTTCATTTCTGACACAATTCACACAAATAGCACCACACAGTGGATTACCTGCAAAAGCCTGCTTGTTATTCTCAATGTCTTTATATCAATGAAGATATCAGTGCCATCAAAATGACAAGTCCTTGCACCATTGTTCACAAACAAGATAGTCAGATTGTTTCGCCACATTGTCAATATAACATCAGTGTACTCTGTGTGTATTTTCAGATGTAAACTATGGCTATGATTTTGATGACAATGATTGAAAATGCAGAAGACTGCACTTTTCCTGTATATCAATTTTAACTGTACAAATTTACACATTACTCTGTGGGATATTGATTGCAAGAGACTGGACAGGATTCACAGCTTTTACTGTTGGTCTGGCAACAAATTACAGTACAATGTAATTGTGATAAAGACAAGACTCCACTGTATATAACACACACACTTGTGTGTGTGTGATAGAATGTATCTATAAAGTGTATTTATTATACACTGACAAATGCATGTGTAATTGTCAAAGTGTCTGGTTGTGTTTCCCTTGTTTGTCACTAGAGGTCCTGGTTCTCACGGTGTCCGTCACATTTGACTTCATTTCCCAGCTTCTGTCTGTCACTGTCACTCATCAGTCCATTGCACTCAGCTGTTCCCTGTAATCATTGTTCCCAGCTGTTCATTGTTAGTCTTGTTAGATCTGTGTATATATTCCCTGTCTGTGTCAGTATGTGTACGGAGTCGTTGTATTATGTCCCCACACTTCCGTTCTCATTTGTGTTTCTTGGTCTGTGTTGTTCTTGTCTTTTGGATTGCTACATGGTATTTGACCCCTGCCTGGACTGATTGTGAGTTGGATTACCCTATAATTAAAAACTACTGCTTTTGGATCTTCTGTCCCCTGTGTGTGTTTCCGTGACTGAACGACTCCGTCAAACCCAGATCCAGCGGTATGTTTTCTAATATCTCTTCCCAGCCACCGAGCGGGAGAGAAGGGAGTTTTTTAAAGGGACCCGGTTGGTCAAGTTTCGCGGGTCCCGTGGAGGTCACAATGGAGGAGGTAGTCGGGAGATGATCCCTTTTTCGGTGGTCCCGGTTCCGGTGGTCCTGAGTCCGTAGTCCGTAGTCCGGAGAAGGAGACACAGCCCGTCTGCCCAGTCAGAGACTGTTCACGTTCCGTCTGCCCAGTCAGAGACTGTTCACGTCCCGTCTGCCCAGTCGGAGAATGTTCATGTCCCGTCTGCCCAGTCAGAGACTGTTCACGTCCCGTCTGCCCAGTCAGAGACTGTTCACGTCACGTCTGCCCAGTCAGAGACTGTTCATGTTCCGTCAGCCCAGTCAGAGAATGGTCACGTCACGTCTACCCAGCCAGAGGCTGTTCACGTCCCGTCTGCCCAGTCTGAGACAGATCAAGAGATGCCCATTCGTCTGGCCGCCAAGGCAAGGATGAACTATCTGGAGCGTCTGGCTCAGATCCTGGACATGCCTGTGGTTGTTTTTCCAGAGCAGGAATCAGTGTCTGTTCCTGAGCCGGAGCCAGTGTCTGCTGTTCCTGAGCCGGAGCCAGTGTCTGCTTTTCCTGAGCCAATATTTGTTTCTGTGTTTGTGTCTGTCTTTGTGGCTGTTTGTTACGGCCCTTTATCTAGCTTGGCTCGTTAAATCACATATAAGACAAGGACCGAACATATTTAATAATCACAGACGATTGAGCGTTCTCGCCATCAGGCGAACCACCCCAGCTGACAACAATCAGGAACGGCGGCGAAGAATGAGGAGCAAGAGAAGCGGAGAGAGCCCCCGCCCTCAACACCAGGCCGGCTTAAGTGCAGGAATTCCCATGACGTCACTCATTCCGTAAATCAGGGGAAAACCCCTAACTCCACCTACGAACTCAAATAACAAAATTAATACACTCAGTAGTTCAATATATATATATAGATCCACGTAACACCCTCACCCTTAAATGATTAATTGGAGGGAGAAAGAAAAAGAGAAATCTTACCTCAAAACTACAATTAATTCAGACACGGGATAAGGCATCAGCAACCACATTATCCTTACCCCGTATATGACGAATGTCAAGCTCAAAAGTCTGTAAAAACAAACTCCAACGCATCAGGCGTTGATTATTATTTTTCATTCGGTTAATGAAGATCAAGGGATTGTGGTCCGTATAGATGATCAGTGGATGTGAAACAGACCCAATATACACATCAAAATGTTGAATAGCAAGGACAAGGGCGAGTGCCTCCTTCTCAATGGTGGAGTAACCTCGCTGGTGTTTATTGAATTTTCGTGAAAAATAGCAAACAGGATGCTCCACCCCGATCTGGTCTAATTGGAGGAGAACAGCTCCTGCACCAGTGTCACTTGCATCAACAGCGAGAAAAAACGGAGTAGAAAAATCAGGTGCAGATAAAACAGGAGAATTAACTAGAAGTGCTTTGATTTTCTCGAAACTCGATTGGCAAACCTCAGACCATTTAAAATGAACCTTAGGACTAAGAAGATCGGTTAAGGGCGAAGCAACAACAGAAAAATTCTTACAGAAATTTCTGTAGTACCCTACCATACCCAAAAATCGACGGAGCTCACGGCGTGTCTTCGGCACGGGAAAATAAGTGATAGACTCGACTTTAGACTCAACAGGTCTAACCTGACCGCCACCAACAATCTTTCCCAAATAAGTGACCGTAGCTCGACCGAATTCGCACTTCGCTAAATTAACCGTAAGGTTAGCTCGAGACAAACGACTAAACAGCGCATCGAGTTGTTCCACATGTTCTGACCAAGATGCGCTATAAATGACCAAATCATCCAAATACGCTTCAACGTTATGCATGCCTTCGATGACACGATTCACCAACCTCTGAAAGGTTGCCGGGGCGTTTCGTAAACCGAAAGCCATTACGTTATAATGGAGGAAATGATCCGGTGTCACGAACGCACTGATTTCCTTTGCGCGATCGGTCAAGGGCACCTGCCAGTATCCCTTAAGCAGATCGATTTTCGTAACAAACACAGCATTTCCAACATGATCCACGCAATCTTCCATACGAGGCAATGGATAACTATCTGGTTTGGTCACAGCATTAACGCGTCTAAAATCTGTACAAAAACGAAACGTACTGTCAGTCTTTTTAACCAATAAACAAGGTGAACTCCAAGGACTAAAACTTTGCTCTGCGATGTCATTTTCAAGCATAAAAGTCACCTCATTTTGCAACAGAATTTTTTTTTCAGGACTTACCCGATATGCGTGCTGCTTAATAGGCAACGAGTCACCAACATCGATGTCATGCTCTATTAACGAAGTACGAGATGGAACATCAGAGAACAAATTACTGTACGTCCGAATAATGTTAATTATGTCAGCTAGTTCAGCAACGGTCAAATGGGAAAGATGCGAGTCTATGGTTCGGATCATCTCAGAATTTTTCAATCTCCCCGCAACCAATTCCGTCGAAGGAAACTCTACATCCTCCTCAACAGTGGAATCATCACTGCTGTCTGACACAGCCGAACTCAATGTGCGGATTACTTCAGGTCCAGACAGCACTTCAACTTCAGGTACATCAGCACTGGACAGCGCCTGTTCTCCTGTCACCGGAAAGTCTGTGGGTGAAACAGTTAACACAGTCGACTTCCTTCCAGACGAATCCTTCCAGACGAATCTGGCGGTCTCTCAAAGTACGGCTTAAGCATGTTAATGTGACATAGACGAGTTTTTTTTCTTCTGTCTGTTGTCAAAATAACATAGTCAAGCTCGCTCACCTTTTCTTTCACTTGATAGGGACCATAATAACGAGCCTGCAATGCAGACCCAGGCACTGGCATCAGCACTAACACCTTGTCACCAGGAGCGAAGCTACGAAGTCTAGCCTTACGATCAAAACGTTTTTTCATTCGTTGTTGTGACATCTCCAAGTTCGCTTTAGCCAACTCACATGCGCGGCGCAACTTGAAACGAAACTCTGAGACATAGTCAAGAATGTTGTTTGAAGTCGTATCATTAGTCTAATGATCTTTAATCAATTTTAGTGGGCCACGTACAGTATGCCCAAACACTAACTCAGCCGGACTAAAGCCCAACGACTCCTGCACTACCTCCCGCACTGCGAACATGACCATAGGCACCCCTTCGTCCCAATCCTTTTGAAACTCAAGACAAAACGCACGCAGCATCGACTTTAAAGTCTGGTGGAACCTTTCGAGTGCACCCTGGCTTTCTGGATGGTAACAGCTGGACGTGCAGTGTTGGATATGCAATTGATTCAGAGCTTGCTTGAACACACGGGACATAAAATTCGTACCTTGGTCGGACTGAATAGTACGCGGAAGACCAAACAATGAAAAAAATTTGATAAGTGATCTCACAATCACTGGTGCAGTAATTTTACGCAGAGGAATTGCCTCCGGAAAACGCGTTGACGTACACATTATGGTGAGTAAGTATTGATTTCCCGACTTCGTGCGAGGCAAGGGACCGACACAATCAATCATCACACGTTCAAATGGTTCACCAATAGCTGGAATTGGATGTAGCGGAGCAGGTGAAATGTTCTGGTTCGGTTTTCCCGTCCTTTGACACACGTGACAACTTCGGCAATAATTCGCAACATCAGTTTTCAAGCCTGGCCAAAAAAAATTTCGAAGTATGCGATCGTACGTTTTGTTCACTCCTAAGTGACCAGCAAAGGAACTATCATGCGCAAGACTCAAAATTTCGGAGCGATACGAGGAGGGAACTATTATCTGCCTAACGATTTGCCACTCATCATCAGCAGATGCCTTCACTCAATCGTAATCAAGAGACTCCTCGATTGATAAAGAGGAAAAAGCTTCCTGGGCTTTACCCACAAAAACACACTGCAACAACATGGGCCAAAATGTTTGCGGCCATTTCATATTGACAGCAACGCGTTCAAAAAGAGCAAAAAACTTATCTACCTCCTGCTCTCGGAAAGGAGGAACCATGCGAATATTACGACTCACGTCGAAATCAGAAGCATCAAACACACCCCTTTCGCGAGATTTCAACTCCATTTCCTTTAGGCGACACGCTTGTTCCATTTCAAGCCTTTTCAGTTCAAGTTCATGTCTCTCACGATCACTTCGTCTCTCTTTCTCACGCTCCCATTCTTCTCTCTCCTTCAACGAAACTCTTTCGTGCTCTATAGCTTGCAGTTCCAATTTCCTAATCTGCATCGCAAGATCCTCGGAACTACCCTCAACTAATTCAGGATAATCCGTCATCTTTTCCTCCTCACCAAAAACGCCCTGTTCATGCAATGAATCAACAAGCAACATCTGAAGTTCACGTTTAGTTGAAGTCTTACGAAAACTGACCTTAAAGTAAGCAGCAATTTTCATCAGATCTGCTCTGTTGATATTCAATAGCTCAACTTGCGTCGGCTTCTCAATAAAGCTTGCTAATTCAAACATGATCAGATTCAACGTTTAGTTATTAGGGGGGGGGGGGGGGAACAAAAACAACAACGAGCACTACTCGGGCAAAACCCACCAATCGACCGTGATTAAACAAAGTTACTCCAAGTTACTCAAGTAACACAAAGTGTGAGCAGATCAAAGAAAGGTCAAACAAAGCCACACACAATTCAATCATCCTGGATGAGCCCCCAAATATGTTACGGCCCTTTATCTAGCTTGGCTCGTTAAATCACATATAAGACAAGGACCGAACATATTTAATAATCACAGACGATTGAGCGTTCTCGCCATCAGGCGAACCACCCCAGCTGACAACAATCAGGAACGGCGGCGAAGAATGAGGAGCAAGAGAAGCGGAGAGAGCCCCCGCCCTCAACACCAGGCCAGCTTAAGTGCAGGAATTCCCATGACGTCACTCATTCCGTAAATCAGGGGAAAACCCCTAACTCCACCTACGAACTCAAATAACAAAATTAATACACTCAGTAGTTCAATATATATATATAGATCCACGTAACACTGTTACTGTTCTGGTGTCTGTTCCTGAGCCGGTGTCTGTGTTTGTTCCTGAGCCGGTGTCTGTGTCTGTTCCTGAGCCGTGGTCGCCAGAGTGGTCGTCTTCGCCCTGGTCATCACCGTCATGGCCACCCGAAGGGTCTTCACCGCCCTGGCCGCCCGAGGGGTCTTCACCGCCCTGGCCGCCCGAGGGGTCTTCACCGCCCTGGCCGCCCGAGGGGTCTTCACCGCCCTGGCCGCCCGAGGGGTCTTCACCGCCCTGGCCGCCCGATGGGTCGTCTGCTTCGCCCTGGCCGCCCGATGGGTCGTCTGCTTCGCCCTGGCCGCCCGATGGCTCGTCTGCTTCGCCCTGGCCGCCCGATGGGTCGTCTGCTTCGCCCTGGCCGCCCGATGGGTCGTCTGCTTCGCCCCGGCCGCCCGATGGGTCGTCTGCTTCGCCCCGGCCGCCCGATGGGTCGTCTGCTTCGCCCTGGCCGCCCGATGAGTCGTCTGCTTCGCCCTGGCCGCCCGATGGACTGTCTGCTTCGCCCTGGCCGCCCGATGGACTGTCTGCTTCGCCCTGGCCGCCGGCTAAACCATCACCCCCTGTTTCTGTTCCCTTCCACGGACCTGGCCCCCCATCCCTCCCCCTGATCCTCCACCACTACACCTCCCGCCTGGACTCCTGTCTGTTTGTTTGTTATGTCGTGGAGCGTCTGGTAGCCACTCCATAGAGAGGGGGGTTATGTCACTGTGTCTGGTTGTGTTTCCCTTGTTTGTCACTAGAGGTCCTCGTTCTCACAGTGTCCGTCACATTTGATTTCATTTCCCAGCTTCTGTCTGTCAATGTGACTCATCAGTCCATTGCACTCAGCTAGTCCCCGTAATCATTATTCCCAGCTGTTCATTGTTAGTCTTGTTAGATCTGTGTATATATTCCCTGTCTGTGTCAGTATGTGTACGGAGTCGTTGTATTATGTCCCCACACTTCCGTTCTCGTTTGTGTTTCTTGGTCTGTGTTGTTCTTGTCTTTTGGATTGTCTTTCGGGGAGCCGGGGGGCCGGGGGGCTCAAGCCCCTGCCCCTTTTGTCTCAAAATGTATTGTGCCCTTTCCTGATAATTGTAAATAATAATAATTATTATTATTATAAATATTATAATAAATAACACACTTACACACCCTTGCCACTAACAATAATAATACAAACATGATTTCCATTACACAAGAGTAGATGTTAAAACTTCATGCTGATTTGTACTCGGCTTTTGCCAAGATAAGCACCAACTAAGACATAGCTTTACAGTAACCTATGCTTCTCCATCCATTTACGCTTCTTTCCATATGGTGATGTACATCTCCTTCTGTCTAGTGTTAACACGCGTCAGCACACACAACGGCTGCAACCACAGTGCGGTCCCCCCATGACAACCGTCTGGATTGAGCTGAGTAGGGGACATCTCTAGGGTCTTCAAGTGGGCACCTTCCGTCCTCAGTGTTTCGTCGACTAGCCCACGACACCTCAAGAGGGCTCGACAGTGACTCTGGCGTCTCAGAGTCACCCCCCTCCGTCCCCCACTCAACTAAGCCCAGCTTACTGACCTCTACATCCCTCCTGCTGCTGAGACCTAACCACAATCTCACAATCTCTCCGCAACCCAACCATACGCGCCAACCCGTTCGACTAAGGCTGTCAAGCCCCACTGGTGCGTTAATATGCAGTTTCAGTGGCAACGGTTCTGTATGGCATACCACCTACCGCAAAACACAATATCTGCCCAACCACCCGTCATTCACGCAATATACACAGGAACGTAATGACTGTAAATACTATACAACCTATACAAATAAACCAACAGACTCTTCAAGTTTTCAAGAATTCTACGATACCGTAGCATGGCGGCCTGTACACAGCCAGCTAGAATATTTCCGTCTCAACCACAGCCAGTTGCTGCTCCTTTCTGCTGCTTCAGATAAGTTCTTTACTGTGCGACGCAACTCTTGGCCATTGAATCCGACGTCTCTGAGGAACCGGGTTGTAGAGTGTGCCACAAAACCTCGACAACCAACTTCCACAGGATAAACCTGGACTCTCCATCCTCGCTGTTCTGCTTCAGTGGCCAGATGAGCATACCGCAGTTTCTTCCTCTCATATGCCTCATCTACCACATCCTCCCATGGGACTGTTAACTCTATCAGTTGAACAATGCGTGCTGATCCAGACCACAAAACAATATCTGGTCGTAGGTTAGTGGTGGCAATCTCAGGTGGAAAAATAAGCCGTTGATCAAGATCAGCCAGCATCTTCCAGTCCCTAGCAGCTTCCAGTTGTCCTGGGTGAGAATTGGTGTTAGCACCTTTTCTTGGTGGTTGCTCGCCTGGGCGGAGGAATATTGTCTTCTGCGTGTAATGTTTTGCTAGAACAGGTGGCAACTTATTGGTCATACTACGCTTGCCTTCCAATGCTAAAGCCAAACATCGCAATACTTGGTCATGGCGCCAAGTAAACCGACCTTGGCTATGAGCCACCTTACATCCTGTCAAAATGTGCCTTAATGTGTCAGGTGATGAACACAAAGGACAAGAGGGATCCTCTCCTACCCAGAGGTTTAGGTTCTGTGGTGATGGGAGAACATCATATGTTGACTAAATAAGGAAGCTGATCCTACTCTCTTCCATTGACCAAAGGTCTTGCCAGCCCATTTTGCGTTGTTCCACACTCTCCCATCTCATCCACTCTCCCTGCTTGGCCTGGGAAATGGCCTTTATACATCTCATCCTCTCCTCCTGCTTTCGCACCTTGTTGACTACCAGCTTCCTCCTTTGAGCTGGGCCTGCCTTGTGCCATTTAGGAGGAGCTAAACTGAGCCCAAAACCCCCTCTTCCATGCTGTACCTGTCCCACGATATCCCCAATTTGAAGGTCAGCCTTTGCCTCTACTACAGATTTCTTTGCTGACCACTTTCTACCAGTTTTTACCACAGGGGCTGCCTCCCTTACACATTTGTCGCGTGACTCTGCTAAAGTCATTTACAGTCTGACCTTGGCACACTTAAACTCCTTGGTTAAAGCAGAGACTGGCAGCTGCAATACTCCTTTACTATAAAGTCCCACTCTGCTGAGGCAGCGTGGAACTCCCAACCATTTCCTGATGTATGAACTTATTAACGCTTCCAGCTTATCCACTGTTGTCAAAGAAACCTTGTACACAGTCAGTGGCCACAGCAACCTTTGCAGTAGACCAACCTGAAAGCACCAGAGTTTTAGTTTGCCTGGTAGAGCACAGCTGTTTATGCTCTTCAACCCTTCCACTGCTTGTCGTCTAACTTCTCCCACTCGAACTGTGTCCTTTAGATCCCCATCGTACCATCTCTTCACTGGCTTCTCAGAAACTGTTGGTATTGCCTCAACATTAATGAAGAATGTTTTATCTACTACCTTTCCTTTAACTATCGAGATGCTCCTTGATTTAGAGGGCTTAAATTGCATTTGTGCCCATTCGATATTATCTGTTAACTTCCCCAATAACCGATTAGTGCAGGCTACTGTTGTAGTCATGGTTGTCATGTCATCCATGTATGCTCTGATTGGTGGTAGTCGCATCCCAAAAGCCAAGTGCTCTCCTCCTACTACCCATCTTGATGCCCTAATGATTACTTCCATTGCCATGGTAAAAGCCAGTGGAGAAATGGTGCATCCTGCCATTATTCCAACCTCTAAGCATTGCCTTGCGGTGCTGAATTTTGGAGTTGAGAAACTAAATTGCAAAATAGGCTTTCACTAACTTTGTTATTGACATTGGTACTCTAAAAAAATCAAATGCTGCCCAAAGAAGCTCATGTGGCACTGAACCATATGCATTAGCCAAATCCAGGAATGTCACATGGAGCTTCTTCCTCTCCTTTTTAGCTGATTGCATTCGTTGCCAGATAACATTGATGTGTTCTAAGCATCTTGAGAACCCTGGAATGCCCGCTTTTTGAACTGAAGTGTCAATGAAGCCATTCTTTAATAGGTAGCTTGACAATCTCTGCGCAATAATGCTGAAGAAAATCTTACCTTCGACGTTAATAGTGAAATAGGACGAAACTGACTGATGCTTGTAGCATCTTTTTCTTTAGTTTCTTTAGTTATAAAGACTCCACCTGCTCGGCCCCATGCTCTAGGTACAACCTGCTTTTCCCATGCCACTTTTATCAATTTCCACAGAATTCGTAGAGCTCCTGAAGCACTCTTGTACACTCTGTACGGAACTCCATTAGGCCCTGGAGATGTTGAAGCCCTTGTCTTTCTCACAACCTGCTCTATCTCTTTCCACTTAGGTGCACAGACCTCCATTTGGTATTCTGCTGGATTGAGAGGTTGGATATCTGACGGAATTGACATAAGCTCATGCCTTTTTGCATCTGTATGCGTTTCCTCCAAATATCTCTCTAGCTCAACCCTAGATGCTTTTAAAGTGCCATTCTTCTCACTGGTGAATAACTTCTTTACGAATTTGAATGGGTCTTTATAGAAATTAGCCCTCGCATGCTCCTTTTTGTAGCGTTTCCGTAGGCGCTCAGCTCTGCGTAATGTTGCAAGCTTATTTTTTATGGCCCTATGTAAGAGATTGAGTCCCTCCTTCTGACTTTGTTCTGCTTTTTTCAATTGCTTCCTCAGCTGTCTCCTTTTCTTATGCTCAGTAGCACCTCAATGCAGTACATGAGATCCACGGGGAGGAGTCGGATCAAGATCCAAGGGATGGAGATGGGTAGGATTAGGGTGGGTTTAGGGATTAGGGGTGGGTTTAGGGATCAGGGGGCGGAGATAGGTAGGTTTAGGTATATGTAAGGTGGGAGGAGTTGGATCTGGATCCGACTCCTCCCCATGGATTTCATGTTCTGCAGTTAGAACCATCTCCTTATGCTGGTTAGTCTGACCGGTTTCACGCGTATCAATGTGTTCATCACTAACTGTGCAAACCCTCATCTCCTCTTTGACAGTGGTACTGATATCCTGCGAACAAATATTATATAAAAAAATTTTGGCGGAGAAGTCAAGTCAAGTCATCCTCATTTATATAGCGCTTTTAACAATGTAGATTGTTTCAAAGCAGCTTTACAGAGATAAAGACATAATTTAAGGTAACAGAGATTGGTTTGGTTTTATAGTGGCTCTTGAAAAATGTTTTTTCCAGCTAAAGTTAGTTTTGATTGATTCACTTCCGTCTAAATGATCATTTGTTATTAAATTAGGGGCCGCTAAGACGACACCGTTCTCTCTAAACAGACTTTAAACGTGAACCTGTGATAGACGCTGATGGCGTTCACATGCGCATTAAGAATTGATTCTATAGTTATGTGCGTTTGAATATATGTCCGCAGGTTTATAATTCCTTACAAACCATGCCTAAACAAACTACTTGTATATAAATTTTGATGCAGAATTTTTATTTTATCTTATCACTTTGGGTAGGTACGCGAACCGAAAAATTCCACAACGCTTTATCTGTAGATGGGTATAGGGATCCTCCATAGGGAGAGGCTAGTTGGCACTTCAGCACTGCATTGTCATCAGGTCCAGGCGAAAGTCCTTCGTCAGATCTGGAAACGGCCTGGATCCAGCAGGCTGCGGGAAAACCTCGGGATAAACAAAGACACTAAAATTAGCGTAGATGCCATTCTTCTTATGATGTAACGAGTACATCAGGATTTGAGGGATGTGTTCCCAGTTCCGGCTGCCCAAAGCAGCCTAATATTAAATTATAGAAGTCTATAGAGTGTTATGTGAATGCTAGGTCAAAGAGATGTGTTTTTAGTCTAGCTTTGAACTGACAGACTGTGTCTGCTTCCCGGACAATGTTAGGAAGATTGTTCCAAAGTTTTGGTGCTAAATAGGAAAAGGATCTACCGCCAGCAGTCGATTTATATATTCTAGGTATTATCAACTGGCCGGAGTTTTGAGATCGCAATAGACGTGAAGGACTATAATGCGTTAAGAGCTCGCTCAAGTACTGGGGAGCTAAACCATTTAGTGCTTTGTAAGTAATCAGCAATATTTTAAAATTTATACGATGTTTAATAGGGAGCCAATGCAGTGTTGACAGAACCGGGCTAATATGGTCATACGTCCTGGTTCTGGTAAGAACTCTAGCGGCTGCGTTTTGAACTAGCTGTAGTTTGTTTATTAAGCGTGCAGGGCAACCACCCAGTAGAGCATGACAATAATCTAGCCTTGATGTCATGAACGCATGAACTAGTTGTTCCGCATTTGTCAATGAGAGCATATGACGTAATTTAGATATATTTTTAAGATGGAAAAATGCGGTTTTACAGACACTAGACACATGACTTTCAAATGAAAGATTGGTATCAAAGAGCACACCCAGGTTCCTAACTGACGACGAAGACTTAACAGAGCAGCCATCAAGTATTAGACAGTATTCTAGGTTATTACGTGTGGAAGTTTTTTGTCCAATAATTAGAATCTCTGTTTTTTCAGAATTTAGTAGTAGGAAATTACTAGTCATCCAATTTTTAATATCAACTATGCATTCCGATAATTTTGTGAATTGGTGAGTTTCGTTAGGTTTGGAAGAAATATAGAGCTGAGTATCATCAGCATAACAGTGAAAGCTAATTCCATGTTTCCTAATGATATCTCCTAAAGGTAGCATGTACAGAGTGAACAGCAACGGTCCTAGTACTGAGCCTTGTGGTACACCATACTGAACCTGTGATCGATAAGACTTCTCTTCATTTACTGCTACAAACTGATAGCGGTCAGATAAATATGATTTAAACCATGCTAGTGCAATTCCACTAATGCCAACATAGTTTTCTAGTCTATTTAAGAGAATGTTGTGGTCAATGGTGTCAAATGCAGCACTAAGATCAAGTAACACTAATAGAGAGATACAACCACGATCGGATGATAAGAGCAAATCATTTGTGACTTTAATGAGAGCAGTCTCAGTGCTATGGTGCGGTCTAAATCCTGACTGGAAATCCTCGCAGATACCATTTCTTTTAAGAAAGGAACACAGTTGTGAGGATACTGCCTTTTCTAGTATCTTTGACAGAAAAGGTAGATTTGAGATCGGCCTGTAATTGACTAATTCTGTAGGATCAAGTTGCGTTTTTTTAACAAGCGGTTTAATCATAGCCAGCTTAAAGGTTTTTGGTATGTCTCCTAGAGACAAAGATGAATTAATGATATTAAGAAGAGGATCTATGACTTCTGGAAGCATCTCTTTCAGTAGTTTAGTCGGTATAGGGTCTAACATACATGTTGTTGATTTAGATGAATTAACGAGTTTGCAAAATTCTTCCTCTGCTATGGCAACAAATGAATCAAATTTTACCTCGGGGAGACTATAATGCACTCCCTGATGTGATGCTGTAGTAGACGGTTGCATAGTTATAATTTTGTCCCTAATATTATCAATCTTATAAGTGAAGAAGTTCATAAAGTCATTACTGCTGTGTTTCTTGGAAACTTCTGGGATAGAAGCTTTCTTTTTCGTTAGTGTAGCCACTTTTTCAAATAAATACCTTGGATTATGTTTATTTTCTTCTAATAGGGTTGAAAAATAAGCAGATCTAGCAGCTTTTAAAGCCTCTCTGTAAGCAATCGAGCTCTCCTTCCATGAAATCCAAAATACCTCTAGTTTTGTTTTCTTCCAGTTGCGCTCCATTTTTCTGGCTGCTCTCTTAAGGGCCCGGGTGTGCTCGTTGTACCACGGTGTTGGACTATTTTCTTTAGTCTTCTTTAAGCGCAACGGAGCAACTGTATCTAAAGTGCTGGAAAGGAGAGAGTTAAAAGTTTCTGTTGCAATATCAAGTTCTTCTAAGCTATCTGGGATGCTGAGACGATGAAACTGATTAGGAAGATTATTGATAAAGCAATCTTTAGTGGCAGAAGTGATAGGTCTAACATACTTGTAACACGGAGTTGGCTTTGCAGCCTTGGCTAAATGTAATTTACATGAGACTAGATAATGATCTGAGATGTCGTCGCTCTGCTGCAGAATTTCAACAGCATCAACATTGATTCCATGTGATAATATTAGATCTAGAGTATGATTACGACAATGAGTAGGTCCTGACATGTGTTGTCTAACTCCAATAGAGTTAAGAATGTCTTTAAATGCCAATCCCATTGCATCTTTTCCATTATCTACATGTATATTAAAATCACCAACAATTAGGACTTTATCTGCAGTCAATACTAATTCTGATAGAAAGTCAGCAAATTCTTTGATAAAATCTTTATGGTGCCCTGGTGGCCTGTAGACAGTTGCCAGCAGAATTCTCAAACTTGATTTATCGTTTACATTATATATTTTTACATTAAGCACCAACACTTCAAAAGAAATATATTTTAAACTAGATTTTTTAGTGGTTTTGAAAATATTACTATAAATTACAGCGACACCTCCCCCTTTGCCTTTCAGGCGAGGTTCATGTTTATAACAGTAATCATGCGGGGTGGACTCATTTAAAGTAATGTAATCGTCTAGTTTTAGCCAGGTTTCTGTCATACACAGCACATCTAGGTTATAATCTGAAATCATATCATTAACTATGAGTGCTTTTGAAGTAAGGGATCGGATATTCAGCAACCCAAGCTTTATCGTTTGCTCATCTGTATTATATCTATTTTTTATTTGTTGAATATCAATTACATTTTTAACCTTAGATCGGTTTGGACGTTTTTTGGATTTCCAAATTCGGGGAACAGACACAGTCTCTATATGATGATATCTAGGTGAAAGAGCCTCTATGTGATGGGATTTATCTGACCTTGGTGACGCGAGGCCACTAGCAGACGGTCGGTTTAGCCAGTTTGTCTGCTTCCTGACCTGATCCCCAGATTGCCATGTTTTGTCTCTAAGACTATGAGCCAAATTACTAGAGAGAAGAGCAGCACCATCCCAGGAGGGATGAATACCATCTCTTTTCAACAGGTCAGGTTTGCCCCAAAAACTTTTCCAATTGTCTATGAATTCTATATTATTTTGCGGACACCACTTAGACAGCCAGCCATTGAGTGATGACAATCTGCTAACTATCTCATCACTCCTTCGAACAGGAAGGGGGCCAGAGCAAATTACAGTGCCTGACATCGAACTTGTGAGTTCAAACACCTCTTTAATATTAATTTTGGTGATCTCCGACTGGCGGAGTCGAACATCATTAGTGCCGACGTGAATAACAATCTTAGAGAATTTACGATTAGCATTAGCCAGCACTTTTAAATTTGCTTTGATGTCAGGCGCTCTGGCCCCCGGCAAACATGTGACTATGTTGGCTGGTGTCCCTATTTTCACGTTCCGTGTAATAGAATCGCCAATTACCAGGGCACAATCAACAGAATTCTCAGTGGGTGTTTCACTGAGTGGGGCAAATCGATTTGTTGTGGTAATCGGAACGGAAGAGTGGTTTTTTGATCCGTGACTAGAGCGATCCCTCACTGTCACCCATCTGCCTGGCTGCACAGGCAATAATTCAGCCGGAACCGAATCATGTAAAGAGTTCACTATGCTAGGCGCATCCAAAGTAGAATCTAAAGCTCTAGCACACTTACTATCCTCAATTAAAGTTTGGATGCGTGTTTCTAATTCTGAAATCTTCTCCGTCAGCCTGACTGTTTCCTTGCATTTATCACATATAAACCCTATATTGCCGACGGGGAAGGCTATGCTAAACATGTAACATGAAGTGCAGGTGACAATAACAGGACGAGACATTACTCACCGTGTTTGTTGACTGATTGTTACTCACCTGGGCTTTTTATGAACTCAGACGCGCGGGCGCGCGAGAGAAAAATAAATAAATAAATAACTGAGCGCACGGGTGGCGCGTTAACAGGCTAGCGAGTTACTAGCGTGTTGTTCTAACAATAACGGAAGCTAGCGATGTCAGGTTAATCTGGGATGTTGTCTAAGCTGTATTTAGTAGTATAAACAACTAGAAATGGTAGTAAATGATGGTTCAAAACAGAAAGAAATACAAAGCTAATACGAGGCTTAGACGGAGCAGGCAGCTAGGCAGACAGGAGCAATCGATCAGGATCAGGAACAGCAATCGAGTACAGCAAACCAGAAGTGGTAGGCGGAGTTTACTTTGCAGCGCCTCATACGCATTTAACGGTTCTGGTACGCACTACGCAGCAGTTCGCGCGAGTCTCTTCAAACGAGCAGCAGGTAACATTTAAGCTAATACGGAAAATTACATTTATCCTACCATCACCATGCTACTCTAAAAGTTGCTGCAGCATGCGAGTTATTCTTAACTACAATTAAAGTATAGCTCGATTTCAGACACATTCTGAGTGACAATGTCATTCGTTTTTATCAAAGGAATAAAAGTGCAAGGGGAAATACAGCTAACAGTGAGTTAAATTAAATCTTAAGTCCATGTCGAACTCTAATTTGTAAGGAACTTATATCTTTGATTTCATAGTAACGCTTTACAATAAGGTTAATTTCTTCATTACCTACTCATGTATGAACTAACATGAACTAACCATGAGCAACACATTTGTTACTGTAGGCTATTAATAACTACAACTATTAATTGTGTATTCATGTTATGTCACAGTCAGTGCATTAACTAATGATAACAAATACAACTTTTGATTTTAATGTATTAGTAAATGCTGAAATTAATATTTGTAACAAGTGGACAGTGACAGGGACAGTTTCCCTGTCATGTTCCCAAGGGGACAGATTGGAGTGACGTACAGAGAGAGAGAGAGAGAGAGAGAGAGAGAGAGAGAGAGAGAGAGAGAGAGAGAGAGAGAGAGAGAGAGAGAGAGAGAGAGAGAGAGAGAGAGAGAGAGAGAGAGAGAGAGAGAGAGAGAGGCTATGGCACTTGTAATGCTGTTATGCACTTGTGATAAATAAAGTAAGCAATGATACTGCTTTAATCGTCCATGCTGTATAGTTTGATAAAACAGAACAGTATGAAACAATATTAACTAAGATTAATAAATGCTGTAGAAGTGCAGTTCATTTAGCTAATTTTAACTAATGAAACCTTATTGTAAAGTGTTACTGATTCATGATAGCTAACACTGTCTTTCATACATATAATACATACATTAAATTTACAACATCAACAAAGCTAAAAATTAATTTTCCATAATTACCTTGAATCTCACAATTTTTTTTGGTAAAGTAAATAATATTTAGTAATTATTTCATTTTCTAATAATTTCATTTTCATTTTCTATTTTCATTTGATGTGTTATGGATTCTAATAATTGTATCAACATATTTTATTAGAATGCCAAGGAAAGAAAGAATAGAAACCAAAAAAATCAAGAAGTAATATTTTTTTTTATTTAGTGCCCTTTTTGGGCCCTCCGCCCGTGCCCCTGAGGAGGTCTGTGCACGCCACTGCTGGTAATCGTAAATTGGAATACCCCCTATACACACAAAAAAAGTAGTTAGTAGCACATTTTGACAGAGTGAAGCCTAATGGCCAGTAACCCATCGTGTCGATATTCTCTGTTTGTTGTCTATAGATCTAACGTGTGCTCTTGTGGATTCAGCACAAAGGCCAGACAACAGGAGTGAAATGCAATCAGCTTCATTGACCGGCTCATTCGTCCCCAGCCAGACAGGAATGATCCCGGGCCACAAGCGTGGCAGAACCACATCACACGTCATTGAGTCTCTTCCGGTAATAAAAATTATGAAGAAAAGGAGAGAAAAGTATTTAAGGTTATTCCTTCACCTGAAAATTCAGATTGATGTGCACTAGAGAAAAGACATTCAGACCAGAATATCAGAAATTTTTAGGACTCTTTTCTGGCCACCTAGCAACAAGAACAATCAAACACATAAACAACAACATAGCAACACCCTGACAACCACATTTTCAAATGTGACGCTCAAAATTGATTTTGTTTATGTCATCTATTCATCACCCTGTTTCTATGTGTCCACACTGCTCTTTAAAGCAACTGCTGCATTCATCCATCACGTCTCTTATTGATTAAGTCAGTTGACCCGGCTGAGTATCTTCTTCAGTTAGACATTATGGCTGTATGTATACTGAAAGCTTGATTCTCCCACTGGCAGCTGAAGGCAAGAATAATGTCAGCATGGGTATTTCCCACAATGCACCATTCCTGTACTTGACATCATTCAGCACATTGCCATGGGAAGCAGCTACAGCAGAGATTGTCTTATTATTGGGAGATACGAGGGTCCGTGGCTCTACCATTGAAAAAAAAACACAACGGCTAAAGGATTCTGTGGTGAAGTAAATGCTACAGAAAAAAACTAATGTGATTTCTACCTGAAAATTTAGTTCAGGCAAGAATTTAAAAAACAAAGTAAATTCTATATTAGTACTCAATTTTGGCTTGCAGAAATTATAGTTTTTCTGAATTGCTAAAACAAAAAAAACCCCATTCTCTGAATTCACTCTCTAGTCTAAACCAATTTGTCGAATAAATCACTCTTTCTGTAAAAAATTTAACATGTTCAGGTCGTTAAAACCCTGTTTGCAAATATCATGAACTCTTTTTGCACTCTAAACACACTCTCACTCACTAAAACACATTTCGCACTGTGATGCACTTATGTTTCAAAATGCTAAACACATGCAGGCAAAAGCTAAACACTACAACACAGTTCTCATCTTTTACACACAACGACTAAAAATTGTTCACACTTATTTCTAATGATGTGACACAAACCAACTGTACACAAGTCAGTTCAGAGTCCCAAAATTTACTCAAAATGTTGCACTGAATGTTGATACCAACAATGGATGGAATATAAGAGGGAGAGAAGGAAGAGGAGGTGAACAAGCAGGAAGAGGATGAGGACGAGGAAGGTGTGGAGAATGTTGTCAAGGCTGGATCTGTTTTATGGTTTTTCCCTTTGCCTGCAGAGATGACATTGTCTGAGATGTGGAGAAACTCCTCAGCCTGAACCAACATGGAGACATGATGCTGACGCAGAATAAAATATCCCTCACTGCTCTTAATTTTGCAGTTGCACAACTCTTCCGAGTGACTGTAACATGCTTTGCATTTAGACTTTTTTACTGTAAACGTTTTGGCTTTTGCAGTTGGATCACTTTATTTTCACAGTATGCAAGTGGTGAATATACAGACTTTCGATAGGCCTACTATTCAATATCCAGTACAATAATATACTTGCAGTGCATACAGTATATTTACCTTACTACTGTAAGTTGTCATTACTATACTATTTACATAATTGCAAAATGTGTTTATTTTGTTACAATATACTTTTTTTCTGTAACTACATGCTTTAGATTTTGTGTTCTCCATTTTTTGATGTAGAGTCTAATAAATGATCTGTAATGAGGTGATTTTTGAAATATTTTCTTTTGTGTTTTCACAGAACATATAAAGTCATACAGGCAAGAAATATGACAATATAGTGAATATGAGTGAATATGTTAATGATACTTTATGGTGTTTCCAATGTAATTCATGTGAAAGGACTGTGTCTTCTCCTGACTTCACTGTTTTCTTCACCAAACTTGATTCCTCTTGACTTCAGTAAACCCAGCTGTGTCACCGGATCCCGAGGATTATTCAGCACAGCCGTCAGATTCAGTGAACCCCAGTGATTCACTCAGGTCCTGTGGGTTTCACTCATGCAGACGCACCTGCAGCGAGAGCAGACCAGTCCCTTAAACTGAAACCTGCATCTCTGCTCAGAAAGCCCTGCTTTATTGGTGACGAGAATACAAGCAGAAATAGACAGAATACAGGCTGGGTTACATCAGGGGGGAAGCAGATTTTTCCTTTTTTCTCCAAATGTTTTACATCCTCAAGACGTCAGACCACCACAGAGCAATATCAGTCCATGTGATTGGTGGATGTTGTTGTCTGGTTCATCAAGGAGGACCATTTCACAAGCTGGGGAGAAATGCTGGTGCTGGAAGCGTGTAAACTTTTAATGCATTCAATTTTTTTTTTTTACTTTTTCTCACAGGAGACTGAAAACAATGCTTTGCATTTGAGGAGTGATATTAACATAAATGACTGAAACTGGGACTTGCCCTGCTATACACATTGAAAGAATAAAACAAATGTCATACTGCACATTTTATCTAAATTTGTTGATTCAATCATTTCTATACAGGGTTCCTGAGTTATTCATTTATTCATATTATTACTTAAGACTGCATTACAGTCATGTTTAAAGGTACACCATATAACTTTTGGCCCTCTAGCGTTTAAAAAACAAAACTGCATGCATTTTGCGGAAGAACATTGTTTTGGTTGTGCTTCGACTCTGCGTGACTGTGCCGATGAATATGACCCTTCACAATAGATAATGCTTTACAATGAACATATAGACATCGTACTTTACATGTCTAGTATACAGTACCTACACTCATGTAAAGCAATAAATCCTATTAAGCAAATCTCAACTGCTTGCTTGTTTATATCATCACAAAATGTAACTATATTTTCATCCAGCTCTAATCTACTAAATGTGACTATGATGAAGATATAAAACAGGGATGTCCAATCTTGCTCCTGGAGGGCCACTGTCCAACTCCAATTAAACACACCTGAACCAGCTGATCAAGTTTACTAAGCATACTAGAAACTTGAGCTGTGTCTCATTTCTAAGGCTGCATCCTCCGGAGGTCGCATTTGTTGGCCGAATATGTCATAAAGGATGCCTAATTTCAGAACAGTAACTATTATAAAATTTACCGTTATTCCTAGGAAAGCATAAATTGTTGTGATTTCTTAATTACTTTGGAATGTAGTGGTCAGTTTACTGAAATGAAGCAGCCTATGAAATGTGACCCCCGGACGACGGAGCCTTCAAAATGAGACCCAGCTTTGGTGAATGTGATTTCTTTGTTGATCCTGTGGTCCTTTGTTGATCCTTTGTTGTGACATCTTTGTTGATCCTGGAACAACATTCCAATCTATCAATCAGATTTAACCCCTTAACTGTCAAAACCCACCCCCCCCCCCTCCCCCTTTTGATAATTGACATTAAAATGCACTATACAAACTTAAATGGTTGTTGTAATTCAAGAAAGCTTTGGAATATAGACCTAAGTTTGGTCTTGTTTTAAAGAAAACAATCAGCGGATTATTACTGAAGTGATGGCACTTCAAAAAATTAAAGTATGAAAAAGTTATGGAAGTTATAATTTACAGTAAATCAAATATACTTCATTAATATATTTTTTTAATATAAAATAAATATTTTCAAAATATTTTTTACTATAAAATTTATATAAAATGAAAGCTATATATCTAACCAAGTTGTGTTCCAAATTTAAAATTGATATCACAAAAATTGAAGTTCCCAATTTTCCGGGTGCCATTGAAATTCAATGGAATTCAATGGCACCCGGTGACTATTTTTGGTACTGTTTAGGCGTAGTACCGAAAATTGTCACCGGGTGCCATTGAATTCCATTGAATTTTATTGCATGCATTCTGCCATAACAAATTAATAAATTTCTATCCACATATCACTTCTGTCACTAAATATGGAACCTTGAGACTCAGACCTTTCTGACAATATGTGTTTTGTCAAGATTAGAAAAGGTTTGATAATAAATTATGAAAGATGATGCCCAAAAGGGGAGGGGCCTAATAAAAAATACCGTTTCTATGGTAACGCAGCGTCCAATTTCAAAACGGTTCGCAAGCTTTCAAATGATACCTAATTTATGATAACTACTAAAATATGTGATATAATAATAATAAAAAAATGATATATATATCTAAAAAGTATAATATATATATATATATATATTAAACTTTTTAGAGGACTTCTTACTTTACTTTTTAAAATAAAATTGTATCTTTTTTATTGACAAATACTAGATTATGTTTTATTATGAACTTTAAGCATTAAAAACCAAAGTTTCAATTATTAAAAGTGTGTGCATCGACTTTTTGTGACAAAGGTCAGAAACTCCTGTAATGACGTCGATTTTTTGAGGCGCACTCTTGTCATAAATTCATATATTACTGTTCATACATAATTTGTAAGAAAAAAACAGCGCTAAAATATCTATTTAGGTGTCTTAGACCTTTCCAACGATATATAGTTTGTCATAATTAGATTAGGAATAGTAATATAGCGAAGTAAAGTAAGTTAGATATCCCGTATACGGGATCGTGACAGTTAAGGAACAAGTTACAGTTTATGTCAAGTTTAGGTGCTTCTACATCAGTGTTATTCACCTTTAATTTCCCTCTGATTTTAGGGTTAACTTATGGGTATAGGGTTAGGTTTAAGGGGAAGGTATTAGGACTATGTTTTTGTAGGAATGTTGTTCCAGGATCACCAAAATATGTTTATAGGAACATGTCTTGGCAAATATCACGGTGACCTATAGAAGCTTCCAGGCAGGTGTATTGAATTTTTTGTTGACTGTGAAAACAGAGGGATCATTTCCAATTAAATTTACTTGAAATTTTGAAGCCAATTAAAATTAATGTAAGCAAAATTATATACACAACAGTTTTCCAATTTCTTAAGTAGCCAAGACTAAAACAAATAACAGACCATGTTTGTAAGTGATTAACCAAGAGATGTGACTTGATGATTTTTAAAACCACACATGAAGTATATCTGGTGCATTAGCCTTATAGAAATCACATAGTATCTTTGTATAAGCTAAAAGCCACGTTTTAGGTTTTCTAAATATTTTTATTAGCTTAAAAACTCTATTTTTACCTGCAATTTATGTTTCGAACACCCTGTAAAAAATATTACATACTGTGTTGGGGTCTCTGATAGTCCAGCTCTAAGACATAAATGCATTTACACATGCTGAGAATCTCTGATTGGACCTTATGCACCTGCCAGCTGTTTCCTTTGACCTGTTTTAATTTTTTTATTTTTTTACTGTGACATTTCTATGTAACAAAAAATGAATAGCCTACTAGCTCTCTTCTGGATTTTAACTAGGTCAGATGAGCATATTTAAAGAATATGGAAGTATATAAAAAGGTTAGCTTTAAACTAACTATTATTATTCAAACAGAAAACGCACTGGGGTCTCTGGGAGCCCAATCATAAAAAACGTACAGCACGTGGAGCCTTTCACAATAGGTAATAAAGACCCTTGACCAATAGATACGCATGCATACGATGGTTAATAGAGTGTTTACTGACACGAGCCCCCTAAGAGCAGGGTTGCAAGCATACAATTTACGCAAACGCACGCGAGGAGCAGCAGTGGTGTGGTGGTGATGCTCGCTGCATGCCGCATGTCTTGCGTCGCATAGCGCACACACACAGACGGAAGCGGGCTCGTGTCAGCTGGAATCACCTTTACGCGTTATTTGGCGTCCAGTAAACGCGACGAATCCGAGGAATTTGGGTTCGACACACGCAAAAGCTGACGGGTTGCGAGCACCAGCACATTTTAATTAGCCTCTAACGCGTTACTTGAAGGTAAGAGGCGATGCATGTGTGTATATGCAGCTGTGAGATATTTATGTGCGTCGCGGACGTGTTTGTTTAATTTTCTGCTTTTGCCGTTTAATGCATCGAGACGATCTAACAGGCATCAGGGATGAATGAGTGAGTGAGTGAATGAATGAATGCCTGTATGTGACTGAATGAAAAGGTTGCATTACATGGCCTGATTATAGAACACTCTGCGCAGGTTAACGGTCTATTAAGCTTGAATTAAAAACTGTATTTTATAGCCCTGACAGCCACTGTTACAAAAGCATAGAGGTTACTTGTTACTATCTGTTAATGGACAAACCTTTGGTGTTGTGTAATGAATTTAAGAGATGCACTGATGTTTCTCAGCTTCACTTGAGAGATTTTTAATGCGATTTGAGCGCAGTGCAAAAAGGTACTGCGTCTTTTCTCTGCGGTCTATCGGAGTGGTCCACATTCACACTGGTGCAACATTAAAACACATTTGAATGATTCAAAATGGGATGCTATAAGTAAGTAGGGTTGGTTATATGTATGTAGCCTACAAATCATGTTCTACAGATATTCTGTCACATCTAAAGGCTCGGGCGGACGAGATGTAGTAGGCTATAAATGGCATGTTAACCAAACGCACAGATGGTGACACTGTGCTCTTCAACAGATCTTCGTCATTAAGACCTTTAATGCATCCGTTTAGGATTATGGATCATTTTTCTGCATCGCTTCCCAGTGGTTTCCCTTCTCAAGGTCATTCGTTCAGCCATTGGTGCTTGAAAAAGACCCAGTGCTATTACATAAGAATGACGATTGGGTCGTGGGTAATAACTCCTGACTCTCTTTAATCAAAGCTGCAGTCTTAGAAAATGTGTTCGAGGCTGCTCAGTTTTTCATGCTCAGTCGCTCGGCACATTTGATGCAGGAGAAGCTGCAAATACAGACAGACGCTCCACATGGAAATAAAAAGCTCCAACCCCTCCCCGTTTGTAGCCTATTTTACCTGATGCCCATTTTTACACGAAAACTACTCTTGTGACTTGGATCTATTTAAAGAATCACAACACAGGCTGATTGCAATGATCTGATCTTACTTGACATCCTTGTGTTCATATTTCTTATAACTTGTACATTGTGTACCATTATTTTGTTTGCATTCATATTTTAAATCATTTACATTTACTATGCATGACATCATGTTCTTTTCCTTTATGTAGGCCTATATTGGGTAATGGTCGATCAATATGCATTTTTTTTAATGGTCAATGCTGATAACCATATCTAGAACAGGCCAATTTAATTAAGATGTGATCATAATTTAATGACAGTTCATGAGATGCACAAACATATTGGCTTCTTTCATACTATATTTACTATAATGTATTAAAAAAATAATTAATCCGAAATTGTTTTTGGAACTGACAGATTGTGGAAGCACCACATCTGTTCATTGTTATTCGCCCAGTTATTGCCTGATGCAATTATTAAAATTCTATATTTCAAATAAATTTTTGACTGGTAGCTGGTAGATCTATCTATCCATCCATCCATCCATCTATCTATATAATTGCGTTAGAGGCCTTACTATCTATCTATCTATCTATCTATCTATCTATCTATCTATCTATCTATCTATCTATCTATCTATCTATCTATCTATCTATCTATCTATCTATAGATAGATAGATAGACAGATAGATAGTAATGTAAAATAATGTTTCCGAACGTTTGACGTCAAAAGTTCGGAAACAGTACTATTTTTAATGTTTTTGAAAGTAGTCTCTTATGCTCATCAAACCTGCATTTATTTGACCAAAAATACAGAAAAACAGTAATATCGTGAAATATTATTACAATTTAAATAATAATTTTCTATTTTAATATACTTTAAGATATAATTTATTTCTGTGATGCAAAGCTGAATTTTCAGCATCATTACTCCAGTCTTCAGTCACATGATCATTCAGAAATCATTCTAATATGCTGATTTATTATCAATGTTGGAAACAGTTATGCTGCTTAATATTTTTTAGGGTACTTTTAACCTTTTAGATACTTTTTTCGGGATTCACTGATGCATAAAAAGTTAAGAAGAACATAATTTATTTAAAATATGAATCTTTTCTAAACATATAAATATCTACTATCACTTGTTATCAGTTTAAAACATCTTTGCTGAATAAAATATTAATTTCTTTAAAAAAATCGTTTTATTCATCAAAGAATCCTGAAAAATCAGTTTACAAAAAAGATAAATAGTATAACTATTTCCAATCATAATATTTGAATGATTTCTGAAGGACAATGTGACACTGAAGACTGGAGTAATGATGCTGAAAATTCAGCTTTGATCATAGGAATAAATTACATTTTAAAATATATTAAAATAGAAAAACATTATTTTAAATTGTAATAATATTTCAACAAATTTCTGTATTTTTGATCAAATAAATGCAGGCTTGATGAGCATAAGAGACTTCTTTAAAAACAACATATATTTTAAATAAAGGAGTTTCTTGTAATTTGGTCCTGGCCTTATTGGCTAATAAAAGATTGTTTTTCAAAATCGACATTGATATTGCCAAGATATTGGAAGTGTAATTTCCAAAATATTCGGACAGCCTTTTTAATGCACACATTTTCTAATATTTTGAGTGATTTTTCGATAAATATTGTTTAAAATAAGTGCTAACTTCAAATTTGTGCACACTGAAAAAAATGGATTTGGAAACAATTGGAAAGTAAATTTCAGAAATAATTACAAAAAAACCCACATCGAATTAAATGTGAAATACAAAGACTGAAATAGTATTTTCCTGTAAGATACTCCTACAAAAAATTAATTTTCTACAGTGTACATATTTCTATCATTAAGTTTAGAATGTATAAATAAATTTAGAAAGTATTATGTATCAGCCTCTATAGATATCAATAGATTTATCAATGCAGGTTTTTGATGGCCAAATGCTGATACAATCATCATTGACCTTTAACACATACGATCAATTGCTAATCAATAAAGATTCTTTTGTGACAGTTTACGTTGTTGCTCCATTGTGGGATCAGTGCCTATTACAGTTCAAACTCAAATTCATTATTCAGGAACAGAGCAGCTGTCAGAGATGCTGTATCCATTAACAATAACTAAAACACCACTTTAGAACTACTTTGGATATCACCCTATCATTTATTTCCTATGCAGTAATCATGGGAAAACAGAACAGCAAACTGACCCCTGAGGTGATGGAGGACCTTGTGAAGAACACGGAGTTTAATGAACATGAGCTCAAGCAATGGTACAAGGGCTTCCTGAAAGACTGTCCCAGCGGTCGACTAAATCTGGATGAGTTCCAGCAGCTCTATGTTAAGGTGAGAGACCATGGGCGTTTAGTCTAGCATTTCAACAAGTCAAACATCACTATTATTTTTGCGCATACTTGGGACTTATAGCGATAGTTCACCCAAAAATGAAAATGCTGTCATCGTTTACAAGCCTTCATGTTGTTCTAAATTTGTATGAATGTCTGTCTTCTGTTCAACAAAAAAGCAGATATTTTGAGAAATGTCTCTGTGTTTTATGTATCCATATAAAATGGGCTGCAATTCTTCCCAATTTCCCAATGTTCTTCAAATTATTGCCTTTTGTGTTCTGGTGAAGAAAAAAGTCATACAGGTTTGGAACAGCATGTGGTTGAGTAAATTATTACAGAATGTTTTTTTTGGGATGAATTATCCCTTTAAAATTATGCAGTTAACTCTTCCAGCAGCGTTTGCGCTCAAGACATGAATGGTTCCTCAAATCATAATTCATGTTTATGAGAGGTGTGTTGGTACTTTTATGTTATCCCCATTTTGACTGGGGCCTGTTATAAAAAACAAAGTCCCAAAAACAACTGCCAATCATTCAGGGCTACATTTTCCAAAGGGATTGTGAGCTTGAGTTGATCGTAGAAACCATTGTAGACAATGGTAAATATGAAACAATACGAAATTCTACTTCTCAAAACAACCATGCAAGTCTTTCTATATATATATATATATATATATAGAGAGAGAGAGTTGGGTTTAAAAAAAAGGTCAGGAAAAAGGAGAAAGCTAACAAAAAAAGTGACTGTCATAGTTTGTTTAACTGAAGACAGTAGAGTTAAGCACAAACTACCATCAAAGCTGCAGTCTGTGAAATTTTATTCATAGAACAACTGTGACATTGTGAGATGTGAGGACTCACATTCTACCCGTTGCGCGGTAGCCAGTTATTTTTTAATGAATTGCCATGGAATGGACCTGAAGCAAAGAACAGAACCTCCTGTGGCTGCTATAGAAAAATCAGACATGAAAATCAATAAACATACACAAATCCCTCTAAAAGGAACAGTTCACTCAAAAAACAAAACTGCTGTCATTATTCACATGCATTCATTATTCATGTCAATCCAAAGCTGTATGTGGACAGACGTTAAGCAGAACTTTTTATACAATGACAAGTCATAGTTAGCCTGGTTCTACCAGACTCTCGTACATTTCATTTGTACAGAGAGTCTGGCACCGCTCCATTGACAAGCGTTAACTTCCTTGTAGGCGGGTATTCTATTGAAGTCTAAAACTATTGGATCTGCCCAGAGTCACTCTATCTGCCATAACCAATCGCTGACGTTTGGTCGTGACATATGTCTTTTCCCGAACCCCGTGGGAGGATGGCCATAAACACAAAACTAAGCAAAGATTGTTCTTGCTCCGGCTTTAACTTCTTGATATTCGGCAGCGTTGCCACAACGGACCGAATGGCTTCGCTCGCATCTTTCTTATTTTGAACTACAACTCAAAATAACGCACTAGTCGACATCAACGTCATCGTTCTCAGCCACTCCCTCTGTTCGCTGATTGGCCCGGTAAAAAATTGATCGGAGAAAACCAAAGTCTACAGCGCAATCCCAGACGTAGTACTGAAGGAAAATGAAATTGAGCGGAAGTGCGTAGGAGGGCGGAGCCAGGCTAAGTCATAGTGACCACATCTACCAAACACCAAAAAAACAGAAAAGCACTATGAAAGTAGTTGAATGACATGTGATATTAAGTATCCCAAGACATCTAAAGGCACATGAGAGCTTTGTGACTAAAAGGTAAGCGAGTATTCACTAATACTCATTGGGCCAGATATACTAACAACTTGTGCCAGAACATACCCTCCTTTGGTCCGGATTTACTAAAGACAAGAAAATGAAAAATTTGTCCTGAAAAGGCGTGGACGGGGTTATTTTTGTGGCTGATCTTATTGCATATTTTTTAGGAGTTTCCCTTTCAGGTGCAAAATTTATTGGGGGAGAGTATTTAAATCAATCATGCAAGGTGATTTACTAAGGATTGCAATAGTCAGTTTACTGGTATTTGAGCCATTTTTTAACACAAAAGGCATGTCTTAAACCAGACGCTAAATCGCGCTGCTCTTGGTAGATTGCGTTTGTCATAATGGAAATGATCCGGCTGCGTCTGTGTTCTTTCATTTGCGTGTCGTCGTCAGTAGATCACATGCAGAAATTTACACTCCCTCCCATCGGCGCTTTTATGGAATTGCGCTCTCATGCTAATTTACCCTGTTTAGTAAATCTGGCCCTTTGACTGCAACAGAGAGGAAGATTTTCGGTGAATAACTAAACTAAATTGGACTCTAACACAAACAAAGCTATTATATGACTTCAGAAGACTTGGAATATAGTGCTAAATTTTGAGCTTGACAGCCAAAGTCAATAAGAAATATAGAGATATACTGTCAAAAATAACTGCATGAAGAATTCTCTTCATCCAGTTTTGGGTGAACTATTCTTTTAACATATCACAGCAGTTTCTAAGATACAGTCTGTCTAGATTCACTAGGTGGGGCTTTAAACTTAAAATTGAATAAAATATCATTATTTAATCAAAGACCATCATTACTAATTTAAGTGAAACATTGCCAAACCAATCAACGGACTAAAATCTTATTTTTTTCCCTTGCAGTTCTTTCCTTATGGTGACGCATCAAAGTTTGCGCAGCATGCATTCAGGACCTTTGATAAGAATAGTGACGGCACTATCGATTTCAGAGAGTTCATCTGCGCCCTGTCCATCACGTCACGGGGAAGCTTTGAGCAAAAGCTGAACTGGGCTTTCAACATGTATGACCTGGATGGAGATGGCAAGATCACTCGAGTGGAGATGCTGGAGATTATAGAGGTACCACAAATTGGTTTATTTGCATGAAACGAATGCCACTTGATGAACCTGTGTTTAAATAAGCACTTTCCACAATTTGTTTTGTACTTAACAGTACTGTCAACAACAACAATAAAACACCCAACAACACAGAGTGCAAAATATTATATGTAATATAATATTATTTATTATATAAAATGTAACAATAAAATTTTCATTGGCTTCCTAAAAGAATTAAAAAACATAAAAAGCAAAACACACATTCTTTGTTCTTCATTTTCTAGAAGTAGAGTTAAAAACGTCTCAGATTACGACTGTAACCCTGAGAAGGGGAACAAGACACTGTGTCTTGGGTTGATGCTGAGGGGAATCCCATCAACGTGACCGGTGTCTGTAGCATGTGTAATAAACACGCCAATTTTACTGACCGACAACACTCAATGATGTCATTAGCGGAGCACCTGTGAATAAAAGAGGGCGCCTGTAATAAACGTCATCAACTCTTTTGTCTGAAGGAGATGCGCAGGCAGGCCTAAGACATGGCAACGAGACACAGTGTCTCATTCCCCTTCTCAGGGAACCATGGTTACAGTCGTAACCTGAGACGTTTACTTTTGAAGTGGATCTTCAACAGTACATATTGGATTGACACAATGGGGAACAAATAACCACTACACCATGGTGAGGGAATGCTTGTCTTATTAAGTTGTGAATAAGCAAAAGCATAATGGGCATAGTATAAGTTGACTCTACGGATTACTTAGCCGGAATCAGAGCGTCAATCAAGAGCGCAAATAGACTCATATAGATTGTCAAGTGTTACCACTCCCTGAGCCATTATCTTCAAATAATAGAAAATACTCAAGCTTCTATGCTCTTATAACAAGGGAAGTCCTGGACTTTACAAACTTCCTCCCTCCCTAGCGGGGAGGTCGTCAGCCAAGAGCAGAGCTTTAAGGAATAAATGGCTCAGCTATGTTAGCTTCTTTGCCTTGACACAGCCCTTAGGGAGTATCTGGCAAAGGAAGAATATTTTCAACTACAACCTTGGATATTACCACTAATTCCAGGGGGAATGCAATGCAAATTTTCCTCCAAAGGGATGCAAATATGAGAGTGGCAAAATATAGTTGCCAAAGATCATTGTCATCAAACTCAACCCCTAGGGAAACCGCAGGGGAGCTCCAGCTCTATTTAAATGCCCTGGAACAATTAGGGTACTTTTCCAGGATCATAGGAGAATATAATTTAACCCTGGAAAAAGATACTTCAGGATATTAGATTGGACCAAGAGAGATGCCAGAGACAATAAACCTGTGCCCACAACTAGAGATCAATGCCACTCTCACCTTGGGGGGCCATGAATGATAATATAGAGTCTGTATAATGAGGTCCTTTACATTCTATCAATCTGACCCTGGACAGAGGGCCCAGAGGAGCATGCTGAACCACAGCAGTACTCTAGACCAGATAAGATAGCATAAAACTTTTTTACAACTCACACTTTTAGCGTTAGTCTATGCTCTGTGGTTTAGGTCCATGAAGGCAGACACCAGCCTCAGCGTAAGCAACCTTCCAGCAGCACTGCTGAGTGGAATTCATAGTGTGGGGGCCACCACAGGCCTGTCTTAAATCCATATATACCTTGCCATGAGCCGAAAGGTGGTAAGCAGAGGAAACAGACCAATTTGATAACTTCTGCTTCTTCTCTGCCCACCTGTGACCCCACAATCGCTACGCTGCTTTATCAGAAACAGGGGCCTCACTGCGGCTCATCACAGTGAGTGCATTCAGCTTCCTTCAGAGGCAAACACACTCGCCCCATTGGCAAGGAGGACCCTTCAAAGAGGATGCAGATAATATGAGAGATATCTCGCAAACAATTCTTCAATTGGGGCATACTCGCATATGTCACATGCACATGCCACATTGATCATTCAGGTCAGAAGCGGCCACAGAATGGCATCCTGAACTGATAAGAAAGCAACAGAGCCGACAGTAGAAGCCCAAAAAGGGAAATACTTCCTGTAAGACTCCTCCCATGCTTCGCCTACAATCCCCGCAATCTATCCCTCCCTGCCGCCTTGGCCAAGAGAGGTGTAGACACTCGACTCACATCTGGCAAGAGAGTCAAACGTGGGTAGACACAAAGAATGCATTCAACTCCCTCTAGAGCCGAACACTAACACAAACACAAAATGCATAACTGAGTGCCTCCAGCTCCATCGAGGGCCAAAAACGCTTGTGTAAACGCTGGATTCCTATCCCTCGGGAGAGAATCAAACAGGAAGAGCTTCTTACCGTGAATGCACCATAATGAGCACATCCAGTTTCCTCCAACAGTTTTTATATACACGCCCATACAAACAAGCGGCTCCTGAAGACAAAAAAGCTGATGAAGTTTATTATAGGCACCCTCTAATACTCACAGGCGCTCCATTATTTACATCATGGACTGTCGTTGGCCAGTAAAATTGGCTTGTTTGTCACATGTGCTTCAGACACCAGCATTCCCCATAGCATCAATCCAAGACACAGTGTTGAAGTTCCACTTCGAAAGGGAACCTTGCTGAATTTTTGTGTAGTTAATTAAGAGAATGTACACCACCATCTTGCTCTGACGAAAGTGACTTGAAAGCACCTGACGTCAAAAACAAAACCTAATATGTTTGGTGAGGCCAGTAGCACAGAAATCACACACTTCAACTTTATAAGAATGATGCTCTGATGTGTATATTGGAATATTAAAGCCTTCTCATGCCATTAAACCTGAGTCTTTTCTCCCCTCTGTGTGAAGGCTATTTATAAAATGGTGGGAACCGTGATAATGATGAAGATGAACGAGGACGGTCTGACACCAGAGCAAAGAGTGGATCGGATCTTTAGCAAGATGGATAAAAACAACGACGACCAGATCTCACTAGATGAGTTTAAAGAAGCCGCCAAGAGCGACCCATCCATCGTACTGCTCTTGCAGTGCGACATGCAGAAGTGAGGCTGCGCATGCTAGCATGCTCCGGACTGAACGAGTTATCCGTTTCCACTCTCATTTCCACAAGAGTAACATGTTTGGACTACTTTTAAATGAACTTTCTTGTGATTGAACAACTAGTATGCATGAGAATGTTAAATGCTTAAGAGTTTAGAGTATATCCGTTTAATTTCCAACATGCAACAATGTGAGACGTTTAAATCAGACAAGTCCAGTTGTTTTCACGCATTCATCGTCAGTGAAGTGCTCCGCCGTATTTCATTTCTAGCTGCAATACTTCCTATCACACACACTACGTTTACTGCTGTATTTCACGCAGTAATTTGGGTTACCGAAATCGAAATGTGTCACACTAAATGTTACGATGAAATCCGTGTTGAACATCAATACTCGAAATTAAGGAGGGTGGAGAGGTTTATGCAGCTCTCCTTCCAAACGTGCTTGTACTTGAGAATATAAATGTAAGTTATTTGCATGCATGTCCTAAGTGTAACTCTCTCTTCATTTTGGCAACCTTGACAAATAATACAAGGGAGGCCTTATATAAACGATAGTGTCAATAACAATACTAATGTGTGAGATTTACATTTGTTACTCATCTATCCATTAGATGTCCTCCCTTGGGTGCATGTTTGCTCTTAAAAGACTTGCCATTTGTGTTGTAAAAGCTTTCAGTAAGACACGTTCCAGCCCTGCCTTCATCTTTGTTGAAATTTTGCATTATTTGCATCTGCCATTGGCTTCTGCTGGTTTCACCATATTTTGCACTGACACAAGGACCTAATAACCAGTATAAAACAAACGCTTCTTTTTCAAACATTAAACAACCACTAACATCATTCTTGTTGCGTTATGCTCTTTTTTTACTTTGCGCGGTATCATTGTCACATGCATGAATGGTTGCCTGTGAAATTGTTTTCAGTAATATTACAGAAAGGGCAATATAACATTTTAAGTGAATTTTCCCTGGAGGGTGTTTAGTAATAGATCCACTTCCCCGAGTTTTACAACAAAACCTTATCCAGAATGGGTTTGGTACACATTTAATCTTATTGTGCTGCATTTTTATTGGACCGTTTTTTTTTGTAAAACAATATTTCTACTCGAGTTCTCAACATTTCAAATAATGATTTTTAGCTACACAGAACCCTCTTTAATTTACTCTCAAAATTTTGTATCCTCCATATTTTATGTTCTCTGTAGAAGTACATAAATATATGGCATCCCAGATTTTTTGCAAGCCGGAAAAAACACCCTTTCACCTCCTGTGACAATCAGGATGGCGTCAATACCTTTGACGGAGAATAGAGAGATCTTTGCAAAATGCAAATGCCCAAAAAATAGTGTATATCTTTGCCCTGTAAATATTTGTACCTAATACAGTAAAGCCAAATTCAAGCAGTCATTTAATTGTGTAAAAAGAGGTTTGTGTTTTATTTGTGGCATGTCTTAAACTCGGTATGTAATAGTTGCACTGACGACATTGTGATTAAAATCAATAAACTATCTATGGGTTGCTTTCAGAATGCAGGTGCTTAGTTGTGTGTGACCACAAATGAAATAACTACGAAAAGCATTGTGGTTCATTACAGAGGATGCTGGTTTAAACTGACAAATAGCTGTAAACATACTCAAACCGTCATGAACAGGTGCTAACAAAAACTGCACCTCCTTTTTTCATTTCCCAAAGGACCAGATGAACACGAAATGCTCTGAAGGAAGCAAGACGACTAAACTGACTGTCCACAATCACACATGTTAGGTGAACGCTTTGCAATTTTAAAACGTCCTTTGCAAAGGACCTAGAATAGAACCATAAAATGTTATTTAAAAATAAATAAAAGCAAATGCATAAACTGTACAGGCATGGCATATAAACTTTGCAAACTTTAAGTACAGTCTCTCCAGGCAATGTCCATGCCTATCGCACATCTCACTCCACCTCTGCAACTTTCTCTGGATCCTGAAGCTGGTGGATTGTAATATTGGCACTTTTAGGCAGATGGCTGAAAGATAATGCAAAAAAACATTAATATTTATATATAATAAGTTTTTATATATAATATAATAAAATTATATCAACTTTAGAATTCAGTGCTGCCTGGACAGGCAGTGTTTTGGATCTGAAAATGACTTTGAATGCAACACATTATAAGCATCTTAAAAAATGAGAATCGGCATTTCAAAGAAAATGTTCTCATTACAGAAATAATACGCTTTTGGATTGTTATTTGCTCAGTTTACAATTCATATTTGATTAACTAAAGTCTGCAAATGATTTATGTACGCACTAGTTAAGCAAGTAGTCAAGAAACCTGCTTTAGGCAAAGATTGTGGTCTTTGGGGTCTTATGTTCTTGGGGTTTACTGTAATTTTTCAGTTTTCATGCTTGAATGTTCAAAAAAACTATTTATTTTTTTAACATATTTGACATTGTTGCAGCACCTCACTTCTCAGTCTGTCAGTAACACTAAGTGCTGTTTTTCCCAAAGATTGTAAAACCATTGCCACCAATGGTTTCTACAATCAACTTAGCCAACGACTCTTTTGTTAAACGCATCCCTGTTAATTTCAAGTCTCTATGAAGCCCCTCCTTCCGAAAAACGTAATGTGCTCTGATTGGTCGGTTGGACCAGTATGTTGTAATTGGTCAACCACTTTAGGCGTGTTTTGAAAATGTCACCCCCTTTACCATAGCTGCGAGTTTCAACACTACTAACTAACTCAACCAGGCCTTGCACCTTTTTTACGTATGCCTTAGGCCGTGTGTCCACCAAAGCGTTTTTTCACGCTCCTGGCATAAAATTCTAATTGTTTTCAATGGGAGCGTCGCGTTTTTTAAACGCCATGAGCGTAACGAGGCGCTGAGCGTGTATTAAACGCTCAAGCGCTGAGTGCCCGGTGTTTTTTACTGGTCGCCGAGAGTTGAAAAATGTTCAACTTTGGGTAAAATGCTGCGCTCATCACTGTCACTTTTTACACAGCCATCCAATCAGAGTGGAGGAGGGGCGGGACAAACACCACACGACCAACTGTCACAACATTCTTCATGTACAACGACGTCAACCAGCAGAGCTAACCGAACAAAATGGATGAAAAATAAATTTTTAGTATGAAACAAAATTATCTGCGAAATCAGTTACAAGTAAATTGTGCTGCGGTTATTCTGTATCATAGCTACGAATCGTTTCAACTGAAAAAACGCAGCGCTGCCAAAACGCTCTCAAGCGCCCACAGCTAGGCGTTTTCAGCAGAGCGTCTAGCGTTTTCAGCCGGCTAAAAACGCTTTGGTAGACACACGGCCTAATGGTGCGTTCACACCGGACGCGAATAGCGCGTCAGGCGCGAGTGATTTCAATGTTAAGTCAATGCAAAGACGCGTTACGCGCGTAAAAAATTCCTGCGGTGCGAATGAGGCGTGGAGCGCGCCGCGGTAGACGCGAATACGCCTCATCCGTGCCTCAAGTTCGCGCGAATTGAGCGTCTGGCGCGTTACGCGCGAATGGTGCATTTTGTGCATTCACGCGTTTGACGCGAATTTGCGTCTGCCACCCGAGTTGAAAAATCTGAACTTTGGCGTCAATTCGCGCCGCGTTAACCAATCAGGAGCCTAGCTGCTTGCTGCTGTCACGTGGTGAAGTATCTGGATGCTTCAATACATTATTTTGTAATGGTTCTAATGCACAACAAAGCAACTATTTTATCACATAAACCTTGATTTCAATATATAGACATTCATTTTGTATTGAATGCTATTTATTCCATATCTAGATTATATTAAATATTATTATAATGTGAAGACAAACATACTGCATTATAAGTTCATGTCTGGACAGTGTTGTGTGTGAGAGAGAGAAAAATCACAGGACAGATTAATCACTTTTGGAGGCTCGCTCCATCATCAAAACAAAAATAAATGGCAGATTAGGTGGATGAGGGCGAGGGTGATCCTCGCTCCGATGCGGGACAACAGGTCATCAAGCTGGGCGCGGTACAGGCGGAAGTACCGCTGAAAGCGGCCGTCATCCAGGCGCAGCTCCTGGAGCGAGCAAATGGTGAAACTCGCCACACTGGGTCGAAGGGTCAGGTGGACACAAATACGGCGACGATGACCCCTACGCCGCCGTTCTGCTCTCCAGAGCAAATACAGAGCTGTGACTCTCTCGGTGAATGCTCGATCAACATAAAAAAGATGGCCGCCAACGGGTTTCAATTGTGACGAAACTGAGGTCAATTTCGTTCTTGACGCGCGAATGGATTCAAAGTGGTCAAGCGTATAACTAGACGCGGTAGGCGCGAATTTGACGTGCTATTCACGTCCTGTGTGAGCGCAGCATTAGGCGGGAATCATTTAAATAATTTTGTTTTTTAAAGCAGAAAACACTTTATTTATGCTGTTTACTCTTTTTAAAATGCAGCTAGAGAATCTTTTTGTTAATGAAAAATATTAATATACATATCTTAATTTTTTATTTTGATTTTGGGGTGAGATATCAATCAAAGACGTTTCAGTGAGATCAACCTTATGACAGTCTGAGGACTTCATTAAAACTTTTATTTTTCTACCTGGTGGACTGAGGGGTGATGAAGATGAACTGCCGCAGATGTTGACGTTCTGAAAGCGCCACAAGCATGTTCATTGAAATGCTGCGATTGTGCATGTCCTTGAAAACACAAAAGAGCTTTATTAAACCTTCCTTTACTTTTGAAATTCTTATGTTCAACACATGACACATGTCCTCAAAGTCATTATATAGGCACGTACCATATAGACATCAAACTCGTCTAGGCACCGGAAGGGTGACTCAGTAATTTCCCAGAGTGCCAGAATGAAACAGACAGTGGAGAAAGAGCGCTCTCCTCCCGAGAGGGAACGCATGTCACTGACGTTGTTTTTTTCCTGACCTGGGGGTTTCACCTGTGGAAAACCAATTTAACAAACATGACAAAAGAACCCAGATACTACCATTCCGGGTTAGGGTTAGGTTACTACCATTACATACCAGTTTGAGGTGAGTAAGATTATTTTTTTAAAGAAAGATCAAGAATGCAGTAAAATGGGTCAAAGACAGTAAAGACAATTATGTTACAAACAAATTTTTTTTTTCAAATAAATTTTCTATTCATCAAAGAATCCTGAATATGAAAAATGCATCAGTTTTCTATAAAAACACATAGCAGCACAACAGTTTTCAACATTGATAATGCAGCAAATCAACATATTATGATGGATCATAAGACACTGAAGACTGGAGTAATGATGCTGAAAATTCAGCTTTGCCATCATACGAATGATTTACATTAATATATTACAATAGAAGACAGTTAATTTAAATTGTAAAGATATTTCATAATATCACTGTTTTACTGTATTTTTTATCAATAAATATACAGCCTTGATAAGCATAAGAGACTAGCCTAGAAATCTAGATGCACCCTAGCGGCAGCAAAAATTATTTTGCAGCCAGTGTAGTCTAGCAAATCTCTGTTGACTTGCGAGCTGGAAAAACCAAAAACTGGTCAGGCCAATCAGATCGTGTATAGAGTCGGCGGGCGGGCTTAACATAATGACGACAGAGTTGCGATGGTTCCCTTCTACTTGAAAACAAAGAATGGCTGCTGCTGCTGCTGGCGAACAGCGGTCTTTCGATTCGGCTTTGGCCACGACTCTGGAAGATTTGAAGTTAAACTTTTCTTTGAAAAAAGAACAAAGAACGGCTTTGCTCTGACTCTGACTCCGTCACTCTGACTACGTCACCTTCTTCGTTGCTCTGGTTGGTTGTAGCGCTATCCTATTGTGTGCAAAGGGAATTTGAAAGACAACCGTTTATCCTGCCCCTCGGATTGAGGCATGCCAATGGAGAGTTCCCAGACCTAACATCTTGATGTGGGTCTGGTATGCCAGGCTAATAAGAGACTTCTTGAATGTCAAAACATTTAATGCATTTCTGTAATGCAGAAAAAGCATTCTCTACAGTATTGTGAAAATAGTGTCAAGTATTTATTTACTCATCATTTTAGTATTTGTTGTACTCCATTTCATTTATGCTGATTTTAATTTATAAAATCACAAAATAAAATGTTTTTTTTCCAGTAATGAGAATATATAGAAAAACTCAGAAGTAAAACATTTGGATGCATTACACTTAGTATCAAGAATTTAGGAGAAAATTTACTTAATATCCATGGACATAATGTTATGATGCAAAACATCTTAATGGTACAAAAACTCTTTTTACTTCTGACTTTAGAGAAAAAAAAACATGACCATTGACACGTTTTTCACAAGATTCATCCTATTAGTTGAGAAAGATTTATTTGAAACAGTCAAGCATTTGAGTAAAACAAGCAAGATGGGAAAATGTAGCTTACTGAAATGGAAAGGGTTTCAGTGACGTGGTCAAATATCATCGAGCCACAGCAGTGCAGCTGCATCATGAAGTTGTTGAAGTACAGCTTGCACCTCACAGAGAGCGACCTGACAAAACAACACACAATTCAAACAGATACAAACTACTATTGTGTTCAAACCTGCAAACATAAAGGAGAGAAGTCCAAACATAACACTGTTAAGTCACAGATGGAGTCACAGTCACAGTTGGAGCCTAAGTAAGTTACCGTCGCAGTGATTTGTATCGGTCCTGACGGTCAATCATGATGTTGTCGAGACGATCAATAAACTTCCTGAGATCCCTCAGCTGGCTGGATTTGCTTTTGTAATTACTGTGAGCTTCTGCGTACTCTCTGAAAAAAAAAGAGATACGTGTCAATAATTTATTACAGACTTGATAACAAAAAAAGTTAAATCAATTGGAATAAAATACAGGCTTCACATACAGTATATTCTTTTAAATGCTGACATGATTTATTTCTATTGTATGTATAAGTATGTTAAAATAACCACAGTTTTAATTTTTTTTTATTAGCAAAACTGGAAATGGGACGAAAATGTCTTAAAGAGGGCCTATTATGCTTTTTTACATTTTCAACTTTCATTAGTGTTTAATGTTGAGCATGAAAAAGGTCTGCAAAGTTCCAAAGCAAAAAGTCACTCCAAAGAGAGTTATTCTCTATATCAGTTTCTGAACTCCCTGAAACGCCTCGATGGTAGTCTTGAGTTTTCTTCAAGGAACGAACATGTCACAATATTCCTCATTATAATAATTCTTGCCAAAGCCATATACATTTCCAAAACATGCTTGAAGCGGTTGACCAATCACAACACACTGCAGTTTAGAAGCAGTTTCTTGTTTGGACTCAATAAATCCTTATCTTGAGCAAAAAAAAGCAACCTGACATTCAGTAGAATCTGTATCTTTTATTTAGAATACATACAAATGTCATTCACGTCTTTTAGTTTGTCAAGAGATTTAAAGCATCTTTGTTGAAGAGTGTGCATGTGCGAACGTGCTCTACTACGTAAGAGCCTATGATTGAATGTAGAAATAATGCAAAATAACAGAGAAAAATGAGAAATAGTCCTCAGATGCCATGTACGTAATTTATAGCAAAACATCTTACATTAATGCGATTTCAAACAGATTAATTAAAACAACTTATTACTCCAACACGTGCATGACATCATTAACCAACGTGGTTAAACGACCACTTTGCGACAATATGGTTTCGGGAAACAGTCGCAACTAACTAGTTGATTTCTTCATCAATGCATCGTACTATGGTAGCTAAGCAGCGAGTTACGTCGTTGTATGGGAAATGCCCCCCAGAGGTGCTGCAATAATGTCAAATATGTGAAAATGAATGTGTTTTTTGAACATTTAAGCATGAAAACCTATTCTAGTAGACCCCAAAAACAAAATCAAGACTTTGAAAAAGAGCATAATAGGTCCCCTTTAATTTATATTGAACCTAGAACTTCCTATTAACCACTGTCTTGCATACCGGATAACTTGTTCCTTGTCACCGTGGCTGCTCTCTTGCGTAGTGATTTTTTGTCGCAGGCGTGTGATCTCAACATCAATACTTCTGGCACTCTGATCTACCTGCTGTCGCACAGGACAGATCTCTTTGGCTTTGGCTTCACAATCCTACACAACAAACAATTTCCAGGCAATTAACAAGTACAATATGTACTGCTGTTTGGATGAACAATTTGTAAATTTTCTAATAGCAGAGAATTATATTATATGGTAGAAAAAAAAGAAGTGAATACCTTTGTTTCTTCTTCTCTGATTGACAGCTCATCTCTCATGGCCTGAATATTGGCCTGATGATCCTCGAATTTTTTCTCCAAGACCTTCATGGTTTGATCGAGGTTACTGCACACAGTCTCTGACTTCACTTGATCCTCCTATTCAAGAAAAATACATCTTTCAATATTCACTTCTTATTTTATTTTTAGCACACGACACTTGGGGATTTTAATGCAAGAGTCAGAAATAATTCAAATCAAAACAGCTTTTCATGACTGTAAGAAACCAGCAGTAATAGTTTTAGTGATACCACCAATAGTGGCAAGGAAACGTCTCGGTTACGTATGTAACCCTCGTTCCCTGAAGGAGGGAACGGACACGTAGTCAACGTGTCGACTGATTGGGATCACGCTTAGGGAGCCTGTCATATTCGAGTATTGATAAAACGAGCCAATGCACATTGGCGTGCGAGCTTTGCATCTCACACTCCGTCCCGCGGCGCGGGTATAAATACGGAAGTGGATGCACGCGCCATTTGTTTTTCGCTAAGGAGCCGAGTGGAGCCAGGAGTCAGCGGAGGTCCAGCAATAGTGGCGACGGGACTACGTCACCGTTCCCTCCTTCAGGGAATGAGGGTTACATACGGAACCGAGACCTTCCCTTTCAGTCGCTCACGTTCGACGTAGTCAACATGTCGACTGATTGGTATCCCAATTAAAACGCCACTAGTGCTGCCACCTTCCAGTGTCTAGACAAAAGCCTCCTGACCCTCAGCATTATTGAGGCGGAGATAGGACAAGGCTTAGGCCAGGGAAGTTACTGCTGTTCCGCAAGACCCACTCAGTCAGACTTGGACGACACTGGGAAAGCGTGCCCTTTCCGAGGAAAGGAAAACGGTGCGGAAGCCACATCCTGCCCGGAGGGAGGTAACATGTGGAGGATACACATATGGAGGGCCGCCCAGACCCCCATTACTGCATGCCTGTTGTACGTTGCCCCTCAGCCGGTGTTTGGTGGACACTTGTTCTAGGAACGGCTGGCCCGGAGAAACAAAGGTCTGAACACGGGCTGAGGGTTTGGCGTGATTGTCACACGGAGCATGCCACCTCGGGACTCGGCCGTTAAGTCAGTGCTGAAGCGGTTTTCATATGGAGGAAGCCGTGCTATTGCGGCTGCATCTGCCATATGCCCCAGGAGCCTCTGAAAAGTTTCAGTGGGACCCTTTCTCACTTCTGTAAGCACCAACCAGACACATTCCTCCTGAGAGGAAGTATTACAGGTCAGAAGTCAGATTGGATCCTTCATAGGGGAGAGTCTAGTTGACACAAGCTCTGCTGACACTTCAGGGATGCGTTGTGGTCATTGTGGGATGGTTGTGGACCACTAAAGTGGACATCGCCAGACTGAAAGCGCACGTCACAACACTCGTGCCCCGGAGGGCAAGGTCGGTTGCAGTGAGGAGCTCACCTATGAGCGCATGGTCTGGGCTACCCTCGTATATGTCCATGAGTGCCTTGGCCTGGTAGACCTGTAGCAACGCCATAGCATGCAAAGAGGAAACGGCTTGCCCACAGGCTTTGTAAGCTCTGCCCGTCAGAACGGACGAGAACTCACAGGGCTTAGAGGGGAAACAAGGATCCCCCGTTCAAGAGGCAGCGGCCACCGGACACAGGTGTGTCGCATCAGACCGCTCCACTGGAGGGATAGTCTTGTCGCCCTTCACCGCTCCTCCGTCAAGGGTAGCTACTCAGGCAGTTTCTGGCAGAGAAAGGTGCCGTCCACGACCTGGTAAGCTCTCCATGCACTTCGGGAAAGAAAGGCACTGGGGCGGCGGGCTGAGAACCAGCACGGCCTGCCCCGAGAAACCAATCATCCAACCGAGACGGTTCGGGACACGATGGGCGATTCCACTCGAGCTCGACAGCCTTGGCGGCCCGTTTCAGCATACCTGACATCTCTGGATCTGGCTCGGGTAACGTTACACTCCCAGAGGGAGATAACGCAGCCGAGTCATCATCTCCAGAGGTCAACTCACCCTCCAATGCTGCAATAGGCATTCTGTCCTTTGGATGGGGCCCCGAAGTAAACGGCTGGTTGGTCCATTAAAGAGGAACCAGCGCACCCAACGGGGGGCTCCACCGGCTGCAGTGTGATAGAGGAGTGAGAAGACCACAGATATTGGTTACCAGGCGGGGAAGCCATCACTGTAATCCTCCGATCACCCATCCCACACGGCACCCTGGGGTGGTAAAGGGGACTCCACCTTCGCGGACGAAGGCGAGTCTTGATCTCAACAACGCGATAGTCATGTTCCTGCAATGGGAACATGAACTATCCACAAAACCTGCTTCAGCGTGCTGTAGAAGTGTGCTGTAGAAGCTTCCAGAAGAAGTACCGAAACACTCGCTCGTTGAAAATATTCAACACTCTTCAGACATCGACGTGAAGACCGATCGGCTCCAAAGCGAAAGACAAATGGTGCGTGCATCCACTTCCGTATTTATACCTGCGCCGCGGGCTCACACGCCAATGTGTATTTGCTCGTTTTATCAATACTTGAAGATGACAGGCTCCCTTAGCGTGATCCCAATCAGTCGACACATCGACTACGTTGAACGTAAACGACTGAAAGGGAACAATATTTGTCACATCAAAATGAATTCTTCAATCAAGTCTATAATTATATAATATTCAAGTTAAGTGTTGCGATGTACACCCATCACCCAATGCTGTCTCTCACCTTCAGTTGTTCTGTCTCATCTGACAGTTGCTCCATTTTATTTTTCACATCTTTATATTTCTGATTAATATTCATGAGCCCTTTCTCATGATTCTTTAATTCGTCTCGAGCCTCTTTCACATTTTTCCTCTCTAATTCGATCTTCTGCTCATTCTCTTGTGCATCTTCTTCCTGTACATTTGACAAACCACATATTATTCTGTGTCATAAAATGATAAAACATTTTTTAGCCTGGAAAATATTCATAGACATCTCACCAGGGAGCTAATGCCCTCAGCCTGTGCCTCTTCAATGTTCTCAAGTTCGGTAATAGAAGCTTTAACCTCATTTATGCATTGCTAAAAATAGAAAAATGAAGTTTAAATTAAAGCCAGCATCAATTATGCAGGTATGTTTGGACATGGAATAACAACAGAAGTGAATTTGGATGGCATAATGGTGTAACCTGTGCAGTTCAGTACCTGATTTTTTTTGCAGGCCCTGATGACACTACGCAACTTCTCCTCCATGAACTGAATGTCCTCCTTCACAGAGCTCAAGTGAAGCTGGAACCGTAAAAGCTGAGCCTGATTGTTCTCCAGCTCTGACTCCACTAGACTGTGAATCAAGATAGAAGAACAAATATATTCAAGCATCATTTTCCTCAGATCATGCCTTACAGATTTGTGCTAGTAAACGAAAAAAAAGAAGAAAAAATGCAGCTTCATTCAAACCCCATAAGAGTTTGCATTAACTATCATCATTGTGCCATGAGCAAGTGTATTTCAAGTTATTTTGCATAAAACTGTCAACAAACAGGTATAATTAGAGTAAAACGACGATAAAAGATTATTACATGTATATTTGTGAAAGATTGCACTTGCCGTATTTCTGCTTCTGGGTCACCACCAAGATATTTGACCAGTACTTCCTTGTCAGGGGTGTAAGACCGATTATAGTACACATGATCACCACCTGCAGTGAAGGCTTCACGGCAATTCCGCGGCGGTGTAGAACCCTGCATTACTTTCCTTGCACGAGCATGGTCCTGTTTAGGAAAAAAACGGCCAGTAACTCAAAATCAAGTAACAAAAAACAAACAATAACATTTTATATAAATAAATAAATAAATAAATATATACATATAAACACACACATGCGGTCAAAAGTTGTATTGTTTTTAAAATAAGTTTCTTACAGTACATTCACCAAGGCTGCATTTATCTGAAGAAAAATATAATAAAAACAGTAATACTGTGAAATATTACTACAATTTGAATATCAATATTATCAATAATAATTGAGCGCTAAATCAGAAAATCAGAATGATTTATGACGGATCATGCGACAGTGAAGACTGTAATGATGCTGAGAATTCAGCTTTGTCAGCACAGGAATAAATAACATTTCTAAATTTATTAAAATAAAAAAACAATTATTTTACATTGTAATAATTCACAATATTAATACATAGTTCTGTCATGAAACTCTAGATCGCACAGGCTGATGGGTACCTAACGCAAGCTGATGGTATTTGCAACATTAACCACTTGGCACAATCTGATTGGTTCATGTCGCACCTGCAGCCAATGAGCTTGCTGCTAAACATTTAAATGGCTGGTTATCATTCACGAAAGCAGTTTGCAGCACGTTCGTCTAAAACCCTCCACCTTCCCCAGCTCCACCTGTGTAGATCTGCTAGGGGTAATTGATATATGCTATCTGTTAGGGCTGTAACGATACGCGATATAAAATCGAAATCGCGATACTCAGGTCCACGATCCTGTATCGCGATGTGAGAAGGCAGAATCGCGATCACACCCCTTCCAACTCCCAGAGTTATCCTTCCTGTCCAGAACCAGGGCTCGAATTTCGGCGCGGGTATAGCGCATAATTCTAATCATTCCCGCAGGTCTCCCATTTATAATGTGGGAAATTCCCGCAATCGTAATCCACACAGATAATAAAATAAAATCATTCTTTTAACAACTATCTTCCAGACGCAATTTCACAAACAGCGTGAGTGTTCAGCGGTGCCGCGCGTCTTCTATCTCTTCTCATAATGTTTTGTGCAAGGCAGGCATCAAGCGCTGCGGCGATAATACACACTCGCGTTTTGGAGTCGGGACCATAGACTGTAAGGTCGGGACATGACGGAATATTCACTTGCACAATCGGGCCAGCAGTGCATCGTGACTGAAGTCTTTTTAAGTCTTACCAGTTTAAACATTCAAGCGATTTTAAACTAATCAGTGCTCGCGCGCTCTCTGAGATTATTTTCTATGCGCACATTCATAGAAAATCCGCCTCAAAAACAGCTGGCTAGTAACTATTTTTCGCGGATTATATTGCTTTAACACGCAAAATTGTCAATTTCGGTCTTTGTGAGTAGGCTATACTCTAAATAGGCTATAGTCGGTTTTGTCTTTAATAAACATAAAACGCATGCCAGTATAATGAACACAGGATCCGTGCACTAGCTCTTAAAGTGACGGCAGCCATATGTGTCTGTCATTAATTTTGTTGTCAAAACAACAAAAGATGGCTTTAAGTTAAAGGAATCAGGATTAATAGCCTATGTATTTAATTTATTCAGGACTAAAATACTACCCAGTGTTATTTTCCATTTGATTACTTTATTCAGTATCTGTATATAAATACTAGTGTTAGACCTATTCAAAAACTTTTCTCTTTAATTGTCTTTATTTGTATCTTTATTCTATTGTATTTATTTGTGCTACTTTTTTCAATTTAATTAAACAATTTAAATCAAGCTTCCTTGTGATGTGTAAATTCTTAACAACAATAGGCTATTACCCCATTGTAAAAATGCAATGAGCGCAAACATTTAGGCAAGATAAATGTAATAATTTTGTTTGGAAAAAATGCCCCCCCTTTCTCCCCTCAAACAAAAAAAATCCCCCCCATGAGAATCACCTAAAGGGGGGATCCCCCCCCCCCTCCTCCCCCCTCCCCTCCCCTCAGGCCCATGAGAACTACCACATCTTTAAATTACTATTAGTATTATTTGAAGTTAACATTATAAAATAGCCTACGTAGACCTACACCACAAAACTAGTTGAGGATAAATTATTTAAAATTTGGCAATTTCAGCATTATGGACGTGAAATTTGCAGCCAAAACTTGAAATATAAATTCTCAGAAAGTGCATTAAATTAATCCTCAATTGACCGGCAACACGTCCAACATGCAGATGCATATTACGGCACCATCCCGAAATCAATTTAGTTGGAGTACAGAACACAGCCCAAAAGCAGCAGCCTACACTGCCGTATAGTATAATAATTTGCATAGTTATTATGGTTCTTTGGTGTTTAGATTATACAGGTTTTTCCTAATGTTATTTAATAAAAATACCGGTATTTTTTTTCTTCTCTCAAAATCTCTTTTTTTCACCACAAGCCCCGCCCCCTCAAGCCCCGCCCCCGTGATAGAATCGCGATACGAATCGAATCGTGGGTCAAAAATCGTGATACGAATCGAATCGTGGGTTTGGTGTATCGTTACAGCCCTACTATCTGTGGAGCAGCAGTATGTCTTACATACTCATAGCAGAGTATCAATGTATGTGTCGGCAGTAACAAGTTCCTGTTATTGTTCTGCAGTAGCAGCAGCAATAATCTACAAAACAGCAATAATCTACAACAACAGCAATAATCTACAAAAACAGAAATTCAGCAGCAGCAGCGTAGCAGATCTATTCCGCCAAAGAACAAATACATTAACATTGTCATATCCATTACCATGCTAAAAATCTTCAGAGAGATGTCATAGAAATGTTTTTACTGTATATTTGATTAAATAAATGCAGCCTTGGTGAGCATAAGATACAGTATATATATATATATATATATATATATATATATTAAAAAAATTTGGTAACACTTTTTTTTACAGTGTTCTTGTTACATATGTTACATGTAATTACAATAGTAACAACAGTAAATGATGCATAATTACATGCAACTAACCCTCAACCAAATCCTAATCCTACCCTAATCCTATAGTAAGTACATGTAGTTGCTTAATGTTACTCAGTACTTAATTATATAATTACACTGTAATAATGACACCTTAAAATAAAGTGTAACCAAAAATTTTTATAATAATTATAAATCTGCAATGAAAAAAACTGCATGGTTTAGCATATAAATATTTGGAGTCGACTTACTTTGATAATCAGAATGCACTCAATGCCCCTCATATCAATGAGGCAGTTTATTATCACTGGGTTCTCGACATTGAGGCAGTCCAGCACTGATGGAAACTCAGGATGATGGACTCCACTGACAAGAGAAACATCATAATTATCGTAAATACATAAGACCTTGGTCTCCAGAAACTCCCATTTCTGGACACAAATATTTCTTACCGGCCTTGAACGTTATAAACACGGTCTGTGAATGGGCACACGATTATCTGAGGCCTACTGCCTTTAGGGAAATACGATGACATCAGTCCTTGCAGGACTTTTTCGTCCCTGTAATTGTCACAGCAAAAGGTTTTGATGAAACCTAGTAAGCAACTCTCCACAGCCACGGCTAAACTGGGATCCTTTAGGCTGATGCATGCACCTAAAGAAGATTTATTTTTATTTTTATTAATGGTCAATTCAACAACAAAGGTGAATAATGACTTGGTTTGTGTTTGTTAAGATTTCAGTGAATAATCTGAAGATTCGGCATGCCTCTCACCTATTGGTCCCACAGGTTTCTTGATGAATCGCCCCTGACCGAAGGCTTTGTCGATTAACTCCAACAATTCTGGCATGTGATCACCAAACCGTTTCAGTCTGTTTGATCTGCTGGCCATTAGCTGCTTTTTTCTCTTTAGTTTGAACTCCAGAGAGATCTGGATGTTTTTTTCCTCCATGCTAAAAAAGAAGAAAAACTCCAATACTATAATATATCAAAATACAGCAAGAAGTAAGGATCAACCTAGTGAAAAAAACCTATACCAAAATGTATTTAAAATTAATTTATTTCATACTAAGTATACTACAAATAAGTTAACATATTTATTGAAATATCGCTTAAAACTTACTGATATTAATATTATAATCAAACTTTATTTGGAGGACCTCTTTATTGCACAAAGCATATTAAGTCTAAAATGTGTTTCAATATCACTATTAGTAAGGATAGTATGATCTCTGTATTATATCACTCTTTAAATGCAAGATATTTAAAGTGCACCTAAAGTATATTTGCAATAGTTTCATTTTAGCACAATCAAATATACTTAAGTATATCTTTAGTTGGATTTCAGCACTATTTCTGGATAACTAAAGTGCATTAAGAAGAAAATCAGTAGTTGCAATTTAGCAGACTTAAAGTATTTAAATTTAGTACGCCAAAAGTACAATTGTAGGGTACTTATATTAAGTATATATGTTAATGTTTTTGTAGTATACTTAGTAGAAAATACATGTATTTCAAATACATTTTGGTATTTTTTTCACTACGGCATGTAAAGGTGGTTCTGTCTTTAAAAGGGTCACGCATTTTTACACAAATGCAAAAAATTAATAATTTTACAGACTTCACTACATTTTACTCTTATTGTTACTTCTTCTGAAAGTACAGAAGATGTTTTTGCAAATTAGAATGTTTTCACAATATAAAATATTGTTTAAATCACAAAAGTTGGTGCCTTTTTTTACATTTTAGGTACATTTTAAGACTTTGTGGAAGCCGTACTGCAGCGTTTCATGTAACACACTAAAGACATTGTGTTTATGGCAAAGCAGGTTTGAATATGCCTTGTGTCCCACCACATTCCTGTCTTCCTCCTCACTGTCCAGTCAATTAAAGGCACAAGCCCCATAAATAATGAAGTTGCCAGACTTTACCTCAGTTTATCATATTCCTCTCTTCCTTTAAACAGAGCTTGTTGTTTGTCCTTAATCTCTTGATTCAGAGTGCTGGACTCTGTCTCAAGCTTTTCCAGTTGTTTTTTGAAGGCAGATATATTTTTTAGATGCTGTGCGTGCTCAGTCTCATGACTTCTTCTGCCACTGCTAAAAACGTGACATTGACAGCATTGTCAAATTAGTTTATTACTTGAACTACATGTTCATTTGTAGATTTTGTAAAACTAAGAGCGTTTTCAGACCTGTAGATCGCTTGCTTTGTTCCCGAAACAGGGACTTAATTTGTTACAAAGTAGCATTTTCTTCTTGATTAGATTTGCTTTTCACAAGGCAATATTTTAAAGTGTACCATGTCACGTGTTATGGAGGACCAAATTACTCAAAATTAAATAATTCACTAAATTAAGAATTCAATAAAACAACAATTAAATGCACCACTTTATTCTGAAATAATTAATTATTAATTAAATCAATCAATTAATAAATGTATCTATTTATTTTGTAAAATTCCATGAAAAAACAACATTTCTTGTTTGATATATTTCACAATATCCTCTTTCACACACTATTACTGTTTAAATATATATTTTTTTTAAATCATAATAAAATGAGCTTTTTCAAAAAGCTGTTTTTCATAATAATATGCTGAATTTACGAATGAAGATTTTTTTCATAATAATAGAGGAAATTTCACAAATGCCAATCAACAGGCAGTGGGCGGTGCTTGGCGCTAATTGGCTAATCCTTTCAGATGAATTACAATGCTGATTTTCATATAACACATTTCCTATTATGAATTGTAATACCGCTTGGTTTGTTGGTCCGTTGGGTCGGATCGCTTTCTCGCCTCAACCGAACCACCCCAGAGTTTGTTTTCAATTGGGCCGAGTTTAGGCGGTCTCGGAGTGATTGTTTTGGTGCGGATCCGAGTGTGATTGCCGAGTTCATATATGCCTAAATGAATTGAACTAAGGAAGAAAACGCAACCGGTTCTTAACCAAACTCTTCAAATAAGATAGGTGTGAAAACGCCCTAAGAATAGAATATACAGCATGACATGAAACATACTGTCACAAAATTGGAAAAACAGAAAGCCTAAAATTAGAGGTGTTCCCTCAACAAATGGACTCACCCATGACTTATTTTGTGAATTCTCTCCTGAAGAAGGCATTGCTCCTTTTCTAATTGTTTCAATTTATTCTCAGCGCGGAAGTAAACCACCTGAAAAACTGGCAATCTAAAAAACCTATACAAACTCTTCAGAAATCAACAAGGACCCTGCTTAAAGCAAGCAGCTAACTTAAAGTTATATTTCACCCAGAAATTAAAACCGTATAATCATTTACTCTACATCAGATCTTTTTCAAACCCATAAGACTTTCTTCTTTTTCAACACAAAATGAAAAGGTTCACATTGCTCTTTTCCATTCAGAAAGAAAGCGAATGACTTGAGCTGACAAACAAACTGCATAAAAGTAGTCCATACATGTGTTGAGCAATATTTTTAGTCTTTTGGCATTATTTAAAGAGGTCATGTCAAGGATTTTTTTATTATTTTAAAAGTTTCTTTGCAAACTCTCCATTTACACTGTGCCTTGGCATCGTTTACAAAAACAAAATGCTCTGAACAAACATATAATATAATATAATATAATCCTCCGACGCAATCCGGGACGCCATTAAAATAAACCATCCACTTTTTCCAGACACTGGGATCCTTGAGCTGTTTAAACTGAACGCGTCACAGCTAACGTTCTTTCCCTCTTCCATTTGTCTCAATTGCGTCTATTATGTCAGAAACTGACCACGCATCTGTATTCTGTATCCAGTTTAGAAAACGTCAGTGATTATAAATGGCACCATTTGCTTTTGATGCGATGCGACCAGGGCCTGAAATTAACACCTGACCATGCGCCAAATGCGGGTGAATTTTGCCATTGGCGGGTAAAACTGTCAATCTACCTGCCACGTTGGCGGGTAGCCAATGAGAATTGAGTGATTCATTAGTTGTTGTTTTTTTGCGTCTGTCTGATAACATCAACAATTTTCATTCAAGCAGCTGATTTCTGTGAATGCAAGTAAAACTAAATGTATATTGCAGCACAGGGTGAAGTCAGTATTTACATTAACGACGATTTGAGACAAATAAATGTACATTTAATGTAAAACTATGTAAACGGCGCTCTGTGGTTCGGCAGGATTTTGAACAAGATCCTGAGCTGTTGCTGGGCGCCACGGACAGCCGCCGCGCATCCGGTGTGCGACCCCCTTAAAGGGTAAGTTCGGCGTTTTACAAGTAAAGCCCTGTTTTAAGATCGTTTCTGATGAAATCGAACGGTTAAAATTAAAATTTGGACACATGCTGCTGTCCCGAGAATTTTAGGTTTTTGTGTTTGCACCACCCCCCACCCCGCGTTGGAAAAAAATAGTTAACACAAAAACCTAAAATTCTCGGGACAGCAGCATGTGTCGAAATTTTAATCTTAACCGTTCGATTTAATCAGAAACGATATTAAACCAGGACTTTACTTGTAAAACGCCGAACTTACCCTTTAAGAGTTATTAGTACTTATAATGATTTCGTTAATAACTTATTTATTTATTAATAACTTATTATTATTATTAATTGACAGCCCCTTGTCACTTTATGCTTTCACCGCATGGGCAAAAAAAAGCACAAACACTCTTCAAAACATCGTTTGTTCTCCACAGAACAATGCAAAAAGGAAGAATTTTTATTTTTGGGTGAAATATTCCTTTAAGAATAATAAATACTACAAACAGGCAAAGTTGCTCAGTTGTTATGTTAAATGTTTATTCTAAATGTGGAGAGATGCAAGTCTTCATCAAAACAAAAGGCAGGTATTATGTAGCTTGAGATATTAAAATATACATGTGAGCATGTGTCAATTTATGATTTTATTGGAAGAAGCAATAACAAACAGAAAGAGAAAACAAAGACATCTCACCTCCTGATTTTTCTGTGCTTTTGTTTTGACTTTAATTTCCTCCTTCATTTTATTGCTCTCCTCTGCCAAATGTTCCTGCTCTTCTCTAAGCGTGGAAAGCTTCATCTGGATGTCCTGTAATCTCTTCTCAGCAGTGGAAACTTTGTTCTGAAAAGCAAAAAGTGTAATCATTTTTTTAATGTTTGGGGTTGGCAAGATTTAATATTTCTGAAATAAGTATTTTATGGTCACCAAGACTGCATTTATGTGATCAAATACACAGAAAAAAAAACTGTAATAATTTTATTAATAATTTTTATGTTTTCTATTGGAATATATTTTTAAATGTAATGTATTACTTTGATGTAAAGCTGAATTTTTCAGCATCATTACTCCAGTCTTCATTATCACATAATCCTTCAGAAATCTTTCTAAATGCAGCATGCTGATTTGCTGCTCAATAAATATTTCTAATTATTATCAATTATGAAGACAGTTGTGCTGATTAATTCACACACACACTACCGTTAGGGGTCAGTAGAGTTTTTATTTGTATATATTAATATATGCAAGCTGTAACAATCATCAATTAAAACACTTCACCTTTTAAACAATGATGTTTAAATGGTAGTAAAACATATAAAACAAACCCAAATCAATAATCACACAAACCTGACAGAGATGTAGTTTTTCTTCATTTTTACAATCAGACTCTTCTTTTTCAATTTGTTCCTTCAGCTGTTCAACTTGTCTCTCCTTCTCCCTGACCTATAACCAACAAACAGAGACACTGTTTAACAGAGACTCTCTAACAGAGAACTTTTCACACTTCAGTAAGATACACTAAAATAACGCACCAAACACCACGCCATCTTCTTTTTCATCTCCTCCAGAGTCTGTCTCATATCGTCAAGCGACGACAGGCGCTCATATCTTTCTTTCTTTTGCAAGAACAACTGCCTGAGATCTTTGAGACACTAAAAATATAGAGATAAGACATATGTGTGATGTTACCACAGTGGTGCATTGTGGGTGGATAAGTGTGAGAAACACTAAAGAGTGATACATGACTAATGAATTAACATATAATGAGTAAAGCCTCACTTCCTCTTGTCTTTCCACCTGGTCACGTGTCAAGGCTTTAGTCTGCTTGATGTGAATGTAGTCTCTTTTCATTTGCTCCAGAAGAGTTGCTTTCATGAAAAACTTCAGGGAAAAAAGGATTGTTGAATAGATGTAAAAAAGGAAAAATATATAAGAATATATACTAAAAAATATAGGAAAAATAAATCACCTTGTACTTGTCAGCTTCGCTTTTTGAATGCAGGAACTGTTTACTCATTTCTTGATTAAGGACTGACACAGGATTGTCAACCTGTAAAATAAAATACAGAAATAAAGACATTACAGATTTGTGTGCTTTGCTTTAAACAACAAAATTATTACAACAACTAGATTTGTAACTAAATTGACTGATGTAGACCTGTGCCAAAATGTAACCAAAAATAATTACTTACTAATAGTTAAAAGAACATGAAATCTTTTATAAAATTGTACTATATGAGAGCTGATTTTTTTCCCCAAAAAGTACCTGGATGCCAAAATGATCCAGTATAGCAGTCAACTCCTCCTTCTTTGTGGAAATGACATGCCCTAAAAATAGAGCAAATCTCAATATATGTGTGAACAGAGAGGAAGCCCTGTTTCTGATAAAACCTGTCGACAGAAGTCTATTACCCATTTTACTCTTGATTTTACAAGTCCTGCAACCATCACTTGAGATCCGATGCTCAATGCAGATGCTGTCTCCATAAATGTCACCTTTATAAGGGTCGTTTCCTCTGTTTTTTAATTTCACTTTAATGTCTGCAGAACTGTAAACAAAAAGATTAAAACATTATTTTATAAAATACAGAAATATTAGTGCTTCTTTCCTTCTAAAATATACTAACCTCTCTCCATATTTCACAAAGCCCTTCAAAGATGTTCCTCTATTGGTTGTAGTTGCTTTTCCACCAAGACCCACTATAAGTGCTGTCAGAATGGCACTTTTCCCAGCTTAGAGTATTTTGCACATTTTAAGACAACAGTAAAGTCAAGTCATCAAAACTATGAAATTAGCATTTCCTTCACAATCTGCTTCAATAACAGCCATTAAAAAACGGTTTGGTAAGGAATCTCATATATAGGCACAATTTATTTTAAACTCTTTCCAGTGTTTCCAAATGTTTGACTCGTATTGTATATTCAAATAATTCATATTATATAAATTTGAATTAAAGAAATTCTTACTTCCATTGTTCCCAACAATGAAGTTAACATTTGGGCCAAATTTGAAAGGTCCAAGCGAATGGTGGCTCATAAAGTTCCTTAAAGTGATACTTTCTATCACGCCGATGTCTCCGGCACTCTGAAACAGCACAAGATAAATTAAGTGGCGTAAAGTATTTAAGTATTAAAGCAATGTAATCAGTTGCAGTACTTAACTATCTTTTTGGCTACTTTGTAGTTTTACTGAGCATCAACAATACTTTTACTCTCTACTTGGCTACATTTTTGAATAAGTATGTACTCTTTACTCCAATACATCTGTGATGAGTAATGCAATTACTCCTTACATTTTGCACATCACCTATTTTCTTCTGCAGCATTTTATTTCTGCTACAATAGAAGTTATTTCACTATCTACTGGGCATTGAAGGTACTATGGGTGCTTCTCAATTCTCAAATTGATGCTTCCTTGTTTCCTCGCTCCTCCGTCCTCCAGACCGTGACCTGGAAACCGATCAAACTCAGCCATCTTTAAGGACATCTCGATTCTCTAATTGTGCCGTGAGGAGGCGAGGAGCGAGGAAGCTTCCTGAGGAGTCATAATCGAGGATACACAGGTGTATCCTTCCCTCGCATCCTAAGGGGACGGAGGTAAGACGCGAGGAAAGGAAGCGAGGAAAGGAAACGAGGATGCACAAATAAGAAATGAGAAGCACCCTATCTCTTGTGCATTTTGCCCTTACTCACCCAAACTTGTGAACATGAATAGTGAATGTAGCTTTATAATGGCAGTGAATGGCCGTTTCTGTTTTGAAGTCCATAAAAGTGCATCCATTCATCATAAAAGAGCTCGACATGGCTCTGGCGGGTTAATAAAAGCCTTCTGAAGTGAAGCGATGCGTTTATGTATGTAAAATATCCATATTTAAAACGCCATAAAGTAAAATAACTAGCTTCCAGCCAAACGAACATACGGATTCCACTTAAGTGTAAACCGCAACCGCGACATACTGCTGATATTTACACTACGCTATGACGCACTACGCTACTTCCGACGCCACAAGTTGCGCTTTAGACAAAGTAGACTGCTTATGGCCATTTGGCCGGAAGCTAGAATATTATTTAATTTAAATTTTATTGAATTTTAGAATATTTTTCTTACACAAGCGCATCGCTTCGCTTCAGAATGCCTTTATTATAACCCCCCGGAGTCGTGTGGAGCAGTTTTATGATGGATAGATGCACTTTTATGGACTTCAAAACAGAAATGGCCATTCACTGCCATTATAAAGCTTGGAAGAGCCAGGAATTTTTTTTATTTAACTTTGATTGTATTCGTCTGAAAGAAGAAAGTCATAAAGTCCCTAGGATGACTTGAGTAAATCATGGGCTAATTTTCATTTTTGGGTGAACTATCCCTTGCAGCCCTTTTTGAGCACTTGAGCTTAACCCGAGACTTAACTGAGGCTGTTCTGTTTAGTTTGATTTTAGAAAAATAAACGTGATTGCTCTCCTCACAAAACAACTGTTTCTTGTTTTTCACTGGCATGTCTCTTAGGTGTTGAGAAATTGTGCATCTTTGAGCCTACGTTCAGAACGAGAAAAATACTTTAGTACTGTTAAAATCAGATACTCTGAGATTTTTACTCAAGTCGCATTAGAACGGGTGACTTGTAACTTGTAATGTAATATAATTTTCGGTGTAAGGTATCTGTACTTTTCCTTTACTTAAGAATGGTTTTCAAGTACTCTTTACACATCTGGATAAATGTTATTTGGACCAGAACTGTCACAGTAATGTTCATTATGAATGCACCATTGTCCTTATCAGGTTCTGTTCAGGAAATCATTAAACTGACCAAAGAAGAGAGTGAGTGATCTTGCTGGACTCCATCTTCCTCATCAACCTCCTCCTCATCCTGAACATGTGTTTTACCATCTGTCCTAGGAGTCTTAGTGGGTTTTACAACACTGTGAGCACAAGATTTCCTCTTATTCATGGCAGAAAGATGCCCAAACTAGAAGAAAGCAAAAAGAACATAATGTACTATTATATGCTATTTCACAGAAACACATCACAGATAACAACATGCATCTGGAAGCATTCGTGTTGTCAAAAATATTTTCTCCACTTAACTTATCCATTAATTCTGCACAGCTTTATGCAAACATTATATTAAAGCAACGAAGTTCATATTTGATGTCAGAAACGATTTTAAAATGTCACTAAAATCAATTAATAACAACAGAAACTGCAACACAAAGAGGAACCACATGCACTTGGAAACATGCCAACAACAACTATCGTGAGATAAATAAACTGACATGGAACAGGTGAACAGCACATCAGAATTGCTTTCGCGTCAGTTTAATAGCGCATACATGGCATTAAATCAATGATGAATATGATTGTACTTACGCCATTTCTTTGCATCTGGAAAGTGAAATATGTCTTATTGAGGACTTCCTGGTTGATAGACAGCGCGAAGCTACAACAAAACTCCACCCTCTGAAAATGACTGCAAAACTTCAGCCTACCAAAATATGTCCGTTAACGTATAGAATATCCTCCTGATAGCAAATTACCACATACAACCTTTTTCTCTTTTTTTGCTTACATAGAACTTTACTGCTGTAAAGTCATGGATTTCCTACAAACAGAGTTATTTTCTATGATTATTTGTCGATAACATACATATATACAGGCTTTTTTTTTATGTAGTAGCCTAACTAGTATTTTTTGAATATATTTTAATTAGTTAATTTTGAGGCCGATTAACAATTCGTATTTAAACTAGATATGAATATTGAAATTATCATTTGGATTAGAACTTTTATTGAACAATAAACAACCAAATGGCCTGGTGCAAAATATGAAGTCTTCAGAGAACAGACAACCAGCACAAGACAGCAGCTGGGTGGGACGCATCATAGCAAGATAAAGAAAATATAAATAAAGAAATAAGTGAAATAAAGACATAAAATTAAAATTAAAATAATAAATAAATAAATAAAAGACCAGGGGTTTTCACCATAGACTTTTCAGCAAGATTAAGACTTTTTCTTCATTAATTTTAACGATAAGAACGTTGCAAAACGTAAAAGTTTGGAAGTGTATTCGGGAATCTATTCTTGTGTTAAAAGAGTTTACTAAGGAAATGTGTTGGATTATTAGATGTACTCCTTCTCCAGCGTTCAGGTTCAAATCCATAGTTCAAATCACGCGTTGTCCACGTGACGCGCGGTCTTATTTTTCTTCGCGCTCTTAATCGACGTAGACGTGATTGATTCGTTAAAACATCCAGTGGCGTTTTTAATCGCGTTTGTTCTCGGTCAGTTGACTAAGCGCTGTAAAACCAGTCAGTCGTGGCATCCACCTATACGATGGGGAGAAATTCATGTTTGGTAAGTTTTTATAGACAAATTAACCGTTTGTTTCAAGTACGCGGTCGAATTAACCAATTAAAATGGTGTTTAGGTTCAAACCCTAAAGGCTTGTTTCATGAGCCATTGAATAAGGCCCAATATCTCTGCCTGGATAAAGGTATGCAGTTATATTAGTAATTTTAAGTCCTATAATTTAATTTAGTTGTATGGCAGGTCCAAAGTGGCTCCCCTACTTTTAAGACCTGCATAGTTCAGTATTTAGGCTAACTGTTATATCTTATTATTTTTGTTTGTTTGTTTTTCAATCGGGCCCATAGCATATGCTTATTTGTCTGTATGCGTCATAACTAGGATGACAAACATTTGATTTGTTTTTGTGTTGGCTATTATATTTTTGAGCTGCACGATTCTGGATGAATTGGGAATCAATTTTTTTTTAAATATAAACTTCTACGATTCGGAATCCACAACTAAATAAAATAAGATGCAGTCTATTTAAAAAAAAATATTTATTTAACTTGAATTAGTGGTGTGACGCGATATTAAAACGACGGTAGGCCTCCCAGACAGCAAAATGTATTTGGGCCAGATTTGGGCCAGGTCTTCATTAGCATTTGGCGCAGATCCGCTAAACGGACCTGGGCCGGGCTCATTCTTTCCAACGGCCCAATACCGGAACAGGTTGGAATTACGGATCATAGACAGATCTGGGCCAGCACTGGCCCAGTACAGTTATTAATGCCATGACATGTGGTGCAGATCTGGCCCAGATCCGTGACTCATATTTTACATCTGGGGCTCATCTGGCCCTGGTCTGTGATTCATATTTAGGCTATCAGACAATTAAGGCACAAACACCCAGACAATTTGTAATTTTCAAAAAACTTTTTTTATTTTAATCACATTTATTGCTCATTAGTTGGGTGTGACCGGGCACGGTGGCCACCCCCACGGTCGCATGCCAGATTGAACCACCTGATGTTATACTGGTTTATCTCGGTGTCTGTGGCTTTGCCAGACATGCGATTCTTCCTCACTGCTCCTGTAAGACGTACAAAAAGGACACAAAGCAAAGAAACAAAGAGTAAATATTAGATCCAATATTCAAAGATTCTTTATTACATGACATTATAGTACAATGCTTGCACAAATAAATAATAATAAATGTGACTTAAGTCTAAAGTGGTGTAGAATGAGTAGTATAAAGGTAAAAGAGTAACAACACTCAAGAGCACAAAGATGTGAATTTGAAAACTTTTACAATAAATATTCATACTTGTACGTAAACATTTACACTCACAGCTCCAATGTGAAAACCTGTCAAATTAAAATCTGAAGTTGAATGTTGAAATTTGCACTCGCAGACAATAGTCACAAACCTGTATTCTGAATTTGAAGCTGCAGACAAGTAGTCACAAATGTGTAAAAAGCCATTCACAGAAATACGACACGCACAAACTTGTAATATATATTTGCATTTAATCGCAGTACAACCTCAATTAGGCACTTGCAACTTCTCAAATCTGTCACTGCAATTTCAAATTTCGCGCCTTGAATTTTGCTACTCTTTTCGTGCAAGTTGCAAAACTAACTTCTGCACTTGCAACTCCGTGGCAGTAAGAGAGAAAGGGGGACGCTCTGAAAAGCTAACATGACTTAATGCATTAGACTGATATTTAAAGAAATAAATGATATTATCAAACTCAGTAAACACCATACTAATAATGCAGTCAACAGAAAAGCCGATGAGCACAGAATATGACTAAATTTGTGTTCAGAGCAAATAAACCTGCTGCCTGTGTTTTATTAATAATTTATAACGAATCGTGTTTTATTTTTTATAACTGTTGGTCCATTAAGCCTCATTAAGCGTTTTCTATGGGAGGGAGAAAACACACCCCCCCCCCCCCCCCCTTCTCTCTCGCCGCCACTGAGTTGCGAAAAAAGAGTAGCAAAATTCAAGCCGCGAAGTTTGGAATTGAAATTGCAGTGACAGATTTGAGAAGTTGCAAGTGCCTAATTGAGGTTGTACTGCGATTAAATGCAAATATATATTACAAGTTTGTGTCTGTCATTGTATTTCTGTGAATGGCATTTTACACATTTGTGACTGCTTGTCTGCAGCTTCAAATTCAAAATACAGGTTTGTGACTTTTGTCTGTGAGTGCAAATTTCAACATTCAACTTCAGATTTTAATTTGACAGGTTTTCACATTGGAGCTGTGAGTGTAAATGTTCACGTACAAGTATGAATATTTATTGTACAAGTTCTCAAATTCACATCTACGTGCTCTAGAGTGTTGATACTCTTTTACCTTCATAGAGTAGTGAGTGAATGAATGAGAGAGTGGTCATTAAGTAAAGTGAAAGGCATCTATATATAATACTTACGAGCCATAATAGCCTTGGTTGGTTATGATGTTTTTGGTATCTCTTCCACCAATGAAGGCCCGGATTCCCACCTGTGGAAACAAGAGACTAAATTAGTGAGAAGTAAAAGATTGATAAATGAAAGCGAGGTATGGGCAACATATTCATAGACAGTATATTTTGATTTACAGGATAACAAAAGTAGATATCCATAAATCCCTCTGTAATTATTTCTCCATCTAATATGTGAACACAATGAAAAAATAATTTTGAACCTAATGAGAGAAAATGTTTTTGCCTGCCGTGTCTAGATCGTCTTAAGAGGATTTAGCATTTCAAATTTATGCATTAAATTATTATTAGTATGACTGTATTATTATTATTGTTGTTGTTATTATTATTATTAGGGAAGGCCTACTTTTATTGTTAAATTGATAGGCTATTATTATTATTAATATGCCACGCAATAATTTAACTGCGCATCACCGCATAGACACGCTGGGAGGATAATAATATTATATAGGAGCTTGCTTGGGCTGCTCCTTTTTTATCTAAAAACATTTAACGTTAGATCGATTATACAATGAATTATAGGCCTATAATTAAAGTTATTAACAGCCTATAAATAGTATGTCCGAACACTGCAATAATCAGTCATCAATGGAAATTAAAAACCGCTTTAGGCTATTTCACAAACAGCTTGTTTAACAAATTAATAAAAGAGGCACATCGCAGTGGCTTAGAAGACGTGGGTAACGTTAATATGGTTTATCCATTTTGCAACACGAACTGGAGGTAAGCAACAATAATTTGCAGGTAGTTTGATAGCTAACATATCGACATATCACATATATGTCGCACTCTACAGCCGGTATAATACAGTGAGAATTGATATGATACTGACGTCGAACTAGTTTAATGTATTTGGACGTGGGAAGTCATTAATTTGTTATTGTTGCTAGCAGCGGTCACCGCTGGTAACGTTAGTGGGTAGGCTAACGTTATACGATTTTGCAGATAACACACAATGGACACGATATTCAGCAATTTTGGAGAATAATAAGCAAATACCCCCCATTCAGCCTTAAAGCATATGTTCACATTAGTTGTGGATGTTTAAAATAACCTATACTACCAGCTAACCGCCTGCTACTACCCACGCCTCTGACACGTCTCAGGTTGTAAGAATGTCAGTGTAAACGTTTGTAAACTTTTATTTTTAATATAATTATGTAACAGACTAATATGACATCAACACCAGTTTACTTTTATAATGTACTTACTAAATTATACGTGTATAATGCACTTACCAATTAGCAGAGACGGTGCAGCCTGCACTCTTCCACTCTTGTCAGCGGGTTTATGTGGGGTGCCGCCCGCCCGTCCGGTCTGCGAAGCTCGCGCGGCTCCGGTCCACAACCGGCAGGCGGACTCAATTCAGTTGTGGCGCGTATGGTCTGCGCAGCTCGCACGGATCCGGTCCAAACCCGCCAGGCGGACTCAATTCAGTCGTGGCGCGTATGGTCTGCCCCGGATCGGCGCCGCACCCGCCGGACGGACTGTCACAGTCGAAGCTACTGACAAGTCTGGCGCAGAGTTGGTGCAGATCTGCATATTGAGTGCGACTGCTGCGCGAATCTACTGATTCGAAAACGGACCTGGCACAGATGTAAATGCTGTCTGGGCTATTTCTTGTCGAGGGGAAAAGCTGAAAAGCTGGCCCAGCGGTTTTCAATAGGTGAGGCGCGCCTCCCCTGGGGGGCGCCAAAGAGCCACAGGCGAGACGCGACACACGCGAAGAAAAAATAACGTTACTGATCCACTTGTCCGTGCGACACTTCAGTCGCGCTGCACTCCACTTTATTCCTATGGGTGACGTCACGTGACTTTAACGTGGCCGCAAAGCATCCCGGGAAGGCGGCGCTTCATTTGGAAAAATGCTGCGCGTCAAAAAGCCGACCGATGCCCATCTTTATGCAAATGAATCCGTCAAACGCAACGTGTCTATCCAATAGAAGTAGTCTCTGGAGGGGCCTTTGTTCTAGACTAGCGTCAAAACCACGCCCATAGCGGTAAACTTAAGGAACGCCCATCAACTTACAAATCTGGAGAGGCGTGCGACACCGCGCTTCAGACGTGTCGCAAAAGTGGATCAAGCCGCCTTTCCACTGCACACGACAAACGACAGACGTCGGACCGGAAGTCATTCATTTCCAATCGAGAGTCGTACGGGAGCTGCTGGGAGTTCCGATCATATGCGTATGCGGAAAATTCGGATCCGATTTGAGCTTTGGATCCGTTGAAATATCTGAACTTCTGCGGCTAGACCGAATGCGACCGGCCGACCGGATGTGATGTATTCCAATATAATCCAATCAAATCAGTGTGCGCAAGTTGAGAATTATTCATACTCTTTTTTTAAAACTTGATCCGAAACACTTAATACTTTTAAAAAAGACATGGTTATTAATAAATAAGTTTAAAAAAATTATGAATTTAATATATATATTATTGGTTTTAATGTTGTATTCCTTTTCATTCAATAGTTCATATCACAGTAGCATATGAGCATAACTTTACAATTTAAATTAAACAACTTAAAAAAATTATAGCATTGTTCGTTATGTTAACCACGTGTAATAATACAACTGCATTGAAATACTAGCTAGATGGTAATTTAGGCGGGACAAAGATTTGCTTTCATTCTGCACATTTGGCAATCAAAACCCACCTGGCAGACCGACAATCTCGCTAACTCTCTTCCAAGCTTCATTTTTCCTGCTGACGTTTCTGTATGATTCAAGAGTAATATCATAAAGAATGGGGTATTCGGAGACTGCGAGAATCAACTTCTCTCCCATGTTGCCGCGTACGATAGGAATGAAAGTTCCATGCGACTGACACTAGGGGGCGAAATGCGACAATCGTATGCGAATGTCGTGTGCAGTGGAAAGGCGGCTTCAGTACCGACACACACAGAAAGACGCGCGCTAGTATCAAGTTCTCTTTCGCGCTTGAACGAACAATAACCCACACATTTATGCCAAAATGTCCGTTTTGTCGAGTAGCCTCACAAGAACAGTCTTAAATGAGTTAAATAAAATCGTAAATAGAAGTAAAGAGTAGTGAGAGAATGAGATGCGGCAGATCTTAAAGTGACAGCGGCACTCATTCTCTCTGTCAGTAAAGTTAACCAAAGAACAAAGGGAACAGAGAAAATAACTCACTGCTCTTCTTTTCTTTAAACTTGCTCTTGACTAAAGAAGGCTTCTATATAATTTTATAATTTATGCAGTGCAAACTGTTTTATAACTTTATTCAATGTCTGTATATTTCATACCTGTTAGACAGGAAAGGTAGCTTACAGGTAAATATGACATTTATTATGGGTTTAAGTGAGGGTTGTTTTAAGTTAACTTAAATTAAAAGTTGTTATATTTTTGAAGCCTAATAAATGTTTAAAATTTGGGAGGAAATCATTTTCATGGCGACATCAGTAGCTATATTAAAGGGTAAGTTCGGCGTTTTACAAGTAAAGCCCTGTTTTAAGATCGTTTCTGATTAAATCGAACGGTTGAGATTAAAATTTGGACACATGCTGCTGTCCCGAGAATTTTAGGTTTTTGTGTTGGCTCCCCCCCACCTATACAATGGTTTCATAGGTGCATTGGAACAATCATTCATATAGACGCATTAAACTTTAGTTTACAAAGACGTGAAACTCACCGAGTGGTATGGGGTGTGCACTGATATGCTCACACACAAAAATCGCTGCAAAAGATGCTTTCCAACAGGTTTTATCGTAGTTTTTGGAAGAATGTCCGGTTGTGAGGCGTTGGAAAAATAGGTCCACAGTTTTACAACGTATGGTAAAACACCTGTTGGAAAGCATCTTTTGCAGCGATTTTTGCGTGAGCATCAGTGAACACCCCAGACCACTCGGTGAGTTTCAAAATTCTCGGGACAGCAGCATGTGTCCAAATTTTAATCTTAACAGTTCGATTTCATCAGAAACTATCTTAAAACAGGGCTTTACTTGTAAAACGCCAAACTTACCCTTTAATATCAGTGATACTGGCCTTTATTCATAAAAATATGGCATAAAAAAATTCAGACTCAGGACTTTTGCCCCCGATATCGGTAATTGTGTGTATTAGCTTTAAAATGCACCGTTTCCTTGTCCCAAGTCAACAAAAGTCAGCATTAAAGGATGAGACCGGACCCATCAAAAAACGTAGGAAGTATGATCCTGAGTAGTCGGGGTCCGAGGCTGCACCTCTGCCGCAGTGTGTGTGTGTGTGTGTTTTCTGCAAGGAGGTGTTAGCAAATGATAGCATGAGACCATGCAAACTTCGATTGAAACTAAGCACAAAAATTTAGTGAACAAGCCAGTTGAGTTTTTTGAGAGGAAGCGTGATGATTTGCAGTCACATAAAAGCCTAATACAGTTGTTTGGCACCATTAACAGGAAGGCGACAGAAGCATCTTATCGTGTCACGTATAGCAAAGGCAGGCAAACCCCATAACATTGGCGAAACATTGCTACTCGTTAAGCATGTTTTGTTGACTTGTGGTTAGGCTTACTGATGTTCAGTGATTTTAAAAGTAGCCCCAATTAGGCCTGCATAAAGTTGGAAATGAATTGCTGTTGCAAAGAATAGTATATGAATGCACTTTTTAAAAAGTTGTGGAAATAAAATGTCTTCAAATACAATAGTAACTTATAAAATGTAAATATTTTTTTTTATTGAAACTCACCATTGCCTGCCTGGAACACCCAAAAGATGGCATTTACTGCAGAGGCGTGTGTGGGTTAGGGCAGGCGGGCGGGATTTTGGTGAATATATTTTGGGGAATAAATGTTTTATTGAAAGTATCTATTAAATGCAGTTACCTTACAGCATTAACTTTTATGTTCTTTTATCAATTTCTAATACTTGTTTTGTTTGTTCTCAGCTAAACAGGCCAGTAAGAGACAAAATGCTACTATAAGCCTATTCCTTTTATTTATACAAATGGCCCATTAAAATGTCTACTAAACAAATTTATAAAACAAAGGTAAAAACCATAGAGACTCAATGGTTTGTCGCTGGTGGGCGATCTCAGTGAATCCGCATGATCCATGGGTTCATGGACCAATTAAATTTCTAAACTAATGATAATCCATACCCTGAAAGTAGAGCTATGCCATTCAGTATAATATGATTATTGTAGGGCTGTCACGATTCCTTGATTAAATTAGAGTGTTCGATTTTCAATCCTCGATTGCATATTACCGTATCGATTAACTGGCAAAATAACTAGGGCTGTAATCTCCCAGTGGACTAGTCGATTTATTGGTCAATACGTTCTGACTCGACTAAAATTCTGAATGGTCGACTTTTTGCCGCGTAAATTTTTATTACACTAAAATTCTGATTGGTCGACTTTTTGCCGCGTTAATTTCATTACATTCATTTCATCACTAATTGCTTATGGGGGTGTTTTCAGCGCACTCCTGTTTCACAGGTAACAGTCAGACTTCAGAATACCCCCCTTGTTTTCACTTTTTTGGATTAGCTCAGTGGTTCTCAAACCTTTTCGGTCATTCCCCACTTTGGACAAGGGAGAATTTTCAAGCCCCACCTGCCCCCATCGCCCCAACACAATGCTAATTAAATGCGCAACAAGCTTAAAATGTTCCAGTTTATTTAAGTAACAAGTTGTATCTAAATACAATACGTTTTTTTCTAGTCGACTAGTAGTTCATTTAAGCCATTAGTGGACAAATCGCCACTTTATATTGATTTAATTACCTAAATAGGCTATACAGGATAATGAGCGTTATATATTGCCGCACTCAATCGCACTAGCGGACGCATAAAGCTTGCCACAAAGAACCGGCAAAAGTAATGATTATGAATGTGTAAAAAATAGCAAGGAGACATTTAATTGTTTATTAGTAAACTGGTGTTTTCTGTGTCGCTGCAAAGATGAAGCTGATGATGCGGACTCGCCATCAACGAATAAAGCTATAAAGGCATAAAAAGGAAAATTCCCTCCCGTTTGGTGCGCCCCACCTGTCACGTCTCTATTCCCCACCAGTGGGGCGCGCTCCACACTTTGAGAACCGCTGGATTAGCCCAACCCAGTGGAGACAGATTGAAGAAAGAACTAAGCATTGATCTGCATCATCCTTGGTGGTTTGCTATATTTATCGGTCAGAGTAATCTACCATGTCAACGACATCGGGAGTGTGGCAGTATTTTATGAAAATAGAAAAAAATTAGTCGAAGGCAAAGTTTGCATATCACAGCTCGACATCAAACATGGCATATCACCTAAAAACTAGGGCTGGGTATTGTTAGGAATTTCACAATTCGATTCGATTTTGATTTATTAGCTTCGATATCGATTTAATAATTAGTAAATACACAAGTAATTAAGTACCTGAGTATATTTTTAAATAATGTGTGCAGTATTATCAATGTTTAAGAACAAATTGACCCCAGCATGTTTCCTGTCATGGTTTTAGCAGAACAAACTGTACAATATTGTACATGTGTTGAATACAAACCACAACTCTAACAAACAGGTGCTTTATTAACACACCTCTAAAGTGCATGTAACTGTAATAGAAAGTATATTTCTTTCTTCCTATACATTCAAGTTATAAAAGAAATGTAAACAGAAACACAAAATGTGCATACTCATAAAAAAATACGCTTAGTGAGGCACACGCGCGCACATTTGCACACAGACGCAAGGACTCTCTCTCTCTTCCTCTCTGTCGTGCGCGCGCTACATGGTTTGGAGCTCGTGAGCTCTAGATTTCGGGAGATTTGAGATAATTTGCGGACATCAGGGAGCCGCTATCAATATGCAGGAGACTCCCTGAGACTTATTGTTCTTATTATCATTTAGGGGGGCTTAGGAACATTTTGAGGTAGCTTCAGCCCCCCTAAAATAGCCCTAACGACGTCATGGGTTGGTGGTGCAGGCTTGAACGGAGTGCAGCTAGTGTCCGTCGTCTTGCTGTTTTGGTAAAGCGAGTCTTGTACAACGCTGAACGATCTTACTAGAGTGTTGCCCACAGCGCCGCCACTGGCCGGTGGGCTGAATCGATTCATTGGATTTGATGAATCGATATTGAATTGAGAAACAAATAATTGCAATGCATTGATGAATCGATATTTTTACCCAGCCCTACTAAAAACTGTAAGCTAACTTGTCTGCGTTTAGTTGCCCCGTTTGTTTTGTGTAGCTATATGAATGAACATATCAGAATTGGCATAAAACATTGAATTATGCCAATTAGTATCGTTTTACAAGTGAACTGCAGGCGCACCCGCACGGAATGACGGTAGCATCCCCCAGACCACGCTGAAAACATTTTATGGTTTACTTTTATTTTTATGACCATTTATTTCTAGTATTATTTATTCGATTTGGGCACTTATTATTATTATTATTATTTTTATTTATTATTTTTTTGGAGCCTAATGCGCACTTGCGCTGTGCCTACCATTTGTATTTGTTTTGAGCCTTTGCTTTATTTTTCAGTTATGCACTTTATTTCGTTTCTGCTTTCGTCTTGATCTGGATTGTTTAATAAATATTCTTTTTTTATTAAAGTGGACGTGCCTTGTGCGTTTAAGATTAAAAGCTTTAAATTAATAGTCTATTCGTGTCTCAGCCGCGAAGCTGAGCTCCTATGTTTAGCCTCGCTCTGTGCGACGACATGCACAGAGCGGCTGAAATGATAGTCTGTCAGTTATCATAACATTATGACAAAAACGATTGTCTAAATTATGTTGCATATTCCTCAACAATTCTTGTGCTGATATCACTAGTTGACATAGAACTATTTACGGAAATCATAGGCTATATTGCGCAGGTGCACGTGATGCAACGCTGTCAGAGCCAACAGACTCGAGTGTGTCATTTCAGTGCAAAATAATTAGTCTAGGTCAAAAAACGATTTAATATACTGCAAATAGCCTAAAAGTTTAATATAATAAATATGTTTATTTATAATTAAAGAAGGGGTATGTGATTTGGAAAATACACAATTCAAATGGTCCTACCTTCTTTCCTCCAACGCTGGCTCTGACTCCACCCATTCGAAGAAAATGGACGCGCAATCATGCACGAGCGAAAACTCAGATGCGCGAGAGATTGTAATGACGATTTACTACTAATCATGGAACCGGCTTTACTGACGAGATGTGCATGCATCAAGAGCTTTGAGTATGCGCACGAAGGGGGTCACGCGCGCTGGGGGGAGGGGGTGTGGTGCGACGGTTTGATTGACGCACTTACTGTCCAATGATTCCAGGTGGTCTTAGAAATGATTGGCTGGAGTTTTTCGAGTCCTGCCCGTTCCACAGATCATTAAATTGCTTAATTTTCATTTCAGTGCTTCTAACTCAGTGGCTGTAAGTGGGTTAGGAATAGGATTTCAAGTTATTTTGAAAAAATGGACAGAAAAGAGAATCACATACCCCACCTTTAATTTAGGCGGACAAGGCTACCAAATACTGCGCAGCTATAATCTAACGTTTTTTTACGTTAGAAAAAAAAACGTCCTCCCTAGTCGACTAATTAGTCGAAATTTCAGGACTTCAGTCGACCAAGATTTTCTTTGGTTGATTACAGCCCTAAAAATAACAGGAAGCGGCGCTTTCCAAAGACGAGAATCCATTTACCACATTATTAGCATAATTAATACTGCACTATGTATTAAAAAATTTTCTAAATCAGCAAACTCTATTTGTAGTGATTTCAAAATAAAAGTTTTAACCCTTGCTCTGAATTTGCATGTTTTGATGCCCACATGTTCTAGATCAATAAATTACAGTGGCTGTAGCATTTCTGTCGTAAAGAAGTGGCCAAATATTAAAGATTAAGTGGACATTTGATTTAAATGTTGTTTGACCAAACAAGGATTTGATCTATTGTAAAGTGTAACAACAATCACCAGGCCTTTGGGGCCCCTTTTTTATACAAGTTGATTGTTTATAATAGTATGTAAATTACTATATTATAACTGTGTTAATGGGTAAAATGCAGTAGGGTCAAAGGTGAAAAGGGGGTTTCAACTCGAGCATAAAAATAAATTAGAGATGCACATATTACAATTTTCTAGGCCGATTTTGGGTTTGACCTGCCGGTGCCGATTTTAGCTGATTCCGATTTCATTTTTTCTAACCACTTTACAGCACACACAAATATTTTACTTTTATTACTTTAATAGGACATTTTACATTTTGCATAGAACTATATGGTATGGGAAATTCACACACATCACACAAGTGCTGTGTTATGGAAGAACTGTTTCCTTTTTTTCACATCCAATTTCCAACTAAAAAAAATAAATTTATTAGAGATAAATCTCTGATTAATCGGGATCACTCTCTGATTCCGTCATTTTTACTCCAGTATAGTGTTGTCAAAAATATCGATATTTCGATAAATATCGATACTGAAATATCTGAACGGTACCAATACTAATTCCCCGAAGTATCGATACACCAATACTAGCCGAGCAGTCACTTTCACTTCTCTCCAAAGGCGCGTTGACAAACACCACACGTGACGCACTCGTCTCATTCGCTCTGGTTAAATAGTAAAAGTGAATGGAAAGATGGCGAGTGCGGCGTCCCCGCGACCGGCTTTGGTTGATTGATAAAGAACACCGCGAGCGGGCATGTCGGAGAATGGCGTGGACAGGACACGCGCTACACACCGCGAGCGGGCATGTCGGAGAATATAGCGCGGACACGCGCTTCACACTGCGAGCGGGCTGCGGGCACCCAAAAGATTGTTTGACTATCAATATCCCTCTCATCACTCATTTTGTAAAATTATTTTATAGATGAAAACATTTAAGGAATTGGCTCCAGGGGTACCATTTAGCAAGCATATGCTCAGCATCAGGGGTGTTTGTTTTTTGGACAGACCTGCACCACTGCTAAAAACACCCTAAAACACTGTAACTCTTCTCATTTTAACTTTTCTGAAACATTAACCAAGATGGCCTAGTATTGTTGTTGATATGAGTCTGTGTTTCGTTTTTTCACTGTAATTCTTAAAGTTAACATAATCTGACTGAGGAATCGTAGACAAGTAAATATTGTAACTGTGGTCAGATGTAAATTAACTTGTGTCTGTTTAACTTTATTCAAAAATTATTTAATTCTGCAATTTGCCTTCATTAGCGATTATCATCAATTTGATTACACATATACTAATTAAACTAAACTGAGCTAGACAATGGCATCTCTGAATTCAATAATGAAATGCCTTTAACTGAAAATTGAATGTTTAACCTTATTATTATACATTACTGACACTCTATCCTCCAATTTGATACAGTTAAGTGCTTCGACACAATCTGTATTATTAAAAGCAATATATAAATAAAGGTAACTTGACTAGATGCTGATCCAGTGAGCATTGTTTCCGCGTGTGATGCACACACGTTTGCGTTTAAATCTGTTCATCAAATTAAGTTAATGTATTAACCAGCATTTATGACCGATGACCAATGCATTTGTTACAGTATATTTTAATCTTTGATAACAGTAGGTAATAAAAACACAACGGATCATGTTAGCTCTGGTCCAATGAAAAAATATTAACAGATAGAACTCAGGACATTTTTGTTCATGTAAAATATACCTCATTGTCATGTTCTAGACTTGTAATATTTAGCTTTAAATAAAAAAAAGACCCCCTTAATATTGTGGCAGTTTTTTTTCTCTGTGGTATCGAAAATGGTATTGAATATCGATATTTTTCAAGGTATCGTATCGAAGTTAGAAATTCTAGTATCGTGACAACACTACTCCAGTAAACTCTCTCTTCCTTTCATTGTCAACATACACAGCGAATTAAAGTCATTATAAAATCAAAATTGACCTCATTTACTTTGTTGGCGCATACAGGTCCTTCTCAAAAAATTAGCATATTGTGATAGTTCATTATTTTCCATAATGTAATGATAAAAATTTACTTTCATATATTTGAGATTCATTGCACACCAACTAAAATATTTCAGGTCTTTTATTGTTTTAATACTGATGATTTTGGCATACAGCTCCTGAAAACCCAAAATTCCTATCTCAAAAAATTTGCATATCATGAAAAGGTTCTCTAAACGAGCTATTAACCTAATCATCTGAATAAACTAATTAACTCTAAACACCTGCAAAAGATTCCTGAGGCTTTTAAAAACTCCCAGCCTGTTTCATTACTCAAAACCGCAATCATGGGTAAGACTGCCGACCTGACTGCTGTCCAGAAGGCCATCATTGACACCCTCAAGCAAGAGGGTAAGACACAGAAAGAAATTGCGGCGTGGCATGGAGGCAATCAGCCTGTGGCACTGCTGAGGTGTTATGGAGGCCCAGGATGCTTCGATAGCGGCCTTAAGCTCATCCAGAGTGTTGGGTCTTGCGTCTCTCAACTTTCTCTTCACAATATCCCACAGATTCTCTATGGGGTTCAGGTCAGGAGAGTTGGCAGGCCAATTGAGCACAGTAATACCATGGTCAGTAAACCATTTACCAGTGGTTTTGGCACTGTGAGAAGGTGCCAGGTCGTGCTGAAAAATGAAATCTTCATCTCCATAAAGCTTTTCAGCAGATGGAAGCATGAAGTGCTCCCAAATCTCCTGATAGCTAGCTGCATTGACCCTGCCCTTGATAAAACACAGTGGACCAACACCAGCAGCTGACATGGCACCCCAGACCATCACTGACTGTGGGTACTCCAGTGCTGCTTCTCTGTAGCCCAGGTCAGGCGCTTCTGCCGCTGTTTCTGGTTCAAAAGTGGCTTGACCTGGGGAATGTGGCACCTGTAGCCCATTTCCTGCACACGCCTGTGCACGGTGGCTCTGGATGTTTCTACTCCAGACTCAGTCCACTGCTTCCGCAGGTCCCCCAAGGTCTGGAATCGGTCCTTCTCCACAATCTTCCTCAGGGTCCGGTCACCTCTTCTCGTTGTGCAGCGTTTTTTGCCATACCTTTTCCTTCCCACAGACTTCCCACTGAGGTGCCTTGATACAGCACTCTGGGAACAGCCTATTTGTTCAGAAATTTCTTTCTGTGTCTTACCCTCTTGCTTGAGGGTGTCAATGATGGCCTTCTGGACAGCAGTCAGGTCGGCAGTCTTACCCATGATTGCGGTTTTGAGAAATGAAACAGGCTGGGAGTTTTTAAAAGCCTCAGGAATCTTTTGCAGGTGTTTATAGTTAATTAGTTGATTCAGATGATTGGGTTAATAGCTCGTTTAGAGACCCTTTTCATGATATGCTAATTTTTTGAGATAGGAATTTTGGGTTTTCATGAGCTGTATGCCAAAATCATCAGTATTAAAACAACAAAAGACCTGAAATATTTCAGTTGGTGTGCAATGAATCTAAAATATATGAAAGTTTAATTTTTATCATTACATTATGGAAAATAATTAACTTTATCACAATATGCTAATTTTTTGAGAAGGACCTGTATTACTAGACTTGTGGTGAACAATTAAAGGGGTGGTAAAATGCCCTTTTCACAAGATGTAAAATAAATCTCTGATGTCCCCAGAGTGTGTGTGAAGTTTTAGCACAAAATACCCCACAGATATTTTTACATAGCATGTTGAAGTTGTCACTTTTTGAAGGTTAGCAAAAACGCAATGACATCAGTGAGATTGAGTCGTGCGACAGGTCTGGATATCTAGCATGCTAGATATTTTTCTAGGCTCGGCGACGTGTCTGCGAGCGTCTTTGATGCGTTGTTGTCTCTTTCATACTAACAGATTGGCGAGTGTTCATCGCCCGCTAATCCCCAGCGATTTGCACGCGATAACACCCTGACCTGTCGGCGCGCTCAATGATTTGCAAATCGGGCATAAATCGGGCTTAAAATCATGTAGTGTGAACTAAGCAGCTGCGAATACATCACGCAGACACACTAAAATGACAGAAACTGTTCTGCCTTTAAAGGAGCATTGCGGAAGTTCTGAAATTTCTAACAGTTGCTGACACCAATGGCCGAGAAACTGCAGCCAGTCTCATGCTCGTTCTCGTTGCGCACGCTCGTTGGCTAGATAAGGCTCTTTTTTTTTTGGGGCCAATTCGGACCAATTCGACACACAATTGAACCTACAGGCTGATAGAGGCAACCGTGGTGGACAGTCAAGGTGTCATTTTTTCTATTACAATATGGTTGGCTCATAAATGTACAAATGAAAACTCTATCATAAAGTAAAAACCTACACATAGCCCCTTTAATGTTAAAACGGAGTCAGACAAAGATGGAGAGACTCAAGAAGAAGTGACAACATGTAGAATGCAACAAGACATCTCTGAATGGTTAGTTGATTAATTTATGTTGCTGATGTGGAGCTAAAGAGATAGTTCATTCAAAAATGAAAATTCTGTAAGTATTTACTCACCCTCATGTTGTTCCAACCCCGTAAGACCTTCCTTCATCTTCTTAACATGAATTATAAAATCTGAGAGCTGGATCACTCCTCCTTACTAGTCCATAGGCTTCTTCAGGGATTGAACTTGCCGGCCTCAAAGTTAAAGACATCGTTAAAATAGTCCAAGTGACTACAGTGGCTCAATCTTAAGTTTATCAAGCGACGAGAATACTTTTTGTGCGCAAAAACAAACAAAAATAACGACTTTATTTCAACTATTCATTTCCTTCTCAATGGGCCTCTAGTAAGTTAACTTGGTGTAATAGCGTAGATCTACGTCACACGTAGGCTCACTATTGGCCGACGCTGGTCATGTGTGTGATGCGCGTGACGTACAACAACAGAAGCGTACGCTGTTAAACTAGTGAACTGACTCGAGGCCCACAGAGAAGGAAATGAATAGTTGAAATAGTCGTTATTTTAGTTGTTTTTGCGCACAAAAAGTATTCTCGTCGTTTGATAAACTTAAGATTGAGCCACTGTAGTCACTTGGACTATTTTAATGATATCTTTAATAACTTTTCGGGACCTGCAAGTTCAATCCCGGAAGAAGCCTATGGAGGAGTGATCCAGCTCTCTGATTTCATCAAAAATATCTTAATTCGTGTTCCGAAGATGACTTCGGCTTAAGAAGGTCTTACGGGGTTGGAACAACATGAGGGTGAGTAAATACTGACAGAATTTTCATTTTTGGGTGAATTAACCCTTTATCATGACAGAATAGGCTAATTGAAGATATTTAATCTATAAATCGCTGGTATATGAACTGTTGTGAGATGCACACAGAGTGACTTTTTATTGCATGTGAAAAGAAGGATGCTAAAGTTTGAGCTGACTTACAAATGTACTCTTATACAACACCTTTTCCTCTTCTCAACATGGACTGCGTGTTCCCGGGGGTGGGATTTATGTACATTTTAGGGTTGCTGATGTCACTAACCCGGGAGTAATGTCGTGTAGTCCCATACCAGCCGTTTGTTGTAGTTCTTTTCTTTAAAAGGAAATATCTCCCTTGGCTTTGAACTTTGAGCATTGTAACTTTGCAGATGTTGTTTATGCTCAAACGGCAACATTTCACACTAGATAAAGTTAGAAAAGTGAAATTGTGTTTTACCACCCCTTTAAAGGTATAGTTCAGGGGTTCTCAAACTTTTTGGGACCAGGGACCCCTTAGAGCGTAGAAAAAATTCCAAGGACCCCCTCATAACAATAACTGTCTGTGATTAATATGCTTACAACTATTTGTACTCTTAAATGCCATTGGAATTAATTGCATTGTAATCTTTTTCACCCTAAAAACCTGTTTTATAGAACAAACACATGTCAGTTTAAATCATGTTAATACCTCTTATATACTTGTAAACGGTGGGTCTTTTATTCAAATTGCATTTGGACTCAATAGCATTTACACTAAGTAATTTATCTTAAAAGCTTTCATAAAATCAACTGCAAGACAGCAAGCACAGGCTTGTTGTAATAAAACCAAACATTAAAATTCCCTAGATTAAAATTAAAACATTAACATTTTACATTAAAATAATAGTTCACCCAAAATGAAAATTCTGTCATCAATTACTCACCCTCAGGTTTTTCCAAACCTGAATGAGTTTCTTTCTACTGCTGAACACAAAAGAAGATATTTTGAAGAATGTCAGTAACCAAACAGTTAATGGACCCCATTGACTTCCATATGTTGTTTTTTTTAAAGTACCAGAAACTGTTAGGTTACCCAAATTCTACAAAATATTATCTTTTGTGTTCAGCAGGAGAAAGCAATTCATTCAGGTTTGGAACAACTTGAGGGTGAGCAAATGACACACTTTTCATGTTTTTTGGGTGAACCATCCATTTAAAATAACATTTAAATTATGTAATGTTACTTTACGTGCATCAACTTTAAAATAATGAACTCATTGCACCTTATATCAATGGCAGAACAATCAACAAATCATAACAGAATTAACACTGTTGCAGAACACATCCTAGTTATTAAGATAAACCAAACTTTTATTTTGGCGGGTTGTAGTGAATAAAAGTTTTGTATTGTTATTATTTATGTAGGTCCAGGGGCGGAATGTTTTCAGTAAAGCCCCGAATATTTTGCTACCTTGTCTTTCTCATAGAGCAAAACAATTAATCAGAAAAACAAATGTGAATAAGTTTACTTTTGCCATGATTACCTAATCATGAAAAATGCATATTACAGTTTTATTTATATTTTTCCCTTTGCATTAAAGGTAGCCTACTTACAACGTTAAGTTGCTATGCTAATTTTAAAGGCAAACGTGAAATGCGCGCGTTTGCACGGGCATGCATAATGGTGCGGTTATTGTGCCCTGAATTTGCGCTAATTTGAAAACGAAACTTTTTTTACATCGCTTATAAAAAGCTGGTGCGGCAGTGTGCTCTTCACTTTCACTTTTTAATTTAGCGTCAATTCATCCTTCGCAGGGAGTTTGATTGACATGCGATCTGACCAATCAAAATCCACCATTTTTGTCCGACAAAGCAGTCAGGAGAGTTAGTAGATTAACGTCGGTGGAATGGATTTGAACTTGGCTTTAACCGAGACATCTGTCACGACACATTAAAGAGCCACAAAAAGGTAGGCCTATTTATTGTTTTATTGTTTTTGACTGACCAAATTTGAAATGTGACTTTGTTTCATATTAAATATTACCTTAAATATTAGTCTGTCAGCGCGTTGTCAGTATCCTCTATTTTTCACTGCTTGAGAACATGGATTGAATCTGAAATCGCCCCCTAAACCCTCATTCACTAAGTTAGGCCTATTCCCTATGTTAGTTCACTAATAATGTTCACTTCAAGGAGTGAATGAAAACGAGTGAGCGAATTCGGACAGTCGTTGAGCGTACATAAGCTGCAGCCTACACCCGTTAATGCAGTGCAATGTGGGATTTAATAAGTGCACTCAATAACGTCCACTATGGTTTCGGACACCACTAAAAATATCTATCTCCTCAAATAACGCCCTATTTGAGGGTATAGGGGGCGATTTCGGATTCAGTCACAGTGTGTGGCTTGAGAGCGGCATGGGTTGTCTGACATAGCGACAGTAACTAAAGGGGGCAGGTCTTTGCGAATGGCTTGAATGGTGAGTTGGTTATTTTTCTTAATGAAAAACACAAAAGAGAACTCTATACTCTGACGCGTGTGTGTGTGTGTGTGCGTGCAATAGGCAGGACTTAACGGATACTGCGTAATTGGGTTAAATATATTTAACGCTTTAAACTTTTTTTTCTTTTTTTTCGGTGACGCAGTGGGCAAGTGATGACACCGGTGTTTCACTGAACACCGTGTAACACCGACTACCGTAGCAAGCCTAGACAGTAGCGAGATGAACACGTCTGCCGCTCAGCCTTTTCAGTTTGAACCTGAGCGCACCATAGGATTAAATCAGGAAAATAACGTGGAAGACGATAGGTCCACTCAAGAGTTACATGAAAATGAATATTATCCTAGAGTTGAGGAAGCGAGAGTGGGGCAAAACAGATGGTGTCTGTGCGGCAACTGCAGACATCCCAATTCTCCCTGGTGTTCCGGGAGTCTCCCTCATATTGATAGCGGCTCCCTGATGCACGCAAATTAGTTAAAATCTCCCGGAATCTAGAGCGAGCGAGCAAGAGCTCGCACATACTGTGCTCCAAACCGTGTATGTGCCTCATGAAGTGCATGAAAGACAGAGAGCATCCTGATTACCCCGCAAACCTGGCCAATAAAGCTGATTGTGATTCTGATGAATATATAGTAAAAAAAAAGTGGATCTCTTTACAGCAAACGCTGTCGTTCTCGCTTGGCATTGGCAAGCAGTTGCCGCACAGACATTAACGCACGTCATTATTCTCCTGATTTAAGCCTATGGTGCGCTCAGGTTCAAACTGAATTGGCTGAACGGCAGACGTGTTCATTTCGATACTGTCAAAACTTGGCTAGCTAGCCGGTACGTTGGAAAAACAATAAACGAAGCTGCTATAGAGGCTAGGCTACAACCGGCTGCAACCTATACACGTCACTACCCAGAATGCCGCAGTAGTCGGGGTACCCTTTAATAATTAAGCACATGCAATTAAAAACTGAGGTCCTGCTTTTGTGGCTTTCTCATGTCAGTGTCAGTCATGCGCCTGTATTTTATGCTTTAGTAAAATGAAATTCAAATTGTAGGCTACAATAGATTACACAGGTACTTTACCATATAGGCCTAATAGTCAATATGAATGCAACGTTATTATGTGTCATGAAACATTGCGCTCATGAAAGGTCGAATTTGCTCCATCTTTTGATAAGTTTTGTTTAGAAAACCTTAGAAAAGTTTTGTTTAGAATCCATGTAAGACATAATGTCATTAGACACAATCCATGTCATTAGAATCAATGAATCCATGTAATTGGACACAACGTGTGCACGTGCAGGCCAATGTTTTTTTTGCGGTGATGAGCTCAGAATGGACGCTATATAGTTACTATTATATTTATCTTTATATTGTTCTTGGTGTCAATGGGATTTAAGAGTGCCACCCTAACTACTGGTTCTGCAATTAGTTCATTAGCTTTTTACTTGGGATTCACCGATACCAGTATCGGTATCTGTCCTCATAAAAATGCTCCGATACTAGGCAGCGTGTGTACAGTGTTTGTGTCCAGACAAAGAAACGCTGACAACAAAGTATAATGGGGATAAAAAAAAAACAAGGCTGTCTATGAAGTAAATGTATCTTATTAGTAGGGGTGGAACAGATCGCATTTGATCTGTGATCCATACGGATCAGGCCCCACGGTTCGGCACACATGTGATTCATGGAGTAACTGCTAAATTTAACCATTATAGAGTGAAAGTTTATAATTTGGAAGTGTTTCGTCCTGCCGATTTACATATTCAAACAATTTTAAACGCAGAAGAGGCGTAAATCGGGACTCGTGGGTTATCTGTGCGCATAGCCGCACGCAGCCGAAGCGTGCGCAGAGAGAGAGAGAAACGCATAAACACAAAATTGTCTGCATAAACAAAATTGTCTACATGCCCGTCTCGACAAGTATTCTCTCGTTTATGTCGTAAGTGAACAGTTAGAACAATACCGGATGTTTGTCAGTTTTTTCGGTCGTTGCAGTCGGTCTTAAAGTGACATACAACAGTAGGAATATTAGGTGTGTGCTGTGTCATTAATATTAATAAAACCACAAAATAAAACTTTCACAAAGATGAAACTATATTTAATTTCTACAGTGAACAAAGTGTTATTTTACATTTAGGCCGTATTATTCATTTCTGTACCTGAATACTACTGTTAGACTTTGTAACTTTGTTATTTAGTATTATTCTCCTTGTAATTTGTGTTTGTTATTTTAATACTGACTGTTCTCCTGTTTTAAATAATGTGAACTTTATCAGTTAGGCTAGTAGTTTTTGATGTAGTAGCTATCGAAGAACTTCAAGTGAGCTCTAAGTAATAATTAAAGCAAAGTTACCTCCCCCCATATAAATAAAATATATATATTTGTATGTGTGTGTATTAGTAATAGCCTATATATTACTATAATTATAGGAAGTACAGTAACTCCTAGGCCTTATATAGCTGTGGTGCGCTAGCTGATAAGAGAAAAACGTGCAGTGGATTGAGCGTGCAGCAGCACAGACCTGCCCGTGCATTCCCTTTTTCACAGACGTCAGTGGAAAGTTTGTTGTTCAATCAGATGTTAATGGCAAAGAAAGTAAAACGATGCATGTATTATTAACATGCATGTATTAACGTTAACTGATTAACTTAATGTTAATGTTAACAGAGAGAGAGAGCGTGCACTTCTGTTGAATTAGTTATAAAGACCCAAGGACCAGATATGATTAATAAAGACCAGGAGTTAGAAGTGCATTAAATTTAAAACGAGTCAGCATTACAATAAATTGAAGAGAATTTTACTGAAGATAGTTTGCATTTTCATTAGGCAGAAGTAGGGATGGGACGATTACTGGTTTCACTATAAACAGCGATAAAATGTACTGACGGTTAGTAATATCGTTTAAAATTCAATTATCATTAAAACAGTGTTTGATTATCACGATTTTAATAACTCACTATAAATCCTGTCCAGCCAGCAACAGTCTGACTGTCACGAACACACACAGGGAGAGACAGATCCAGTAGCAGTATGTTTAATAGGGTAATCCATACTCACAATCCAGTCCAAGCAAGGTTCAAAATCCAAAAGGCAGTCCAAAACATAAAACACCAACAAGATTCAGGCAAAGGCAGGGCACAGAAGTGTGAGGACATAAAACAACGAATCCGTGACAAACACTACAGGGCTCGACATTAAGGCTTGTCCGCTTGTCCGGGACAAGTGGATTTTTTGTAGGACAAGTAGAAGAGAAAATTAGTTGTCCGACCGGACAAGTTAAATTTCAAACAAAATAAAATGCCATGTTACTTCACGTTATGTGCCACTCGTTACGTCTATTTTACAGATTTAATTTTACAGATTTGAAACGAAGACATGTCCTGAATGTGAATGGCCTGTGAATGTCCTGAATGTGACTCGCAGAAAGACGCGCACCACTATGATGCGCATGCACAGACCGCGCGCCAGAATACAGTTCTCTTTCGCGCTTGAACGAACATCAACACACACAATTAAGCCAAAATGTCATTTGTTGAGTATCTTCATAACACAAGAGCAGTCTTATGATGGACATAAAGAGTTGTGACTCATGAGAGAATGAGGCGCGTGTGAGATCCGCGTCTCTGTCCACAGCGGCTGCTCTTAAAGGGCCAGCTACCAATAAAGTGTTCTGTCAGTAAAGTTAATGAAAGAACAAAGGGAACAGAGAAAATTACTCACTGCTCTTGACTAAAGAACTTGTGTAGCTTTAATAAGGAGTAGTCTATATATAATTTATAATTTATGCTGCGCAGACTGTTTGATAACTTTATTCAATTTCTGTATATGTCCTACCTGTTAGACAGTTCATTTTTATCCAAACATCAATGGCTTATTGATCATTATAGGTGTTATCAATCATTTAGTTGTTATTGCTAATTTCAGAATTATCACTAATCTGTGTGTGCATTTGGTTTAGAACCAAACAAGTTGACTCATGAAACCATTTGTTTATTATATCGCAATCGCATATCACAACCGCAATATTGATCTCAATAATAGGAATATGACATTTTCCCCAAATCGTGCAGCCCTACATAAAATTATAAATCTTTACCCGGACAAGTGACTTTTGTGCATGGACAAGTGAAACATAAATTTACTTGTCCGAAGGACAAGTGCCTCAAAATGTTAATGTCAAGCCCTGCACTAAAACAGACAGGGTATACAGGTCCTTCTCAAAAAATTAGCATATTGTGATAGTTCATTATTTTCCATAATGTAATGATAAAAATTAAACTTTCATATATTTTAGATTCATTGCACACCAACTGAAATATTTCAGGTCTTTTATTGTTTTAATACTGGTGATTTTGGCATACAGCTCATGAACCCAAAATTCCTATCTCAAAAAATGTGCATATCATGAAAAGGGTCTCTAAACGAGCTATTAACCTAATCATCTGAATCAACTAATTAACTCTAAACACCTGCAAAAGATTCCTGAGGCTTTTAAAAACTCCCAGCCTGTTTCATTACTCAAAACCGCAATCATTGGTAAGACTGCCGACCTGACTGCTGTCCAGAAGGCCATCATTGACACCCTCAAGCAGAGGGTAAGACAGAAAGAAATTTCTGAACAAATAGGCTGTTCCCAGAGTGCTGTATCAAGGCACCTCAGTGGGAAGTCTGTGGGAAGGAAAAAGTGTGGCAAAAAACGCTGCACAACGAGAAGAGCTGACCGGACCCTGAGGAAGATTGTGGAGAAGGACCGATTCCAGACCGTGGGGGACCTGCGGAAGCAGTGGACTGAGTCTGGAGTAGAAACATCCAGAGCCACCGTGCACAGGCGTGTGCAGGAAATGGGCTACAGGTGCCGCATTCCCCAGGTCAAGCCACTTTTGAACCAGAAACAGCGGCAGAAGCGATAGACCTGGGCTACAGAGAAGCAGCACTGGACTGTTGCTCAGTGGTCCAAAGTACTTTTTTTGGATGAAAGCAAATTTTGCATGTCATTTGGAAATTAAGGTGCCAGAGTCTGGAGGAAGACTGGGGAGAAGGAAATGCCAAAATGCCTGAAGTCCAGTGTCAAGTACCCACAGTCAGTGATGGCCTGGGGTGCCATGTCAGCTGCTGGTGTTTGTCCACTGTGTTTTATCAAGGGCAGGGTCAATGCAGCTAGCTATCAGGAGATTTTGGAGCACTTCATGCTTCCATCTGATTTCATTTTTCAGCACGACCTGGCACCTGCTCACAGTACTAAAACCACTGGTAAATGGTTTAATGATCGTGGTATTACTGTGCTCAATTGGCCTGCCAACTCTCCTGACCTGAACCCCATAGAGAATCTGTGGGATATTGTGAAGAGAAAGTTGAGAGACGCAAGACCCAACACTCTGGATGAGCTTAAGGCCGCTATTGAAGCATCCTGGGCCTCCATAACACCTCAGCAGTGCCACAGGCTGATTGCCTCCATGCCATGCCACATTGAAGCAGTCATTTCTGCAAAAGGATTCCCGACCTAGTATGAGTGCATAACTGAACATAATTATTTGAAGGTTGACTTTTTTTTATTATTAAAAACACTTCTTTTATTGGTCTGGTCCATGGAAGGGAACAGAAAAGAGGGGTGATGGTTTAGCCGGCGGCCAGGGCGAAGCAGGCGACACATCGGGCGGCCAGGGCGAAGCAGGCGACACATCGGGCGGCCAGGGCGAAGCTGGCCAGGGCGAAGCAGGCGACACATCGGGCGGCCAGGGCGAAGCAGGCGACACATCGGGCGGCCAGGGCGAAGCAGGCGACACATCGGGCGGCCAGGGCGAAGCAGGCGACACATCGGGCGGCCAGGGCGAAGCAGGCGACACATCGGGCGGCCAGGGCGAAGCAGGCGACACATCGGGCGGCCAGGGCGAAGCAGGCGACACATCGGGCGGCCAGGGCGAAGCAGGCGACACATCGGGCGGCCAGGGCGAAGCAGGCGACACATCGGGCGGCCAGGGCGAAGCAGACGACACATCGGGCGGCCAGGGCGAAGCTCCGGCTCAGCAACGGCAGGCACCGGCTCCGGCTCAGCAACGGCAGGCACCGGCTCCGGCTCAGCAACGGCAGGCACCGGCTCCGGCTCAGCAACGGCAGGCACCGGCTCCGGCTCAGCAACGGCAGGCATGACGGGTCCGAAGGCACATCCAGGATTCTGGCCAGACGCTCTAATTAGCCCAATAATGTTTCAGAGGCCCCGAGAATCGGTTTCTGGACCACTGGCTCTGGAATCAACAGACTCGGGACCACTGGACTCGGGACCACCGGGACAGCCACGGAGGAAGTCTTCCTTCTCCTCCGTTTCGGGACCACCGGAACTGGAACCACCGAAACAGGGACCACCGGAACCAGCGGTGAGGAAAGCTCTGGGCTGGACGGAAACCAAGGCGAACAGAGCTCTGGGCTGGACGGAATCAGTGGCGGATGGGACCCTGGACTGGACATCACCAACCCAGGGTTGAAGAGGGGCCAGAGTGGAGAATGGTGTTGGGATTCCTCTCGACCACCTCCTCCTCTGCGGCCTCCACGGTTCCCACGAAATTTGACCAACCGGGTCCCCTCAAACAATTGTCTTCTCTCCCGCTCTGTGGCTGGGGAAGAGACATTGAGAAACATACCGCTGGATCTTGAGGACGGAGTCGTTCTGTCACGAACACACACAGGGAGAGGCAGATCCACTAGCAGTATGTTTAATAGGGTAATCTGTACTCACAATCCAGTCCAAGCAAGGTTCAAAATCCAAAAGGCAGTCCAAAACATAAAACACCAACAAGATTCAGGCAAAGGCAGGGCACAGAAGTGTGAGGACATAAAACAACGATTTCGTGACAAACACTAGAACAGACGGTATATATACACACAGAACTAACAAGGTGATGGAAAACAGCTGTGTGCAATGAACAGATGAGTGGCAGAAAAGAATGCTGGGAAATGTAGTCTATTGTGAATGACACCGTGAAAACGAGGACCTCTAGTGAACCACAGGGAAACACAACCTGACACTGTGACACTGACGCAGGCGCGCAATGTTGGGGTTTTTCTTTTTATTCGAGAAGGAATGGCGGAAGGCGGTGACCGCGTTCGGGAGATTTTTCAGCCTTTTAAGAGGACCAAATCTGAGGTGTGGTAATATTTTGGACTTTACAAAAATCCTGAGGGAAACTTAATTGTGAATGGTCACTCTGTCTGCAGAACATGCACAAAAAAAGTCGCTGTGATGGGTCAAACACTTCAAATCTGCCGAGCCGTCCTGTGTGACCATCACACACTGTTGTAGCGAACGCAAGGCAAGTTAACTTTGATCTCAATACTAAAACTACGTCTGGGAAATAATTGGGCACAAAATATTGTTTTGAGTTGAAATATTTTCTCACTTGAAATAAACATGAAGCTTTCGCGAAGAAAAGTTTGCAGCAATAAGTGGCTTTGAGCCAAAGACGAACAAACAAGTTCAAACAAGACTATTAAGAGTGACATTTAAGAGATAATAATGTATATTCATTGTACTCTTATTACACTGATTTTATTTTACCACATAATTACGGGGACATATTGAATAGAGATTAATGTCTCTATTCTTACCCCTTAAATCCATTTTGTACAGCGTACAAAACTCATCCAGACAAGATGATCACAACAATATTATCAAATTCTGTAAACAAGTCAACTCTGATTTCATTTTCAATACAGTCAAAAACGGAGACGCAAGATGACAACTTGTATTTGAATGAAATGAGAGCACGCGTCCATTGTGATATACATGGATGTGCGCTGAGTTATGCGTTGCTCTTGACGACGGTCATTATAAGGAAGGAAATGCCACAGAATAGAATCTTGCTTTAAAAAGTGCATAGAGCTGCTCGTTTTATTTGTTGTTTGTTGATTCTCAAATATAAAACTTGTTGAAATGTTTTCAGTGTGAGCATCAGTTCTTTAACACTTTCATCTTGTTTTAACAAAACCGTGATAATATTGATAATCACAATAATTTCGGTCTCTATAATCGTGATATGAAATTTTCATACCGTCCCATCCTTAGGCAGAAGTCAGCTTCAAGACTCGCAAGGAGTTTTTAGGCCGCCCCCTCACGGTTACAAAGATCACAGCAATTATACCCTACACCAAGGTCTAAGCTACGTCATTACTTCAGGCTGGATGATTCTGATTGGCTAAGAAATAGATAAACATAAATTTCCACACATGGACTGATAGACAGTAGCACATCTCCATAGTCTGTATGACTGCAACCAGGACCCTGAGAGGCACCAACATGTTGAAGAAAAACAAGTCTGTCAATCTTCAATAATTGTTCCTTAATCTTTAACCAAAAATACTAACACGCACACAAAGAGACGCACAGCTTCTTCAAAGTTGGATTTGGCCGGGCTCTAAACATAAACGGGACTCTTCCCAAAACATCCAGATAACATGTTCATTCTCTTAGTGAGAGGACACTGTAATATAGAACAGTAAAGTAAATGCTTTAAGAAATGGACAATTAAACTACTGGTTCCACTGCACTGACCCTTATGTTCTTCTAGCTCACCATGACAGCTATAGGTCACATGTTTTAACACATGTAGAAAACCTTTCTCAAACAAAACTAGTCCACATCTCATCCCTGGAAGCCGGGCTAAATGAGCAAGCACTGTTACTGCATCCCTGGCATGGGCCAGACCCTCAGTTAGGCCTTTCGTGATAATCAATAAATCAATGAATCGCACAAAAAAACCTCTAATTTTTCCGGCTGCGATAATTTCCATTTGCGTGCTTATTTGTTTTCCTCGTCTCTCTTTCTCTCTCTACCAAAGAGACTGGACAACTCTCGGTGAACCCTCTTGTCAGTTGCATGGTCTTTGTGTGGGGAGGCGGGAGTGCTTGAGGGGACTGTCGGGAGAGAGAGGAGACGCTAGTTGTGAGTTGGATAAAAAAAGAAAAAGATGGAATTGGCTGCAGTGTGGTAGCACTGCGGATTCAAACCAAATGACCATGGTGAACAACTTAACCTGAGCGAGCCGGTATGTCGCATTTGTTGTAAAACAGTAGCAACTTTTGTTCATTTATTGCGGATATTTAAAATGTTTTCTGTTTTCAGTGTGAAATAGCCTAGTCTTTAGAAATAAAAGTTTATTAATCTTTGGAAAGGTGTACCTGCATTATTATGCCATTATCATTATTTTAATTGAAAATGGTCTCAGAGCGAAAACATTATCGTTTATTATCAATATTATCATTTATCGCAATTTCTTGGACAATTTATCGCCCAGCAAAATTTGTTATCGTGACAGGCCTACCCTCAGTCACCTCTCAGACATTAGAGAATACATGAAAAGAACATTTCAATAATCACACTGGTAACTTATCTAAGCTTATGAGATTTTACTTAGTTATAGAAGTCATTCTACTCATTTGATGTCCTGAAGGAAAAATATTGAATACCTTGATTTATAATCACTCTATACATTGAAGCCGCAGTGGATTCCAGAATCCACCCCCTTCAGTATGATTTCAGAATGGCTTCTTGATCCTGTTACACCAAATTATCTCTTGCATTTTTGGGACAAAATTCCCCTGGTAGACTACAGTCCTTTTAATATAACACAGCACTATAACACTTATTTGAAAATGCCATGAAAACAATTTATTTTTATTTTATTTATGTGCATTGTGTAATATTTAGGAGAATATGTTGACAAATGCAATATCATATAGGCTACATGCAGAATCTCTCAATAGCTAATCTCACATAGCTATTTTGACAATGGCTGTTGAGTTATTTTCAGTTGTTATTTTCAGTATATATATTTTTTAAATATATACTGCTATACAAGAAGCACATTAACTATAAAATATATCCAAGTTTCATTTCTATAGCATTTTCCCTTGAGAAGATATACTAAAATGTTTGCTAAAATGTGAGGGGTGTACTCACTTTTGTGAGAAACTAACTATTTTCAGTGGTGTATAAAGAAATTACTTGAACCGTTGTGTTTTTATTACCATAGAATGAGACATTTCTAGTATCAAGTATCAATAATATTCGCAATAACATATCGTTTTACTGAATAATTAAGTAAACCTAATTTCTTTATTTATCTTTGCAACATGACCTCGAGCCAAAACAAATTTTTGGATATGCCAAAACTTTTTCAGCAAGCACAGAGCATGAAATTTATTGCTGGAAGAAACAACAGGTAAAGTAGTGAAGGAGCAAGAAACAAGAGAACAGCAGAAGAGATCAACGAAATGGCAAAGTTTGAGTTTAGTATCGAACGCGACGATGACGATTTGGCTCGAGGTCAATGGTGCAAAGGACCCTAGGTTGAAATTACTCCGAACGATTCCTTTAACGGCTACTCTATCTTCCTGTCAGCCACCGTAACTTCTGTTGGTTGCAATTCGCAACCTCACCACTAATGCTGTTAAAAATTACCTTTAAATATGTAATGGCAAAATCAAAGTCCGGACCATTGCACTGAATGATAATTTTACACTTTGGAACACTATTTTACCATTATGTTGACATTTAATTTTCACATAATTTATTTTAAATATTAAAGTATACACTTAACTCTCATTTAACAATGTTTAAGTATATAAAATTACTTTTCTAAATTAAATTTGATGTGGACACCAAAATGGTGGTGTTTCGCCTTTGACCTATTACCATTCTGATACATCGACCTGTGAAGAAGCCTGTTATAATTATCTAATTTAAGTTTAGCGAGGTGGCTGGCTGATGGTTTCTGAGCAGTGTACAGACGCTACTAATCAATCAAATTCGTTGTCGATTATTTTCTTGATCAATCTATTCCTTGTTAATAAAATCACCCTAATGTTTACTACAGTAAAGTTGAGTGAGTGGATCAGGTAATCTGAGCTTGTGTGATCGAGTGGAGGCGGGGATTTATATGCATATTCATGGATCTGTGTATACTAAATAGGGGTGGGAGTCTTTTGGTACCTCACGATTTGATTAAAAATTGACCGGAATTGGCCGATTTTCATGTGATCGGCGACCGGCTGGTCAGTCTGACGTTCCGATTTTATGCCGGACAAGTGAACACCGGCGCCGCATGATTGTTAAAATCGCGCAACATCAGCATCACACGTGCACACGGAACACACAAGTAGGAAACCTCGTGAATTATAGCCGTTTCACACCGCAGGCGTAAGTAGCGCGTTTTATTTTTCCCCGGCGTGCATGTTAATCAATGAGTGCATTCTCACCGAGAGCAGAAGCGTCGCGTGAGCATCGAGAAGAGTCGTCGTGTGATCAGCAGAGTCTATTTTTGCCGCGCTGCTCACGCTCAATTAAAGTGAAAGCACACTTTTGATGGACAACATAAATATGATTTTTTGCCCAAAATGCACTTTTATAAAATATCTTTATTCTGCAAGGCAATATTTATTTATTATTTATTTATTTATTATTTTATTGCTATAACCTGTTTTCATACATAAGTTTAGTTTGCTAAATATATCACTTTTTTTTTTTAGTTGGATATTGGATGTGAAAAGGAAATAGTTCTTCCATAACACTGCACTTTCGATGTGTGTGAATTTCCCACACCTGGATAATTTTATATAGTTCTATTTTATAGCAATTATCTGTTCAAAAAATGTTCTATGTAAAATGTTCTATTAAAGAAAAGATAGAAAATAAATATTTGCGTGTGTGCTGTAAAGTGGTTAGAAAAATGAAATCGGCTAAAGGGTCAATGACGGGTGTGTCAGTTCCGGTGTCCAAAGCATATTAATTAAATTAAAAATATATACATTTTTAAATGAACTTCATTAAATGACTCAACTTCCCCCTCTTTAATTACTTATGTGATAATTCAATATAAATAATTAATCTTGAAGGAACTATTGAGCCCAAAAGTCCCAGAATGTCATTCCGGGTAACTGTCCCGGCTTAAAATCTGAATACAAAAATACGACAAAAATGTAAAAAATAAAAATATTTATAATCTACTTGGGCATAATTGTATTGATGTTTTCAACTATACCAACAAATATAGTGATAATAGTAAGTTTTAAATTTTTATGACTTAAAGACTTTTGTCTCCAAATTGTGATTTCTCTAATGTCATTCCTGGATAACAGACATAAATTAACATTTTGGACCATAATGCATTTTGGTATGTCATGTGACATAATATTGTATCAAAAAAAGACCCTGAAGGAGCACCAGAACATGTGCAAATGTGAGTAAGATCCTCTTAAAATGTTGATATTTTGACCTTTTCGGTCACTGGTGCACTTTGTAGCAATATCATGTGTCCTTTTGGATAACACTAATAAAACATTTTATATTAAAAAAACTATCTATTTGATCTAAAAGATTACCTTATAGCGATGATAACTAAGTTGTAGTTTTCCATGGTGGTTAAGTTAGTGCCTGATTATAAAGAAAAAATATTTGTTTTGTCATTCCTGGATAACAACATGTCATTCTTGGATAACAAAAAACCAAGTTGTAGTTTTCCATGGTGGTTAAGTTAGTGCCTGATTATAAAGAAAAAATATTTGTTTTGTCATTCCTGGATAACAACATGTCATTCTTGGATAACAAAAAACCACTCCAACGCTGGTTGAATGCTCACGCGTCCCACTGAGCCTGGGTTTCTGGCGGCCAGTAAATCAGAGTGACTGAGACCTGCATAGCGGCTCTGCAGCCCTGGTTAGTAGCCGACTGGTACCAGCAGGGAGTGATGATGGGAACCATCTCTTATCGGAAAGTCATTTCGACAGACGCGTCCAACTCGGTTTGGGACGCACTGTTCGAGGGCAGACCGGTCTTAGGCCAGTGGTCAGACCAAGAGAAGTGTTTTCACATAAACTGTCTGGAAATGATAGAGGTCGAGAACGCGCTAAAGCGCTTCCTCCTGTTCATACAGGACCAACATGTCTGTGGTATTCTATGTAAACCGTCAGGGGGGTGTCAGATCCAGAAATCTCTGCAATCTGACGGAATGTCTCCTTATTTGGTCTCAGATGCACCTGCGTTCGCTGAGGGCGGCGCATGTGCCTGGCCATTTGAACGACGGCCCAGACAAACTGTCCAGGGACAATGTTCCCCCAGGGGAATGGTCCCTGCACCCCCAAAATGGTCCAGAAGCTGTGGTGCCTATTCGGCAGAGCGGAAGTCGACCTATTTGCGTCAAAAGACAACGCTCAATGTCCGACGTTCTTCTCGAAGGACGAGGACGCGCTGGACCAGGTTTGGCCCAGCCTCCCGCTATATGCTTTCCCTCCGGTCTCTCTGTTACCACAGGTGATCAAGAGAATCAGGGAAATGCGCCACTCGGTGCTCCTCATAGCCCCGCGTTGGGAGAATCAGATTTGGTTCCCGGAACTAGCACTGCTGTCACTTACAGCTCCGTGGCCGATTCCAGTGAGGGCAGATCTCCTCTCTCAGACTCGCGGCGCGATCTAGCATCCCCATCCAGAGCGCTGGTCTCTGCACGCATGGTTGAGCAACGGGTACTCGTTGCCCTGCCAGAAGGAGTGATGAACACGATCACGCTGTCTAGAGCTCCTTCCACGAGAAGGCTCTACGCGTCTAAATGGTCGGTGTTCTCCGGATGGTTCACCGACCGAGGTCTGGACCCACGGACATGCGGGGTGGCGCATCTGCTCACCTTCCTACAAGAGCTTTTGGATAAGGGGAGGTCCCCATCCACGCTCAAAGTATACGTGACGGCCGTGGCAGCGTTCGCAGAATCGACGCACGGCCAGTCACTGGGAAGACATGAGTTGGTCATCCGCTTCCTTAGAGGAGCTAGAAGGATGAACCCGCCGCGCCCCCCGTCGGTTCCTATGTGGGATCTTTCATTGGTCCTCGAGGCCCTGAAAGCCTTTCCATTTGAACCACGAGACTCGGTGGGGTTGAAATATCTATCACTGAAAACAGTCTTTTTGACTGCACTATCGTCAGTAAAACGTGTGGGGGACCTGCATGCGCTGTCTGTCAGCGCGTGGTGTCTTGAGTTCGGGCCGAATGACTCTAAAATCATCCTCAGGCCTAGACATGGTTATGTTCCTAAAGTGATGGGCAATCCATTCAGAGCGCAAGTTATTTCGCTGTCAGCTCTGCCAGCATCTGACAGCGAAAGTGAGGTGAATCTCCTCTGCCCTGTCAGGGCGCTTAGATTTTACATTACGCGCTCCGCCTCCTTCAGGCGTTCAGAACAGCTTTTTGTTTCGTTTGGTGGGCGCACCAAGGGTCTCGCCTCCTCGAAACAGAGCCTGTCCAGATGGATAGTGGACGCTATAGCAGCTGCTTACGCGTCAAAAGGTCTGCAATGCCCTCTGGGCATCAGGTTTCATTCCACAAGAGGTGTGGCCTCGTCGTGGGCGTGGTCCAGTGGGATTTCTATCCATGACATATGTGTAGCGGCGTTTAAATATGGTTATTTGCCATATTTTTGCTGTCATTCATCTTGATTTCATATGATTCAATGAGTCACATTCAATTACCTTTTTTATTGAATTTTGTAATGTTAATAATAATGTAATCACGAATGTAGTCATATTTATTAATTATACCTAATTTTGGTAACACTTTATTATAACTTCATGCTATTAATCATTAGTTAAGCATTAGTAAACAGTTAATTCAGAATTTATAAAGCATAAATAGACATTAATAAACAGTTTATAAATGCTTTATTCTTGATTTATAAGCATCTAATATAATCTATAATGTGTTTGATAATTGTATTTGCATACTTTGTTAATGATCAATTTCTAAGTGAAGTATAGCATTCTTTACAAACCAGTTATTTGGGAGTTGATCAGTGATTCATAAGATTACTTAGAAAGTGTGAGTAAATGTAGTAAATTCAGGTAGTTATAAGCTTTATCAGCTACTTTATATAGCTTTACGAGGCATAACTAGTTCTTACTTTAGATGAGCTCACAAAATAGTTAACTGACCACTACTAAATGCTTTATAACAATTTGAATTAAGCCTGAATTACAGTAGAAATACATGTAAATAATCCATTAACTAACACACTAAGTAACTATTACTATACGTCTAAAAAATCATATGTATGAATGCCCATTTTAATAGTTTATTAATCATTTACATACACTTTCTAAGTGATCTTATGAACCACTGACAGTTCCTACATAACTGGTTTGTAAATAATGCAATACTTCATTTAGAAATGATAAATTGATAAATAATAAAGTATGAAAATGCATTTATTAAAATTATAGATATGCTTTTAAATCAAGAATAAAGCATTTATAGCTGTATCTATAAAATATGTTAATGTTTTATCACAAAATGTATGAAATGCTGCTGCATTTAAGTGTTGGCTGAATTAATCAATTTACCTAAAAAAAATGTTGATTAAAACTTTTTTTAAATCGTTAAAAACGTGTCAGTGTTTCTTACTTTGTTTCAAGTTTGAGTGTTGGAAGGAAAAATGATACCGAGGCTGGTTTTCATGGTAATCCTGAAAAATATTGCAGAATGTCCTTCCGTCTAACAGTATGTCATTCCGGCTAACAATGACACAGGAAATTAATTTAACCCGTATTTGTGTGTTAGATTACACAATTCTGTTTTTTTGTTGAGTTAAGGATAAAAAGTCTTATTTACTTTATTGGAAAACATTTTTAAACATTTCCCAGCTTTTTTAAAATTTGGTTCTGAATTTTGAGTTATCAGCAGCCAAAAATGAGCCCATGTCTATATGAAATCCCAAATTGATTATATTAATTATAATTAAAATGTAGTTTTCCGAGCACTAATTGTTTGAGCTCCAATTATGGATATCAGTACATTTGTATATGCCAACAATGGTAGAAATGTAATTAATTTAAAAATTCATTACATTATCCAGGAATGACATTTTCATGGGGAAAAAGATCTGGGCCCGTATCCCTAAAGAATTTTTGTGCAAAAAGTGGCTCCTAGCGGCCAAATTCTAAGAAAATTCTCAGAGTCATGACGTTTTCTTAGAATTTCCCCTAAAAGTGACACGAAAATCCCAGTTAATATAAAAGCTATTCCTCAAGATTCCTAGCGCTTAAAAGGGCTCCTAAGGCGAGATCTGCTAAGAGCAGGGAAGAGGACTTTTAGTGGCTTAGGAGTTCCCCAAAGCAGCTGCACAAAATGGCCAACAGAGGAGGCAGGAGAGATGTCCTGCAAACACTGGATGACAGGGAATTATTGAGCGGTACAGACATTGATAAAAGCTGAGCTGTGTTACCCTCGTTAAGACCACACTGAGTTGTAACGTTGCAATTTCTTTTCATTAAGGACAGCCCCTTAAGATAGGCCATCTTGTTTTCAATGGGGTCCATATGGGAGTGAAAGTACAAAATATGCCAGCTAGGATATTAATATGAGCAAATAAGACACAAATCATTATTTGAACAGGGTGTAATGAGCTTAAGTTTTCACATATTTTAGATTCTAATGTTAGGCTATAACCCCTACAGCTTACTATTCATTTTCCAGATATTTTCTTGAATGTGAAATATTATTTACACTTACAGTCTGCATAAGATTAGAGTGTATAATTATGTTTATTGATTTGAGGGTTCATCCTTTGCTCATTATCACCAAAAGTTCATTTTCATCAAACTTGTAGGATCAACCAATCACGGCTTTTGAAATGATGACTCATACCTAGCAACGGGGTCAACCACACCTCCTCACTAAGATGGGATTTTCCATCCATTCCTTGCTCAGAGTTCACTGAAAATGTTCTGGAATCACTTCTAAGCTAAAACTCCTGGCAAGGAATTTTTAGGTTAAGTTAGGAGCTCTCTGAGAGGATTCTCAGAATCTTTAGGGATATGGGCCCTGATTCACCCAAAAAAATGGTTAATTACATTCTTGAAATGTGTACATGTCATTGCATTCTATACTTATTAGAGTGTTGTGTATTGTAATTGGTGCATCTCTACCATTTATCGAACTTCCATGCCTCTTATATAGTAATTATATATTACTATGTAGTATGTACCAATTTACTAATGCTTAGACACACCGTCTTTCTTGTGCACAGACACACTCGGTCTCTCTCGCACACTGTCACGCGAGATCTGGGACACTCAGTCTCTCTTGCGCTCGCTTCGCTTCGCTTCGCTTTTGTCCAGTCCGACGCCTGATAGATCTGCTCCGCACTCAACTTTTTATCTATTTATACTCAAACATCTCAGCGAATTATTGACTAGCGTAATAATCGTGCGACACAACGAATCGATAATGAAATTCATTGCCAACAATTTTAATCGATTTTATCGATTTTGTTGTTGCAGCCCTAATAGTTACTGGTGAGAAAGAAATCAATCCAGGAATATGAGTTGTGGACTGGTGAAAAAAATTAGTATTCTTTAACATTTGGATGCTGTAGACGCCAGCTATCGCCAAGACCAAAATCACTCATGAACTGTTTTATGGTTTCTGTAGATTGCAAAATGCGTTTATTGCCTGAACTGTTAGATCTAGCCTATCTATTGTTGGGTCTAGAACTGTGTTGAAATCACCTGCTATAATAACTGGACAGTTAGAACATTTTGAAATTGAGGACAAAAGATCTGGAAAAAAGATGGGTCATCTGTGTTTGGGCCATATACAGGTCCTTCTCAAAAAATTTGCATATTGTGATGAAGTTCATTATTTTCCATAATGTAATGATAAAAATTAAACTTTCATATATTTTAGATTCATTGCACACCAACTGAAATATTTCAGGTCTTTTGTTTTAATACTGATGATTTTGGCATACAGCTCATGAAAACCCAAAATTCCTATCTCAAAAAATTAGCATATCATGAAAAGGTTCTCTAAAAGAGCTATTAACCTAATCATCTGAATCAACTAATTAACTCTACAACACCTGCAAAAGATTCCTGAGGCTTTTAAAAACTCCCAGCCTGTTTCATTACTCAAAACCACAATCATGGGTAAGACTGCCGACCTGACTGCTGTTCAGAAGGCCATCATTGACACCCTCAAGCAAGAGGGTAAGACACAGAAAGAAATTTCTGAACAAATAGGCTGTTCCCAGAGTGCTGTATTAAGGCACCTCAGTGGGAAGTATGTGGGAAGGAAAAAGTGTGCCAAAAAACGCTGCACAACGAGAAGAGGTGACCGGACCTGAGGAAGATTGTGGAGAAGGACCGATTCCAGACCTTGGGGGACCTGCGGAAGCAGTGGACTGAGTCTGGAGTAGAAACATCCAGAGCCACCGTGCACAGGCGTGTGCAGGAAATGGGCTACAGGTGCCGCATTCCCCAGGTCAAAGCACTTTTGAACCAGAAACAGCGGCAGAAGCGCCTGACCTGGGCTACAGAGAAGCAGCACTGGACTGTTGCTCAGTGGTCCAAAGTACTTTTTTCGGATGAAAGCAAATTTTGCTTGTCATTTGGAAATCAAGGTGCCAGAGTCTGGAGGAAGACTGGGGAGAAGGAAATTCCAAAACGCCTGAAGTCCAGTGTCAAGTACCCACAGTCAGTGATGGTCTGGGGTGCCATGTCAGCTGCTGGTGTTGGTCCACTGTGTTTTATCAAGGGCAGGGTCAATGCAGCTAGCTATCAGGAGATTTTGGAGCACTTCATGCTTCCATCTGCTGAAATGCTTTATGGAGATGAAGATTTCATTTTTCATAACGACCTGGCACCTGCTCACAGTGCCAAAACCACTGGTAAATGGTTTACTGACCATGGTATTACTGTGCTCAATTGGCCTGCCAACTCTCCTGACCTGAACCCCATAGAGAATCTGTGGGATATTGTGAAGAGAAAGTTCAGAGACGCAAGACCCAACACTCTGGATGAGCTTAAGGCCGCTATCGAAGCATCCTGGGCCTCCATAACACCTCAGCAGTGCCACAGGCTGATTGCCTCCATGCCACACCGCATTGAAGCAGTCATTTCTGCAAAAGGATTCCCAACCAAGTATTGAGTGCAACCCTGAACATAATTATTTGAAGGTTGACTTTTTTTGTATTAAAAACACTTATTTTATTGGTCGGATGAAATATGCTAATTTTTTGAGATAGGAATTTTGGGTTTTCATGAGCTGTATGCCAAAATCATCAGTATTAAAACAATAAAAGACCTGAAATATTTCAGTTGGTGTGCAATGAATCTAAAATATATGAAAGTTTAATTTTTATCATTACATTATGGAAAATAATTAACTTTCACAATATGCAAATTTTTTGAGAAGGACCTGTATATTGCCAATTGTAACTGGGCTAATATTAATAGAAATGTTTATGATAATGAATAGTCTTTCGGGGTCTATAACTGTGGTGTTATGAACGAATGAGATTTTTTTTACTTATTAAAATGCATACTCTTTGTTTTGTGTTGTAGTGAGGCAAGAATAAATTATTATACGTTGATTTAATTTTAGGGCTGCAACTAACGATTATTTTGATAATCGATTAATCGGACGATTATTTTTTCGATTAATCGGATAGAAATTAAATTAGATTTTTTTTTATTATAACTAAATAAAACCGTAAATCAGGGTATTTATGTGTAAAAGTGTACTTTAAAAAGTGCAAAAGCCACACATTGAGTTTTACTAATATCAATATTTGCATTGTTTTTAATGATAATTGCTGATGGCAAGTTGACAAACATGATTATTGTTAAAAAAATGATATCCAACATATTATGTTTTAACACAAATTTTGTTAAAACAAATTTACACAGACATGTTGTTCAGATGTGAATATCTGAACTAAAAACAAACTAAAAACATCTAAAATATATAATTCATTTAATTTTTATTTAAAATTAATTATAAGGATAAAGAATATAATATATTATATATATAATATATAAAAGAATATAATATAAGGATAAATTGATTAAATAAATATAGAAAGACTGAAAACAATTGTGTGAATGTAGAGCCGCAGTAGATCGCGTTTGAAAAACAATTAAAACTTAGTAGACAAATGCTATAAAAAGAGAACGGAATGGAGGTAACGTTACCCAGCAAGCTAACAGGCTTGAGTAAAGGACAGGAGAAATTATGCATTAGTGCACAAGCATTCGCTGAAAACCACTGAGTACAGTGACTAAAAAACAATATTTAACTGCTGCTGTTATTAACTGCCTTTGTATTTAATGCTTCACTTTGTAAACACCGTTTTAATTTAACCTATTTCTGCGGTAGCGCTATTTTAATCCATCACTTACGTTACGAGCGAACTGATTGCACAACCTGATGCTCGAGACAAAATACAGACATCCCGGAAGTCCCGGGAGTCTCCCGCATATTGATTGCGGCTCCCTGATGCCCGCGAATTAGTTCAAACTCCCGAAATCTAGAGCGCGCAAGCAAGAGCGCGCATGCGAGACAGAAGAGACTGCTCCAAACCGTGTAGCGCGCGCGCTCGGCAGAGCGCCTGAGGGAGAGAGACCTTGCGTGTGTGTGCGTACCAGTAAACGCTCCCCGTGACGTAAGCAGACCAACTAATCGATAATGACATTCGTTGACAACGATTTTCATAATCGATTATAATCGATTTTATCGATTACTTGTTGCAGCCCTATTTAATTTTGTTATAAAATGATTCTGATAGAGGTTTCTTGCAGAAGGCATATGTCGGTTTGTAATTTATTTAGATGGTTCAAAACTTTGATCTTTGTCTGAGAACCAAATCCATGAACATTCCAGGTTACAAAAGTAATAGATGACATGATTTAGTGACAATTAAACATAATTGTATATTAATGTATGGGCCTGTTAGAACTGTATATGTGTAGGTTTGAGTATGAGTTTAAACAGGTATGGTGGTGCGTATGTGTGTGCATAAGACGAAGTTGTTGGGAGATTAACATAAATACAAATACACTCAATGTACACAGCAGAAAAAAAAAAACTTAAATGCATACATAAGGTGGAACATGGGGAGGAGGGACACGAGACCTAGGTGCTAAAATAAGAGCACCTCTAAGTAAGAGAAAAAAAAGAGAAAATGAAATAAAGAGAGAGTTTTGTTACATTTGTGATTATGGCAGTTATTGAAACTTGGATAGAAGAAAATTGTTCAGAAAAGCTATAGGGTAATGTCCATCTATTTATAGCTTATCCACTGTAATGATTGCCTTTTTTCCTTTGTTTATTTTTTGTTTTCAAATTGGTTAAAGTTGTTTTCGTCGTTAAAGAATGACCTTTGGGTATTGTTCGTTGAGTCCATAGTTTGTGCCTTTTGAGTTGTCTGCCTTGCTTCTGAACCAGTTCTTTGTGTTTGTAGTGTTAGAATTTCGCGATGATCAGTCGTGGTCGTTTGCGATTTTGTTTTGAGATCTGATACGGTGAAAAGTAATGGTCTTCACAGTTTCGGTCGACATTTTGAGTTGTTTTATGAAGTCTATAACTGATTTTTCGGGGTCGTCTGGAGTTTGTTCTGGATGCCTGCGAAAACTAAATTGTCCCTCATGCTGCTGCGTTTTGTTTTCTGCGACAACGGACTTGAGTTGAGTGGTAAGTGTGTGAACTGAGTCCTTTAAAATGTTATTTTCTTTAGTGAGAATGTCTATTTGTTCTTGACTGAATTCTAAGCTGTGCCGCAGTTCCTGGAGTTCCTTGTTTATGACTTCAATTAATGCGATCCTAGTATCAAGTCTGGAAAGTTTTTCAATTGAGATTAAAATGTTGCTTACCCCAGAGCAACACGCCGGTTTAGGTGATGTGGATGGTGTTGTACTTGGACTGGTAGGTGAATCGGGACGAGGCCTCTTGGAGTTTGGAGTGGGGTTACCTTTGTTGTGGTATAGTTTATCGCTGTTCATGGTGTGGCAGAATCTGTTGTGGTGCGCGTCGATATATTCTTCAAGATGATCCAGGCTGTAGTATGATATATTCCAGTTTTGAATAGGGAGAAAATGCGAAAGTGAAAGTTGGAAAACAAAGCGAGAGGAAAAAAATATATATTTAAATGATTGATTTTGAAGTTGTTGCAGTCTAGCAGACAGGAGCCGCCATTTTAGGTCACGCACCGGGTCTCGTGAGGTCTCGCGTTACCCAGCCATTGGACCAGAAGCTCCAAGTGGGACTTTAATTTTGACGCCGCCTGTAACGTCTGAGCACACAGCACTCCCATTCTCCGTCTTCATTACCTAGTTATGGCTCCTTTTTAACAGTTTTGTCTGAAACGTTACTAGATACAGATAGAACTTGTTAAAGTAAACTGTTTATCAAAAAGTATCATAGTGTTACACTGACTGCAAATCTTTGAATATTTAATAAACATTTAATTTCACAAACCTTGCAGACTTAGTTGAATTTAGCTGTCAGATATTCTGAAGTAGGCATTTGCAGCCTGCATCAACGCTTTACTCTGTGTGTGTGTGTGTGATGGTCAGTCCGTGTGATTTGAATGCGGATGAGAGTTCAGCTTCACTGTAGGGCTGCATGATATTGAAGAAAAGTGCGATATGCGATGACTCATTAAATAATGCGATATTCGATATGCAATACGATAATGATTAACGCGTGTAAAATAAACTTAAATTATATTTAAAATTATATAACCTACATGTTTCACATTCTTTTTGTGACAAGAAAACATCCCTACGACTTCTGGAAGTGATCAGCAGTGTTTTACTGTGAGTGATTTTCTCTTTGTCTTTTGTTCATGACCCCAGTTATTGCAAGCTGTTGCGATATGCATATCGCGATATACATTTGCGATATTTCAATAATTTCGATATTGTGCAGCCCTACTTCACTGTAGACGCAGGGTCGACAAACTTTGCTATCACTATCATTTTCGTGTCATTTTCACTGTATGCTGCATTTAAAATAACTGTTACCTTATTTGTAAAAATATGATTTCCAGTGCACACAAACTTTATCTATCTCTATTACCTAAAAGAAAAAAAAAAATCCGTCGACCACTAGCCTACTTAACACTGTAATGTCAACTTTTAGTACTGCGAAGTTAGTGTAACTATTTATTTACGAAATCGATATTTGAAATTTGTGAATCAATGCAGATTTGGTAGATTAAAGAATCGTGATTCATATGTGAATTGATTGGGGTTTTTTTTTCACCCCTAATACTAAATGAAGCAAGGGTGAAGAGTTACAATATAGGCCTAGCTATTTTAAGGAATGAAGAATGATTCACAGGGGGAAAAACGTTTAAATGTCATTTTGGTTATCAAGGATGAGTTTTAAGGGATACAATTCTCATCTTGCAATTCTGATTTGACTTTTTTCCCTTCAGAATTAGACTGGCTTGCAATTCTGATTTAATTTCATGCAATTGCAAGTTTAAAAAAGTCAGAATTGTGAGATGTAAACTTACAATTGTGAGAAGTCAGAAATGCGAGTATTCCGTTTCGGAAATTTGTTTTCTATTTAAAATTATAAGTGATAGTTTAAATCTTTCTTGCAAATATAAAACAAACCATTACATTTAGGCTATGCTTTTGGCAGATGCTTTTTACCTAAATGGATACATTTACTATTTGTTTTCATAGCCTTCAGTTAGCACTCTTTTTTTGGATGTCAACCTTAAGCATTATGTGGAATAACATTCTTTTTAAATAAAATACACAAAATAAGGCTTTTCTGATGAGACTGAATGTTGAATATAATTTGATCAGCCATTTATGAAAATAATCATTAATTGCAGCTAGGGCTGCACAAGTAATCGAATTTCTAATTACGATTACGGATGCCACGATTACGTAATCGTTCAAAGCCAACCTATTTATGGACTGCTATTTAATTGCTTTAGCATAGTCCTAATGTTTATCTATTAGTAGTCTTTACTATTAGTCATTCTTACAATTTATGTGTATGTTAAGTAAACGGGGACAGTACTTGTGTGTGTGTGTTAACAATTTTTGTGTAAACATGTATTATAATACGCCTATATATATATTCAATGTAAATTGTGATAATCGTAATTAATAATCGCAATTACAATTTCAAGGGAATAATCGGCAATTATGATTTTTGTCATAATCGTGCAGCTCTAATTGCAGCCCTACAGTGTACGGTAAAGAAACCTAAGTTTAGGCTTTGTTCCATTTTAAAAAAAGAGAACTTTTATATGGAGTTTTGTAAAGGAGTAAATGACTTATTTTTGGGTGAACTTTTCTTTTAATAATAAGTTCTTATTTTTCTTTCTTCAGATTTTCCCCATTTATGCTCTTTAACAATTTGGAAAGGCAAGTTTCTCAACCAAGATGTGTTCAATTCCTGGTTTGCCAGAAGTTGGCTCCAATACCACCGTTCATATCGCAAAAGTCACTTTAAATCCACACACTATCTTAGTGGAATTTGGAGGGAATTTAAATCATGGACAAGAAGTCATTGATGTATATCAACAACTACAAAAAGACATTGAAGCCCTTAGGAAACAGCAGCAAACTTTTGAAGGTGAACCTGGAGAAGTATGTTTAGTATATGAAGACAGAGCTTGGCACAGAGCAAGGATACTTTCAAAATCTAAACATGAATACAAGGTGTTTCTAATTGATGATGGTGAATTACTTTGGGCCTCAAGCAAAGTCTTGACAAAATGTCCACGCAACCTTTGCAGTCTACCTCCCAAAGTAGAGCTTTGTATACTGGCCAGTGTATCACCTCTATGCCTTGAGAGTGCATGGTCTCTGGCCGCTTCAGAGTTCATCAGATCTTTGTGTGGGAAAAAGATATCTGGGTGTGTTCAGGATGTGATAATGCCTTCCAGAATTGTTCTCCTTGACATTCCAAGTGTATCCAAACAAATGTATGAACTTGGATGTGCTAGAAAGATGCCTAATGAAGACTTTAAAAGCCTTGTAATGCATTCACTGGATTTGCCAAGAAATCCTTCAATACAGACAAATGTTGCGACTACAAATGGTCAGCAGGAGCATGCCAGTGACCCTGACAAGTTGCATCAATACTTGTATCCAGAGTTGTTGCCTGGAACAATTGAGATTGTAACTGTAACACAAGTTGTTCATCCATTGAGGATCTTTTGCAAACTGCATGTCTTTTCACATGAGCTCAAGAAATTAAGTGATCAGCTCCACGAATACTACGAAGATGCATTCTCTGCTCAGATGCCAATGCCGCTGTCTAATGGGTCTCCATGTGCAACCAAAGGAAGTGATGGCAATTGGTATCGATCTGTACTACAGCAGAACAACATCTCAGATGTTGTCAAGGTCTTTCATGTCGATTATGGAATTGGAGATTTTGTTAAACTCTGCAATATCAGACCCTTGTCTGCAAGGTTCTTCCAATTGCCAGTTATCACCTATGCATGCTCTCTACATGGTGTCATTGACAATGGAGTTGGATGGAGGTCTGATCAGATAGATTATCTGAAGTCTGTTGTACTCAATCAAATCCTTGTTGGAAAATTTGAGCATCACAGTGTGAAAGAGGATGTCTATCAAATAACGCTTTATGGAAATGACAATGTAAATGTGAACAACACATTTGGCCACAGAGAGCAGTGTTTGTCAGTGACGGAGAGGATTTGTGGTGACCCAACTCTTGAGACTCTAAACAAAGTGACATTCAAATATATGCATGACAGAAATATGTCTTTATGTTCTCTCCATTCACCCGATTTAACCAGATGGTCCAGGTCCCTTGAAAATGTCTCAGTAGTGAGACCTTCCAAATCTGAAGAGAAACTACTACCTGCAGAGGGAGGGCACTCACTGAATATTGGTACAGCTCCACTCCTTCAGACTGATTCATATATTGATTCACCACCTAAAATTGAAGTGGGCGCAAAGGATAAGGTACAAATAACATTTGTCGAAAGTGCAAACCAGTTCTTTGGCCATTTTTCACAAAATACTGATACAGTCAGGAAAATGACCAAAGATATTCAGCAACTGTGCCGCAAGCAACCACAAGCAAAGTTTTCAATTTCCCCTAAGATGATGTGTCTTGCTAAATACACAGATGGGCAGTGGCACAGAGGACAAATTGAATCAACCTATCCAAACATACTTGTCCAATTTGTAGACTATGGTGACTTGGTGGTTTTGGATAAATGTGATATTCTACCATTTCCCCCAAACGCTAGTGCGATTGCATCCACTCCCATTCAGGCTGTTCAGTTTGAACTTTTTAATGTAACATTACCTGAGCCATGTGAGATTAATGAGTGGTTTAAAAACTATGCTACGAACTGCATGTTCACTGTCATCGTGAAACAAAATTCCTCAGGCAAACTATCAGTGGAGATGTATGATGAGAAAATAAACTTCAACTTAAAAATAAAAGAGCAGTCGAACAAGACCAAAAGAAACATTGGCAAAGGAACCGATAAGGCTCGTACATTCAAGGAGTCTTCAATAGGAGTGAAGACTAGAGGGGTAAGAAATAATTTAAGCACTGCATCACAAACACATGAGAAAACTACCAGGAAACCAGTTGTTCAAGGTACATTGGAACAAAATTTCCAGTCTGTTACTATTCAAGAAAGTGGACACAGTAGAGCTAGGCCTAATGTTTTACAGCAACAGGTGGCTTGTTATCCAAAGCTCACCGATCTTCCCTCAAAAGCCTTGGATGCAGGATATGTTTCAGACATCTATGTTTCACACTGTAATAGTCCATCAAGTTTTTTTGTACAATTGACAAGTGATGAAGATGAAATATTTTCTATTCTCGACAAACTTAATTCTGGTCAGTTAAGTGATGCACAAGTTAATCTAAACTTGTTGCAGCCAGGTGACCTGGTGAGAGCTGAATATCCTGCTGATGGGGCCTGGTATCGTGCTGTTGTTCAAAACAAGAGAGATGGCATGGTTCAAGTGCAATTTATTGATTTTGGGAATGAGGCAACACTTCTGCCCCTTAAAATAAGGCAACTTGGCAAGCAGTTTCTTAGCACCCCCAGGCTCAGTATTTGTTGCACACTTCAGGATGGTAGAAGAAAAAAAGGTGATTGGACCCAGGAAGAGATTTTGTATTTCAAAAAGTCAGCAGGTGAAAATGGTGAGAAGAAAATTCAATGCAAGTTAATCCAGGAGGACGTATCTGCTTGGCTTGTCAGTTTAGAACACCAGGGTGTTGTATTGGAAGGTCCTTTGTTTAATACTACTCTCAAATCAGGTGCTCAAACTGAATCGCAAATGCGCTGCAATGAAGATACCCCGCTGTTAACATTCAAGGAACCAGCTATAATTCAAGGACAAATTGTAGAAGCATATGCTTCATCTATTGACGGACCAAATTACTTCTGGTGCCAGTTCAAAAACTCAGAGGAACTTGACAAAGTCTCTCTGCTTGCACAAGAAATTGGAAACTGTAGTCGAACTAAACCAATTCAGCCAGATCAGTTACGCCAAGGAGGACTGTGCATAGCATGCTTTTCTGACCAGCAGTGGTACCGTGCACAGGTTATCAATAAACATGATAAAACAGTCTCTGTTCTTTTTATAGATTATGGAAATGAGTCTGAAATTGATCTGAACTTCATTAAGTTCCTGCCCACCAAGCTCCTGGAAAGCCCACCACAAGCATTTCTTTGTCAGTTAGAAGTTTTGGGGTCCGTAGATGGCACTTGGAGTGACGCTGCAACTGATAAATTTTTTGAGCTTCTGGTGGATGAACCTTTAAAAGTGATTATTCGGAACACTGTAATGTCCTCTGACCTTTCAAAGTGTCCTCTCTATAGCGTTCTTGTTGAATGCAAGGGGCTTATTGTTAATGATATTATGAAAGATTACTGGTGTCACCCCAAACCTCAAGTCTTTAGCAAATTGAGAGTGGCCGCTGAAACAAAACCCTCTTCAAGTAAGGACAATTTTGGAGTAACAAGCTCTAAAACTGTCCAGAAAGATAAAACTCCCAAGCTTAATTCTAGTTCAAGACCATCAAATGATGTTAACCCTGAACTTATCAACTTTGAGTCACAAATTTCTCAAAATGAATCCAATCAAGAAGATCGATTACAGCGCCATGATGGTTGTCAGTTAGAATGTGTTGCAGCCATGATCCAAGACCAAAGCATTACAAACCCAACGTCTACCAAGGATGGAAACCCTGTGGTTCCTGAACTATCAATGCAGTGTTTACCTCAAGTTGGAGATCTTCCTCCTCGTGTGATAGAACCAGGTACAGTGTCTGAAGTGTATATTTCGCACATCAACAGCCTGACAAGTTTTTTTGTGCAACTGGCAATGGATGAGAATACATTATTCTCCCTCAACGAGCTATTGAATTCTCCTCATCCATCTGAGAAAGACGAAAGGAATGCATTCAGTGTTCAGCAGGGTAGTTTGGTGAAGGCCATGTTTTCTGAAGATGGTTCCTGGTATCGTGCCTTTGTGAAGGATACAACTGAAAATGGCAAGATTCAGGTAGAGTTCATAGATTTTGGAAATGAGGCAACTGTATCTCCCCTTGAAATTCGCCAACTTGATGAGCTGCTACTGTTGTACCCAAGGTTCAGCATTCACTGCAGCTGTAGTGTAGATGATCGATTTAGGACTCAGGAAATGAAGGAACAGATATTTCTCTTCAAAAAAATATTCGGTGATGCTGGGGAGAATACTCTCTCTTGCAAGTTTATCAAAGATGATGTCATCACATGGGAAGTTAAAATGACTCCCAGCTCATCAGATTCGTTGAGTGTGAAATGGGATAATCTAGATTTGAATGCATTACTGGCAGTTTCCATACCTGTGAAGGAGACATTCAAGGTGCTCTTGAAGAAACCAGATGTGTCTTTGGGACAGACGGTAGAAGCTTTTGCATCATCCATTGTTGGACCAAATTATTTCTGGTGCCAGTTTTTAAACTCTGAAGTACTTGACCAAATCACCCACGTTGCCCAAGAATATGGAAACTCTAGTGAGACGCTGCCAATTCAACTGAATAATTTGGATCCTGGAAGCCTGTGCTTGGCTCGTTTCTGCGATGATCAAATGTGGTATCGTGCACAGGTTATAAATAAATGCAAAAACACTGTTTCTGTCCTATTTGTTGACTTTGGAAATGAGTCGGAAATCAGTGAAGGCTCTGTTAAAAAACTACCTTATGACTTGCTGGAAAGTCCAGCTCAAGCTTTTCTGTGTCAGTTAGAAGGATTTGATCTGTCATCCGAAACGTGCAACAGTGAAGCTAGCGATAAATTCTATGAGCTTGTAGTGGATGAACCTCTGAAAGTAACTGTGCAGTGCATTGCTAATATTCGGGACCCTAACAGCCCTCCATATTATGTTAAAGTTGAGTCTCCACAATGTCTTGTAAATGAGCACATGGCAAAGTTTTTGAGTAATTCTGCACAACATAATCAGAACTCTGTCGAGGTGATTGAATCCCATGAAAAACCCACTGCATCAACATCGGTAGATCAACCTGTTTCAGAGGATAAAACAAGTGTGAACCTTTCAATGACAACTGAGGAAAATCACACTGCATCAACATCTGTAGATCAACCTGTTTCAGAGGATAAAACAAGTGTGAACCTTTCAATGACAACTGAGGAAAATCACACTGCATCAACATCTGTAGATCAACCTGTTTCAGAGGATAAAACAAGTGTGAACCTTGCAGTCTTATCAGAGGAAAATCACACAAGTGAACCTCATTGTGCTGAACATCATGGTGGTAATACAATTGAACTGTTAGTAGTAAATGGTGAATTGCATGATGCGCCTGAAAACAAGGTGGATGATCAGCTAGGAGATGATATTGCTAATGATGCTACAAGGACAAATTTAGTTTTAGAAATTCAAAAAGTGTGTCATGAACCTGAAGATGGTGTTAATGTTGGATCAACTGAGCCAATGCTGCTCCATACTGTGGAAAATGGCAAAGATATGGAAGATTCGGAAAAAGGTTCGTAAATTTGTGATAAAATCTTTCTATTTGAGAATATTTTTCAAATGGGATCTAATTATCCATTTTAAAGGGATAGATCACCCAAAAATGAAAATTAGCCCATGACTAACTCACCCTCAAGCCATCCTAGGTGTTTATGGCGACATTCTTTCAGACGAATACAATCGGAGTTATATTAAAAAAATATCCTGGCTCTTCCAAGCTTTATAATTACAGTGAATGGCCTTCTGAAGCGAAGTGATGTGTTCATGTAAGAGAAAAATCCATATTTTTTTAAAAATATTTCCGACTTTATAGACTAAAATAACTAGCTTCCGGCAGAAGGGCTACGCAAGTCGACTTAAAGGTACAATATGTAAGAATTTTGTAAAATATCCAAAAATCACTTGCACGGTGCGATTTATATTTCCTGCAGTGGTGTTCTTACAATATCCCAAAGATTTTTAATTTCAGAGAAATTCCAATTTTAAATAATTGCTCGTCCCGGACTCCGTTCACTTGTCGCCTGTCAATGACGTAATATTCGCATTATCCTTGGTTTCCGCTCGTACTGCCATAGTAACCATGGCGACAGACATGGACAACACCATTATGTCTAGTGGCACGCTCACACTGTTGTTTCGTTCAAACATTATGGACCATGGCAAGCAGAATTTGGGACAAAAGGAGAACTACAAGGATCAATATCAACGTGGCGTTTTCGAGATGCCGAGAGCTCCAAGTCTGTGACAAACTTCGACTTAACAGAGCTCTTGAATGTACTTTGTTAGACAGGTGGGCAAATGTACATAAAACTAATCAATGTAATATAGTTTTAACAAGATGAAATGTTAGAATATGATCTTTGTTATTCTAATGTTGATCTAGCTTGGTGCTAGTCTCATACAGCCAACAAACTAACACATAGAATAACATTATAACTTTCAACACACTCTAATCCAGTTTAGTGTGATAGTGGAGACCAAGTGAAACAGCGCTGCATTGCCTCACTAGTTTAATTCGTCCAATAAACTGACCTGTGTAAGTATTAATACAGCACTGTGGCGCTGATATCTGTCTCTAATTAGCAATTGCACCCTGCTTCATTCCACAGTCATGTTAAAAACATCAATGTATTCACTCGTCCATAAACCTAATTATATCCATCAGCTTGACAAGTTCCCTTATTCCGCTGGAACTATGCGTCATCAACCTACGCCTTTGTTATTGTAAGCTGTTAGCAACCCCTAGTGTAGATAGCGTAAGCTTTGAAGCCTCTCACGGTTCAAACAGGGCTGTGCAACAAACTCAAGTTCCTCCAACATTTTCTCTTTAAAAATTCTCGTACAAGGGACCTACAGGAGATAAAATTATACATTTAAAAACTTTTATATTTTATATTTTTATATTAATGGTCCGAAAACCATTTTTTTGAGCTTCGAAGCTTCGGTAGTAATGAACATCGAATATTCGAAGCTTCGGAATCTCTGTCTCAGACAACCCAAGTCTCCGGGAGTCTCCCGCAAATTAATAGCGGCTCCCTGATGCCCGCAAATTAGTTCAAATCTCCCGGAATCTAGAGCTTGTGAGCTCCAAACCGTGTAGCGCGCGCACGACAGAGAGGGAGAGAGCGAGAGACATTGGGTGTGTGCAGAAATGTGCGTGCGAGCGTGCCTCTTGAAGCGCATGTAAGAGCTCCCCCACCACCGCCAACAAAACCGAACAGTCACCGTTCATCCAAACTACTTAACAAGGGAGTGCAGTGTCGTATTTGGTGCAATATAGATAGACAGGCGAGACGCGACACGTTCAGAATTTATAAACTTTTAACACGAATTAAGATATTTTTGATGAAATCTGAGAGCTGGATCACTCCTCCATACTAGTCCATAAGCTTCTTCAGGGATTGAAACTTGACGGCCTCAAAGTTATTAAAGACATCGTTAAAATAGTCCAAGTGACTACAGTGGCTCAATCTTAAGTTTATCAAGCAACGAGAATACTTTTTGTGCGCAAAAACAAACATAAATAACGACTTTATTTCAACTATTCATTTCCTTCTCTTTGGGACTCAAGTCAGTTAAACTTGTGTAAATGCGTAGAGCAACGTCACACGTAGGCTCACTATTGGCCGACACTGGTCATGTGGGTGATGCGTGTGACGTACAACATCAAAAGCGTACGCTGTTAAACTAGTAACCTGACTCAAGGCCAGAGTATGTGAGCGGAGTGGAGCGGCAACAATTTTCCCTCCATACTCCAAGCATTTAATAAACACTCCGCTCCGGGTTCACCCTTTACCGCTCCCCGCTCCACTCCTCGCTCACTGATATCAGAAACACCGCTCCGTCTTCGCTCCCCGAGGAAATTGCTAATAAAGTATTTAAGTATGCTTTGAAATATCACAAAATTTCTCCTCCTCATAATGTATAGGCATATTAAATAAAAATAAATAAACAACATTAGGAGGATAGTTTCAATGTGGTTTATTGGATAGTGTGCAAACTTTTCCTATGCTATGCTTATTACATGGTTATCACCATTATAAGTTAAATATCATTGCTGCTTTTTGCAGAGCACATTTTGTTTGGAAAGAAGAAAATAACTACGTTTTCATCAGTTATTTTATCTACGGGTCGCTACTTTCTTACAGGGGGGGGGGGGTGAAACACTGTTTCAGTCAATCTCATGTTAACCCTCTGAGGCCCGCGCGATAGTCTCGCTTTTTTTCTTATCAGTGCAAAAGAAACTCAAAATACTCTGTTGATTTTGATCTTACATATTAAGTGTTGTACATAATTAGATCCTGATAAGTGTCTATTTTTTTTGTGGATACTCACAATAAAAACAAAGTGTTGTGCTTTTCGCCAAATAAAGAAAAACAAACATGATGCACGTTCTGCCTTCTCTCTGTCAGTTAAGTCCATTCTAAAATGCGTCCGAAAATTAACTAATTCCGCGAATACTTGTTATACAGGCACGAGTGTTTTTCCATAATGAAGCTTGAACTCTCTTCTTTTAAATGAATTAATTTATATAAAAAAACAAATATTCTCAGTTTATGTAATCTGTATGAAAAGAGAGAGATGTCGGTCTTTTTCTTTCCAGCTCATTATACCTGATTACGCGTTAATGTGCCATGCCCACGGAGAGTGCGCGGTATTCAAACGCAAATGATCTAAGGCAAGCCATTCAAACATGCCAACGCCCACCAGCTGGATTATAAAACACATCGTGTTTAGTAAGTATCTTACTACAGCTGTGTACACAGCGTATCCATACTGTGAGGAATAATACTATCTAATAACCCTGGAAAATGTACCAGAAGTGCTGGTAGTTTCATTTCGAGGAGCAACGGACCCAGCTGATGTAGTAAGTCATTTATTCTTAAGTGCTTTGTTCTAATCGCGATATTGAATAGTGTCTGACTGTAAACCGCAAAAAGACCGTTTAAATATGAATTGCGTGTCTGTGTGTAGGCTAAATGATGATTGAACGGCACAGGCGCGCGCGCGCTTTGTTTACTACAGTTTAGTGATCGACCGATATTGATTTTTTTAACCGATACCGATTATTTGCATATTTATGTGCCCGATAACCGATATGCAGAACCGATATTTATTTACTGTTATACTTCTTTTTTTGACACAATTATTACAACACAAATGAACTGAACAAACCATTTTATTTATAACAATCACTCCCTCCTCTTGCATACAAAAGAAATAAACTTTATATTTATACACAAATAAATAGAAGGGTCTGATACCAAAAAATAAAGTGCACTGTTACTAAGTGTCTTTGTTTAAAAATAAAAGCTTTGATGAGGTAAAAAATAAAGCACAAAAATTATTCAAACATATTGGGCAGAAAAAATCTAAATTACCTGAGGGTTTTTTTGCAAAATGTAACTTAATACTCCCAGTTAAGCAGAACTAGGTTGTAATGTAGAAAACAGAGTCTTTCAGCATTCTGCCCTGTAAGCCTGCTTCGTTTGTTTTCATAAATGGCTCCCACTTCACTGAAGACTCGCTCACTGGGCACCGAAGACGGTGGGGGGCAAAGGAACTTTCTTGACAGACGAGCAAGAATGGGGAACCTTCTCTCATTTTGTTTCCACCATTCAAGTGGCTTGCCCATCCTCCTATCAATCACTGGTTCTGAAACGTACTGCTGAAGCTCTCCTTCAAGGCTAGACCCACCAACTTCAGAACTAGTAGCACCAAGCAGAGTGTCATACATCTCATCAATAAGTTTCTTCTGGGTTTCTTCTGTCCGGGGCCTTTTTGAAACTGTGCTGGAATCATCTGACTGTGTTTCTTCACCTTGTGTGTTGTCTTGCTCTAAGGTTTTTGTCTCCTCCTTAAGCCAATCTTTTGCATGCAACAGTGTGGTGTCAGATGAAAAGGCATGTGCCTTGTACCTTGGATCCAGAAGACAGGCAAGGACTGCACATTTCACCTCCTCCACTTTTGCAAACCGTCGGGTGAGACTCTCCAGCATCTCCTGTCTCATTGTTTTAATCCCACGAGAGGAGGGACCTTGACTGCTAAGCAACATCTTCAGAACTTTGACAGATGGGATGATGCATGACGCTGAACTCTCATAGTGGCTCATCTCAAGAGTGACCTCCTCCACTGGAGAAAGTGTCTCAATAAGATTGGTGACAATACTCCACTGATCAGCACTCAGGCTAGTGAACCCACTATGCTCACTGGCATACATGTTCAGAGCCCTTCTCTGCTCTTGCATCCTGACCAGCATGTGCAGGGTGGAATTCCATCGGGTCGGGACAGCCTGAATGATGGCATGTGCAGGTAGCCCAAGATCCTGCTGGATCACTGCTAAACGCTGTTTAGCTAGTACTGAATGATTAAAATGTGTAGCACAGCTTTTCAGCACTGACAGAATATTTTGGACAGCTCTTTGTGAGTTGAGACAGTCATTGACAACAAGCTGTAATATGTGGGCACTGCAGCTCATGTCAGGCAGTTCAGCAATTCTCATACCTTTAACAATGTTGGCACCACTGTCCCTGAGAACAAGAACCACTCTATCTTTGTCAATGTCCCATTCTTCCAGCATGCCCAAAAACATCTCGCTAATGTACTCTCCAGTGTGTGATCCAATCATTGCTTTTGTGTTTAGAATGACTTGTCTGCGAATCCACTGATCATCAATGCAATGGCGTGTTAAGCTCATTAGGGATTCAGTTGTGCCGGACCAGCAGTCTGTGGTAAAAGCCAAGTTATAACCTGCGTTATCAGGCTTTAGCAGTGCTTTAACCTTCTCAACGATACTGTTGTGAATACTGGGCAACATCTCTGTGCGGTAGAACTTCTCACTCTTCAGAGTATATCTGGGTTCTGCAGTTGCCATGAGTCTCTGGAAGCCTTTATTTTGAACCATGGTGAAAGGCTGATTGTCTGTAGCTATCATTTCTGTAATCATCCTGTCCAGTGTTTTTGAGCGGACATCGGGCGTCTTCCACTTTGTCTGCTTTTCAAACATCATAGGAAGAGAAGCTTGAATGTGGCTTGATGTCTTTGCCTCTTCAGCATCTCTTTTTTTCTTTGCATCTTCAGCATCTTTTTTTTTCTTTGCCTCTTCAAATATAGTTGAGTGATGTATCTTTAAGTGATTCCACATGTTGGAGGTATTTTTTGTTGTAGTAGATTTAGACCCCATGCGTACGTTCATTTGGCATTCTTTGCAAACTGCCACCCCTGCTATTATTGACTGAGTGAAGTAAGTCCATACTTCACTTTGATTTTTCCTCCTTTCAGTCATCTTAAACAACAAAACAAAAAGTGTGGAAAGTTAGCAGTCTTTCATGTTAAATTAAATCTTCAAATTACAATAAAAACATTTATATTACTACATTATATAATTTATATCTAAATTATACATATAATTTATAAGCATCAGCAGCAACAATGTTAACAATAGGCTAAATAAATGTTAAGTCTAATGTTTTCATATGGAGAAAATAATTGACAGGGGAGTCATATCACCTTTGCAGAAATGTAATTCATTTTAAACCGTTTTAGAAAGTTTATGTGCCGTTTAATAGGTTTAAAGAGTGAGGAACAATTCCCTGGGTAATTTTTAATTCACTGAATAATATTAGCTGGAATATAACATTGTCAGGAAAGTAACAAACAAAACAGCATATACATCATTGCATTTTCCAACTAGTATGTTATTAATTATTAATTATATTTTTGTCGGTCTAGATCATGAAATGCTTTCTGACAAAGTGTTGTTTATCTATGTATTTACACAGAACTATAACTTGACAACAAGTCAAGCTAATGTATGTTACTAAACCGCGATCGCGCGTGCAGATAATAAATAATTAATTTCCACAAAGCGGTATATTTAGATGTGTATTAGCGAAATAATTGCTATGTAGTAAATGATAATATAATCTAGGGTGTTTAAACAAGATAATCTTGTCAAAAGTTTCATTCAGTGGACGGGTTGAGCATTCCTGATCATCAACCCAGTGAGTGCTCAGCAATATGAACGAACTTTTTTTCCGAGACTAATGGTGAGCAAATACAACAGATAGAGAATTAAATTCAGCGCTTTTATTTTCAACATATACTCATTAATGTCTGTTTTATTTAATTCATGTAAAGTTACTTCTTTATTGGGGCAGGACACAACGATTAAGCTAATTTACGTGACTCCATGAGACGAGTTCGTCTCAATTTTTTAGAACCAAGCTGCATAAATAAACTAGGCCTATATCAGGCATTTATGTCTCAAATCTCATTTCTGCATGTCTGTTATGTTAAATAAAGTTGAATAATTAAAGGAAAGCAAGTAGAACATATACTTTACCTGTGCACAGAGTTGCTGTTGACTGATCTCCTCAGACGCGGGCTGCAATGGGGTAATTCTCGAAACGGCCACAAGATGGCGCCGTATATCGGCGAATCCGATATTACAAAACCGATACCCGATTATGGGAAAATGCTTAAATATCGGGAAAAATATCGGTAAACCGATACATCGGTCGATCTCTACTACAGTTATACAGCGTGTGTCTGTGCCGTTCATTCACTCTCGCACCTACATTAGTAAACGTTATGTTTACATGAACACATCCAAACTATATTGCTATAGTCTACTAAGATGAGTAAAAATAGACTGAAATATGTGGAAATAAAATGTCTGTATAAGCAACAAACTGCAAATTCACATGTATATGCTAATATATTATACACAATATGTTAGACTAAATATGAATGTTTAGACAAGATTTTGTGATTAGTTTTGGATAGATTATAAAGTTTTGACTGTAAAAAAAGACTACTGTCACATTAAATAGGTACGCTTTTGTTCACCAATTTCTGCTCATAGTTAAATATACTATAGTATGATGTTTTGTCAAAAATAAAGTAGGTATATTGAATTATCAACTAAGATGTTATTATAGTGTTTGTTCCAATATTCAAACTAATGAATCCTTAGCTTTTTTAATATGTCTGATAAAATGTATACTGTTTACAAAGAAATACACTTAAAATATTGTTAAAATTGTTGTTGTAATTGTAACCTATTTGTAATTGGTTTCAATTTCTAATTGTAAAATATGTGTATATATAGACAATTTCTTTTGTCCTTACATTCTTTGGGATCCTGTGACACACCTGCATGTGTGAAAGGCTAATTATTATGCAGCTCATTATGTATGTGGCACATTATCCGGCCTTTGTCTTCTCAGGTGTGAACACGCCTCCACGCATATTGCCTTTCCAAACAAAAGGTGTCTTATAAAATTTAAATCAATGTATTGTTTTATGTAAATGATTAGGCAGGATGATTTTCAGATCATTTTGAAGCAAAAATTCTAGACAACAACACTCATTATACTAAATATGTGTCCACAAGACTTTTGACTGTGTTTTGTGGCCTTATTTCAGACACTTTAAGTTTTAGTTTTTTCAATAACCATGCATAAACATTATTCTCTAAAAAATACAAACATGTGCATACATGTTGCTCACATATTACGGTAGCCCTGTTTGTGCTATATAGAGTGAATTTACACCTTTGCCATTAACATGTTTATAAATAACTGAAAAAAGCACAAATGTCAGAGCATGTCAGAACACCTCAAGGACCCCAAAAACCCCTTAGACCTCAGAGGGTTAATCTTGAGTACCTATAGAGTAGTATTGCATCCTTCATATCTCCAAAAAGTCTTGTTTTATTATATTTATAAAAGAAAGATAGGCTGTACCGAGTCTTTCTGGAAAATAACGAGCGGGTGTGGGCGGAGCTAAATAATCACGAGCGCGCGAAGCTTTTGCGTTGAGAGCGTCTGGAAGCTGTGACATCCCAAAACAAACCATGGCTAACAATCAGATTCAGCCATACATTTTTGATCCCGAATCGGATCCCGTGAGATGGGCAGTGAAATGGGGGGAAAACACATGGTCTCGAGTTTTTTAAAAGTAGAAATGATTTGAACTTGAGCGCAGTGTTTTTATAACACCTTGTCATGCGCGAGTTTACAACATTTGTGTGCGTTTACTCTTGGTTTATGAGGACACGATTTGGTTTTACAATAAACAAACAGACACCTACAGTGGCCAGCTAAACAGATGCATTGTAACACACACACACATTGCATGCTCCATAGATACATTAACTATACGTGATCATGTTATTTACTTGCTGTGCTTACACGCCGATAGTTAACAACACACAGACATTTGAAGCAGTTTTACCGCCTGCGGTTCCAACGCACGACCGTGAACCTTTATCGTTGGAACTGTTCCATCCTTAAGCATTAGACGATCTGGAAAAGCCGAGCACAGTGCTTGGATGGGCTGCTTTCACTCTCTCGCTCTAGGCTACAGGTGCACGCGCCCTTCCGGGAGAAGTGCCCTAAGGACCCGTATAAGGAAATCCCGGCGCATCTGACGTCACACACATTCACAAAAAAACTTTCCGAAACTTGTGACAAACCGGAATGAGTATTTGTGGCACAGAAATACTCCATCAAACGTACAACTTAATTTTTGAAACTTTGTCCATGTTTAGCATGGGAATCCAACTCTTTAACAGTGTAAAAAACTCACTATGCATGAAATAGCATTTCACCCCCCCCCCCCCCCTTACAGATTTCTGCTCATTCGAAATCAAATACCGACAGCACTGTAAGATTACATTTGTTTGAATGCAGTGCATTAGTGAGAAAGCGACTGTGTGTGTGAATAAGTGTTTCCTGTTTAAAATGTGCTTTCACCCGATCCAGCCCGATCTCATGAAAGTGCATATCTATAGCACAAATTTTCTCTAACCATTTACAAAAATAGTTTTTGCTTGCATAGCCTATGATAAGCAGTTTTCGCGTGCATATGATACGCACTTCACATCCCTAATCCTAACCAGGGGGTTTAGTGTTTCATTTGCACGCAAAAATATTTTTTGGCGTATAAATGGCACGAGAAATAAAATTTGTGCTATAGATACGCACTTTCATGAGATCGTGTTGCCCGATCATATTCTGTAGGCTGGAGAACCTCCCGCAGCTACTCATGTCCATCAGCGTCATCATAACCTTCACATTTTTTTCAGATTTGAGTGATCCATCTGTATCATGCTAGCGTTTAACGCGTGAATCCTTACTAAAAATGCAGTTCTATAATGAGCCGTTGGCATGAATTGTACTCGTGATGGAGCGGTAGTGGAGCATTCTCGGAGCGAGTGCAAACCAAGACGTTCCGACTTTTAAAAAATCCGCTCCGCACTCCATTCAAAATCACACCGCTCCCACTCCACTCCGCTCACATACTCTGCTCGAGGCCCAGAAAGAAGGAAATGAATAGTTGAAATAAATTGAGCCATACGTGTGACGTAGCTCTACGCATTTACAGTTTAACTGACTAGAGGCCCAAAGAGAAGGAAATGAATAGTTGAAAAAAAGTCGTTATTTATGTTTGTTTTTGCGCACAAAAAGTATTCTCGTCGTTTGATAAACTTAAGATTGAGCCACTGTAATCACTTGGACTATTTTAACGATGTCTTTAATAATTTTTCGAGGCCGGCAAGTTCAATCTCTGAAGAAGGACAAAATTTCTCCTATATTTCGCAGTATATTAATTTAGATTGACAATAACGGGTAAAAGGGATAATACTTTTTATTACTATATTTTCCACAATGTCAAAGCAATCCAGCTTAACCCAAAATACAAGCTTAGGCGTGCACTTCTGTCCATACAAACTCCGCTGTTCTGCGCTCTAGTCAGAGAATACTCCCGTTGCAGGAACACTTTTAGTAGTCCAAGAAGAAACAAATATATTTATTAAGTAGCTATAATGAATTTATATGTTAAGAATTATATTTCACCAGATTTTATAGTGTAAAACATATTCAAGCGCGAATGAGAACCGTCTCGAGGGGGATGCCAGGTGTGCAAAAAAAAAGAAGAATATTCGAACGTCACATTTTCAAATCGAATACCAACCCACCGATCGAATAATCGAGTCCAGCCCTAAAAATTTTACACAGAATCTAAGAACCCCACATTTATAGATATGTTTCTTGATAAAATGTCTATTCCAACAATTAGTTTAGAAAATTTAGAGCAACTGGAAAAACCCATAACAAAACAGGAAATTGAACAAGCTATAAACAGTATGCAAAAGCCTAAAGTGCCTGGTCCAGACGGTTACACTTCAGAATTTTACAAAGCCTTTAAAGAGTAGATCTCGATGTTGCTGTCAGATGTTTAATGAAGCCTTACAGAGGGGCTCTCTGCCTCCAACATTTTACCATGCAAGCATTTCTCTTATTCACAAAAAAGACAAAGACCCCTTAGACCCCTTTGATTAGGAGATTACTAAATATAATTCACACTCATGACAAACAGAATCTACATCCTGAAATTCTGCTCTCCTTGCATGCGGAAAAAGCTTTTGACAGGGTCGAATGGGATTATCTCTTTTCGACCCTGTCAAAATTCGAATTTGGCTTAAATTATATCTTGGGTAAAAATATTATACAGTATGCCCAGCCCCAGGCTTCAGTGCAGACCAACAATGTACATTCAAGTTATTTTCCTCTCAGCCGCTCGACTAGACAGGGCTGCCCACTCTCGCCACTACTCTTTGCAATAGACAGAGTACATTGGGATTGGAAGGGGAAAGACAGAACATAAAGTTTCTTTGTACGCGGATGATCTGTTACTGTACATTTCAAACACTGTTAAATCTGTTCCTGTGATAATGGAAATTTTGAAGGAATTTGGAGCAGTATCAGGTTACAAATTGAACTTATCAAAAAGTACTTTTATTTCCAATTAACTCTAAAGGCCGTATGAATACTAACATGTTTAAGGTCTTTCCCTTTTCAATCTCAACTGAATTTAAATATCTTGGGATAAATATTACACAGGAATATTACGGCCTCTTTAAGCACAACTTTTTGAAATTATATGATCAAACGAAAAAGGATATAGATTCATGGATGATTCTACCACTTTCATTAGCAGGCCGAATAAATATTATTAGAATGAATGTTCTGCCTAAGTTTCTGTTCTTGTTCCAGTGTATTCCTATTTGGATGGCCAAGGCATTTTTTAATAAACTAGATTCTCTCATGTCATATTTTATATGGAATGGGGAAAACTCCAAGAATCAAGAAAGTGTTCTTGCAAAGACCACCTTGTTTGGGAGGTATGGGATTACCCTGTTTCCGACGTTTTTTACTGGTCATGTAATATCCGCTCAATGTCGTTTTGGATGTCCATTCAGGGGGCTGATTGGAGTAAGATGGAAAATGAAAGCTGTTATCCCTCCTCGTTTAAAGCTTTACTTTATTCAGTGTTGCCTATTTCAAAACAAAAACTTGAGAACCCAATAGTTTCTCATTCAGTTAAAATATGATGCCAAATCAGAATGCATTATGGATGGACGGGCGTGTCAGGTTTAAGTCCATTGATAAATAATCACATATTTTCTCCGTCAATCTTAAACAGAACATTTCTTCAGTGGGAAAAAATAACGAAATGTTGAAATAACGACTTAATAATATCTGCAACAAAAAAAACGATAAGTTTTCTTTTTGTTTCTTCACAGCCTGAATATAATTGCTTCCAGAAATAATTTTTTGGGGTGCTATCGGGGTGCTTTGGTCTTTCTTGGGGGTGCTGAAGCACCTGCTAGCCCCCTAGCACCGCCCATGAATATATCCCAATACAAATGAAAAAAGTTTACAGCAATGTTAAATTAAGCAGTTTTAATCAAGCAGTCTAATAGCTCGAAAGAACGCTTTAACTTCACGATAGTGAAAACTATCGATAGTTTGCCAACACACAAGCTATAGCTAGTTGAAATATGTCATCTAACTTTTTAAACGTGCAAATAAAACTCGCGAAATGCATGTTCTCTTTTGTATACAACGTAATTAGTGTAACATTTGATGAAAGCAATTATATATCATGACGGGTTACCGCCTCCATCAGCTGTTGTTGTATCTGATCTGAACCGCGTACATGTGAAGTCACGTGGGGCGGGGCAATGCGAACCTCTAAACTCCACCCGAGTCCGTTTCGCCCGATACCTTATAGCTGATGCCTTATAGCTTTTTGTCCGATGCCGTTTTGTCTGAGGCTGTTTCGTCTGATGCCTTATTGTACGAGACCTGACATTGTACGAGACTTGACACCTGACATTGTTTTTCCTGAGACCTGAAGCTTTTCAGTTTGAGACGCGATGCCGTTTTGTCCAATGAACTGAAGCCTTTTAGTCTGAGGCATGATACCTTGTCTTCATATGTCTGAGGTCTGAGGATGTCCTAAAATGTACAATGTACTACGGGTGTGAGTAAATCATGGACTAATTTAATTTTCTTTTTTGGGTGAACTATCCCTTTATGGGCACTATTCTTTAGGCTTATTTTTTGCCCCTATCCATCCACCTAATTTCTCTAGATGAGTACTTTAAGGCTGGAATACACTACTTTTTGCCCATATTTTCACCTCACTTTACAGTCTGAAGGAGTTGTCACTAGTTGCTGAAAGTCTGCAGTTTTTGGGCAGTTGATTTTGCGTAAAATTGTGTAGTGTGTGATGGGTACAGCCTCAGATTATTTCTATATTACTTATTTATTATTTAATTTTTTATAAATAGGCTATGATTCCTTAGACTGATTCTTTCCAGTTGAAGGATATCATACATGTTTGATATTTTGAGCTAATTTTAGAACACATTTTTCTCATTTGTCATGTCTTCTATATGATGTGCATGTTTCTATTTGGGTTTGTGTTTGGTATAATGTGTAGTTCTATATTATGCAAATATTGGTTGTTAAGTGTATGATGCCCTATTTTATTTTATTATCTGTAACCCTTTACAAAGTCAGTGTATATTGCCTAGTTTTTAGATCACGGATTTTTAGATCTAGATTTTAAGTCGAGTCGTGTATTCCAGCCTTTAGTTGTCAATGGTTGAGACTTATTTTTATTTATTTAATTTTTATTAAATTTTTTTCCTATGCTTATTTTTCAACAGACATCCCGATGACACCAAGCAGAAGTTCAGTTTGGGTTGCTGGTTTAGAAAATAAAATGTTACCCATGGTATTCCTTTTTTGCGTTTGTTTGTTTGTTTGTTTATTATATTCAGTAATCCTTACTGAAAATTAACTTTTTTTTTCTTTTCTTTTTTCGTTACCTTATAGGTTTGCACTGAAGACTCATGTGACTCTAAGTGCATCTTCAAATGAGTACAATTTTAAACTATTTATTGTGGAAAGGTATAATCCATTTTTTTTCATGGGGAAAATGAATGTGCAACTAACAAAATATTCAAATGGACAACTAAGCCTGTAAACATAAATAGTGCTATTTGCCATGTTTCTTGTAAGTTTAAAATGCAGCATGAAGCTTGTCTGATTGCATTGTTAGGTTTTGTTGGTACCTTAGGTTATCCTTGATAATCTGTTTTTTTTTTTTTTGTGAATTTAATGATGGTTGTACAAAAGTACAAGTATTTTGGACCTCAATCATGCCCTCCCTTCAACCAGTTGTCTGTTGTTAATTTGGGGTACTTGTGTGATGGAGTCACCCCCCTCTTTTTTGTGAAATATAGTTTATATTCTTAATGGGTTTGAATATGTTGGAATAAAAACTCTTCATAGAGATGGTTTTGCTGTAGTTTTGAATATTTTAATATGCACTTAAAGTCGTCATGAAACGGAAGTTGAGATTTTCCTTTTTCCTTATTGTGACGTATATCCGAGTGAAGCGGCTTCTGAAATTAGGAAAAAAATGTAGGGCGGCGCTTTATTTCATCCTTCGGGAATTGATTGGATCATTGGAGGTTGGGCGTTGCTAACAAAATGGAGGCAGATTTGAATTCCAGTTTACAGTCAGTTGTGGAGGATTTCTCTCCACCGGACTCACAATCTTAACCCTCCCATGAAGCATTTTTAATTGAGAAACCTGACGATGAGAACGAGGACCAGCAGCCAAATTTTCCGGAATCACCCCATATTTATGAGCCTCCCGCGAACCAATATGAGCTGACTGATAGTCACGCCCTCTAGTAATAGATTTTAACCGGAAGAGAAGTCGTTTCGAGTGGAGTGGGGAGGGAAGGGAAACGTATTTGATTAAATATTATAAGGGTACATGTGCACAGATAAATCATTTATAATAAATACTACAATATTACATAAATACGAATGGTAAAATTTAATGTCATGATGACTTTAAAGGTTGTATCAGCGATTTCAGGCCCAAAAAATGCCCAAACGATCACATTGATCTAATCTTTCCTAACGATCCGCTAGCTGCCCGCCCCATAAGCAGTCTGTCAAAAAAACGCGTCTCTGTAGGCAGCCTAGGCTCTGAGATCTGCACACAAAAACAATTGGTTTCACCAACCACTCAAAACCAAAATAAAGTGTTCCAACCAATCACCGACAGGGGGTGGGGTGTTGTGAGATTTTGTGCTCGTGCGACTGCACGCAAAGTCGGAGCTGAAGAAGCCAGCGTCTATCAACGAAAGAGAAATTAAACATGCCTGACTCAATCCCCAAGAGGAGGTGGAGGAGGGTTAGGGCGAGGAATACAATCGTGTTTATTCCAAGACACGAATAGTTAAGAAATGCGCGTGCATGATAGTTTTTTGCATGATGCACGAAACGGAAGGGAGGGGCGAGCTAACTAGGTTTTTCTGGGATCTCGCTTCAAACACAAACAGAAGTAACGTCACCCACAATCGCTGATACAACCGTTAAGCGTGTCTCAAATTAACGCATGAGACAAACGAGGTTATTTTTCGAGGGGGCGCAATTCGGCTCAAACCCTTCGTCTAACAGTATTCAGATTCAGATTTTTATGCGTTGTAAATTTACAAATATTTTACTGGTGTTTGACAGCCATTTGTGATCACTAGGATTGTAGGATTTCTCTGATTTGGTCTATAAAGATCTGCGCTGAGACAAGTAGCCGGTATCACATGAAAACGACGTCTACGCGCTGTGTAACTTATTCTGAACAGTAATGTAAAGACTGTGAAATATTGATAGACATATAATTAAAATTATACACTGACTAGTTTAAATATAGATTATTTTATTTAGATGTTTGTTTATACAGCTGTTTCTAGAGAAAAAACAGCATTGGTCGCGTTGCTGTGGCAACAGGTTGCAAGTCTTCCATGATGTAGCCTACTAGCGCAAACCGCAATGAGAGCGTGTACACCGAGTTACAGTTTCGAGATTTCAACATTTTTAATGTACCTGATTAAAAAATGACAGTTTCATCAGGCAGCAGCTGCTGTTGATTTATGATCTAGTAGAAGAAATTGTGAAAAAATTAATGTGACCCTAATCAGAACTGAAACAAGAAGACACCGTTTCACTGTGCCATTCTAAATGACTTTACTTGCCCGATCATTATTATAACTTAAACGTATTAGCAGGGGCGTCGCTAGGCCCTTTTTAGGGGGGCTTCTGCCTAGCCTATTATGCAAAATTCACGTTTACATGGTGTTTGAACATAAATGTGTGTTGGCAGTATGTGAGCAAAACCACCCTAGAATAAAAATCCACCCAGTGTTTTTTTTTTTACAATCTCAATAAATCATAAGCACTGTCTCAGAACGAGCTGTTCTAAGGCCCCGTCCACACTACTGCGTTTTCGTTTAAAAACGGAGACCTTTTGCTACGTTTGCACCTCCCGTCCACACTAAAACGGGAAAAACGGAGAAGTTTAGAAACGCTGCAGCTCCGTTTTTCGTTTTGAATCTCTGGAGGGCGTTTTAGTGTAGACGGGACAAAACGGAGGAGTTTAGAAACGATGACGTAGAAGGTCACGCTCGGCTCTATGATTGGGTGTCATCACCCATGACGTATCCTTCCCTGATTCGTCAGCCACCCATCACATGTCCCGTCACCGGAAGAAAACAAACAAAAACATCCTGGACTACGTAGCTGATGTTAGTGAGTGCAACATGGATAACGAATTACAAGCGTTACTGACTTTGATGTCTTTGTTAGCAGCTGTTGTGCAAGCAAATTCTGCATTTTACAATGCTATAACTGCCTACATGCGCCGGAGGCAAACTATTATTCGAGCGATCTATGACAATTCCCGTGTGCAGCGGCGGTCCATGAAAAGAAATCTCTGGTCTTCGACATTTTCTAATCATTGCAGAGGTAGCTAACGTTACTTGCTTCCTCATCAAATCTGAGGAATAGTCCATCCGTTTCCTGTTTACACCGGCACGCGCATGCACAGTGTTGGAGAATGGTCACGTGATCCGAGTTTTCAGTCGTTTTAATGTGGACGGAGATCAATTCTAATACGCAGCTAAAACGCTGGTGTGGACGGAGATCGTTTTCGTTTTAATTCTCCGTTTTTAAACGAAAACGCAGTAGTGTGGACGGGGCCTAAGATTCGGCTCAGTGTGACGTAGAATTGAGCAAGCCCCACCGACGTGGTTTGATTGACACTGTGGTTTTGGCATAGACCCCGCCCTCGGTGATCTGTACACCATCCTCCATTGTTTCAATGACAAGCCGGTGTTCTGACGATTTGTGCTGCCTTGTCGAAAATGTCTCCTAAGAAACATAAGTGTTCTGTTGTGGGATGTAATAATGTTCATAGTAGTTTTCACTTACTTCCGACATCAGAGCCACTGAAAACCAGTGGATGGATTTTATTTAGGAAGGAAAGGCGCCACTTAAACTTCCAACTGTTTTGTGAACGAGGGTCAATTCAAAGCAGGTCTTGCTTCAAAGTTAATCCTCAAGTGTGGATCGTTGCCTACTGTTCACGATCCAACTTCACCTCCAGTAGAAGTAAGTGTATTTTATGATTTTTGAGCAAATAGTCATTTCAGAACTATTGACAATTGTATACTATACTATACTACCTGTATACTAAACTATACTGACAATTTCGATGTCAGCCAATTCAACAACAAATGCGTCTAAAGTTGTCGTCGTCGCAGGATGTCTGTGTAATAATTTAAACCTTGTTTGTAGTTTGGCCACACGTTTATAAATATGTTTTAAAGATATTGTATTAAAAACTGTGCATGTTTTCTGTAAAGACAAGACATCAAAATTGCTGTTTCATCTGTCTTGTAACCTTCCATACAACAAACAGCGTCAGACAGTTTTGACACAAATTATTTTTTGCAACAATTACAAATGTAAATAAATGAATACTTGTTCTATCTCCCTGCAGCATATATATTTTCTTGTTCTGTAGCCATCTTCTCACATTTCCCACATAAGCACCTGTACGACAAGTAATGTAAACATGACGCAACATGTCCCTCGCATAAATGAAATTTCGTTTGTACGTAGCAAACGTTATCACAGTATTTGTGTTTGTAGTTTCAAAAAATTGCGCCAATGTTATCACAGTTTGTGTGTGTGTGTGTGTTGCACATCCATAATTGCAAAGGGGAGGCGATTACAACTCTATAAGTACATAAATGTATCAAATAACCATTCCGAGACGTCCTGGTCTTTTCTCATTTTTGTTTCTTCCGGAGTCTCTTCATCATCTGGGTCTGATTCCGGTTCAAACGTGTACGGCTGAATGCCATACAAAACAGCGGGTCTCTCTCTAAACCGACTGTTTATTGCCATCGGTTTGCAAGTTATGCCCTCATCCGAAGGCAGGGCGGGGATATGCAGCTCATTTACATTTAAGGTGGTACACACAAAAACAGCTCTTTTTAAAACAGGCCCTAAAAATGACATTTTCAAATGGTTATAATAAATTAATTGTGGGGTATTTTGTCCTGAAACTTCACAAATACATTCTGGGGACACCCGAGACCAATATTACATCTTGTAAAAAGGGGCATAATAGGTGCCCTTTAAAAACGTCTTGAAATGCACATATCAGAGAAATAAAAAATTTGAACCCCCTACCAACCTCAAATTTAGGACCTCTTTGATTATAAAGCCCTGTCTATGGCCCTGTAACGTTATTAGGCATAAGATCAATAATGAAATGTGTAGCCTACATATTGTGAATGCATTTAATAAACTTAATTACCTAGCTTTAGTAGCTTTTAGTAAATAAATGCGTCTGAGAAAATGATTCATAGGCAAAATCAGTTGACCCTATGTTTACTTTCTTCACTGACAGACAAAAATGAAAAGCCTATATCAGTCTAAGCTCAGCTTTAGGAGGGGAAGAGACAGGGCAAGATAAAAACAAAGAGAAAAAGACTGTGATGCTGATGAGGAGAGAAAAATAATCAGCTGCCCACTGACATGGTTTTAAAGCTGCAATTTGTTTGGCCTTCAAAACATCTTAAAATATGTAGATCAGAGAAATCAAAAGTTTCTCGGGGAAACCCAGAACCCCCCTATCTGCCCTACCTCACATTTGGGACCACAGTGATTATTAAACCCTGCCTTTGCATGGTAATGAAACTGGTTAATAGTGAGCATTAGATCCTAAACTAAAGTGTTACCTTTTTTATATTAAAAAAAAAAAAAAATCATACCCTCATTGGGGGCTTAGTCCCACTAAAATGAAAATCCTTGTGACGCCCCTGCGTATTAGTGCTAGTGTAGACTAGTAGTGTGACTCAGAAGGTCATGAAAGTTAATGTTGAAGTGAAGTGTGATGCTTAATGTCATGATTCACCCAGTTGTGTGATGCTAAGCCTAAACTCTGATATTGGCTAAGGCCAAACAGAAGTGGTTCGGATACTGATTGAAAATGGATAATGGATGGACGGCTGCACACTTTGCAGCGGAGTGTGGAAGACTAGCAGTACGACTCCTGCATTTCCTCCATGCACCTGTGGACAAGGAGGACTTCTTGGGATAAACCTGTCAAGATTGCTCCAATCTAGGCTTTGCATAAAGATTGCGTTTGTTTTCTTGAAAAGTATGATGATTTTTGCCTTTAGTAGATTTTTTTACCCTCAAATTGCCCATTACAATTTTCTCATCCAGTTATGCGTTTATGACTTCATTAAATATCCTACTATTGATTAAATGATTTGTTCAGATGTAGATTTAAAAGCAAGATGTCCATGAGCAGAAGTGTGGATAGCACTTAATTTTCTATGTACATACTAGACTACTTATTATAGTAGCCTTAGTTCAGAAAACAAAACAGTATACCCATTGTAATGCGTTTCATATAATCAGTTCTTCTTGGATTGACTCCTAGAATTAGAATTCAAATAAAGTTTGTACACACTTTATATTATTTTTCTGGTATTTTCTGTTCTATGTTCTCTTGATGTGTGGACTAGATTTGTGGTTACTGTAGGCTGTGAGATGCTAAGCATTTAATAACGTTGGGCAGAGATTGAGAGCAGAGACTATTAGCAAATATGATGATACTGATGATGAAGAATGGGAACAGGAGTGAAAAGAAATCAGACTGCTAGAAAAAAACAAGTAATTAAAAAGTAGGTTTTATTATATCATGAGAGCAAACATACATACATATGTGCTTTATTTGCTGTGCATCTAAATTAAATGTAAAAAATAAAGAAAAGAAAGCATTGACAATAACATTGCATGCCAAAATTCATATTCAACTACGACTCACCAGTTTTATATGTATACCAAGTAGGCTATATAGATAGACATTAAAGCATTAATATACTTGCATGAATATACATACAATTAAATATACCATTTTTGAAAAGAAAAATTAGTCATTCGCTGACAGAAATCTAAATACAGTCATAATAAACTACCATGGCTACATTGATATTCATTATCCTCTGAAGTACAATATCATAAATGTACAGTGTTTAAGAAAACAATCTTTTTTATAGCTATTTTAATCTGCATAGAATGTGACAAATTCATCCATGAAAAGTTTCCTTGTATTCCATGTTTTCTCTTTCGGTACTTCTAGAATTCACCGACTAAACCATTCACACATACTGATTTGGGATAAAAACAACATTAGAACAAAATATGTAGACACAAAATAAAAATATTCTCAAGAACACAAATGTAACTTACCTTTAATCTTTCCAATCTTTATTTATTTTTAACTGAATATGTCGCTTTGGTTGAGCTTTCACTTTTAGAATGTGCTGATTGCTAATGTAAGAACATGTGAGAATATTAGCTCTGTGTTACTATATGTATATTATTTTATAATATTTGTGTTTGCGATGTATTTTGCATCTGTAAAAGTGTATATTTCCCTTGCACGCACTAACCTTGGAACCTCTGAAACGCTTCCGAAGTGCATCACGAACCTTTGGAGAAAATCAAATATGCACATTTTGAGCATTACTCTAAGGGTTTTATAGACTGAAATCTTGTGATAGCAAATTTGTTCCGTAATGGTCCAGTTAGCAAAATGAAAGTGTTTCAAATGTTATATTTTCTGCCTTAATTCCTAAAAACAATCATATTGAGGGCACGTAGTAGGCATAGTTACCTTTTTCTCTCCAACGCAGTTTGTCAGCAGTATGAAAAAGCCCTGTAATAAAATACAATAAGATATTTTAAAGTACAAGCATGAATGCACTCACTATGAGTACATAAATACAAATTAGAATATCCTGTAAAAGTTATAATTTTGATGATTATGGCTTACAGCTTATAAAAAAAAAATTCAAAATACAGAAAAGTCAGCCCTTGAAAAGTATAATCATGCATATATGTATGTAGCTATATATACTAAATATATTAGTTTGACCTTTTAATTTGAATTACTGAAATACACAAACTTTTGTACGATATTCTAGTTTTTCGAGTTTCACCTGTAGATAAAGTGTTTGATTCTTGACCCTCACCTGTAGTGAATTGAGTACTGTAAATGTGTAGTTCACGATTTGGGCCCAAGGTGTTTCTGTAAGGTCAAGATCCATTATAAAAAATCCAAAGATCCAAGTTATTCCGAGGACAGGACTTAGGAAGACTATTGTCTTAATCATGCTCTTGGCAACATCCTTTTCGTCCCTCGCCTTTGCCTCTGACACAGTAGGGGTTACTATCTTCATGATCACCACAACCAAGGTGAACAAGTTTATAAACACAATAGTTCCGACAGGAAGGATAAAAGCATAGAGGGAGCCCTTCAACGTACCCTTATAAACGAGCCAGCAAGTCTTTGTGGAATAGTATACTTCAGCTTTACCATTTTCGAATGCAATAAAGGTTACTGCCACACATAATATTGGGCATACGTAACCAAGAGTGATAGACAATCCCCAAAACACCTTTTTCCGCAGATGGTCAAAGACAAATATTATTTGGTGAAGAATCACAAAACTCAAGCACAGCATCCAGAAGAAGACGGCTAGGAAAAAAAGGTGTTTGACTACTGTGAGGATGGAGCACCAGTTTCCTAGGATCTTAGGGTTAGCTGATGCTAAAAATCCACAGTGTGCAATCAGCAAGCATAAACAGATGTTGAACATGGCTACATGCCGAAAATTGGAGATGTCTGACTTTACAACTGTATCCCATATCAGAATCTCAATGATTAAACACAGAACAAGCGAAATTATTGATATTCCTAAACCAATGTAGGTCAGTTCCTCCATGTAGGGAAGTGTCACTTCATTTTTGGCCATCAGTATGGTGAACGCAGAGTTGTGGTCACATGTGCATAACTCTGGATCGTTCACACCACCCCATTTACACCCTTCATCAGACCACTCTGTCTTATTTTCATCCCAGAAAACACAATACATATAATGATTTGGGAGTCTGTTTTTAGAATATTCAAACTTCAGAACAACTTGAGTCAGATTGGTATTATTTACAGCGGTAACTGACAAGATGGTGGTCTCTGAGGTGGCGTTTTCTTGCAACTCGGGTTGTGGTAAAATTTGATGAATGTTCCGCAATCCTACGACTTTAACCCCATTGCCTGCGTCGACGCTGGCACCGAAGAAGCTGCAATTGCCATTACAGAGCTGCAGTTTAACATTGTCAGACTCGTGAAGAACATCCGAGGACAGATTTGTGATGACCACCATTTTCTCAATAGTTTGTAGATATATTACAGATAAATTTGTTTTGTTGTTTTCAGGGTTATTCCAGGCTTTTATATCGTTCAAAACATTGCTTAGAGAGCTGACCAAGTCCTGCAATGTAAAAACAAGAAAGTGAAATGCGATTATGACTTTGAACAGAGGAATTTGATTAACTGTCATTTTGAATGAATGATGAATTGAAGTGAAAGGGACTTTACATGCTACAAGATAAATATACTGTAATCATACAAATGAAAATGATAGACATCAGTTTTGTCTAAACATTTCCAGGGTTGACCGCCATGGTGACAAAGTATCTAAACATTTTGACCAGTACAGCTCACACAGTGGATATATATTTTTTAATTTTGGTGGAATTGGCCAAGTTTTGAAGCATGAAGTAAATGTTTTTGGGTGAGTTTAATACATTTTGCAGACATGCAATAGAGTCCCATAAACCAATTGTGATGATAATTGCACTTACAAATTTTAAGACTGTAACATATTTTAGATGTTTGCCAATTTGAGAAGTTCTATGACATTTGTTTTCACATGGGTTGTTACTCCATCAATATATTGTAATAGATCAGAAAAAATAACCCTGTTCCTGAAATGGAAATGTTTAGATGTGGGTCAATTTAGGGTTGGGTACAGAACTCGGTACTTTGAAAAGACACCAACCGAATTAGGTCGGTACTATGGAGTATCGATTCATATTAAATCAATCGTGCCAAATTTCGGTACATGAGAACGCATCTGGGCGTGAGAGTAAGACAGTTAAATATGAATCTTGCATGCTGTCATGAATGCATGAACTTCATCTCCAATTTCTCTTCCATGTTTTAATTTTAACAGTATAAAGCTCAGTTGTGCAGCATGTTGCTTAACAAAGAGTTTAAATTCATATGATTGAAAGATAAATTAAATTAATGTTTTATGTCTTCATTTGATTACCAGAAAAACAAAATATTTCATGAAATAAATGAATATATATATATATATATATATATATATATATATATATATATATATATATATATATATATATATATATATATATAGGAAATGGTTGTTTTTATGAATATACAAACATTACAGACAGCGACCAAGGCAGCTCTGGCATAATGTCAATAACAGTTATTGAGGTAAACATGACTAAAGTACCGAAAAAAGGGTACCGTTAAAATGTGAATGTGAACTCTAGGTCAAATTTTACTAAAGGTTTAAAGAATTAAAAATTAATAAGAAGGTTAGAAATCTAGAGAGAAAATATACTTACAGGTAGGACAGTATCGTTCCAGAAATTTAACTGGCGTTGAGATATATTATTCATGAGATCGAAAATATTGACAGATGCATTAATATTTGCATATGCGTTGAATGTATCGCTGGCTGTCGATCCCTTTAGGCGTGCGAAAATTCCTTTTGCATCGTCCTTAATGAAGCCAATACCTTTATTGAATTCCTGTTATTATGAAGATAAAAAAAATCAAGAAAATCTGGCCAGCAATGAGTAATGGGTAAATGAATACCAAAAGAGTGATACCTCTATATCCGTTTGAATGCCATGCAGATCCTCATCCACACAAGAAGAAATTTCTTGTCCCCATTTGATGCCATTGCATGCTCTCGTTTTCAAACCAACAGCTTTCATACAATTCATGCTGGCCGTGTAATTGCTTTTTGTGTTGGGCCAGACATCTTCTCCTTGACAGTATGTTGACAAGGCTGTATTGAGGAATGAAAACTACAGATTTTGTTTTTCTCGTCATTTTTCTTTACACAATTATAAATCAGAAAACATTCACTAGGTTTTAGTAAGTATAATATGCATCTGTTTGGAATTAGCAAATTAATGCAGCTGTTCACCGGTCTTCAATAGCATTACTTCACTCAAAAATTTAATTTGTGTCCCCATTTAATCACCATAATGCTGTTACAAACTTGAATGACTTTCTTCCCAGGACTTTCTTTTAAATATATGTGACCAGTCACGGAAACTAGGGACACAAGTCGGTTCTGGGGCATTTTGAGTTATTCATAGATTCTGAGAGTGTAATATCCAAGCTTTCCAACGATGTGTAACATGTGGAAATCTGATAATATTTGGAGAAGTTGTGGCCATTTTAAAGTAGGCACTTAAAAAAGCTCAAAGAGGAGAAAACGAGCTAAAGATTGTGCAGTTCTCACCTGTCTCTGCTGCTGGGGGTGACAATAGGGCTCATTTACATCTCATTTAGATAAGCCATACCCCCTGTAAAGCTCCTCCATGTGCTTTACAGCTTTTTTTACACTTCGAATGAGTGCACTTCTGCCGCACTAGGCGAAAAACAAACAATTGTGCTGCCCCTCTATTTGCAACGTACCAGCAACAACACACAAAGACCAATAATGCCATATAGCCTGCATATAACGCGAAACCAGCAACAACACATAAAGACCAATATGCCATATACATATAACGCAAAACCAGCAACAACACAAAAAGACCAATATGCCATATACATACAGTATAACGCAAAACCAGCAACAACACACAAAGACCAATATGCCATATACATATAACGCAAAACCAACAACAACAAACAAAGACCAATAAGCCATAGGCCTACATATAGCGCAAATAGTACGCAACGCTCGTGTGCCCAAAATGTCAACAATATTAAAGTTTATGTAGGAGGCAAATGCCTGCTGGCATTTTTCTTTAAGCAGTCATTTCTGCAATTTTCCAAATAATCACATTTCACCTCCTCAAATTACTGTTGCAAATCTCTTTACACCACTTTCTTATGTGCGTATACACACACAAATGAAATGTCCGCAAGCACATTATATCATCAGCAGGTTCAGCATCTTAAATAACGACTAAAGAGCAAATGAAGCTTAACTTACATTTCAGAAACACGCACGGCAGGCCTTCATCGCAGCAGCAAAGGTCTTAACTGCATCCTCTATTTCGATTCTCCGTCACATATGAAACAGCCAGCCACCGCTGTCAGCGAGCCGAGCCGCCGTATTGAAGCACTGAGGGCGCGCGCGCTGCGCCCATACCTCCGGTTCAGTTTCCCGAGCCCACGAAGTGCGGCGAAAACATTTTCGGTGTAACTGCCAGACGGTTCATCTCGTCTGCGACAATCTTTACGGCATCCATCTTCATTGAATTTTGATATCAGAGAGAGCTGGCCAGAGCACAGCATAATAAGTAGCCATGTGGTTGACTTGGAGGGCGGGGGCAAAAGCGCCGGGTTATTCAGTATGGAAATACACACAGACAATGACACGCCCCGCCCCTACTGCATGATAGAATCTCCGAAAACAAGCCGATTTCAACCTCAAAATGTAAGCTTTTAAATATACCAATACTGCTATCTCAAACATGGAGAGGCTTCTTCGTGATTTCAATTAACAGATTCTCCAAAAAATTGAAAATCACCAATTTTGAAAAAAAACTCTTCTTTCTCATTTTGCTCGAAAGTTGTGCTGCCGACTTGTGTCCCTGGTTTCTGTGACGGGTCACATATAATATCCTAGCCACTCTTTTCTTAAAGTGAAAGTGAAATTTTAAAATGACAAAAAAGCACCACAACAGTAATTCCAAGTCATACTATAGCTTTATGTAATGAACAGACTGTGTTGACAGAATAATGACTTATGCTGTCATATGGATTCGGACATTTTTGGAGCTATTAAAAAAAAACCTATTATATGGAAAAGACTGCCCAAAGTGTCCTTCACAATTCTCCAAAGAAAAGAAAAAGTCATACAGGTATTTGTATGAAAGCCCATTTCCACCACATAAGGGTTTTGGTAAGTGACAATTATGATATAAAAAGTCAAAATGATGAGATACTAATTCATGAGATAAAAGGTTGAAATTATTAAATATTAAAAGTCAATATTTTCAACCTTTTACCCGTACTGTAATTATAACTTAGTGTCTCATAATTTCAACTTTATTTCCTAATAGTTATTTACCAACGATTGATTTTTTTCTTCTCCTTTTAGCAGAAATGGGCTTCCATAAGTTTGGACATGATGCTGAGTAAAAGATGAAGGTTGAAAGTTATTAAAATTAAAGCGCTTAACGCTGGTGATAGGGTGATATTTCTGTCATGTAAGTCTGTAAGGCAAAAAGCTTGTAAACCATGTATACATATACATATAATTCATAGGTGAAGTGGTTCATAAAAAACAAATTCCCCCAAGAGTTGTCCCAAACATGTACTTCCACCCACCACTGTTCAGACTAACATACTAGACTCATCCCCAAACTCACACTATTGGTTAAATCAATGTTGCTGTATTGGGCTGGTAGATTGTAACGTTGAAAAAAAAAAAAAATCAAACACTTCACTTGTGAATTATTTTCTGCGAATTTAAAAAATAAAGAATTAAGAAAATAGTTAAACAACAAAACTTACGTAGAATGATGGGGATCTGAACATTATTCATTCTGGTTTTGTTTGATGGAGATCTATAGTTTGTGAATGTACAGTTAACGTCAACTGTCTCTTCCTTATTTGCACAAACTATGGTCGCCTCTGCTTTGTAAGATATACGGTTGTCCTGGATTTCTAAAGAATGCAGTAATCAAGGGTGTAAAAAACATATAGATATTTATCTTTCCATCACATTGTTAATGCTGGTTGTGTTTACATTGAGAAAACAAAAATGGTAATGAGATATGCTTACCTGGATCTTTCTTTGACAAACCAGGAAGATTAGTATTCCATGTAACACTGTAATTTTCGTTGTTGTCAATAATGCTACACTCAATTTCAATTTTAACCGTTGGCGTTTTTTTTGGATCTTTACAGTTAGGAAATTGGGGGTTGCTCATGGCCTGAATTTCTGGCAAAAGTGCTACGTCCAACTGTTTACTTGCTGTGTGTTTTATGGACCCCTTTGTGTACATGCATGTAATTGTTCCTATAGATAGATAGACAGACAGACAGACTTTAATGCTGGTCAGGATTTACATTTCTCAGAGAAATCAGGAATAAATTATAACATAACTGGAAAAAGATTTGAACACTAGCTATGTTTCCATCCAATGTAGCGAATTTAACAAAATTGGAATCTACTGTAATTGCTAATAAATGTTACGCCGTTTCCATCCAAAATTTGTAACTTCCTGGGAAATTGGTGCAAAATAACTATAATAAAAATGGAAGTTCGGGGAAAGCCACTGTGGCTGTTTGACAGTGCGCATCAAAGCTTGCAGACAAAATGCAATACAAGCAGTCATGTTATCTTGTGATCAGAGGCAGATGCCTGATGTTTGGGAATGCAATCATATGAGATAGTTCTGGAAGGTCATTATACCCAACCATATTGATGACAGACTTTGCCTCACGTATTTCAGAGTGATCAAACCAACATTTAAGATGCAGAGGATTGTTCTTGTCACCCTAGCAACTGTGACAGCTGCCATTGACAAGCGGCAGTAATGTTTGTACCAGACTTTTTTGAAAGTTATATCAAAGACTATAGAATAACAGAAGACGTGTCACTTGTATTGTTTCGAATGGGGGAAAGTGCAACGCTCAATATGGCGGAATAAGTCCCGCCTTCTAAATAAGAGCCAATGGCCGATTGGTAAAGTCAGGTTTATATAGAAACAGTCAGAGGCGAGCTTCCACTGCGCATTAGCTTGATCCAGCCTGAAAATTTCAGTTTTCTGTCATGATTTGAGCGTTTTGGAAACAAAATTTATATGACAGTTGTTGTCAGATTTCATTGGTGATTTCAAATAGGAAATAAGCTTGGCGAGCAGTTTTGGAGGATATATAATAATTATATATAATTACATTTGTATCATTAGATATTTTAAGTTGAAACCAAAAGTATATTTTAAAGTTTAATCCAGAAATTTCTTTCAAAAAAAAAATTCTCATCACCAGCGTGCAACGAATTCTGGGATAGGCAAGGCCACAAAGGATTCATCTGTTGTATCCCACATTGCCCGCGAAACGAAGGACGCATTTGAAGAAGTCTTCGAATTTGGACAGCCTTCATCGCGCCGCTGTGAAGCAATAGACTTTCGAATGCGCCCTTCGAAGCCTCTGGGACGCAGATAATGGCTTTGTTTTTCATCAAAGTTTATTTGCATGTCTTCTTATTGGATAACAAAATGATCCACTTCAATTGACCACATACATTTTGTATGTGCTTTTTTAGAATTTATGCGCATCTTAGTGTTTCCATGGAGCGTTTTTTTTATGTGATAACCCAAAATTCATATAAAAATAGAAGGATGGAAACATAGCTACTGAAAAATGAACACTTTTACAGTGAAATTAGATTAAGATTATCAGATATCAGATTAAATTATCTAAATATTTAAGCATCTTAATAACATGTGCAGAAACATACCTTTCCAGCTTCCTGAAATGTCCATTAGGTTAAGAATGTCCATCCTGTTTGATGTCAACTGGGCCTCATTTCCTTCTGTGATCTCTGTTGTTTTATTCTTGACATTTGTTAAGTACCACTGTACGTGTCCGAGTGGTTCTGATGGAGTACAATTTATATTTGCAGAGGAGCCTATATCAATCGGTTTCTCCTGAGGTACTAGAATAGTGACGAGGCCTTTGGAAAAAAAATAACAAGATGTGACTGTGTAATAAACTCTTCTTTATCGCTTAACGTTGTCAAAAGTTAAATAAATAATTAGGCCTGTCGCGATAATCAATAAATCAAATAATCGCACGATAAAAAAAAATTAGCTCGATAATTTTTCCGGCCGCGATAATTTTCATTTGCATGCTTGTTTTCTCTCTCTCTCTCTCTCTCTCTCTCTCTCTCTCTCTCTCTCTCTCTCTCTCTCTCTCTCAAAGAGACTGGATGACAATATCAACGCTGACCGCCACACATTGATTTTCGAATGTTTTTTTTTAATTATTATTTTTTTTTTTTACTGAGCCTATTTACAATCGTATTTGATTGCAGAGCGCCGTAGCACGTCCCTCTCTCTCGCGCGCGCGCGCTCTTTCACCCTCATATGAGGCGACATACCGCCGTCTAGGGCTCAAATCAAACTTCATTCACGCACACATAGGCCTATATGAAACACTTGCATACACATTAAGTAGTCAAACATACATGTATACTGCTGAATGCTCAAACTCTACACACACGGGAGCGAGATGCGCGCACACAAACTCTCCACGCACAAATGAGACGCGCGCAAACACACAAACTCTCGCACACTCATATGAGACGCGAGCGCAAACACACGCACAAACTCGCTCACAAACTCAATGAGACGGAGCACACACACACACACAAACTGTCCGCGCACATACTCATATGAGACGCGAGCACACACACACACAAACTAGTGCAAATACTCATATGAGACGCTTGCTCACACAGTATATGATGCTTATGATTCTCAGTGTGAACGGAAGTCATACATGTGCATTTTTTGTTAACAGAGACAGAGTCCATTGCTTTTATTGTTTTTGGTTGTTTTTTTTTTTCATTTAAATAGTCTTTAGAAATAAAAGTTTATTGATGTTTGAAAAGGTGTACCTGCATTATTATGCCATTATCATCATTATTTTAGATGAAAATGGTCTCAGAACGACAATATTATCGTTTATGATCAATATTATCGTTTATCGCAATAATTTCTTGGACAATTTATCGTCCAGCAAAATTTGTTATCGTGACAGGCCTATAAATAATTCACAATAAATAAATAGGTTACCTGTTGTTGTCAGCTCAGAATTATTCAGTGGCCCGGTTACCTTCTCAAGCTCTTCAGATGTAACTGAACCAAGTAACTGCACCGTATAATCTACAATCACACTGCCATACCTTTAAATAAATGGGAAATGTTACTACATTTTCTGTCTTTTATCTATATCTAATGTTTTATGTGTGTAGAAAGAACAAGAAACAGTAGCTGCCAGATGTGCTTGTTATCATGATTACCTGTAACCGTTGATAATCAGAGAATCAAAATATTTCAATGTGCTGAAATGTGTCTTGAGCTAAAAGAAATTAAAACATGCATGTGAGATGTACAAACAGTATAAGTATTTCTATTGATTAAACCAAACTTTAAAAAAAATTATAATGTTTTTTGTCTTTGCAGTATGTTGCCTGTTTTTTTTTTTTACAGTTCATGTACTGTATGGACTTCTTAAAGCTGATTTGAACCTTGAAACGCAGGCCTACCACCATATACATGCAGGCAAAAGGGAATGATGACTTAGTTCATCAAATTTGCACTTTCCATGAACAGTGACTTGTAGAGGGTGCACAGTGTTACCAACACAAAGACTAAACACAATAATTACGTAATAAACATGAACTAAACAACATAAAATGTAAAACATAAAATACCATAATTAAACAAATCTGGTGAAAAGAATGTAAGAAGCACAATCTTTAATACGACATTGTGTATGAACTTAAATATATGTAATATTTATTTTCACCTTGCATGTTACTGTTAACCATTTAACTGTTACCATGATTTAAAAAAAACACAGACACATTTTTTAACAGTATTGTGTTGATTTTCAGCAGTACATACCATAGTAATTACTTGCTTTTCCTTCTCCGTGTACTCGTCTTCTTGTTTTTTGTTTGAATCACGTAATATGTCGTAATATGTGCCATTTGTCAATGTAGTAGTTCCATTAATGCTTACTGGACAAAAATAAGGGTCACTGCATTCAATAAACAGTTTCTTTCATCAAGAAATCCTGTGCCCATATCAAACAATACTCTACCTCTTTTTTCATACAGACAGACAGCAGTGTCATATTCTTTTATCATGCAGTTCTCGCCTTTGCAGCAGGCATACTTTTTGAATATGTCCTCAGACCATGTGTAATTTGTCATGCATGAACAATTCTTCTGTGACTTATTCAATGTGCAATCTGCAAACAAGTCAAGTCACCTTTATTTATATAGCGCTTTTTAAAATACAGATTGTTTCAAAGCAGCTTTACAGAGATAACAGAAAAATAATGTAACAAAGTTTGTTTCCAGAAGAAAATAGTATGTATATATATAGCTGCTCTGGAGTAAACCGTGATGTCATCGTCCAGCTCAGTTCAGTTCTTGTATAATAGCAGGCAGATCAATATTATTGTTGAACATTAAATTTAATGTTAAATTTAATATCCCCAAATAAGCAAGCCAAGCCAATGGCAAAAAAGCTGAAAAGGGGAAAACAAGCACATTCTACGTTTGTTTACCTGTTGTGCTGGTGATTTCGGTTACAATCGCAGTCCTGTTCACGTCTATTTGTTTAAGCTTTCCCAGATGATCAGTGAAATGATTATACACCAAATTCTCAAATTCAAGCTCAAGCAAGTACACCTTTGTGGAATTCTCTGGAATGAAGCATTATGACAGTATTCAGTTTGACATTCAGATGATTGATGGAAAAACACATATTATTCATTCAATAGATTATTATTGATAATGAGCAGAAAAAAATCTATATATTACCTGCCACAGCAACCTATCAATTAAAAGTGTTAAAGAGTTAATGCTCTAAGTAATAAATTGTTTGTATAACTGAAGAACTTTGAGAAAATAATAAATCTCAACCCACCTTAAAAATCAATGCCAGAAAAATGAGAATAATGCCTTTAGACAATTTCATTTTTGTGCCATCAATTTCTGGTGAATGGAACAGAACGCAGTCATTCATATGAACATGCATATGCCTTCCATCAGTGACGTCAATCAGGCAACACATTTACATTTATTCATTTATCACACACACATATATCCAAAGCGATTTACAAATGAGGAATACAATAAGAGATTCATCTTAAGGAGGCAATAGCACGAGAAGTGCTAAATGAAAGTTTCAAACATCATCCAGAAAAGAACGAACTGGAAGGGATGGTTTTAAGAAGGAGTGAAAGCAAAGTTGATTTTTTTAATTAATAAATTGACCACAACAATATGCATTCAGATACACTACCAATTTAAATTTTGGAATTTGTTTTTGAAAGAAGTCTCTCACGATCACCAAGGCTGCATTTATTTGATCAAAGATGCAGTAAAAACAGTGATATTGTGAAATATTAATACAATTTAAAATAACTGTTTTCTATTTGAATATATTCTCAAATGTGGTTTATTTCTGTGATCAAAGTTTAATTTTCAGCATCATTAGTCCATGATCTTCGGTATCACATGATCCTTCAGAAATCATTATAATATGCTGATTTTCTGCTCAAGAAATATTTTTTATTATTATCAATGTTTAAAACAGCTGCTTCATTTTTTTTTGTTGTGAAAACTATGATACACTTTAAAAAAGTGTTAAAAGTTAACACTTTAAAAAAAATTAAAAAATGTTGCAAGTTAAAAAATGTGGGGTTAAATAAGATCAAAAATAAATATTAATTATTTTATTCAGTAACAACTCAAAAGATTTCTATTTCAAATAAATGTATCTTTCTATCAAAATGGAAAAACTTTGTTTCAACTTTCTTTAACTTTTCCAACAAAGAATCCTGAAAAAATGTATCATATTTTCCACAACATTTTCAACATAATAACAAGAAACATTATTCATAATTGAGCAGCAGATAATCATATTAGAATGATTAGTTGACACTGAAGACTGGAGTAATGATGTTCAGCTTTGTCATCACAGGAATAAATTACATTTTAAATACATTCAAATAGAAAACACTTATTTTATACCGTAATAATATTTCACAATATTACTGTTTTTACTGTATTTTGGATCAAATAGATGTGAGCATAATAGACTTCTTTCAAAAACATTAAATGCGTCCTGATACATGGAGCTGAATAGAAGAAAACTGGCTAGAAACATTTAAGTGTGTTGACCTACCTCTTTGGCTTGTAAATCCTGACAGCATTATTGATCTCTGGATTCAGGCCGTAATTTAATCGCAGTGATCACTTTATTAAAAAAGTTACGAGTGTCCATACAGACAGAGTGAGAGGATGGAATGATATCCCAGTCAACGGATTTTCCCAATAAACCTCCTGATTTGCATTATTCAGGTCACATGACTCAAAAGCATCAGAGACTTTATTCAAATTATTCTCCACCATAAAAATTGGCTCCTCTTGATTAAAAATATAGCCTACTGTGTGATACACTGTAAAAAAAAAAAAGTATTGCTGGTTTAACTTTAATACAAAGCAAGAGATTGGTTTAATCAACAAAAACTCAAAATATGAGAATGTTGTGAATACGTTCACAAAGAATGTGTTTTTCCATTCCACTGCGCTACTTTTCCGTTATTTTTCAATGTAAACGCACTCTAGATCAGTGTTTTGTCGCCCTGTTCCTGGAGGCACACCAACACTGCACATTTTGGATGTCTCCCTCATCTGATTCATACATTTCTGGTCTTGGAGTCTGTACTAAGTAACTGATGAGTTGAATCAAGTGTGTTTGATTAGAAAGAATTTGAAAACGTGTAGTGTTGGCCAAACCACTGGAAGTCAAACTTGCAACATATAGCCAAAAAGCATAACGGCTAAAGCTAAAGCTGTGACTGTCGGTACAGGGAAGGGGACAAGAGGCCTTTTCTTTTCTCTTTTTTTTTTTTTTTGAATTGATATCAATGTAGGAGAGGCTTCCCTGCTGAATAAACAGCCTTTGTAAGGAAATAGCTTATTTAATGAATTAACAGCCTGTTCGCTTATCTTGTGTTTTACACAAAACAATACTTTTGTTGGGAACTATATTTTACCTTGATAAAATTTTATTTTTTTAAAATAAGACAGAGTAGGGAATGTCGCGACAGGTAGGCCTAAGACTCATTCACAGCATTAACACCAGCAAATGTGCAGTAGGAGATAATAATAATGGTTGTATAATATTGAGTGATATTGTATATTGTCTAAAGAAAATAAACAATATCTATTTTTTCTTTGGCTATCAGGTTTTAACAAGTATAATGAGACTTGAATGACTATGACTGCCAAGGTCTATGATGCTGATATAATGCATTTTAATGAAAAAAAAGAGAAAATGTATAATTTAAATTTAAATATTGTATTATATTGTTGTTTAATGAAAAAAAGTAAATAATGATGTAGGCTATTCTTTCTGGCTTCCAGATTGCATCAATTAAATTACAATTACATTTTAGTATCACTGCTATGTATGCCCAATAAAGCAGTTTTTTAATGAACAGATTCAAATCTAATCTTAAATATGTTTTAAGATTAGTGGGCAGAGCATATGCGCACTGTAGAGACCAGTAATCTGCAGCTAACAGAGAAACCTGTGCTCTTTTTTCCGCTCAGTAAAGCACACTCCACAAACACTGCAGTCCTACTGTACCTGTACGTTTATTAGCGATATAACACCAAATATAGAACATTATTCACAAGAACACGAACACGCCAATAGACAAGAAACTGACTGTCGTAAAACTGAATGCTGGCCACTTATGTCACTGCCATTATATGATAGGCCGATCCAAGTTGGCCGTTATGCTTTCTCCAATGGTAAGAGCCACAGACCCTCTCATCTCCCTTTAATAAGACAATCTCTGGTTGTGTTGGTGTGCCTCCAGGAGCAGGATTGGGAAACATGCTCTAGACGGCTGTCTTTTACTATTGCGCTGGCATCTTTTGCAGCATCTCGCGCAAGACACATAAATAGGCTACGCGATGCTCAAGTTAAAGTGGCTATTTGTACGAATTTTCATGTAGAACTCATGTAGAACTTGCCAATGTGTGAGCAGCTTGTAAAGAATCTTAAAAAACTAAACTTTCCCGACTTCCTAGGTTGTCAAAGAAAGCCTGTAGACGGATTTTAATGTGAAGGACTCGAGCCGGTGTTCTGCCTAACCCATAACTCCCCATCAAATTATTACACACACACTTCAGTTTTTGAAGCTGCTACCTGATTGCCTAATCCTAACACCAGTTACCCCACACAACACAACACCTGTTTCGGATATAACTGTTTCTTGCTCACACGCAATTGCAAGAACCAATCAACCACAGAAAGCGTCGGCTCACTGCTGAACAGGCTACGTTTCTTAAAACCATAATAAGAAACCACTTCCATCTTTGCAATCAGCTTATACACACGCTGCTTTTGGTAAACTCAGCCCAGAACAATGCTTATCAGAGGACAGACAAACATAATATGGATTCATTTAGTTTGTGTTATTTCACAATAAACACATTAAAATTGTACATAGTTTGTGCAAATTCAATTTATTTAAAAGGCCCACTAAGAATTTTGGATCAAAATATCCCAAAACACAGTATTATATATTTTGTTGATTTGTGTACTTACATCATCCCAAATGTAGAATGTTTAAATCCAGAGAAATAAGCAGTTTTAACCAGGACACGGACCATGTCATACCGGATCATACCCGCTTTACCCTCAATTTTTTATTTTGTAGAAACCATGGAAACGCCAAAGAAGCTCATATATATTATGTTTTATTGGACAGGTAAGCAACTGTTTGGATACATTCATTGACAGAAAACGGATCATTGTTATACAGCTCTTTTTGTTTAAATCTCCTTTTCTTGATTTACAGTGAGTACCATATTTACCATGCCTAATATCGATCTAGCTCACTGCAATGTGTAACAAGTGTTTCATAGTAGTGAACGCACAGAGTAGCATTATAACAACTATCAACACGCACAAATGTATCTTATATGATAAAACAGCGCTGCGTTTCCTCACACACGCATGCCCAGAAGAAGCAGAACCGTCTGCTGGATAATAAAAAATCCACTTCTCTTGAACTGTGTGTCGCGCTCATCTCTCATTACAACCTGATCTCACGGCAATTCATACGAATTTTACGAGGTGGCTAATTCGTACGAATTCATACGACTCACTCTTACCAATTAGTACGATTTTTGCTAAATCGTACATATTTTACGATTTGCCCAATTCGTATGAATTCGTACGAATTACCTACCCCTGACCACGCCCCTAAACCTACCCATCATGTGGGTTTAGACAAATCGTAGAAATTCGTACGTGTGAGGTCGTACGAATTTGTACGAATTAGCCACCTTTTAATCACTTGTACAAATTCGTACGAATTGGTCGTGAGATAGCGTTGCTCATTAGCAATCGCTCCAGCGGCCTCCTTCCTCTCCAGCGGCTTTCATAACGTTAATAAATCTTTAATACATTAACGGTCATCCGTGAATATGATTTCTGCACGAGTCCCATTGTATTCTCCATCGGCTGTAGAGGTGAAGACAACAACTCCCATGATTCTGCGAAATCAAGTGTCGTCAAGCTACGCCTTTGTTTTTAATATATGACCTCTAGTGGCGAAAAATTACTTAGTGTGCCTTAAACTGAACGTTAGTTGGATGGATCACTGGGTGCAACAGCCTGTCACTGGCAGACCACTATGGTAAGCATATTTTAACCATGTGTAAACAAAAATATAGTCAAGTCATTTGCAGTTAAGGCATATTAAATGTTAAAATCTGTGCGCACAGGTGTGGTTAAGAGATGAGTCCCACCTTTGGACCCCAGTAGAATGCCTGATCTAAAGCTGTTTTCGTGATAACTTCTTGTAGCTAATGTGAGTCGTTTTAGGTTTATGTAGATTGCTAAGTCCTGCTGCTATGTATCCCTACAGCTAAATCCATAGTGCTTTTCACAGTACACACAGCTTTATAGAAAGACGGCTCTTGTGTAATCGAATTGTATAAGCTAACTAAAAAAACACTAAAAATGAGAAATGTTTAATTTCACAATCTATAGCTCTGAACCAATCAGATTACTTGTGTTCTGTGGGACTCATCTGTTCACCACACCTGCCCTAAGAGTGTTTTTAGTAAAAAAAAGAATAAAGTAAAACGGCCTCTTACCAGTGTGGCAAAAAATAATGATATCTTAGGTTGTTGTTCTGGTTTTGCCATAGATCTAGTGTGTTAATACTAACTCGCAGCAATGATGTTTACAATATATAGGATATATGCAATAGGAAACTACTGTAATATTTTTTTTTATAGAAGTAAACCTGCTGATGTAAGATAACAATTTTGGTGTGTTTTTTTTTCTTTCATGTGCAAACACCACTCGCATTTTCTTACTATACGGACATACTGCTTTCTTTACTCGCATTTTTTGTTCTCAGCAACACCGTGGACTTCCTGGTCATTCACGTCATCTGATTTGTTAGAATGTAAATTTTTTATTTATCAGACACAATTCTGCCCTGCGAAACCCACAAATGATACTGCTTATCTCATATCTCCAGTACAGCATTCTTTATTTGCATTTATTTTGCTAACATGCAATATTTACTCCTCACGTTCATGTAATAAATTTTATCTGGTCTTCCTACAGGTTTTGTTTTCTAACCTGGTTTGGTTCGGTTCTTTGGCTACAAAAGTTGAGGAAAGAAAAGTTTAGACACATCTAATCATTTACGTTCTTTAGTTTACACCATTTTCCAACACTTTGGAGTAACGGTGAAGTCATCAAAACCATTTAAAAAACAAAAACCGTCCAACTCACTCAATTTTTCATACAGTATGCAGGCACTATTTATTATTGTGTACAAAGCTCGTTTCAAGGATTTAAGCAGAAGCCTTTTGGTCAAAAGTTTGTTTGTTGATTGATTGACAGAAACATTGTGTCAAATGTCTAAAATAAAATAAAAAATTCACCTTTCACCACAGAATGTTGCAAAATAACCGTCTATCAAATACTACTTTGAATATTCAGTAATAGATAGTAAAATTCAGTTGTTTGGGGAATCAATCCTCAAGGAAACGGACCCGGTCAACAGCAGGCTCATTCATTTACAGTATATAAACAAAAGTACAAGATACAATCGATGCTCGTAAAAATTGTTCAAAATAGCACAACTGTATTTGCATCTTACTTTGCATTCCCTCATATTTTTTATGAAATGAAGCCTACATTATTGATGTTTGCTTCTTATGGCATGTTATGCTTATTTTTTTGTGATAGCGGTTTACAACAATAAATTATAGGCAGATACATGCTTCTTACTGTTGCTTTTGTGCATATTCAAAACATTGTCATTTAATAATACCAAGAAAATTTGTTTGTTAGTTTATTAGTTTGTGTCAAACTCAAGCTACCTAAATTATTTATGTTTTCCAAACTTTTTTGTCGGACAAATTATTTACAGTCCTGGAATTTTCACTTTTGCTTAAGTTATTATTTAGATATTTTAAAGACACATTTACATGTTGACAGTTCTCTCTCCGTTAATGGTCACATGACATGCAGGTAAACAAACTAAAAAAAGATTAAATATTTAATAAGTGTTTTATTTTGGTTGTTTTTATTTTTAAATTGATTTAAATGTAATTATCAGCTTTTTATGATTTAAATAATGATTAGCTTTTTTTTTTACTTTTACAAATCCCCTGCAATTTGTGAAACCCTGGTTTAAATTGGTTTAAAAACTGACAAGGCAGAAATGTTTCATGCTTATTTTTAGTAATGATTAATTACATAATGTATATTTAAAAAAATGCACGCACCGATGAAATACATGTATTAAGAAAATAAATTGGGTCGATTTTGATTTTAAGCTGATTTAAACAACTTAGAAGAAGTTAGAAATGAAAAGTATCCCATGGTGGTCTGGTTACTTCGGGGCAGATGTCAGTTCAACTTATTTGTTTAGTGTTTTTCATAATCCATACAGGTAGCCTATGTTATACAAAGACCAGAGCTTGACACGAGCTCCAGTGAGGAAACAGGAATTGGCAAGGAAAAGCTCTGGGACGATCCAGAATAAACACTATGTTTACAGTAGTCAGCACTCTCAAAACATTATGTAAATGCAGATTATATTTCCCTTATGCCGTTTAAGGGATTAAAAGAAAGTGCTTTGTCTTAATCCCTTAAATAGCCAAAAAAAAATGCTGTGAGGATGTTTTTTTTCTGGTACTTTAAAAATGGCTTTCCAGTAAGCTTGTTTGTGCAAAACACCATCATTACAAAATACATCTATTTTACAATGCAAATCTATCTGAGAAACACAAGAAACACACTATATGCTGTGAAGACCGTCACAGTATCTTCTGCTTTGACTAGTTTATAGTTTATGTGAGTGTATACTGCAAATTATGTATACATTTTAGCATAGTAATAAAAAATGATTAAAGGTTGAACTGAAAAGGCTCTGACCTGTCATGGTTGCTGTGTCTTTAAGTCAATATAGAATTCTGTTCCCTATATAGGCAACATTCACTCTTAAAAATAAAGATTCTTTATCGGCTCTCATATGGTGAACATGAAGAACCTTGCCGTTGCACAAAAGATTCTTGGTAGTGGAAAAAATGTTCTTGAGATTATTAAAATGGTCTTCACACTAAGAAAAATTGTCCATGGAAGGTTCTTTGGGAAACCAAAAATGGTTCTTCTATGGCGTCGCATTTGAACCTTTAATCCTAAAACTGTTGTTGGACAAGAAAGTGCTGCTGAAAGCTTCATTTAACAGGAAGTTCCTTCCTGATGGCTATCATGTGATGTGATTCAGAGTCTTTGGACTGGCACCGTCAGCTCTCCGTACTTCAGTAAGAGAACTGACATTTAGCCAAGAAATGTCATTCTGAAATGTCAGCATGACATTTGTCTGTTTATAAAGTTGCATTTACGACATCTCAGCTGAGTATCTGACCATGAAACCTACAATCTACTTTAATAAAACACTGTATTTTCCTTCTATTTTCACTTTGATTCAGAGTTCTGCCTTCAGAGATTGGGGGAATTGGGAACTTATCCTTGTCTGTCTTTCTTCAAAATGGGTCTAGAGGTTTCACTGGTGTAGCAATTGAAGAAACCCCAAATGGTTCCTCGGGTATCTTTTCATTTTTACAGTGCTGTGTTATGCACATGTGGGGCCTTTCTGGATTTTACACACTGGAGACATCTGCTGGTCACATGTAAGAAGAACCAAAACAATGACACTGCAGAGGCTTGAAATTGGGAAGATACTTGCATTCGTTTTCAGATAAAATTATATACAATTCATATACTTTGTCCAGCCAAAATAAAGTCGCTTTTTGAATTTAAAGAGGCAAATGCTTAAGTGCTTATATAATTGGATCATTATTACAGTGATTATGATGTTTCTATCATTCTATTATCTTCTAACCCTAATTGATGTGTAGTGTGTGGCTTTTGATTTCTTAAACAATCATGTTGGAAAACACATCATGGCCATATTCCAGGATGACAAAGTCAAGATTCATCAGACTCAAACTGTGAAAGAATGGTTGGGAAGGAGCATAAATAATTATTTTCACACATGTATCAGCACCTCCGAATCCTGAGTCCTTAAATTCATTGAAAGCCTTTGGGATGTGCTGGAGGAGACTTTACAGAGTGCTGGACTCTTGCATTCTCAATACAAGATCTTGACCAAAAAATGATGCGTCTCTTCATGGAATTAAATGCTATGATGTTATTTGCACCAATTCATGTGTGAAAATGATTCTTCATGCTCCTTCCCAACCATTCTTTCACAGTTTGAGTCTGATGAATCTTGACATTGTCATCCTGGAATAAGGCCATGATGTGTTTTCCTACATGCTTGTTCAAGAAATAAAAAGATACACCATCCATCAATTAGACTTAAGTTTATTTTCATAACGAAGCACATTTTCTTCCACAATTCTTCAACAATTACTGTAACATGAAACAAAATGAAATTTTCATTCATGTAAAATGAAAACAAAAATGTGTATTATTTTGATTATGTTGTTTATTTGCATTGTAATGACACAATGGGAAAAAAAATGCTAATCCTATTTTTATTTTAGGGTGAAATATGAGCCAGACCGAAGAGATTCACCCAGAACAGCAGCAGCACATAATGCACACGTTTTATTAGAAAAGTTGATTTGCAGAACATTGCATTTGTACTTTACATCTTTATAGATATTAACATTTTAGTGCGTGCTTTAAAAATATCTTTCACTGGTTTTGTATACAGCAGCTACACATACAAAAGAATACAAATGTGACAGAAACATACAGTACATATAAAAATGTACACCCAGGCACACTTCTCTCTTCAACATAATTACAGTCAAACTGAACTTTTACACATCTCTGTAATTAGCATTACCAACACCATCAATATACAAAATATTTACAATACTTATCACTAGAGTGTAGGCTAACCCTGAGCACTTATGACATTTTTGCTACACAGAGGTTTCTTGCTCCACAAGAGACACTGGGTTTGATGGGAGAAATGTTTCTGTCTCTTCCTGTGTTCCAGCATCCTCCTTTACGTTCCCATTTATTTCTTTATGATCATCAATCTGCCAGAAGTAGTTTTACTACAGTAAAATCACCCAAAGCAACAAAGCATTTTATTATACAGTCATAGTAGTGTCTTACCTTGTGTTGAGGATGGGACGTGCAGCAAGCGCTCGGCTCCACAAGCTTTCGTGCGGTTCTCACCACCGGATACACTGTGCCAGGCGCCACATCGTCTCCTTTTGTTCGGCCTTGAAGTGGAAAATGTTTTGCATATATAAATAATAAAACTGTATTTTTACTCTTTTTTTTTTTTTACATACAGATGTGAATGGTGCTTGCCTATTGTAACACTCAACACAACAATGTGTGTGTGTTGAAGGTGGTTGCCGCAGTTTTTATTTATCAGTGTTATTTTAGTATTTTGAATTTAGATTTTATTTTTAAATTTGAGCAATTTTATGTTCTTTTGTCACTTTTATTTTTATTCGTTTTTTTATATTTCTAGTTTTAGTTTTAGTCATTTTACAACTTCAACTTATTTATTTTTCAGTTAGTTAACAAGGCAAAAATTTTAATACAATTAACAAGGCAACGCTTTTTCTTAATATTTTATGTTTTATTCATTTTTTATTAATTTTTATTTCAGCTTTATGCTAACACTTTACAATAAGGTTTCATTTGTTAACATTAGTTAAAGCTGCAGTCCGTAGTTTTTCCACTTTGTCGCCATCTCTGTTCGAAATCTGCAATTGCAGTTATTCGCGGAATTATTAACTTAAAGTGGGTTGTGCCTCGGTACGGCACAACGCGGATGAATCCAATGTTTTGAGGAGAATGTGCGGCTGCCAGTCATCGCGCCGGTGTGGATACTGTAATTTAGAATCATAGATTATACTTTTGGAAGTGTGACCAACATAAGAATTTTCACCAGAAAATGTCATCTGAACAAGTAAGTAACATCCACTTTTGTTCTGACCAACTAAGGGGAAAAAAGCATTGCAGTAAATCGCACTGATAAAATTTAACGATCGCTTATATCACGTAAAACCGTACAAATTATACTTTGTTCTAAAATTGTTAATGTTAACAACTTCAGCATTGCGTGAACACATTTAATGCCCTTCCGATATTTATCCTTGTTTTTGCATGGGCCCGGTTGCAGTCTCTTTTTTTTCTGTATCCATTTTACAACGGGTGAATCTCCAGCTGTCACTGATGATTGTCGTTTGAACCTTTCTGGATCCGCCATCAAATTGATACGTTTATTTATATCAAGTGCCGTGAGAAAAGGTTATAAATCTCCACCTCCAACATCCTCACACGCAATATAGCCTACTAGCCGAGACTCCTTCTTTATGTGTACAGATGTGACGTAATGACGCAAAGACATGCTCAAATTTCCCACGGAAATCCACCAGTACCACTGGAATTAAAAACATCATTACAAGCTTACCGTTTTGAATCGAGCTATGGCAAGCAGATAGTTCTGAACACTGGCTGGTTATGTACTCGCTCAAAAAAAAAAATTGGATCATTTTTAACCCAAAAAAGTTACGGAATGCAACTTTAACATGAACTAACATTGAACAACAATAATACTACATAATTTATTAATATTAGTCCATGTGAATTTTTTACTTTTACCAATCAAAAGTTGTATTTGCTAACATTACTTAATGCACTATTAACTAACATGAACAAACAATGAACAACTATATTTTTACTAACCTTTACTAACATTAATATAAATTGTTTTAAAAATTATTAGTTAATGTTAGTTAATGCATTTACTAATGTTAACTAATGAGACCTTATTGTAAAGTGTTATCCACTTTATTTCAATTTACACTATTAGACTTTTACACTATAGTTTGAGTTTTAGTTAACCATAACAACACTGGTTGCTACGGAGTGGTTGCTAGGCCTTTCCGAGTCTAAGCGTGTGATTTCTCTATTGAAAATCTAGTCCAAGACTAAAGGCCAGATTTACTAACAGCTTGTGCTAGTGCAAACCCTGCAAACTTCTTTCAGGATTTACTAAAGACACACAGTGAAAAATTTGCGCTGAGCGTTTATTTTTGTGGCTGATCTTGCATATGCAAGATCAAGTAGGAGTTTCCCTTTCAGACTAAAATTTATAGGAGATTATTTAAATCAATCATGCAAGGTGATTTACTAAGGTTTGCGTTAATCAAGTTAGTGGTATTTGAGCCATTATTTACAACCCCCCAAAAAGCATGTCTTAAACCAGAGGCTAATTCACGCTGTAATAATACTATCAGAAGCTCTTGAGGTGAATGTTTCTCACCTGTCATGAAGCTGATAATGAGTCCAATAAGCACCACAGTGGAGGAGTTCAGCGCACTGTACCACATGTACGACAGAGAGTAGAAGCCATGCAGCCCTACAGGTCTGCTGAAAAACAGAGAAATCATTTGAATTCTTTCCCTCCATAGATGCATCTACATTACACTGCGTGGTACTGATCTACAGGTCACCTGGCAGCATCTATGAGGGCATTGACGGCTGTGATGTTGTCAGGGCCGGCTGCTACTGTGTTAGTAGAGTTGAATGGAGGAACTACAGAACTGGACATCCGAGACAAAAAGCCACCAATGCCAACCCAGAATGCTATGAGCAAACCTGCAGCAAGTCCTATTACAGCTCCCTGAATGATAAAGAGAAAACATCCTTATTTATGTTAAAAAATTATTTAAACTTATTTTCACCACAGAATTTTTTTTTTAAGTTAATTAATTATGACATCTTATCTCATAATTCTCACAATTCCGAGCTTATAGCTAAATTCGGAATTGCGGGGGGAAAAAAGTCAAAAAATTTTATAAAAAACTCTGAATTGCAAGAAATAAAGTCAGAATTTTGAGATATAAAATCACAATTGGAAGAAAAAAGTCAGAATGGCAAGAAATAAACTTGGAATTGTGATATATAATGTCAGAATTGTGAGAAAAAGGTGATGTAACGAATGGCCTTAATCAAATGCCCTAGTCATAAGAAAACCTTCCCCCTCTCCCCTGTTGTCATCGGCCCTTAAACCAGTTCTCTTCAAAGGCTGTTATCATCTCGGCTCCACTGAACGATCTCACCAAGCAACCCTCAAAGACAGCACAGGAGACCAGACAGCACTACCCATTTGGTCGAAGACTATAGAGATAAACTTCCAATACACAAGGACACTTACTCCATTCATACACACAAACTTTTCCAAATGTTTATAGTATTTCTCCTGTGTTTTATGCATGCTCCTATGTTTTATTAGTTATGACTAGTTATGATTCTTTAGTTATGTTAGATTATCTTCCAATGTTGATATCCAAAGATGATGTATGTATCACTGCTTTAATGTCTTCGAATCCCCTCTTTCTTGGTATCAAAATAATCCTCTTTGATTTTATAATCAATGGTGTACAATATGCTATGATAAATTGCATCATGATTTTTTTTTTACCATACTTTTGTGTAAAGGCTGCACAAAATCTCCATGCCAGCAATAACATGACAATGGAGATGAGGTGGAACAAAGATTTTCTCCCGGTCATCTTTGATTGGTCACTTCACCAAATAGGTGTGAACTGAGAGGACCTTTAAGAGTGTCTGATTGGTTCAGATCTTTGCTCAATCTCTTTGAGACACCAGGTCTTCTTCCGGCAACTTCATCTTCAAGTTAACTTCTTTGGATTCAACGTGGACCACCCCAAGAACCCAAACGAATGTTTCAGCGCACTACTTGCAAAATCATCAAGAATCTCCTGCATCTGGACTTGTTCAGCAACCAAAACCAATGCAAGTACCCGTTTGCAGCCTTTAGCTGCGTTTCTAAGTTATTGTGCCCCTTTAGGTGACCCTGATTCTCTGTGCCCGGTTGCATAAAGCGCCTTAAGTTTTTCCCCTAAGTATGATACTTAAGGGGCGATTTCCCCTTATCTAAGAGAATAACTTAAGGGTGTTGCATATAATCAGCGAATGTCTTATAGAAGAGAATTGGTACTGTCTGGTTACTTCCGGTTTCTGGACTGGCTGCAGTAACACGTCTCTGTCCACGCGGGGGCGCTAGCAGGCGAGTGCAGAATGAATGGGAGTCTATGGGGTTTCACACCCAGAAATCCACTTTTCTCAGGATGTAATTTTTTGTCAAGTAATTTGAAAGTTGCATTCAAAGGGGGGGGTTTCTGGACTGGCTGCAGCAACACGTCTCTGTTCATCTGATCCTGGATTCACGTTATAAAAGTCTATTGTTAGCATAGATACGCAAAACACTAACACTAGCAATTTCACAGTTTCATCAAATAAAGTAGGCTAGGTAGGATATCGGAATAGATAAAGAAAACAAAAAAAGAAAGCCTAATTGGACAGAGGAGGAGAAATGCATTATTCTTGACAAATATGATAAAAGAAAAACAATTTTGAAAAGCAAACTAAATCCCAATGTAACTGCTGCAAAAAAACAGAAACAGTGGGAAGATATAACGGAAAAAAACAATGCAAGGAATCTTGATATGGAGAGGACGGTTCAGGAAGTCCTTAAAAAATACGAAAACATCTCTGTGGTCGCAAAAAAAGAGCTGAGCGCTGAAAAGAAAGAAGCCAACAAAACAGGCAAGATTAAGGAAGACTACGCTTTTAAGAATGTATGCACCGCACCGTGGTGAAGAGTTCGCTTTATTGCTGTCGATCAAATCGGTATTCTTGCAACAATTTTTCATTGCTAAGATGCTCCAAAGGGTTCTCCTATCCCTAAAAATTCTTCTTTGCACATAATGATCTTTAGCTGGTTCCCTAAATTCAGCCATGTCGTCTTATTTTTGTCCATGTTACTCTTAAGGTTACGATTTCCAAACCTTAAGTTATACTTAGGGAAATGACCGTTAAGGGGTTTTATGCAAAACTTAACGCTTTTTAAGGGATTACTTAAGTGAAAAAACAGCATTTAAGGGAAATTCTAAGTTATGACATTTTACTTAAAGAAACCCTTCAGTAACACTTAAACACTTAGTTTTTTTCTGCAACACACTGAGGTTTAAGGGAAACATAAGGGCGAACTTAAGGGAAAATTACACTTAAGGTGCTTTATGCAACCGGGCACTAATGTTTCTCGTAGGTCGTGGTTAACTGATTGTAATCAATCTCTCTCTCTCTCTCTCTCTCTCTCTCTCTCTCTCTCTCTCTCTCTCTCTCTCTCTCAATCTTTGCTTAGTTTAGTTGTGTGTGTGTGTAGCCTAACGTAGTTTTGTTTATTAAACCATTATATTCACACTTCATTGTAAAATGAACATCACAAAAACTTCAAAGTCACATAAACATCTTGATCTAGCTACCTATGCTATTACCCTGCTAGTACTTGATTTACTTTAGCTGGAAAAGGTTATTCTTTCTTGGCCAGGAAAATAACATGTTTCCTAGAATTAATAATTGATTATGCTTTCTGTTCATTAGATGAACTGATTAAATAATTGTACCATTAATTCTGCTACAGTCAATTCTAAACATTCAAATATTTATAATTAATTATAATTCGTTAAAATTAATATATATATATATATATATATATATATATATATAAACATTTTAAACTGTAACTCGTTACAGTGATTTGCGAGTTACATACTCGGAATTGCAAGATAGAAACTCACAATCAATAGAAAAAGTGTCAGAATTTCAAGTTACAAACTTTTGAATTGTGAGCTAAAATTATTATTTATTTTTTTAAGTGGTGGGAACAAGTTTCTATAGAAGTTTGTTGGTTTGAAGAATTGAAAGAAGGAACTTACAATGCTATTGGCGCATGGGAAAAAGATGCCGAGACAGAAAAGGCCGAGCAGTGGCCCGCCGACCATCCCGAAGATACTGAGAGCAGCCTGAAAGTGAAATACACAACTAGGGGTTAAGTAAGCGATAACATACATCCAGCCGATTGCTATCGCAAAACAAACAATGACAGGATAATTGTCGGTTCTTGTATTATCTGGTTTATTTTGCGATAACAACTGACGTTATTCTGCTTATTACATGATTGATTAGAGTTAAAATCTTTTATTATCTCAATACATTTCTGTGAAGAAGTAGTTCCAAGCAAGCCGATTTTTCAAGCCAGACAAATGAACAAGTTCAAACGAAGTGGACATTTAAGGGATAATGCATCACTTATTACCCAGATTTCCACTAAATAAATAAAGATGGGAACATGAAACATTAAAATGAGAAGAAACCATCAGAAAAAAGTCAGAATTGTGAGATAAAAAGTCATTGCGTGCGTTTTTAAGCATTGTGGTTTATAAACAAGTGATTTTAAAAGGTTGAAGCGCAGTAAGCCGCAAAAGAACTAATTTCGCTATATGCGCTCGCTGTGAAATTGTTTCTGAACGATGTCTGCGAGACGCGTACACATTAAGGCGCTGCTCATAGTGTGCGAGTACTGAATAGTTCTTTTTGTCGCTTAATTGGGCTTCAGCGATTTAATACACACACTTATGTGTCAAAATGCCCATATTTGCAAGTATCCTAGTAAACACAGTCAGTTATGTCTTTAGTGAACATAAACAGTTGAGAAAGAAAACATGTGTAACAGTATATTGGGATCCATGCATTTGGTCTTAAAGTGACAGCAGCCTTATAAAACTGCTGATGTTATTAATGTTAATCAAACAACAACAACAAAAAAATCTCTCCCTGCTCTTGACTGAATCACTTTTGTAACTTTAATAAGAATTAATGTTTTTTTTTTTAATTTACACAGACATAATAGATTTTGGATTTCCTAAAATAAGCTGATTACAGCAATAATTCATCAGCGATTATAAAAGCATGTATGCTTACCTGAAGAACTGAACTGTTCATCAAATGGACGACATAAGCCATAGCCAGACATATAATCCCATATGATATGGCTGGATAAGGAATATAATCATCCATTATAAACATTCTCACTGAAAGCTTCATTTGATCACTTTGAGCAAAGGGGAAATCAGATTAAACATATTCTATCATTGTGCATCATGGGAAGAAGGAAATCATTTCAAATGAAGAGATAAACATTCAAGTTAATGTCTCACCCAGCATCTTTGAGAGCAGAGTGGCTCTGGCCTCCGTCATTGAGTAATGGGGTTTGATCAGATCCATTATGGTCACCGTGGCCAGTGAGTTCAATGCTGAGGATATTGTACTGTGAATGAGAACATCTCCATTTTATTTTACAAATAAAGTTTACTTTTAAAATTTTTGAAGCATGCTTGTGCACCGACTACTGTCTTTATCTGTATCTCTGCAGAATGTAAGTTTATTATAGAGAGAAAAGTAAACAAAGCAGATTTGCATGAATATATACTACCATTTAAAAGTTTGCGTATGATTTTATTTGAAGGAAATTAAACCGATCAAAAGTGACAGTAAATACATTTATTTCTATTTCAAATACATTTATTTTTGAACTTTCTATTCATCAAAGAATAATTTTGAGAAAAAAGTATAATTTTCAAAATATGAAGCAGCTCAACTGTTTTCAACATTAATAATAATAAATGTTTCTTGGCTCTCAAATCAGAATATTAGAATGATTACTGGAGGATCATGTTGCATGTGAGACTGGAGTAAAGATGCTAAAAAAAATTCAGCTTCGATCACAGCAATAAATTACATTTGAATATTGACATTTATGCATTTAGCAGATCATTTTGCATTTCATTATTTTTGTGGAGCATTTTGTTTATCCAAAATCATTCTCGTTGAACATTTCCATAAGATTCTTACTATAATAGTCACTTTTGTTTTACTTAAATACGATTTGTAAAATATGATTGCTTCAATCATCGGGCTGTTACCTGAGAGATGCACTGAACAAACACGCCACAAACAATCCAGGAAGTCCAGGGAAGTTTTGTAACATGTCCATGACAAAGTAGAGCACCATCTATAAAGTCAAAGTACATCGTAGAAATTCACTATTCCATTCAGGACGTATATATGCAGTCTGTTGTTGATGTTGTACTGGTTTGGTGCTGCTAACCTGGTCTTTGGATGTGATGTACTGCTGTTCTAAAGGGCTGTTGTTACCGTAGCAAGCGTACATGACCAGCCCCATCAGACAACTGAGCATTAAAGCCACCTGAAGACAAGGAAACACCATATAGCAGGACCTGCACGAGAAGTGTGACACATAAGTAAGAAGAACAGCTCTAAAGTTAATCTGAGAGTCTTTGGGGTCTGGTATAAGGAGCACTTACATGACGGCTTCTTTCTCTGTACGAGAACTGAGGTACCTCTGAACCTGAGCCTGGTTCACTCCATAGAGAGACAGCATCAGGAACACTCCTCCAACACCTAACGTCCAGAAAGTGTGTCTCACCGTTGGGTCAGGATTCAGGCTGAACAGACAAAGTCAGTCAACTGGAGAAATGACTGAGTATTTTAGACCAATTTTAAGTTTCAGCCAGATAGAAATTATGAGATTAACATCACAACTATTTTATTTATTAACTTATTTATTATTTTTAGTAGTGCTGTAAAATAGATTGAATGCGATTAATCGCATCTAAGATAAAAGTTTTTGTGTGTGTGTGTGTGTATATGTATATATATATATATATATAGTTATATATATATATATACACACACACACACATATATATAGACAAATGTTTATGTAAGATGCGATTAATCGATTTGACAGCACTAATATCAATTTAAACATTTATTATTTTGAACAGTCCTAGTTTTAACAGTAGAAAATAACAACCACAAACCATAAAGGTTTCTTCAAAGTGTATATCCACTTTGGAACAATATTGTGAAAAGTGGAATAATATATACACACATTTCAATTAATCTAACATTGAAAGGATAGTTCACCCAAAAATGAAAATTCTGTCATCATTTACTCACCCTCAAGTTGTTCCAAACAAATTTCTTTCTTCTGCTAATCACAAAAGAAGATATTTTGAAGAATATGGGTAACCAACAGTTGATGGACCCCATTGACTTCCGCAGTACAGAAAAAAAAATACTATGGAAGTCAATGGGGTCCATCAACTGGTTGGTTCCCAACATTCTTCAAAATATCTTCCTTTGTGTTCAACAGAAGAAAGACATTCATACAGGTTTGGAACAACTTGAGGGTGAGTAAATGAATGAATGAAGCATTTATACATATAGCACTTTCATATGTAGTCATGTACACTCAAACTAAAAGCCCTTTACAATTATGTCAGGGTTCTCTCCTCAACCACCAGTTGTTTGCAGCATCCCGGATGATGTGACGGCAGACACAGTACAAAGGCTCCAGTGCGCTCACCACACACCAGCTATAGTGATCGAGCCAATTCCGTGGATGAGGATTATTAGGAGGCCATGATTGATAAGGGCAAATGGAGGGAATTTGGCCAGGACATCAGGATTACACCCCTACTCTTTTACGAGAAGTGCCATGGGATTTTTAATAACCACAGAGAGTCAGGACCTCGGTTTAACGTCTCATCCGAATGACAGTGCTTGTTACTCGTCGTAATACTGGGGCGTTAGGACCCACACAGACCACAGGGTGAGCGCCCCCTACTGGCCTCACTAACACCTTTTACAGCAGCAACCTGGTTTTCCCAGGAGGTCTCCCATCCAGGGACTGACCAGCCCTGCTTAGCCTCAGTGAGCAACCAGTCTTGGGATACAGAGTGAAATGGCTTTGGCTGTAAATGATGACAGAATGGTGATCTATCCCTTTAATAATAATATTTAAAAAAACTGCCAACTTAACACAAAGTAAATATTAATAGGATGGCCTAAGGGGATCATCGTCATTTTTAGGGGGCCATGGCTTCCCCTGATACACCCCTGATTCAATAGATGCGTTTATCCAAAGTGATTCGCTCTGGAGCAACCTTGTGGTTAAATGTACAATGCCAGCACACCAAACCAGTAAAAGTGAACTTACTCGAAGCCAGAGATGCGTCCACCGTCTCTGACTTTAACCCAGGCCTCAGACAGACCACCAGCCTGCTGAACGCCCACAATGATGACGGCAAGCTGACCAGTAAACATGACTACTGTCTGAAAAACATCGGTCCACACCACTGCCTTCAGGCCACCCTACCAGGAGGACAAACGTGCTAAAATCATTACAACTTCTTTCAGACAATGAAAACAAACTAGCATATTAAAATGGATTGACGTATAAATGTTTAGATGCAGCGCAAGCTGATGAAAGTTTACAAAGACAGAGTTTTTCATGCACTGATGAATTGTATGTAATCTGTAAAGTAAATTCTTATCGTGTTGACCTTAAATAACTCAACAAAAAAAAAGATCTTACCAGTGTCGTATATAGAGTGCAGACTAACCCAGTTGCCAGTACTGCTCCCCATAAATGAAAACCAGTAACTAGAGACGGACATATGTCAAAGCAGAGACATTTATGTATTAATATAATGTTAATATTTATTGGAAATTTGTTGCAACATTACCTGCATTCAGTGCAAGAGCCGGTGTATAGATGCCAACACCCACATAAATGACCTGCAAAAAAGACCCACACAGTAACTCTCTCCAAATGAGCCATTGAATGCATTAAATATGCAAAAATGGAAACGTTACTTTAACAGAGAGGCTAAAGCTTACCATCTGAAAAATAAATGTAACAGTGCCACAAATACGGACTGCTTTACAGAAGCGCAGCTCCAAATACTGCAGGCAAATGAGACGTGAGCATGTTTAATAAAGGCATCAATGACAAAAGAACATGTTAGTGGTGCAAAACTCGCCAAGAGTGTTGTTATGGGGTTACTAGGACAGTCTCTAAATAATATCTGTTGTAAATAATATGCAATAATATGTGTACCTGATAAACACTGGTGAGATGCAGTCTGTAAAACACAGGAATGAAAATGTGTGCTGGTATCAGGAGACCCAGAATATAAGAGCAGCCAATGAACCAATACTGCGTGCCATTGCTGTAGACTTCCGCCGGCGTGCCAATGACGGCCACAGCCGACTGGAAGGTGGCCATGAGAGACAGAGAGAGTGGCAGGCACTTCATACTCCTGTCCGCGAACAGAAACTCTCGTGTGGTGCTCTGGCGTCCTCCGGTGAAGGCGTAGTACAGCCCGATGGACATGGAGGCCACCAACAGCAACGCAAATATCACATAATCAATAATAGTGAAGTACTTGGGTGCAGATGGATCCATACTGAGACTGCAAGCATGAAGCGTAATATTAAAGTCTCTGCTGCATGATCAGGACAAAGGTCAAAGCCATCGGCCTGCAAATCTGATGACGACCTGAAACGTCACACACATAATGATAGAACATTCAGTACTCAATCAATCAGGTTAGGATTATATGTTATGCTAGTATGTTGACATTTAAAGTTGGCATTTATTTTTCAAATGCGTGAACCGTGAACATTTCATAATTGTATACGTTTCATTTTTATGAAATTTTACTTCATAATTTTTAATTATCTATTTTTCAAATGCATGTTACAGGTCTTAAAGTGAACAATTCATCCATGTATGTTGAATTTTTTACTTTTTATTCAACATTTTTTTAACTAGACTTTTGCAATCATTTAGTCTGCTTAAAGTCGGCATTAAATTAAAATTCATGCCCATCTATTTTACAAATACATGTTACAGATCTTTTTGTGAACGATTCATCCATGTTCGCATTTAATTTTTTTTACTTCGAAGTCAAGACTTCAGACTTCTCTCTGGTGACATTTGTAAGTCTTCTCTAATCATTTAGTCCGCTTAAAGGGATATTGTGTAGGAATTTCTCCCATCTAGTGATGAAATTGTATTTTGTATTCAAGCTGTGCTCTCCAGCGCCTCTCTTTTTCAAATGCGTGATGCATCTACGGTAGCTGTTATGTACCAAAAAGCTATGACAAACAATGCAATATGCTCTATTAAAATATACTCTTATCGAATTTATAGGTTACATAAAAAGTAAACTTGCAAACCTTGTTTTTAGCGCCTTCTCAACTTTATTCAATATGCTGCTATTCATCAAAGAGCCTGTTTAAATTTTAACTATAAATGTTCTACTGTCTATATAATAGAGTACACAACCAAGCAATGAAAAAAAAAGCATGTCATTAAGACTGTAATATTGACTTAGCCTATCTGTCGAGGAGAAAGCAGGCAACTTCAGTGTCTCTTTTGAAATCGTACTCCTGCATTAGTTCTTTCCACCTGGAAAAAGCTATCCCGACATTGACTCTGTTTTTTGTAATCTCTGGTCACGTTTCCATTTATGTTCAATTTTGGACTTTTTTGGCGACAAGGATTTCTTCTCCTGTGGCTCGGCATATGTATGCCATTAAAAATAACAGTGCAATGCAGCCTTTTAAACTTGCCGGGGCAATGACAAGCGCCTCTCACTGCTCTGCTCCTCCGTTTCTGCTGCTTTCAGTTACGTGACGCTGGCTCTGAACGAAAACGCGCTATGGAAACGCGTTGGCCTAGTACTTTTTGACCCTCTCTGCTATTATAGTTTTTCAAGATGGCGGAACGACATGGAAGCCTCCGTGGACCTACCCGTCACATGTATATAAAGATAATAAATTCTTCATTTACGAGGATTAGTCAGATAATTGGCAGAGCTATTTGTATACCACTGAGGACATATTTATGAATAAAAATATTGATTTTGGATAATAAAATACCTAACAAATAGGGCTGGACGATATGGCCAAATTTTATATCACGATATATTTCTTGATTTCGGTCGATACGATATAATTCCGATATCGATATGAACAATATAAAAGCCTCAGAAAAACTGCCAAGAACGCCCATAAAAGATGTCTGTTCCTACAATCTTCTGAAAAAGGAATTTGCCAAGTCTATGAAATCTGCTGGAGTCTTTCGCTACTGCACCATAACAAACTACATGAACCAATGAAATAACCCATCATAACAATAATATTCTCTTCTCAATACCTGCTACAAGACTATGAAAGCATATGGGTAGCAATATTCAGTTTGAAATGTAATATGCAAAATGACAATGTAGTATGTAAAATGGCAATGCATTTCTGTTTTTAAATTTACATTTGCCATAACATTTGTGCAACATTTGGTACACAAAATGGGGGAATTTTTTTCCGATTTAAATCCCATTTCCTGCATTTACATAAATTTAGGGACTATGGTGTTACAAAATCCAGGAAATAATTAAGTTGATTATAATGATCAATTTTGCCAAAAATAAAAGTAGGCTACTAAACTATGTATAACAAAAATATGTCTTACTTTTTTCAAGACTTGAGATAATCATTTTATAAAGTCAAAAATGTTCACCATTAATGTTTTGTGTGTAAATAAAACTGAAATATACAGAAATTGAATAAGGTTATCAGATCAGTCTGAACTGCATAAATTATAATAAAATGTGATACTTATATGTAGATTTATTTATTTATAATATTCAAAACACTGTAAATAGGTTCATAATCTGTAAATCTGAAAATGTCTATTCTGACTAAACCCAACTGTGATAGTTTTATTCTTATATATTTATATTTTTATTTTTTATTCTTATAATTTGTAGTATTATGTTTCATGTTGTATTTGTATTTGTATATGTCCACTGGAAGCCTCAGTACCAAAACAAATTCCTTGTGTGTGCAAGCACACTTGGCAATAAAGCTCTTTCTGATTCTGATAAATTAAATATAGCTGAATCCTTATTAAAGCTACACACGTTCTTTAGACAAGATCAGTGAGTAATTTGCTCTGTTCCCCTTTGTTCTTTGGTTAACTTAACTGACAGACAGAATTGGCTGCTGTCCCTTTAAGATCTGTCGCTGATGAGAGGATCTTACGCATTTAATTTTCTCATTTAGGCTACTCTTAACTTTCATTTAAGATTTAACTCATTTAGACTGTTCTTGTGAGGATACAATTGACAAAACGGACATTTTGGCATAAATGTGTGTGTTATTATTCAAGCGTTAAAGAAAGAGAACTGGATTCTGCGCGTCGTGTGCGTGTGTGTGCGCGCGTCAGGACATTCACAGGGAGCGATACCTGCTCATTAGAACTTTCGGTGAGCTATTTTTAGAGTGTGGACACGACGTTCCTGGCCGCGGACGCGCGCATCGGCACAGTCTATCTCCTGATCCTCGTCTGATGTGTTCCCGCTGCTAGTCGGACTCGGCAGTCACACTCCGGCACATTTTGCAGCACGCTGAAACACCGAAACACCACTGAATTTATACCACTGAATTAGTCTTTCCTCTCTTATCAACTATTTCGTCTGCTTTCTCCTCACTTGTGGAAGCTCGTTCAGTCACATTTGCATTGCGGTCAGGGGCGCTCATTCTGTGGCTGAAACTTGCCGCGTTGGAGATCCGCTGCTCTGAGCAGTGGCTGCGTGTCTGTGGTGTACGTCATCAGGAAAGTAGCCAATTGTGTTCTGCTCTTTCTGACGGCTGCGCGCCTAACGTCAGTCAGTGACAAATGCTGCTATGTATATTGAAATATCGAAAATGTGTTTAAAAATCATATCACCGTTATCGGAAAAAAAAAAATCGCGATATATATTGATATTGAATTATTGTCCAGCCCAACTAAAAAACTACACATAGTCCCTTTAAATCACCCTGCAAGTTCACGTTTATCTGCCTCTGCTTTTGAGTGCCACGCCCACATCTCAAAATCCATCCAATCAACAACTGATGCTTAAAATCAAGTTCCTGCCCTAAATTTTTTCTTATCGATAATCAAGATGCAAGTTACATCTGTCTCTACTTCGATTTCATTGTATCTTTAAGAAAATACCACTCTACCACAGCACAGTAACCGCCCACTTTTTAGTGGCCTTAGTTCTAGGCGTTTTTGGATGGATGCCTTGAATCAAACCAAGCAGCTCTGAGATGAATCACAACATTACAACATTTCTGTTGAAGCAAGAAAGTATTCAAAAAATCTGGAAATGGCGAAATATGACTGTGCACCTACCCAAAGTCAACATGAAATCAAAAGCATCCCATTCTATAACACATAGCTGGTATTATTGTGTAGAATTACATAACAAATTCCTCTTATTTTTAACCCTTAGTTACATTTCAACCAATTAGTAGTATAGAAACATTTTTCACATCCAATCAATTCCCATTTAATAAAATCACATCCCGTCCTCCATTTTAACTCATTGAATATCCTCTTCCCTTGGAAATATGTCACATAAATAAAATGACTTCGGGAGCAAACAATCTACGTCATCCCATGAAGTACTTTTGAAGTACTACATACCATGTCTACAGTACTTTGTATGATTGGCGGATTTCAATTCAAATATGTGCTGTATTGCAAAAATCAGCAATTGTTATCTTTTTTTTTAAGTTAAAATTGCACTGATTAATGGCTTAAATGCAGGTGTATAACATAATTTAACAACCTCAGATCTCGAAGTGAGACCGTCAAGATAGATTTAAACTACATATACATATGTGTATGTATGCATGCATCCATGTATGTATATCAAATTCTATACATAGAAAATATAATTTTTACTTCCAGAACCCAACAGTAATACTCCAAAGAGGTAACACATGAGTACGGTAATTTTAAAGTATCAGGTTATACTTTATACTGCAGGGTTAACAGTTCCTGGCAGTTGGAGCTAGTCTGCACAGAGACAAGACGCCACTGGATTGCAATTTCAACTTTACCCCAAATGCACTCCCTAAGACCATAATTCATGTAAGAGTGTAAATATACATCATTTACTGAATGATCTACCCAGTTTTCCCTACCATTAGTTAAATGCAATTTCACTTCCTTGTTATTGTTAGTTGTTGGACGCATGCTGTGTTCCTCATCAATACAACAAGTGCGCGCGGAGAGCGTTACATGTTTTCTCCACATGCAGGTGTTCTTACCTAAAGTAATCAATCAGATCAGATGGAGCTACATACACTTCATGTGTCATCCGGGGAGCAGGCAGTGAAAAAGTGTCAGTGTTGCACTAATGCGCTCCTCCTAGTGTTACAGTTGCCATCACGCCTGAATGTTATGATTGACTGAGCCACTTTGTCACAGTCAAACACCTGTCCACCTTAAAATTTACGATCTCTAAATATCGTCAGTTATAGTTAGCGTGTTTCCCAGCACACACATATGCAGCTGTTTTTTTCTTTTTCGATTTAAAATTTATATTAAATAATAATATGCGCATTAAAATAAAAAATGCATCCACGTGGGGAAAAATAGAGCGTAGAAATCATGAACCCAGATTACGTGGTTGCGCAAACAGTGTGCGCACTGCGCAGTGATGATGCTCTAGAGCGCTGTTTGTGTTTTAGCTTCCGAGGTCGCACGTGACACAGCAGCGCGCCAGAATTCCAAACATTCGATTCACAAAGAAGCAAAAGTAAAATATTCGCGCTTCAAAAACATAGTAATGGACAGCCAAATGGAACCAATGGAGCACGGTAAACTTATGCAGTTGGTTAAGATCTAAATGTGTCATATATCAAAATGTTTTGAAAACAGCTTGGATGTGTTACTTATATATTCCTTCATATGGACACACATGACAAAATGTATTCTTCTTTTCTATGTTTCAAAGACGTTTTGATTTTCTTACGGGCCTGTAATTTATATGGCACACACCGTATAACGTTATACAACTTAACCCACTTTATTGTCAGTAAGTTACATTGACAAAAAAAAAGTAACATCTTAATCAAACTGTTTTACAAATTAAATTCAGTCAGTTTAATCTTAATTCAAAAAGAGATATATTCTTTATTCAGACATTTTTTTCAGTCAATTTTTCATAATAATCCATAAAACATCTTTAATCCCATTTCATTTTCTCTTATTAAAATATATAATTTCTAAGGTGATACACGATAGCAGTCTAATTGGGATTTTGTTTAAAAATGTTTTTACAAAATTTTTATCATTATTATAGTTTTGATGACTTTTTATTTTTATTTTGATGAAAATTATTCTACAATGTAGAAAATATTCCTACTAAAAATGAGTAGCTATATCCTAACCTTTGTCTGGTGTTGTAAGCATATTTTCACTTACTCTGTAATTTCTTTTAATGCACCCTGTGTTTATGTGTCATGTTATATATCAGGTGTTCTGAATCACCTGATGGCTTTAGAGAGAGGAGGTATGAGACAGCAGGACCAGCATCAGTCTGAGAGGTTAGAGATGCTCAAGGTCAAAGCTCTGACTCTCCGTGCCAAAAGAGATCAACGCAAACGTCAGACAGACGCCATCAAAGTGAGACGGCTTTGAAATAGTATAGAGACATTGATCTAATGTCTGACTTTCTCTTTGATATTTGGTAGAAAATGTAAAAAGCTAGTTTTTAATGTAGTTACCAAGTAGCATAAATATCTAATTCAGTCATGAAACTCTTGAGGGTGCAGGCTGATACGTCCTTTACATGCAATCTGCAAGCAATCACATCATTACTGCATGGCTCAAGCTGATTGGCGTCTGCAGATCCCGCAGCCAATGAGATTGCTTGCTTAACATTTAAATGGTCTGGTTCATTGTTTGCTGTAAGCTAGTCCGGCCTCTACCTCCAGCTGCCTAGACCTGCTACGTGAGTTTATAAGTTTAGCAGCAGCAATAATCAACAGCAGTAGCAGATCTAGTCCGCTAAGACCAAATACATTAACACTGTAATATTCAATAACATGCTAAAACTATTCAGAGTGTTGTCATAATTGAACTTAACATTTTAATTATGGTTTTAATAACTAATTATATGATAACAGTGATATCCACACCACACAACTGTAATGATATAAACAACACAGATAAAGTTATCGTTGGATGCACTTTTAGAACGATTATTTCAAGCTGATGAACGATAACATTAATAGTCAATCAGAAACCACTCGTACTTTTAAAACTGCGGATAACAACTGCAGCCGGTGCTTATGGCAAACACAAGGTTATTGTGCAATGGTGTGAATGCTATTATATTTATAGTTATTCTTGGTGTAAATGGGCCTTACTGTAAATATACTATAAACTTATTGTCATTGTATGGCAGATCCTTAAAGATAAAATCAGCAAAGATCTTCCTTTACAAGTTGATGATGATGCTGGCGGCCTCATAGAAATGCAGCAGTCTTTGTTAACTGCTTGGAAAATGCAGTTGAAAGACCTTCAGCGTGCTCATCACTTAATTGGTATTTATATTCACATCCCGTTTTAATGGTGATATTGATCAGTCCTAGATTGATCATGGTTCTGTTTAGGCCTGATCGAATGTTATGTTTTTTTTTATTAGGTGGCTATGATTTGGTGGAGTGTAAGGAAGGGAAAAGTGTGTGTGTGTCTTTTCACACAGCTTTTGAAGGTGTGTATTTGGACACATATAACATGGAGCTGGATCTGACGCGCACCGTGCAGATCTCCCGGCATAACATCCCGCCGTCATTACCACTCGAGAGTTTCGCCAAACAGAACCTGCAGAAAGACCTGAAAGCCTTCCTGCAAACCCTCAGCCAGAACCTCAATGCTTTATCTGGTCGCAGACAGCAGGTCTCCCTCGTCAAGGTATTATATATATAGATTATTTCTTTTTTTTCCTTTTATATATATATACACAGTTTATACATATATATAATTCAAGGAATAAAGTACATGCTCTCTTATTCTCACCAAGGCTACATTTATTTAATCAACATACAGTAAAAACAATAAAGTTTTCTATTTTAACACATGTTTTTTTAGGATGTAATTTATTCCTGTTATGCAAAGCTGAATTTACCATTCTAATATGATGATTTGCTGCTTCCCTAATGTGAAGTACATCCGAGTGAAAAGGCTTCTCTAACAATAAAAATGAAGGGCCATCGGGAATTGATTGGATGGAAGAGAAGAGATGCAAGTTATTTTGATGGAAGATTATGAGGGCATATGAATTTTAAATTGTGATATGCACGGATACATCATTTATATATATATATATATATATATATACATACATATATATATATATATATATATATATATATATATTCCATAAAAAAACAAGAATTGTCAGTTTCGGTGGCTTTCATGCTGAATATTGTTGTTGAAATGGTGATACAGTTTTTCAGTGAATAGATTTTTTTGATTAATCGAAAGTTCAAAAGAACTTATTTTTTTTATTTTGGAAATCTTTTTGATCAATTTAATGCATCCTTGCATTCTCTCCTGTGTCTGCCACAGGAACTCATTGGTTCAGTGGAGGTGATGGAGAGCAATCAGCTGTGTAATATTCTCGTGCTCATGTGTACAGAACAAGGAGAGACTCCCAAAGCTGTTCTGTGCACACTGGAGTATGGAGATCTCACACAATATCTCCCTACACGTGTCAGCATTGAGAGTGAAGGTACGGCACATGACCCGGGCTAAGCTTGACCCATGATTTCTCGCTTGGAAGAGAACATTCCTGTTGCTCAACCAGTAGAGCATGACACTAGCAACGCCATGGTCATGTGTTCGATTTACAAGGAATGCATGAACTAACAAAAAATGTGTTGCTTGCCTTGAATGTGATATAAGTCACTTTGGATAAAATCGATGCAAATTTAACAGAACATATTAATACGAATGATTTAAAAGGAGAGTTCTCCCCCCCAAAATATATATAAATATATGTCATCATATATTAGCCTTCAGGTCATTCCAAACCTGTAAGTCTTTGGTTAATCTTCGAAACACAATTACATTTTTAAGGAAACCTGAGAGGTTTCTGTCCCTCCATTGAAGGTTCAGGTAACCAAAACTTAGAAGATCATAAAGCATTGTAAAATGAGTCAAGCGGTTTAATCCAAGGCTTGTGAAGAGACACAATCGCTTCATATGACAAACAGATTTGCTAATGCTTTTATTCTCATATAAACACGCATGCATATAGCACATAACATATGGTACATGGAAACTCACGTGTGCATCACGTGCTAGAACAAGCAAACCTCATCGGTTCACATGCATCACACACGTCTTTACCATATATGATGTGTTCTATGTATGTGTGTCAATCATTGTTTAGATGAAATCTGTCCATCATATAAAGTAATCATATCTCTTAACAAGACTTGGATTAAACCACTTTCACAAGGCCTGGACTTTAAATGGAGGGACTACCTCTTTAATATGAAACGATTTTCAGTAAAATCACTTAGGGACTGTTAAACATTAAATAGATATTATTCTTACATGGGCTGAGATGAAGTGTGAGATTACAAAGCATTTGTATCTGCTATTTCTCATGCACTAAAAAAATGTAAATCAAATGAAGTGCTTATCAGATTGTGAAGTTGTTTTTAGAGTAAATGTATGTTCTCTTACGTTCATTTGGAAATAAGGATGAACACTTTTTTTAATACAAAAGCATGCAGCTTCTTTATTTAAAGATTTGAAAAAAGAAAAGGGACTGAGATTACATTAATTTTGTTTATATTTGCTTTCATTTTTGTAGATAAAACCATTTCGGAATCTCCTCAGTGGAAGAAAAACCAGTCGCTGCTCCTGGAGTCTCCAGCTCATACAGCTCTCCTGACCATGAGGAGGATGGGAAGCATTGCTTAAGGAAATCAATATTCATTTAATGTAAATAATGTTCTGTGTTAGTGCAGTTAAAAACCTGACAGCTCTATCAATGGGCTCCTATAACAGAGAGATGCCTCAGAGGTAGATTAGCATGCAGATGAGGAAACAAACAACTATTTAGAATGATCTATTCATTCCAGTTCAAAAGTTCAAAATTTCCTTAAAGACAAATACAAATTTATCTGACAACCATATTCACAAGCATACGTTGTTAAATATGTTCTATATTGTTGATAAAGCTCCTTATTTTCTGTCGTAGTTTTTCTCTCTGCAGTTGTTTCAGTCTTTCTTTATACCCTCGGTAACACTCTTCCTGATACATCAGCTCTCTCTGGGAGATGCTGTCGATCAACGCCAGGTTTTTCAGCTGTAGAATAGATAGCTGACCATTCTCCGACACTTTGAATCTCTCTCTGAATATCATAGATGGAGATGAATCATCTTGCTTGACAGAAAATGATGCTGATTTAGCAAACCTCTGTTGCTTATCATCCTCAAAGGTTTGAATGGAGGATAAAGCTCTGAATGCTGGGGCAGATTTTGAGAATCTGGGCTCGTGTGCGTCGTTTGCCATCCTGACCTCTGATATGGTCCTCATTGTGTTGTTTATTGTCGCGTACGGTTCGCAAACCCTTAATTGCAGCAGCCGTTTGTGCTCTTTCAGCACGATCTGTTGTTCCTGCTCCAGCAGTCTTAGGTTGAGTCTGTGTTTGGTGCTGATGCTGTGCAGTTTCCTCTGAAGATAGATGTCCTCTTTGTGGTTCAGCAGTCTTACGTCCATGTAAATGAAAGACTTGGGTTTCTTAATGCTTGGCTTTGTCATTTTGAGATGTTTCTTGAAACAAATACTGTAAATCGAAAGCACAACCCTTTTGTTTTTGGTTAAGCACACACAAGCAGATTGTTCCAAGTCAAATTTATATTACAAACACAAACAAATGTCTCAGAAGCTTCAAGCTCGAAGGCTAACTTTTATGAAAATATGTATGTGTATGGACATTGTGTATACATAATAAATGCAAGTTTACTGTACCTGAAACTGCTGCATGTGTTTTCTAGTCTCGTAAGAGGCCGCATCTGCTGCTATGACACTTAAACATAACATGTCTTTCCTTCTGTCAGGTTTCAGAGTTTTGAGTTTCAAATTTGCTCGGTCACATGATCATTATTGTGTTGATAATGACAAAGTAAAGCATGGAAGATTGGACTCTTCAGACCAAATTCAGGCCTTTATCTCCATTTAATAGTTCGCTACTCATTTGAGACTTTTTCTAATTTTCTGAAAAGATTATAAACAAGATTTCATATTTCAGTAGTCTCCGACTAAGACTCTCTCGTTTGTGTATACTACAGCAGTTCACGTGTCAGTTCTTTATTTGTATTAATTATTATTATTATTTAATTAAGGGATGGGATGAATGGAGGGATGAAAATAATTTATAAGCCAAGCAGAGTAGATAGAGTATTATAAAAGTATATAGTATTTAATAATTACTATTTTTACTATTTCTGTAAATTGGGCAACTTTTTGGCATTCATAATATAAAAATCCACCTCAGTATCCCAACAGATCATGTATTTTAAAGAGGATAGTTCATCCCAAAATTTAAATTCTGTCATGTACTCACCCTCATGTTGTTACAAACCTGTATGAATTTCTTTCTTCTGCTGAACACAAAAGAAGAGATTTTGAAGAATGTTGATAGCCAAACAGTTAATGGACCTCATCAACTGTTTGGTATGATTCTCCTAAATTTCGTTTGAAGTGAGGTGAATGATGAATGACAGAATTTTAATTTTTGGGTTGAACTATCACTTTAAGCCTATTATGTATTATTTGAGATGTATACCTTTACTCTTAAAATGTTCCATAGTAACTATAGTTTACACAAAATTACCATATAGTTACTGCGGTTATTTCTACTATCTCTATAGTAACTATAGTTACTATGGAACTGAAGGAATAGTCTCAAAGCTCAAAGAAGCTTAGAGAATGTTTTGTTTTTTTAGAATGTGGTTCGTTTAGAATATAGATTCACTATAGTAACCATATGCTACTTCTGGTAGAACTATGGTTGCCATAGTATTTTTTTAATATGGGAGGTACTATATGAGCATTTGACGACGGATTATGATCGGAGGAGCAGATATTTCCAAGGCTCAGGGTAATATGGGATATTCCCAGCCTAAAATGTTCTGTTCAGACCTACGTCCAATGAACTACATACATACACACCACAAAACATCGATTTAAAGGAGTAATTTTAATGAAGTAATAAAAAAAAACGAGTTTGTTTTCTTCCACAGTGAATGTAAAGGTGATGTTTAAAGTATCGTTTTAATGTAGTTAGACAACACAAAGATTAAAGTCGATGTTATGTCATAATTTGTGCATTTACTAAAAAAACAAGCTATATTGCCCTGATATGTATAGATCAGTGGTGTGGATTTTGTTTTCGTTAATAGTCAGAATAGTTCATTTAGTTCATATGTGCGTCGAAATTGCGCAGACACCAGGCACTGGTGTTTTAAAAGTCACTCATTTCAATCGTGTGTATCTCAAGTTACGTTGCGTTACAGTGTTATGTGTGATATGAAGCGTCACTTTTAATTCACGTCAATGTTTTAATTTAAGCCTTAAATTAAAAGGAAAGCTGATATCCTTTTTGTGTTGTTAGATCGCAATGCAACAAATGTCCGAAGAGAAAACAGTAAGTAAACAATGTAAGAGTGTTTTCCAGAGTGTTTTAAAGTTGTTCAAATAGTCTTTTCTCCCCTGTTATTTTATATTCACAATATTACTGTATTGGCATACACTTTGTATATCGCCAAAGTATTTCACTGGGAAACAAACAAAATTAAAGAATAAAATAAGGTTACAAAATAGACATCAAAAATCAAATATGAAACAGTGATAAACAGCTTGTATATCTTCTCATTTTCGAGTCAATGCAGGCAGTTTGTGACAGAGCGGATCCGATCTTCTACAGGTGAACCACAAATCCTGCCGAAGTTTGTGTCCTGGTCAAATTCAACCCCATTGATGGCTCATTTTAATTGACAGAAGAAGGGTCTTTACCCACCTCCCCCCCGAGAGAGTGAAATCTTGGGACTGGAGGCCAGCGGGGTGATCGCTGACATCGGTTCTGGGGTCAAGGGGAACTGGATGCTGGGAAGTAAAGTAATGGCTTTACTCGGAGGAGGGGGCTATGCAGAATATGTAGCTGTTCCAGAAGAACTCCTCATGCCTGTCCCGTCAAACCTCAATCTTCATCAAGCCGCAGCTCTTCCTGAGGCCTGGCTGACTGCCTACCAACTTCTGCACTTCATAGGTAACAATGTCAGCTTATGAATGTTTTTTGTGCCCACTGTATTCCCATATGCTGCCTTTTTTTAGCCAAAGTCAAGCCGAATGAGACTGTGTTGATTCATGCTGGAGCGAGTGGAGTCGGCACCGATGCCATTCAGCTGGTTCGCTTATGTCGTGCCATTCCAGTCGTAACAACATTTGCAGAGCAGGTTGGAATCAATTACAAAGACATTTACATTTACATTTATTCATTTAGCTGACGCTTTTATCCAAAGCGACTTACAATTGCTATATTTCAGAGGTCGCACGCCTCTGGAGCAACTAGGAGTTAAGTGTCTTGCTCAGGGACATATTGGTCTCTCACAGTGGATTCGAACCCGGGTCTCTCACACCAAAGGCATGTGTCTTATCCACCACCCCACCACCAAAGAGGAGGATTTCTCAGAAAAAGTGCTGCAAGTCACTGAAGGTCAATCATTTTAGTACACTAAATATCTTTGTTAAATGTTGCAATGAATGCATTTAAATGAATTGTGTATTTTCCTTTAGGTAAGGGAGCCGATGTGATTCTGGACTGCATTGGTGGATCTTTTTGGGAGAAGAACATTTGTAGCCTTGCGATGGATGGACGATGGGTGCTTTATGGTGCATTGGGAGTTAAAACAGCAGATGGAGACTTGTTTGGCAAGCTTTTGAGGAAAAGAGGGCATCTGCTTTGCAGTCTCCTCAGAAACAGAAGTTTAGAGGTAAGAGGAATTTTTCCAGAATGCACTGCAAAGGAAACTATTTTTATTGATAAATTGATGTAGACCAAATACTTCACCCCAAAATGGTCTGAGACCATTCTGTCATTATTTATTCAAACCAACGCATAATGCTGTTAATTTTGGCCTGCTTTAACTCATTTCATGATGTATGATGCTCAGTTTGAAGCGTTAATGGTTATATGCTTTGTATGAATGATTCTGTCTTTATTTCTAGTATAAAGCAGAGCTGGTCGGGAGTTTCACCGAGCAGGTTTTGCCACACTTCCAGTCGACAGATCCTTCTCTGCGGCCTGTGATTGACAGCATGTTCAACATGGAAGATGTTGAAATGGCTCATCAACACATGGAGGCCAACAAGAATATTGGAAAAATCATTATCAAAATTGGAACCTTTTGATCACAGTATTATTATGGAATACAGTCAGTAGCATCACCTGATCAGCCCCTGTGCAGCGTCATCGAGAATATCATATGCGTTTTCATAAGCAACAATCAGCAGATTTGATTTATGATTACAACTGCCTTCAATCTTAAATATTGGAAAGTTCCTATATTAGATTAATGAGATCAAATGTTGTAAGAGGTTTGAATTCGATTTATTTCCTTAACCCTCATCCTCTCCTCCTGTACCTGCAACAAATCCTTCCCTCGTGGGTCAGAATGACCTGAAGCCCTAAAAATATTCTCAGGAGCTTCTGGACAAAAAATATTTTTCAATGCATTTTTTGGAGATATTGTTTTATTTTTAATTAAAATTTCCTCTGAATTACTAGATTTTATTAATAATTTTAATATAAATAAGCACATTATTTCACTTAAATACAAAATAACTGTTAAATCGGCAAAGAAATCTCACATTGGGTGTCTCTGCCGACCTTTGTGAAAAAAATAAAATAAAATAAAACATGATATTAAATGACTCTTACCACTAGATGTCCTTATTGCTCTATATGGAGTAAATGAACTGTTCCCCTGGATCCTGAAGTCCCATTTAAAATCAGTTTGCTTCAGTATCCATTCGGGTATATTTACTTAGACATTACAAAATAAATTCTTGGAAATATTTGAGCACTTTTCTTTCCATTTTGAGCATTTTTTTTAGGTTTGTATTTATATGGAAGTCTCAGATTTTGCAATAACTAGAGTTAGTAAGGTGGACAGCAGGGGGGAAAAGTTCAAACGACTTAAAGGACATCAGTTTAGTTTATTTAGTTGCGAAATTCTCAAACAGATTTTTACTATTTTGAGATATATATATGTATAAAGTTTAATTAAATATTCATATTTTAAAATAATGTGGATTGCTTATTGATTTTTATTATGAGGCTTGCTATTTGATTACAGACTATGTGATCTCTAAAAAGCATAGTTGACATCAAGCAACATTTTCTAAAATCTTTGAATAATTAGGCCTACTATGCATTACATAATGGAATGGAATATTTGGACGTTAAATCGTATGGGCCCTACTACTATCATTCACATAAATGTAATGTTAAAATAAAAAGACCGTTTGTGTTATTTGTCAACAACCCAGATACATATGTCCGAACTTACTGGAATTGTAGCTAACGTTACTTAACTACTTGTGTTTTTCTAACTGGTGCGCTGGATTTCAAACACACACACACACACACACACACACACACAGCCTGCTTTCACTGGTTCACCGTCACGGCTGCTCTCTGGCAATGAGTTTTCGCACTTTGACGTAAGAGAAACTTTATTTCCTACTTCCTGGTCTAAAGCAAACTGCTGCTAATGATCAATGGATCAACTTTATGCAAAAACGCTGAAAATATAATCAGAAATGAATACACACGCAACTTTATCAAACATCAGCTTCTCTTCTTAAACAGTAAGTGATCGGTTTTATGAATCGGTAGCCTATATGATTTCAGTCAAGTTATGATCTCCAACAGGCCTGAGCTCAAATAAGCGTAATGACCTGAAAATAAAAATATAGCTTGTCGTGGTAATGTTGTTTGCGGAAATAGGCCTAACGTTACAGTTATCAGCAAATTCAATATGAGTCTTTCTGGTGATGAATTGCTAACCCTGTGAATATTTTAATCTCTTAATACATAAGAGTGAAATATTACGTGATTTCTTGTGTGTGTATATATATATATATATATATATATATATATATATATATATATATATATATATATATATATATATATAATTGGGCGCACTTTAAATGTATGAATGTCATTTTACTTTTGCGTCTTCCTTCGAATCATTGGGTGTTGGTGATTTTTAGTCGATGTGTGAAGTCATTTCTTCTTCAAGCTCGCACAGGTGTAATCCAATCATATACAAAGTGTGCTTGGGCTATTTTTGCTGGCACTTTACAATAATGTTCTATTAGTTAACAATAACTAACAATGTAAAATACCTTTAAAGCATTTAATCTTAGTTAATGTTTATTTCATTTACTAATGCATTAGTACGTTTAAAAGTTGTATCTGTTAAAATTATCCTATTTAATGGACCAGAGCTAACATGAACCAAATTTGTATTAAAGAAAATGAACATGAATAGACAAATAAATACTGAAACCAATTTATCTTGCAAGCTAATTGTAGTTAACACATTAAATAATGTTAAAGGAACTCATCCAAAAATGAAAATTCTGTTATTAATTACTCCCCTTCATGTCGTTTTAAACCCGTAAGACTTTTGGTAATCTTCGGAACACAAATGAAGATCTTTTTGATGAAATCTGAGAACTTTCTGTCCCTCCATTGACAGCTATGCCACTTTGATGCTTCAAAAAGTTCATAAAGAGATCGTAAAAAATAATCCATATGAATTGAGCGGTTTAGACCACATTTTCTAAAGAGACTCAATCGCTTTAAATGATGAACAGATTTAATTTATGTTTTTATTCATATAAACTTTCATCAACTTACACATTAGTTGTGGTAAATGGAAGCTCAAGCATCTTCGCTTGACATGCGAGAACCAATGTGGTTCATCTTCGTGTTACACTGCACGTTTGAGCCTCTGCAAGAACCAATGAGGTTCATTCTCATGTTACGCTGCACGTTTGAGCCTCTGCAAGAACCAATGTGGTTCATCTTCGTGTTACGCAGCACGTTTGAGCCTCTGCAAGAACCAATGAGGTTCATTCTCGTGTTACGCAGCACATTTGAGCCTCTGCAAGAACCTACGAGGTTTGTTTTTGCAAATAAATCAAGCAAGTGCGGTTGAGCTTCTGTTTATGTTCGCTGATCGAAATGTGAATAAAAGCGGTTTTGCGGTGTGTATTTTGATCTTAACACCTTTAACCTTATTATTTATTATTTATCATTCTCAGGTTAGGTAAAGTAAGTTGAGTCTGGCCTAAATTATAAGCATTTTTAAAATCACTTATAATTTGGTCAGAAGACTTCTCCTTGGTATGTTCTTCTTAAAAGTCTTACAACACCATAAATCGAAGTCTCCGTAGGCAGTTTTTTTAATCAATTAAATTTATTTTAATTGGTTACTTTTAGTTTTTATAATAAACAAAAATGTAAAGCCAAAATAAAACTTCATCATTAAAGTATAAAATACAATAATCACGTTTTGAATCAAAAGATGTAGTCATCTCTGGGCTTCTTGTCTTCCGCTTGGGTTTCTTGTCCACAGCTCTGGGCTTCTAGACGTCAAGGGTTATCAGTATCTAAAGAGTCAATCAGTTCAACAGTCTTTTATACTCCTGTTGTTTACCACTGGCATTAGTTTCTAATCCTCTTGAATGATATAAGTTGTAACTTTCCCAAAGTTTCCAAGATCCTTCTCAAGGCCTCACAGGTGCAAGCTGTCCACCTCTTCATGTCCTTGAACTCCGGTAAACTCAACCAAGATGGCTGATTTCCTTTAAGGTTTTAGGAGTAGAACCACAGTTCTTTGTGTCCTTCAGCACACACATAATCGCACACACTTCTCATGAACACCTCATGAACACTTCTGCTCCTCTTTCTCATGAGTGGGCACACACACACACGCATACATAACGGACAATTACTGTACATCTATGCAATTTTTTACAAACAAAATTTAATAACATTGAATGCAATGCATTATATTCAAGACATTGCCTAAATATGTGTAACAAAAAGGCATCTACAATAAACAAAGAGGCAGGTTATTGCATTTTCTTGATATTATACAACAAAGCCTAGATTAAATCTGTTCATCATATAAAGCGATCTTATCTCTTCAGAACATTTGGACTAAACCACTCAGTTCATATGGATTAGTTTTACGATCTCTTTATGAAATTTTTGAAGCGTCAAAGTGGTAGTTGCGTAGCTGTCAATGGAGGGACAGAAAGCTCTCAGATTTCATTAAAAGATCTTTTTTTGTGTTCTGAAGATGAACGAAAGTCTTACAGGTTTGGAACGACATGAGGGTCAGTGATTAATGCCAGAATTGAAATTTTTGGGTGAACTATCCATTTAACTAATGGGACCTTATTGTAAAGTGTTAACCTATTTTTTAATATAAATGACACTTGGTTTGATATTTTGTTATCTAATACAGTGACATTCAGATATTTGTTACATTGATATTGTCCTGTTTTTCTGTTATTTTGAATTAATAGAAAGGACAACTAAAAATGACTCGCGCCGCCCACTTCTGATCTTGATTGTTTTAGTAGAATTTAACAATGGCAGATCCAAGCCGACCTCAACGCAAGCTGTCCAGAGCTGGAGAGAGTTTATACAAGACATTAGGCCTGGAGAAAGGAGCGTCGTCTGACGATATTAAGAAAGCATACCGGTATGTTTGTTCAAATAATGCAACTCTTTTGTTTAATTAGAGACAATCCAAATATGTTTACCTAATCGAAAAGGGTATTGCTCCATAATCATGCACTCTATTTGATAAATAACTCATGTCAGTACACAAAATCATAAATGCAACATCCCTGAAAGGCTTTGTTTTTGTAAATCCTCATAAAGAAAACTGGCGCTGAAGTATCATCCAGACAAGAACCCCAACAACCCAGAAGCGTCAGAGAAGTTCAAAGAGATCAACAATGCCAACACTATCCTCCACGACGACACCAAACGAGACATCTACGACAAGTACGGCTCCATGGGCCTCTACGTCGCAGACCAGTTTGGAGAAGACACCGTTAAATACTACTTCCTCATGAACAAGTGCTGGTTTAAGGTGAGTCATTTGTGTGCATGCAAATCTGTCTGTTCTTTGCTTTTAGTTATATAAATAATACAGCTCTTTGTATCCACATGATCACTATAATAATCCCTTTTTTTGTTTTGTTGAACCTTGTTCAGGCGCTCCTTGGATTAGGGGTGATCTTCACGTGCTGCTGCTGCTTCTGCTGCTGTTGTTTATGCTGTGGAAAATGCAGCGCTTCAGAGCATGAAGAAAACTTTCAGTATGTGGATCCAGATGAGCTGGCGGCAGAGGAGGAGAACAGAGGTGAGGAGAACAAAGGTGAGGAGCAGTCATGTTTTCAGGTTTGGAGACTGCAAAGTTTCCCATTTTCCATCTTGGGCCTGCTTAAAGGGATAGTTCACCCTAAAAGTAAAATGATCCCATTATTAACTCTCCCTCAAGCCATCCTAGGTATATATGACTAGCATTGAATAGTGCCAGAGTAATCATAAAAGTAATCCATACGACTCCAGTGGGTTAATAAAGGCATTCTGAAGTGAAGCAAAATATGGTTGTAAGAAAAATATCCATGTTTATAACTTTAGAAACTATAATCACTGGCTTCTAGCAACGGCCATACACACATTCACCAGAGAGTTACATGGTTTTCGCGAGAGGCATTTATTCTCACCTAAGCTTACGCTACTCTACATCATATGTTGTGGTCACTATTCCGCCAGAACTCAACTCTCATGAACGCTCGTACGGCCGTTACTAGAAGCCAGTGATTATAGTTCATAAAGTTTAAAATATGGATATTTTTCTTACAAAAACCCATCGCTTCACTTCAGAAGGCCTTCATTAACCCCCTGGAACCGTATGGATTATTTTTATGATGGATGGATTCGCTTTTTGGAGCTTCACAAACTCTGGCACTCTTCAATGCCATTACAAGCTTGGAAGAGCCAGGATATTATTAAATATAACTCTGCTCGTGTTAGGCTGAAAGAAGAAACTCATATACACATAGGATTGCTTGATGGAGAGTACATTTTTGGGTGAACTTACTCATTAAGAACAATGGTTATTAAAGAAAAGCACATTGTAACTTGCACAATGTAACTTGTGATTCACAGGCAATGACACAGTAATAACAGGACAGCCTATTCCCTGTCCAGCGCCTGGAGATTCCGGTGAACATTTATTCTTTCCTCCAACAGATGCATATTTAATTTGTTCAGTCATTTTGTGTATTTGTTATATACACTGCCGTTCAAAAGTTTGGGGTCGGTAAGATTTTTAATGTTTTCAAAAAAAAGTCTGTTCTGCTCACCAAGGCTGCATTTATTTGGTTAAAAATACAAAACAAACTCCGTAATATTGTGAAATATTATTTCAATGTAAAACAGCTGTTTTCTATGTGAATAATTTATTGCTGTGATCAAAGCAGAATTTTCAGCATCATTACTCCAGTCTTCAGTGTAACATGATCCTTCAGAAATCATTCTAATTTGATGATTTGATGCTCAAGAAACATGATTATTATCAATGTTGAAAACAATTATTTACATTTTTATTGCAGGATTCTTTGATGAATAGAAGGTTCAAAAGAACAGCATTTGTCTGATATAGAAAGCTTTTGTAACATTAAACACTACCGTTCAAAAGTTTGGGGTCAGTAAGAATTTTTTTTGGGGGGTTGGGGGGGGGGGATAAATAAAATAAATCAATATTTTATTCATCAAGGAGGAATTAAATTGATCAAAAGTGACAGTAAAGACATTAATAATGTTACAAAAGATTCTATTTCAAATAAATGCTGTTGTTTTTAACTTTCTGTTCATCAAAGAATCCTAAAAAAAATGGTACACAACTGTTTTCAACATTGATAATAATCATGTTTCTTGAGCATCAAATCATCATTTTAGAATGATTTCTGAAGGATCATGTGACACTGAAGACTGGAGTAATGATGCTGAAAATTCAGCTTTGATCACAGCAATAAATTACACTTTACTATATATTCACATAGAAAACAGCTGTTTTACATTGAAATAATATTTCACAATATTACTGGGTTTCTTTTGTATTTTTAATTAAATAAATACAGCATTGGTGAGCATAAGTGACTTCTTTTAAAAACATTAAAAATCTTACCGACCCGAAACTTTTGAATGGCAGTGTATATATATATATATATACTAGTGCTTTCAATTAATTACAAAAAAATTTATAATTTTTCTGTAAGTAACCATGATTAATAGCACCTAACATACAAGTTTTTAATATATTGTTATGATGTGATACTCAATTTCACATTGAATCTTCAAAATAATTTAGAAACAACATAAAGACAGTATATTTTAAATATTTGTTTAATAGCATCATTTTACTAAGCACTATGAATCACTGATACTGAGGTTTCCATTAAATGGATTTTCCCCCCCTAAGTTTTAGCCAATTTTATCCTCGGTAAAATTGAAAGCTATCATTTCTGACATTCAATAATAGGCTAAAAATATAACAACTTTTGATTTAAGTAAACTTAAAACAATCTTCACATAAACCCATTGTAATAAATGTCACATTTAGCTGTGCCTTTAATATAGCAGGGGTCAATGCTAAGGGTTTTTTCTACTGATCCAGTCAAACCGGTTCAGATTTTTATCTGCCCTGCTAAAATGCCGTTATTTTTGACCCATGTAACCTTATAAACAGTATATTTCCAAGCAGGTCTAACATGTAAATATGCAGAAATTGAATAATCAAACACTACACAGTCTTCACTGCAGACGTTATAAATTAAGTATAGATGAATCCTTATTAAAGCTACAAAAGTGATTCAGTCAAGAGCAGTGAGTGATTTTCTCTTTGTCTTTTGTCATTTGATGAACATTAATGACAGACAGCAGCAGGTTCATTAGGCTGCTGTCACTTTACAAGCTGACGCACATGACGCGGATCTGTCACATCCTATTTCCTCAATTTAAAAGACTGTTCTGACCCCCAAACTTTTAAACTGTAGTATATAAAAATAGTTTATAATAGTTTATTATAGTTAAAGTAGTTTATAATTTTTTATGTTTATTTTATATATATATATATATATATATATATATATTAGTTTACCTTTTTGCACATACGACTGAACACAAGAACATTTTGCTCTCTCATGTAATAGTTCTATGCTGTCTCAAAAATGAAGAAAGAAAGCTAACTTTTTTGTGTTGTTTAACAGGACACCCTGTGTTTGTAGGAATGCCCATTCCTGAAAAGTCAGGTGAATATCAGTATTTAGCTTTAGCATGTTCTATTCTGTGTAATGTTTGGACAGTGTTGTTTTTTGGCAACAAAATGGCAAGAGAGTTGTGATTGTGAGGGTTATTTTGCAGTGAAATGCTGATATTTTGTATTCTCCTGCAGATAGAGACACTGCTATACTGATCGCTTCAGAAGCACACAGCAAATGACAACCTGAGGATTTCCTCGTCCTAGAAATGAGGACACTGCTGTTGAAATGTGTTTCAGTGGAAGGCTTTTTGTTCCACACGGTGTCTGTGCAGTATATATGGATCATTTGATCTCTACGCATAATGCTATTTCTGTTTACATCATTTTATAATTGCTTGATTTTTATTGCAAAGACACTTTTTCTAATGCTTCTTTGATGAGGCACACAGATCAGATGCAGGCCTTTAAATGACATCTAGAGCACAAACAAACATATACATGCTTGCCTAAGAAAGTCGCCAAATTACCTGATCTAATAAAATAAGATTCTGCTGTTTTTATAACAATACCATATTTATTGATTTCTCCATTTTTTTTTCTCCTAGTGTGAACCGATTTATGGACTTTCTGTGCTGTACTTAATTCTTAAAAACCTAAAGCCTTTGGAACCTTTATTAATATTGTATATGTACGATGTGAAGTCGTTAAGGCTCTTTACAACTCTTTACAATAAGTTTTCATTAGTTATCTACTTAAGTTAACATGAATTAAGAATGAACAATACTTCTACAATTAACATTAGTTAATTATGGAAGCTTGTTTCCGCCACAGAATACAACAAATTGAAAGATAATTGTGACTTTATCTCACAATTGCAAGTTTACATCTGGCAATTCTGACTTTTTAACTCGCAATTGCGACTTTATATCACACAACTCTGAAGTCAGAATTGTGAGATAGAAAGTCGCAATTAGCTTTTTTATATTTCATTCTGTGGCAGAAACAAGCTTCCATAGTTAATGCACTGTGAACTAAATTGAACAAACAATTAACATCTACATTTTGATTAACAAAGATGAATAAAACCTGTAACAAATATTTTGCTCATTGTTAGTTCATGTTAGTTAATACATTATCTAATGTTAATAATGAAACCTTATTGTAAAGTGTTACCAATAAATCCATTTCTTATCTCTATGTACAAATATTGAAATTTTATCTAACAGACAATTTTATGTGGTTTATTGTGTTTCAAGCAAACTTTGAAAAAACCATTTTATGATACATGATCATTTACTATCGTGTCAATCTTTTAAAAGTTTCAAATGAATGTATGATGAACATTATGCCATATGATCAATAGGGCAGGGGTTCAGGTACGGACTGTTCCGTTGAGTTCAAAGGACCACAGAAATTTTGCCATGCAGCGGCTAATAATAAAAGAGATTAATATTTTGTTCTGTTTTCATTGTGGTAATATTGCACAGCCTCAGGGATGGTTTTGTCTGAGATTCTGTATGTATATGAATGTTTTTGTTTATAATTATAATTGTTGGCAAATGACTGCTGCTGAAATATTCATTTATATGATTAACTATGAAAGATTAATAAATAGTTGATTATTGTATCTACTCAAGCTTTCAGTGTGAGTTTGTACATGTGAATTTGCTCTTACAGCAGTGAAAATGCTATATGTACACATCTGTTATCCAAACCCTCCAAAAGCTTTATCTAACTTTATCGCTAGTTTTGGAAAGTGACCTTGGTGAAAACTAAACCTGGTTTCACGGCACCAACTAACTTTTCCGGCATGTTATAGTAGAAGTGTGTGGAACGGCATATGGCTTTAAATTGTCAGGAAACTTAAAGTTTCACATTAGTTCATCTTCAAAGTTCTAGAGATTTTATCGCATGCTTTTCAAAACAATCTGTCCTGTCATTTCAAGCACAAGTTATTTGGAAGGATTTTTTGTTAATGGCCTCCATGGTGAATTTGGAGAAAGTCCAGCTGAGCAAGCAGAACAAGACCTCGACAGACTCACTTGAACTTTTGGGGTAAGTCTCTTAAACCCGTTCTGCCGTTATTCCAAGTGTTTTATCTCGCTTTCTTCATTCTGTTTGGAATATTTCCTCTAGTTTGCTGGATAATTCAGAGGATGAAAACCTCAACACTCAGTTTGAGTGTCAACATGATGCACAAGCTTTTTATTGTCACAGTCTGAAAGACACAAGCTTGAAGCACAAGGACAAAACACAGGCCCGGAGAAAGTTACTCATCACGTGTGCTGTGTGCTTGATCTTCATGATCGGAGAAGTCATTGGTGAGAATTATAAGACGTGCACAGTTTTAAACAACCTAGACAGTTGACAACAAAATTGACATTACAAGACATACTGTTACTTCTGTGTGCATTTGAGACCAATCAAGCTTAAATAACCTATAGTAACAGATGTTATCATCTCCTGTAGCAGGTTGTGTGTGGTACTGTGTTGACTGTGTGTGGTACTGTGTTCTCGTAGGTGGTTACGCTGCTCACAGTCTCGCTATCATGACTGATGCTGCTCATCTTCTCACTGACTTTGGCAGCGTTTTGATCAGTCTCTTCTCGCTGTGGATTTCCTCCAGACCGCCATCCAAACATCTGACCTTTGGATGGCATCGATCAGGTGTGTGTGGGTTCTTTAGTCTGCTGGATATATATAAACTGCCTAGGCAAAAAAAAAAAAAAATGGATTTCAAGGGTAAGTTCGGCGATTTACAAGTAAAGCCCTGTTTTAAGATTGTTTCTGATTAAATCGAACGGTTAAGATTAAAATTTGGACACATGCTGCTGTCCCGAGAATTTTAGGTTTTTGTGTTAGCACTCCCCCACCTATACAATGGTTTCATAGGTGCATTGGAACAATCATTCATAAACGCATTAAACTTTAGTTTACAAAGATGTGAGTCCAGACCTTAAATTCATTGAAAGTCTTTGGGATGTGCTGGAGGAGACTTTACAGAGTGCTGGGCTCTTGCATTATCAATACAAGATCTTGACCAAAAATTGATGCACCTCTTGATGGAAATAGCATCACAACATTTATTTCCATCAAGAGGTACATACATTTTTGCAGTTTTGCAAATAAATCAAATAAATGCAGCCTTGGTTAGCAGAAGCGATAAAAAAAATTATAATAAAAAAAAATTAAAAAAAATAAATAATTTCAAACTTTTGACCATTAATATACAGTGCATCCAGAAAGTATTCACAGCACTTCACTTTTTCCACATTTTGTTATGTTACAGCCTTATTCCAAAATTGATTAAATTAATTATTTCCCTCAAATTCTACAAACAATAACACATATTTACAATGTGAAAGAAATTTGTTTGAAATCTTTGCAAATTTACTAAAAATAAAAAACATAAGTACATAAGTATTCACAGCCTTTGCTCAATACTTTGATCACCTTTGGCACCAATTATAGCCTCAAGTCTTTTTGAGTATGATGCTACCAGCTTGGCACACCTTTTTTCGGGTAGTTTCTCCCATTCTTCTTTGCAGAATCTCTCAAGCTCCATCAGGTTGGATGGGGAGAGTCGGTGCACAGCCATTTCCAGATATCTCCATAGATGTCCAAGTCTGGGCTCTGGCTGGGGCACTCAAGGACATTCACAGAGTTGTCCCGTAGGCACTCCTTTGTTATCTTGGCTCTGTGCTTTAGGGTTGTTGTCCTGTTGGAAGATGAACCGTCACCCCAGTCTGAGGTCTAGAATGCTCATGAGCAGATTTTCATCAAGGATGTCTCTGAACATTGCTGTATTCATCATTCCCTCGATCCTGACTAGTCTCCCAATTCGTGCCGCTGAAAAACATCCCCACAGCATGATGCTGCCACCACCATGCTTCACTGTAGGGATGGTATTGGCCAGGTGACGAGCGGGTCCTGGTTTTTTACCAGACATGATGCTTGCCATTCAGGTCAAAGAGTTCAATCCAATTTTGTTTCTCATGGTCTGAGAGTCCTTCAGGTGCCTTTTGGGAAACTCCAGGCGGGCTGTCATGTGCCATTTACCGAGGAGTGGCTTCCGTCTGGCACTCTACCATACAGGCCTGATTGGTGGAGTGCTGCAGAGATGGTTGTTCTTCTGGAAGGTTCTCTTCTTTCCACAGAGAAACACTGGAGCTCTGTCAGAGTGACCATCGGGTTCTTGGTCACCTCCCTGACTTAGGCCCTGGTCCCATGATCGCTCAGTTTGGCCGGGCGGAAGAGTCCTGGTAGTTACAAACTTCTTCCATTTACGGATGATGGAGGCCACTTCATGACTTGGTTTGTGCTTCTTCTTCTTTAGGGTTTAGTGGTAGATTGCATCCATTAGCGTTGCACTACTGCCATCTTCCGGATTTATTTTCCTGTAAAGTCCATTTACATCATATTCTTCTCATCAGTCCTGTTCTTGTTAAAAAATTGAAAAAAAACTTCCTCTGCTTTGTTCATTCTCCCCACTTTCCAGTATTTCCTTGATTTCCTGTCCCTGTTATTCCGACTTTTACTAATTCTTCTGTAAACCCGGCTCGATCGGCCCAATGGAGGCATATCCGATCAGCGGGTGAAGGTCTCTGGGCGTTACTGTCTTTCCGTGTGGCAAAGTAATTTGATTAAATGAAATACATTTTTTCATATGTATTAACTCGTTATTTCATCTGACTCCATAAATGAAAAAGGTTTTAATGATATCTGTGCATAATTAAATGTGAGCGAATGTTTGACTATTCTTTAACTAACTCTTTACTGAAAATAATGTCAGAGTCGATAAGAATAAAATCAAATGTTTACAATTTATTATGTCAGGTAAATGTATCACGCCAGTTGCATAATCAGTTCAAAGATAATAGATACAAACATCAAATGCTGTAGAATAAAGAGAGAAGATGCAATACCTTGACATTTATAAAAAAAACTACATGATGCAAAGTGTTTTGCGTACACTTCGCATCAGGGACTAATCTGGGTTACAGAAAATGCCCCAAGCTCTAGTTGCATTTCAATATATAAATAGACCAAGCAGAAACCTCTTTTCAAATGAAAACATGAGTTTGGAGTGGGAATTTACATTACTCACCGTCCCAGACTTACTGGGGGCAGAAGTTGATTTACATAGAACCATTTGCTAACAATGGGAATTTGTATTGAGTTAACGTCTTCTGAGAGCTGGAGACCATTTGCCTGGAAGACCCAACCTCTTCTGTGTGTAAAGTTATCTCTAAACTCTTAAATACCTTATTACCTTTTGGTTTACTTCTTTGAGAATGAGACCTTTGTACCAGTCGCACTGAGACATTTCAAATGTTATCAAACATGTATGATAATTATTCACATTAAACTATATAGATTCTTGGGTGAATTTCAGGTGATCTCAGCATGATAGAAAGAGTGAACAGGGAATGGGGGTTCAAGGGAAAAAGATGTAGATTAGGATTGCTTAGGTGAGACTTGCATCAGGATGCAGGATGTCAGGATGCACTTGATGTCAATTTTGAGTGTCATGGCAAAGGCTGTGAATACTTACTGTATGTACATGTGAATTTTTCCTTTTTATTTTTCAATAAATTTGCAAAGTTTTAAAACAAACGTCTTTCACGTTGTCATTATGGGGTATTGGTTGTTGAATTTTGAGGAGTCTGTTACATAACAAAATGTGGAAAAAGTGAAGCGCAGTGAACACTTTCCAGGTGCGCTGTATATGATGTCACTATAATGTTTATTCCTTTCTTAGGAATTACATTTAACAACTATGCCAACTGTTCCACAGTGTTTCTGTCATTTGTTTTGTCCAGAGGTATTAGGAGCTCTTCTGTCTGTTATGTCCATCTGGACTGTGACGGTGGTTCTCGTTCTCGTTGCTGTTCAGAGGATCATCAGTGATGATTATGAGATACACAGTGATGTCATGATTATCACAGCTGGATGTGCTGTAGCACTCAACATCTTGTGAGTCATGTTATTTGATTTCATTAGTGCTGTTTGTTAAATCAAGCATCACTATTACAACTGTTTATACTCATAGCTAGGTAAGGGAAAAAACACTAACCATAAATGTTAAACTTTGGCATGAAGCTCATTCTACACCATTTGTGTGATAAGCATAAATTATTTCAGCAATTGTGTATTGCATTGCACCACTCACTTTTCTTGCCAGTGGGGTCAAGAAGATAAACTTAATTTAAAGGGAAAAAAAGTTTATTTTTCTGACCCCATTGACTCGTTCTTAAGCTTAAAAAAATGTATCTTTATTTAAAGTCCCCCTGTAGTCAATAATTGTATCTTTTTTTTTTCCTTTAAAAAGAACTCCATGCCTTAAAACAGCCTGAATGTAACTCTACACCCTTGCCTCATTTAGTAAATGCGGTTCTATGAATATGCAAATTCTATGAAATTACCCCACCTCCACTCTCTACAACCTCGGACACATACGGGTAATTAATATGATTATCCTCTTGTTTGACTATACTATCAAACAGCTAATAATGTGTTGCTTATGTTACACAAACCATGTTGCCGTTCGCCATCTCAGGGTCAGACAGATGCCTTCTCATAATCATCAGAAACGGTTTGAACAACTCAGAATGTCAGTGGAGAAAGGCATATAGTTCATCATAACATCGTAATATACATCATACATAAATCTACCCGATTTTTCATATCAACAGAAAACGATACCGGGATGACCTGTTAATGTTATGCTAAAGTCCGGAAACATTGAAATGATTGCTTACGAGGTAGTTTGTGACGTCAGAAACACCAGCGATTTCAAACCACAGTTTTAAGATTGTCTTTGGTTTACCGCAGTTTTTAAGAGAAAAAACTTAGCAATGGTGTTGACTTATGCTTTAAGACAAACCATGTGCAAATTCATATTATAAACACCACATTCTGACATATAAACAACATTAAAAACTTGATTTTAACCACAGGGGGACTTTGACTTTGTAATGGAAAACAAGACAAAAATACTAAGTGTGCAAAATGTTAACTTAAAGACGTCCCTCTTTAAGTGATTGTAACATTTGTAGACCCACATTAGATTCATTATTATGCATGCTGGGAAATGGCATCTTCCTGTATAGTGTTTTAATGTTTGTTTCCATCAGTTTGGCTTTCATTCTCCATCAGTCTCCAGCCCGTCACTCTCACAGCTCTCTTAGTGTCTCGGGTCATTCTCACGGCCTCACAGAAGAGCACAGGAACACCAGCGTGAGGGCGGCTTTTATTCATGTGCTGGGGGATTTACTGCAAAGTTTAGGTGTGCTGCTGGCTGCTACTATCATCTACTTCAGGGTTAGTAACATTACTATTACTGGCATATACAAAAGTTCTCAGACTTTCACTTTTATGGACATTTAGTCAGACTTGTTATTGTCTGTGTGTTAATGTGATTCATCAGATCAGTGTGTCTCAAATTCTGCTGGAAAGTTCCTCCTCACTAACGCTAACACTAACTCATGATTTTTTTTGTAGATGTATTTAGTATTTCTCTTTAAGTTCACACAAAGGAACACGGACAGAGATCGTTGTATTTATATCAACATGATCCTCTAATGTAAAATCGTTTTGTCAAATAAATGCCACTTGCTTTGATATTTCATTATCTAATGCAGGGATTCTCAAACTCTTGTGCCAGCCTAACCTCTTTGACAAAATATTTACTTGAGGCACACCTTGAGATTTTAAGTTAATATTTCAATAATTGAACAACATATTTCAATGTTTACAGTTATGTGACGTCATTGAAGCTATCTGTTTTTTTACAGTGCATTGTGGGATGTTTTAGGGAGCAAACGCTTCTGAGCACTGGAAGGATTTTGCAATTGAGATTAGCCATATCGGCCAACTCCCTGATCAGTGCCCTGACTACTGAACTAGGGAGCTGATTGAGACACACCCATAGTCTCGACCTAAGACATCACTCCTACGGACTGTGGGCTAAACGTCTGATGCATATGCCACACAAAATTGGAAACACCTTGGGAGTTTCAAAGTTGTTATCTGATTGGTTGAATTCTACAGGATTTCTGGGAGCTGGTTCTGGTTTGTTTAAAGGCACACTATGCAGGAATTCCGAATTTGTCAAACAGCGACCCCAAAGTCGCTGTAGAGTACTTGTATTTAACGTCACTGTCGTAAATACCACTCACGTAGAGTGGAAACATGCCAATAAAGAACCTTTTTTTGTCTCTGTTATTTTTTTACATGAAGAATAACAGAGACAAAAAAAGGTTCTTTATTGGCATGTTTCCATGAAGAACCTTTAACATCCCAGAAATTTGAACAAAAGCTTCTCTATAGTGCAAAATGCTCCTGGAAGGCCACTGTCCTGTAGAGTTTATCTTCAACCACAATTAAAGGGGAACTATGCAGTTTTTTTTAGCTTAACTGAACAGCTTCAGAGTTATTGGAATGGTTATATAATTGTTTTCGGGTTGAATGGTGACCGTCTTGTGAGTGCAGAGACGCTCTGCGTGAGTGGTATTTACGACAGTGACGTTAAATACAAGTACTCTACAGCGACTTTGGGGTCGCTGTTTGACAAATTCAGAATTCCTGCATAGTGTGCCTTTAAACAAACCAGAACCAGCTAATAAAGTCTTACTGAGCATACTAGAAAATTCCAGGCAGGTGTGTTAATGGAAGTTGGAGCTAAACTGCTGGACAGTGGCCTTCCAGAACTGAGTTTGGACACCCCTTCTATAGTGAAAAATTGTTCGTTAGAGTTTAAAAATATTCTTCACACTATGAAATGGTTCTTTAAAAAAAAAAGTTAATTGAAAGGTTATTTGAGGAACCAAAATGGTTCTTTTATGGCATCGTTTTGAAAATCCCCTTTAGGAACCTTAATTTTTAAGAGAATATGTGCAAACACTTTTTTATAACGGCTGCAAATGCAATTTAAAATGCTTCCATAACTGTTGTCTCTTTGTCCTAACAGCCTGAATGGAAAATAGCAGATCCAATTTGTACTTTTCTGTTTTCAATACTTGTGCTCGGGACTACATTTACCATCCTGAAAGACATATTCAAAATACTCATGGAAGGCAAGTGATTAGTTGATCCGTATATGATTATAAATGCCTTAAATGTTGACACAAAAGCTAATGGATAAATGGTTAGTTCACCCACAAATTAAAATTCTGTCATCATTTACTCACCTTCGTGTCATTCCAAATAAGACTTTCGTTCATCTTTGAAACAAAACTGAATGATGTTTAAATAAATCTGAGAGCTTTCTGTCCCTCCATTGACAAATACATAACTACCACTTTGACGCTTCAAAAAGTTCATAAAGGGATCGTATAACTAAATCATATAAATCGGTGGTGTAGTCCAAATTTTCTGAAAAGACAGGATCGCTTTATATAAAGAACAGATTGAATTTAGGCTTTTATTCACATATAAACATTCTTCAGTGCACACATCAGTTGTGGTAAATGGAAGCTCAAGCAAGTTCACTTGACATGTGAGAACTAATGCGGTTCATTCTCATGTTACGCAGCACGTTTGAGCTTCTGCAAGAACCAATCAGGTTCATTCTAGTGTTACCAAGCACGTTTGAGCTTCATCAAGAACCGGTTTGTTCTCGCTTGTCAAGCAAGTACGGTTGAGCTTCTGTTTATGTTCGCCGGTCAATGTTTATATGTGAATAAAAGCCTAAATTCAATCTGTTCATCATAAAAAGCAATCCAGTCTCTTCAGAAAATGTTGACTAAATGAAACGCTTGATCCATATGGATTAGTTCAACAATCTTTTTATGATCTTCATTTGTTTACTGAAAATAAACAAAAGTCTTATGGGTTTGGACCAACATGAAGTGAGTAACCCTGTTGGTTTTGGGTGAACTAACCCTTTAATGTTTTATCTGAAGGAGTCCCGCATGGCATTGACTTTGACTCTGTGAATGACGTTCTGCTGGCAGTGGGCGGAGTCAAATCTACACACAGTCTGCGCATGTGGTCTTTAACTGCGAGTGAAACACATCTCTCAGTTCACGCGGTCATAGGTAATACATGTTCACGTTTAAATGCTTCTTTGAAAATGTCTGTTGTTTAACCCAAACAGATGATTTAATTTCCAGATGAGCAAACCAGCCCACAGACTGTGCTTATCGACATGAACAAAATACTCCAGATAGAATATGGATTCAGCAATATCACTGTTCAAATGGAGTCTTATTGCTTACAGTGCCAGGAACCGATGGACTGACATAGGATTTTAGCTTCTCATTACACGGGTTGAGTGTAATATACATGTATATGAATATACATTTTTACAATAGTTTTCTAAGGCACACGTTTTTGTCATTAAGGGACTGTACTGTGCACTTTGAAAGAAAAAATAACACAGTGACAAGATTGTGAAGTGTTCAAAAGGCAAGATGTAAAGATGCTCTATCTGAGAATATGCTTTTTTTAGACACAAACTGTGACATGTTAATCAGCATTTTGTTTATCAATGTGGTTAAAATTTGAATGAAAATATCTGTTCCAAAACCAGCATAAACCTCTTCTCCTTTTGTTTTCCATGGAAGAAAGAAAACCATATGGGTTTAGAACATGTAGACTGTAAAATAAATGAAAAGATGGACATCAGAAGCTTAATAACAACATGAGCGATCAGTAAATGGGTTCAAACAATGACAGATTTTATGTCTGATGTCATCTTGACAAATTAGGTCATATTTGTTCTGCAAATTCAAATGTATATTTTACTCAAGATTGAAATGCAAACCACACATCACAAAACAACAACGGTTAACATTTTTCTCCCGGTTCATAAATATACATCTTCAAATATATTATTCAAGTATAATCCACAGCCAAAGACCCTCCATTTACTGCTGTAAAGATAGAGTTAAGCTTGAAGCCAAATAAAGTGCATATTCATATTTCTAGCATAATGCATTTAGAGTAATTATTTTCAAATCCATTTTTGTCTGGTATACACACACACATTGATAAGCCCACTGGTTCATTTTGCAGTTTCCTTTTGCCGATCTGTCCAATATTTAGCGTAGGCCTCGTGGAACATGTTCTTGCAGCTGATCTTGGCCTTCAAGCGTGAGCAGATGAGGAAGGAGCCGCCCATCTTGCGGTGCAGAGAGTAGGTTTCCTCTGGCGGAGGAGTCAGACGCTCCTTCAGCATCACAGGAATCAGACTGTGGATCCGCTCTGTTGTGCTCTGGGAACCGAAGTCAAACGGCTCGTCTGACGCGAATGCTTCCCCGAGGATCATCACCGCATCCACATGGGCGTCCTTCATCGCCTGAAATGTTGAAAAGAGTGAAGTAAGATTGCACTCAAGGTTGTGGGCCATTCAGAACTGAATTGAGAATTTCATTTTAAAATTTGAATTGAGGTTAAGAAGGAAAAAGGTTGCAAAACTGTGATGCAAATTTTATTTTATAGAAGTAGAATGAAAGACCCCCTGTGGTGAAAATAAAGCTTTAAATGTTGTTTATATGTCTGTGGTGTTTTTATGCTTTAAGACAAACAATGTGCAAATTCACCAGTTAACACCATTGCTGAGTATTTTCTCCTTAAAATCTCAGTGAAAAAAAAGAGTCTCAAAAACACAGTTCGAAATCGCAGGTGTTCCTATTTGGTTATGCTGGAAAAATAAACGTGAGTGTAGTCAGGAAGAAGCGATTGATTGTCTGCAGAACCGTAACGAGACAGCCAATCAGCTGCATGGAGTTTCATTACTGAACTTGGTATTTATTTTAATAATTTAATAAATCAAATAATGGTAATTTAATAATAACTATTTATTTTAATTAATACAATATTTTACTACTTTGTTGTGTAATTATGTAAAGTTACTGTACGGTAAATAATAATTTAGTAAATATGGGGTCAATTGCATTCCCACTTTACATTTACATTTAATTATTTAGCAGACGCTTTTATGAAAAGCGACTTACAAATGAGGAGCAATAGAAGCAGTTAAACTAACAATAGGACAACAATATGTAAGTGCTTTGACCCTTCCCAGTCTAATGCAGTATATACTTTTTTTTTAAACTAGATATAGAGTAGAAGAGAAAAGAAAGTGTTAGTATTAATGGATCAAGTGTTGCCCGAAAAGGTGCCTCTTCAGCCGTTTCTTGAAAATTCTCACTTATGAATGTTCAGTGTTTACTCTGCAAATGGATTCTCTCAAACAAGCTACAAAATGTTTGTGGCAATAGCCTAAAAGGATATGATGCATCCAAAACCATCATAGAGTTTTTTGGGCAGGTGAAACATGTTATTGTTATTGTTAACATCTTGTGGGCTCTTTGGACTGATTTACTGCACCTTTGACTCGTATCCAGTCAGAAAGTTCATATCAATCGACCGTCTTAAAACTCCCTCTCTGTTCCTGTCCGCAGCAGCCTTGATAATCTGATCAAGAAATAATTCAAGAATTTTTTAAATATGAAACAATTTAAAAAAAAATGCAGAATGTAAGGTTTACAGTGTTACCTCAATATATACATCAGTGAAGCTCACATCAAAACCTCTAGTGGCTCCAAAGTCTAACAGAGCAACCTGCATATAAATTCCAGACAATATTTATTGCAATTCAAATTAAACGATTCCAGATATACAATGAAAACAAAGAAATACCTTGTGTGTTTGTGGGTCAAAGAAGAAATTGGACCAGTTGGGATCCGTCTGCATGTATCGAAACTCAAAGAGTTCACGCAAACACAGAGTCAGAATCTGCTCACATATCTGACAAAGAGCACATATGAACATTATGAATGTTCAGGACTACAAAAAGACCTTTTTAAAGACTACATCAGTCTGGAAGCATGTGTGGCCGGCTATACCTCGTTCTTGAGTTCCTGTGGCAGGTCATCGGCTTTATCCAAAGGGAAACCGGACACCAGCTCCGTGGTGAGGACGTGCTGGCTGCTCAGTTCATCCACAACATTTGGCACGTAGAAATAAGGATGGCCCTTCAGTAACTCCCTGTAATGATATTAACACACACAGAATGTTACACCTGTGCCACAGAAGAAATATTGTACTGTACATACACAATATATTACAGAATGTTTCAGAAACACCAAATCTATCATGATGCATTTGCATATTTTAACACTAATCTTACACATTGGTATTATTTATATTCCAAAAGGTGCAATCATGAAGTCAATTTGATTTGTGATATCTAGCTCTATAATGAAATGCAGTTCATAATTCCAATATATGTTAATCAGTGTTGTTCTTATAAATAACTAAAACTAAAAAATTTTTAAAACGGTTTTTGTTAATTGAAAAAAAAGTTAACCGAAAAGAATATTAGAAATGTTTAAACAAATTGAAATAAAATAAGTTCAAGTTGAAATACAAAAATATTAAAATTATAATAAAAAAAGACAAAAGCACAAACTTAACCAAAATGACAATAAAAACTAAAAATATAAAATTAAAGCTAATAAAAAATATGAATAAGTATTAAATAGCCTACAAATAATACTAAAATAACAGCTTTAAATCTCATTTGAGTCTCATTTAAATATCAAAAGAACTACGCTGAGATATGGTCCACACTTTGGATCTAGTTATTCAAATACTCACTGGAATTTCTTGGCACATTTGGCTTCCCGTACATAATCACACTCCAAAGCCAATTCCCTGCTCATGACCTCTATGAGATGCTCAGGAAACAAACCTTCACGCGAACAGAACGACAGACAAGTTTACAGTAGAACTGAAATCAAAAGCATTGTGACACAAAATGATTCATACCTTCAGGTAAAGCATTGCTGATACTGAGGAGTGTCATTAGGTTGTTTACGTCGCTGCTTATACTTTTGGCCACTCCTGGATACTGACAGCACATAATAATGTTCAATTAATTAATATCTAGATCTAGCAGCACAAAGCACATACATGTGAAACACTACGAAACAAAAGCAGCTCTCGAACCTGGATTTTCATGGCCACTTCTCTGCCGTTCTTCATTCTGGCCAGGTGAACCTGACCGATGGAGGCCGCTGCAAACGGACGCTCCTCAAAGTACTCTAGTTTATCCTGCCAGTTTGGACCCAGATCACTGATCACCGTTTTCTGTCCGAATGATAAACACGCCATAAAACAAAACCATATTTTGTTTTTTAAATTTATAAGCTGTCTTATCTTATTATCTCAGGCTAGGTCTACACCAATCCAGTTCACTTACGAGGGTATCTCTTGTACTGCGTAATATCTTACGCTATGGGGAAAACCTCTTTTCCACGAGATATTGAAGCCAAAAATTATCCTCAATTTTGAATTAATGTAAAACGCTGTGCGGCAGCATGCAGACATAGGCAAGACCTATTGGCTGCCCTGTGGCAACAGCAGCAGCCTATCGATAGAGGCCCTACGTGACGTGATACCCAATGGGGGCGCTTCGCGCCCATTTCATCACGTCCCGCCAGAATAGGCGTGGCCTTGGCCTATAAATACGCTCGACAGGCTGATACAAACTGATTTACATCTCTTCAGCGAAGCACTACTGCATCGTTGGATCCGGAGTGAGAAGCCGCGCCGTTGACAGAAAGCCTTCTGCGGGACGAGCCATCGAGCCTGGAGCCGCTGGCCTTCACCTCGCCGCCTTCAGCCGCCGTACCTACTACGCTTTCCGCCGTCTATATCCTTTCACTGCTAAGAGTGTGTGTTCACCATTGCGACTCACACTCTCACTGTATATCTCTCTCTCTCCTAAAAGAGCTGCGTCTTTTTAAAGATGCAAAGATCCTGTGGCTCGTGCCGAGCCACACTCAGCGACAGGGACCGTCATCTGCGCTTCCTGCCTGGGTGAGGATAAAGCGGCTCTCGCGCTCGCTGACGGCGAATGCCCTCATTACGAGCTAATGCCCATGGTGACTCTGAGGCCTCGCCTGGCATCCTTCTCAGAGCCTGCTCTTCCACCCCCTGTAGTGCCGCGCCGTAAAAGCGCCGTACTCAGCGAGTCGTCAGGGAAACAGTCCAGCATCAAAACCGCGGCGCGGCAAGCTTTCTTTACGTTATAAGAAAGCCACCCCGCCCCCCGCGGACATGCATCACCGGCGAAATGAGGAAAGAGTGTGTTTTGGTCCCGCCGAGGCCAGACCAATCTCCATTTCTCAAACATTTCTCAGCTCCTCGTAGTCTGAGCGGCTGAAAATGTCAATATTGCGGCAATGAGCCTGTTGTATAACACGAACGCCTGCAAACAAACGTCGAAACACACAAAACTGTGATGACGCTCTCAACCCATGGGCACGCGTCACCGGCGAAATGAGGAAAGAGTGTGTTTCTGTCCCGCCGAGGCCGGACCAATCTCCATTTCTCAAACATTTCTCAGCTCCTCGTAGTCTGAGCGGCTGAAAATGTCAATATTGCAGCAATGAGCCTGTTGTATAACACGCACGCCTGCAAACAAACGCCAACACACACACAAAGCTGTGATGACGCTCTCTTATCTGCACGAGAGACCTGTGTTCGATCCCAGCTCTCGCAGCAGATAAAAAAAAAAAAAGTTTTAAAAAAAAGCCGCGGCCAGACTTCCACCAAACTTTCGCTCATTCAGTTCCAGAAAATGCGACTGTTCCAGTGTATCTTGCAGTAAACAAGCCGTTACCATGGCCCGCTTGCCTGCACACAAATGCCGTTTCCACGGCGACCCAGAAAAATCATACAAGCAGTGTATTTTCTGGTATTCCGGCCACAGCCGATGGTGTTATGAGTGTAATAAAAATGCCCACAGCCCAGTGTTCATTTCTACACACAAACACAGCCCGCCACAGTGCAGGGCTCGCACAAATGAGGTCGACTCATGTGAATTGTGCATTAAATGTAGTGAATGTGCCCACAACCCAGTGCCCACAAACATTACACACTGCAGGTACCAAGGTTTCTGTAAAACGAAACCAACACACATACAGTCAGCTAAGACCCACGGTGTTTAAGTCCCGCCGCGGCCAGACTCCACCGAAACTTCTCGCTCGTTCAGTTCCAAACAATGTGACTGTTCCAGTGTATTTTGCAGTAAACAAGCCGGTACCACAGCCCGCTTGCCTGCACACAAACGCCATTTTTACGGCGACCCAGATAAATCCCAAAAAAGAGTGTATTTTCTGGTATTCCGGCCACGGCCGATGGTGTTATAAGTGTTTTAAGAATGCCTACGTCTCAGTGCCCATTCCCACACACAGACACACCCGCCACAGTTCAGGGCTAGCACATAAAAATGTAGTGAATGTGCCCACAAACACTACACGATACGTGTCCCTCGGTTTCTGTAAAAACGAAACCGACACACATTCAGTCAGCACAAGCCGAGGGTGTTTTCAGTGCAGTGAGTGTGCCCGCTGTCCTGCGCCCACATTCCCTCACAGACACGCTCAACCCCATGGGGTTTGTCCCGCTCGCTCTCTCTCTCTCCACAATCTGTCATAGAGAATCGAGCGCGACCAGGCTGCCCGCCGTAATCGACGCGCCTCCCGCCTCGCACACTGTAAACACATGTCTTTATGTCTCAGCACAGTGTTTATGTCTCAGCACACCGAAGCTCTGCGGACGCCGCTATGCCGCGGCCAGAGCCCGGATTTCATTCTACCTCTAGCTATTCACGCAGAGGCTTGGGCAAAGCTTCCCGGGGTATCAGAATGGGTGTTGAACACTATAAAAAGAGGCTATTCGCTACAGTTCCCTCGACATCCCCGTCGTTACACGGCGCGAGTCGAAACCACGGTAAACAATGAAGTATCTCATCTACTTCGAACCGAAATAGCGAAACTGCTGAGCAAAGGGGCCATAGAACCTTTATCTCAGGCTCAGAGCGAAGGGGGGCTATAGTACAGCAGATATTTTCTGGTACCGAAAAAAGACGGCGGTCTCAGACCCATTCTAGATCTGCGACAGCTGAACAGAGTGCTTATGAAGCGCCAGTTCAGAATGCTGACAACCAGGAAAATCCTCGCGCGCCAGGGAGACTGGTTTATGTCAATAGATCTGAAAGACGCCTTTTTCCAAAAACAAATAGCGTCACGTCACAGGCGATTCTTGAAATTCGCCTTCGAGGGCAAGGCATATCAATACACAGTCCTACCGTTCGGCCTATCTCTAGCACCCCGTACATTTAAGAAGTGCATGGCCCTCGCACCCCTGAGACTTCAGGGCATGCGAGTTTTGAACTACTTGGACGATTGGCTGATTCTAGCTCGATCATAATTCAGAGCTCATAGAACACAGAACCACATTACTCGAGCATTTTGAGAGTCTGGGTCTCACAGTCAATTGGGCGAAGAGTGCGCTGTTTCCCAGCCAGAAAATCTCTTTTCCGGGAACAGTGCGGGACTCGCTGTCAATGACAGCACGTCTGTCGCCGGAGCGCAAACTGGAAAGACAAATCCTTTCGCCGCGGCTCTATAGTCCCGCTCAAAAGGTTTCAGAAAATACTGGGCCTCATGGCCTCGGCATCTTTGGTACTTCAGCTGGGCCTGCTTCGCATACGCCCACCCCGGGCATGGACCTCTGGTCTGTTTTGCCTCAGGGTCGACATGAAATGCGTTTCGGCTCTGGAAGCTTGGAAAATAGCTGACTGGTGTCAGTCAGGCGTGAGTCTGGGGACTCCCTCGAGTGTGACGGTGCGGTCCACGGACGCCTCTACCTCGGGATGGGGAGCGCTGCTCGAGGGCAGATCGTTCTTTGGCCAGTGGTCAAGAACTGGAAAAGCTCCTACACATAAACTGTCTGGAAATGCTGGCAGTCGACAACGCGCTACGGCGCGTTTGTACCCAGATAAAAGGCCGCCACGTCTTAGTCCGGTCGGACAACATGTCATTTGTGGCATACATAAATCGCCAGGGTGGCGTCAGGTCCCGAAACCTTTACAGGCTGACGGAACGCCTCCTGATCTGGGCTCAGCACAACCTGCTTTCACTGAAAGCAGCGCATGTGCCTGGTCGCCTGAATCTGGGACCAGACTGTCTGTCCAGAAACAATGTCCCAGCAGGGGAATGGTTACTGCACCCGCAGACGATCCAACTGCTGTGGGAGACATTCGGCAGAAAGCAGGTGGACTTGTTCGCGTCCCAAGAAAACACTCACTGTCCAAACTTTTTCTCCAAGAGCAGGGATGCGCTGGCCCACGTATGGCCCCGCTGCCCCCTCTATGCTTTCCGCCCCGTCTCGCTCATGCCTCAAGTGCTCGAACGAATCAGGGAAAACGGATGCCCAGTGCTGCTCGTGGCTCCGCTCTGGACGAACCAGAATTGGTTCACAGTCCTGATTAGGGGTGGCACGATCCGCTTTTTTTGCCTCCGATACCGATTCCGATACCTGGGACTCAGTATTGGCCGATACCGATCCGATCCAATACTAAAATAATAATTAAAAAAACAGTGCCAAATTACCTAATAAACTGTATCTGTATGCCTCACTGTGGGGGAGAGACTGGGATTATTCTTTTGTTAAAGGCATCAAAGCTTGACTTAAACATTATTTTCCTTACTTTGTAAAACAATACAGACAAAATATATACTATATAATTAAAATACATTTATTTTAAAATTTTAAGCGCAACTTTTTAATGAAGCAGCAACATATGATACATAGATTGGACAGAACAACTAAGGCTATCAATAAACTATCATTGCGCATAAGTATTGTAATATGAAAGGCTCCAATTCAGAGCGGCACGAAACCTTATGCGCATCCCGTGCGCAGAATGATGCGCTCGAAGCAACATGGAGTCACGACGCGCAGCACGTCGCATTGAAAAGTTCAAAGCACAAAAGTAAGATATACATATATTTCTTTATTTATTCATTAGTTTGAGCCTTTTAACAGTTTTAAATTTCAGTTAATCTGCGTGTGAAGAGCAATTATATCGCTCTCTACTCCAGTGTTGTGATCACTGAGGAGTTGTGTTGTGATCTAACAGACACCCGGTTGAAAGTAACATGTGAAACTCCAGCACGTTAAAGTCCTTTTATGCAAACCATAGACCTTTATCTACATATCTACAGTATAATAATAGGAACATTGACTCATCTTGGAGAGAGTTTCATCGTGTTGACTGTTTTATCCGAGCGCTGAGTGCTGAGTTTGAGTGCTGAGAATGACTGACAGCCGCAGCGGAGGGAAGCACTTAGGTGAAGATTAATTTAACGATTTAAATCTGTACACATTAAACTATATGTAATGGCTTCAGAAATCTTGGAATACAGTACACGAAAACATTATAGTGCTTTATAATGTTTTTGTGCCTTTTGTGTTGTGTAACAATAACATACGTAGGCTATACAATATCGGATCGGATTTGGATGGTCTCGTCTGGCGATACTCGATCTGGCAAATATTGCTAGTATCGGAGCAATACCGATACTGAGTATCGGATCGGCGCACCCCTAGTCCTGATGCGGCTGACCAACACTTCCCCGTGGCCGATACAGGTGAGGAGAGACCTCCTCTCTCAGGCAAAGGGCTCGATTTGGCATCCTCACCCGGATTTATGGTCCCTACATGCATGGGCCATCAACGGGTACCCGCTAACCTCCCAGAGGGAGTGTTAAACACAATCACGCAGGCTAGAGCCCCGTCTACTAGACGGCTCTATTCCTCAAAGTGGTCGGTGTTCTCTGCCTGGTGTCAAGCTCAGGGCTTTTCAACTGCAGACTGCAGGGTTACGGAAGTGCTCTCCTTCCTTCAGGAGCTGCTTGATAAGGGCAGAACCCCATCCACGCTTAAAGTATACGTGGCGGCCATAGCGGTGTTTGCAAAACCGACGTCTGGCCAGTCACTGGGGAAAAACGACCTGGTCGTGCGATTCCTCAGGGGAGCTCGGAGGCTGAATCCTCCCAGACCCCCCTCAGTCCCTGTGTGGGACCTTTCTACGGTTTTTGAAGCCATGAAAGGTGCCCCATTCGAGCCAATCCATGTCAGACATGAAACATCTGTCTCTCAAAACGGTATTCCTTATGGCTCTCGCATCAGTGAATAGCGTAGGGGACTTGCAAGCGTTTTCAGTAAGCGCGTCATGCATGGAGTTTGGGCCTAATGACTCAAAAGTCATACTCAAACCAAGGCATGGGTACGTGCCCAAATCCCTCAACACACCGTTCAGGGCCCAGGTTATTTCCCTGTGCGCCCTCCCGGTTCATGATGAGGAGGAGGATGCGAGTCTCCTCTGCCCTGTCAAAGCACTGAGAGCTTATGTGTCCCGATCGTCTGTCTTCAGACAGACTGAGCAGCTCTTCGTTTTGTTTGGCGGACGCTCCAAGGGACTGGCCGCATCAAAACAGAGCCTATATCCAGATGGATAGTCGATGCCATAGCGCTGGCTTACACTTCTAAGGGCCTGCAGTGTCCTTTGGGTGTCAGAGCGCACTGCACGAGGGGCATGGCCTTGTCACGGGCGTGGTCTAGCGGGATTTCCTTGCAAGATATCTGTATGGCGGCAGGCTGGGCCTCGCCGTCTACATTTATAAGGTTTAATAACCTAGAGGTTCCCGCCTTACAGGCCAAGCTGATGTCGGTCTAGAATTCAGTACTATCTGCCCCGCTGCGCCGGCGCAGAATGCTGAGTTTTGCTTGTGCATCGCTCACTGATTGATAGAACAGCTCCACGGGTGTTGAATAACCCGTACTTATACCCTGTCTGCGTGAAACACTGTTAACATGACTAGCTCCTGTGGGATGCTATTTCATGGGGAATGATGCTTTTGGCCTCTCTTCTCCGACTCTTAGTGAGTCTACGGTGATTATGCACTATATGAGCCCAGGGCTACTGCCCTTGGGATTTTGGTGTCGGATCCCAGTACGCACGGCGTGTTGCATTGTGTTCCCCATAGCGTAAGATGTTACGCAGTACGAGACATACTCTCGTAAGAGAACGTACTCGGTTACTAACGTACCCTCGGTTCTCTCTAGAGAGGGAACGAGTACTGCGTATCTTGCCGTGCATACAAGAGCGCTGGTTCGCTTCAGTGAAGAAAACCAGTTTGTATCAGCCTGTCGAGCGTATTTATAGGCCAAGGCCACGCCTATTCTGGCGGGACATGCTAAAATGGGGTATACCCCTGGGTATCCATACCCATTGGTATCACGTCACGCAGGGCCTCTATCGATAGGCTGCTGCTGTTGCCGCAGGGCAGCCAATAGGCGAGCGAGCCGTCTTGCCTATGTCTGCATGCTGCCGCACAGCGTTTTACATTAATTCAAAATTAAGGATAATTTTTGGCTTCAATATCTCGTGGAAAAGAGGTTTTCGCCATAGCGTAAGATATTACGCAGTACTCGTTCCCTCTCTAGAGAGAACCGAGGTTACGTTAGTAACCGAGTACGATTTCTCTGTTTTGGCTATTTTTTCTTTCTGCAAAAGCTGAGCTTTTTTAAAAATGGATACATTTGGACTTTTAAAAGTGAGATGATGCATTTTTGAAAAAGATATGCATGTTTAGTCATGTGATGCATATTTTATGATGACATTTACTCAAAATTGCTGTCCTGCTGTAAAACATGTAGGTAATTGCATTCTAGACCATAAAGTGCGACCTAGTGAGCTAAAACTACTAGCCTAATATAAATTTAAAACATTATTAAAGACAAGTAAACAGTCAGTAATAAAATAAGAACAAATAATAAAATTACAAGCAAAAAGCACAAATAAATACAATATAACAAAGATACAAATAAAATAAACAGTGCTTTTCAGGTAGGTCTGACAGAAGTTTAATAATTTAATAGTGTGGACGGAGAGCGCTTTACAATGCATTTTTTTTATGTATCTGGATTAATGTAGATGTAGCCTTAAAAGTCATTGTTTTTTTTCTTAAAGGGATAGTTCACCCAAAAATCATTACTTTTTATCATTACTTACCCTCAAGTTGTTAAAAAATTTTTTTAGTGTTATTTAAAAAAAAAAATACTATGGAAGTCAATGGGATCCATCAACTGTTTAGTTACCGACATTCTTCAAAATATCTTCCTTTGTGTTCAACAGAAGAGAGAAATTCATACAGGTTTGAAACAACTTCAGGGTTAATAAATGATGACAGAATTTCATTTCAACTATCCCTTTAATATATTTCTAATTTCAGCTCAACAGCAAAACATTTTAAATTACAGTCATTAAATAACTTGCAAATGTTTTTTTAATGTCAACTTTAAGCAGTGTTGGGGAAAGTTACTTTTAAAAGTAATGCATTACAATAATGTGTTACTCCCATAGAGTAACTAATGGCTTTACTTAGTTACTTCTTATGGGAAGTATAAAGTAAAGCGTTGCATTAATAATATTAATAATAATATTAATTATTAATATTAAAAACATTTCTCACACTCAAAGCGCTAACAGAGTAAAACAAGAAAAACACATTACTTTTGCGTAAATTTTTCTCACCTGGGCTGGACTTGGTTGTTAGTTTTTAAAAACAAAAAAAGGTCTTACTTTTGGGCCCTTTCACACTAAAGTGAAATAAGTAAAATAATAATAAAAATTTCATAAGTGAAATGACGCAGGAGAAGAAAGTTCAATACTCTAAATTTAGGAATAAAAACACAAATGTGTTGTTTATCTAAAGTCATTTTTGCTTATTGGTATGGTTGAATTGGATCATCAAAGGTCAGCAGCAAATAAATGGATAAATAAAGTGAGATTAAATACATAAAGTACATTATTCATTTTGAAGAATAGTCTGAGTAAATGCATGCTTAAATTTATTCTAGAAATAAAATAACCATCATGTTTAAATAGCGCACAACGCCTCTGCACTTAGTCACGATTTCTCTCAATATGGGGACAGGAGAGCTGTCAGGCAATTGAAAAACATTGAAAAACAAAGTAACGTGTTATATATTTGAAAAAGTAATTTTAAAAGTAAATGAAAAGGTAATCTAAAACTTGAAAAGGTAATCTGATTACATAACTTTTGTTACTTGTAATGCATTACCCCCAACACCAACTTTAAGATGTAAAAGCTGTTTGTGTTTTCAACTCTCACATTTGAGGCTATACCATCATTTGCTTGGTGGGCATGAAGTCGGCGCTCTGTCGAACACGGTCAAAGATCTTTGCAAGCTGAGGGTTGATGAAAGCATCGTCTGTGGACAAGAAAAGATGAGCAAAACCAAAGATCAATGTGTAGCAGATCATGCAAATATGATCTTTTACAGCATGAATGGCATGAAGCACTAAAAAAAGCTTTGCATGGTTATGGTGGCCAGCTGCTTTTCTTATTTTAGGTTGTGACATATTCCAGCCAGCTGCGTCCTTCACCTCAATGACATGGCACACAATACACCTCAATGACATTGCAAATAATACATTATTGCTCTTTTAAAAGACAACAACAGATTAAAAGAGACATAAAGTGACCTTACAGCTATCTGTCTGGATCTAATTTACTTTTAACAAGTAGAATAATACAGATTGCAGTCGGCAACATATATAGCCCTACACTGTGTCGAGGGGAAGGGGTGTAATGAGATTTCAGAATTACATATTTGTCAAATTCTTATATATATATATATATATATATATATATATATATATATATATATATATATATATATACACACATATATATATATATATATATATATATATATATATATTTCAGCTGCGTGCAGTGGTGTTTTAAAATGAGGCAAAGTCCTTGCAGTTTAACAAAAAAAATGTGTATATCAAATTCATTCAATTCTATTTTGTATTTTGACACTATGTAATTAATGTTTTATTTATTAAAACCAAGCATAAATTAATCAAGTTAGTGTTTTTACGCAGTTTAACATTTATTCTAAAATAACTAAAGGCGGTAATATTTAAATTTTTTAATAACATTCTAATTCCTCACAAAAAAACAGTCATCATGTTTTCAGGCGTTTTAATTAGTCTTCCCATTAGGTGTGTGTTTAAATGTTCTGAAAAACCCATAAATTGTCGATCAAAAAAAAAATTAGTCTTCCCATTAACGCCATCATTTTGTTCATTCAGACTGATTTGTGAACTCGCACGTAAAAAAGAGGCGAGATTATTCGCATGAACCAATCATATCCAATCATAACTCTTCATATCCAATCATAATGCGATAGAGGCATTGCCTCCTCTCACATGACTTCCTCCCCATTCATTCTCAATTACCCCCATCAAACCCAGCACACGCTTTAGGGGGTCTGTTAAAACTCATTGGTCTCAGGGAAGGCAAGAGAGACTCGGCATCCCACTGTAACTTTACCTGCTGGTGTCGCTGTGGGAGAGTGTTACTTTAGAAAAACAAGTGATTCATACACTTTTATATGTCTTATTTTGTTATATTTACACTGTTTTATTTTTGAAACATCGATTGTTTTCTCATATAATTTCTTTGAGGAGACACTGCCAGCCTCGCCTGCTCGGAGAAACACATCCCTGATCTGGGGTACTTCAAATAAATAATTTAGCTTGCACTGAATTTAAACATTTTGCAATAGTGTTCATTATCTCTACAGACAGATGTGTTTGGAGGAATCTCTCACCCTGAATGCTGAGCATCTGTCCTAGTTTAAGTGCGGCTCCTCTCACTTTGCAGAGAGTACGAACAATCCTTTCAGCATTGGCTTCTGATATGAACGGGTTTGAGTCCAGAATTGCTTTTTTCTGCCCTGCCAAAGATGAGAGAGGAATTAAATAACCCAACTTGTAAATCACAGCCAATCAATTATTGAACCATAATGTCCAACCACGTTTTCCCACCTGATTTACCTCCAGATGTAAGACTCTTCTTTGCCACCTCAGCAATGGCTCCAATGCCCAGTCCAACTGCTAAACCTGTGGGTATAATGAAATATTTTGCATTTGCTTGTTTGCCAAAGCCTTTTTTGAGCTAATTAAACAAGCAATCACACTATAATGGGTGTTATATCACCTCCAAAGTTCACCAGCCTTCCCAGTCTCGTGACTGGCACCTTTATCTCTCTGGAACTCTCACTTAACTGAGAAAACAACAGTAACAAATATAATAGGAGAAGGTGTTTTTATAGTCACTGCTTTAAGATCAAATTATAATTGTAATGCTGCATAAATGTTAAAGTTTTCAAAGTAAATAAGACCATAATATTTGAACTTCAACACTTTTAATCAGGGCTGTGTAACCCACAAGAATTTACAGTTTGTGTGCTGTACCTTTTGCTTATGTTTTCTGGAATCAGGTGTTTTGGCATCTTTGGTTGAGTCGACACCTTCTCTTTTCAGTCCACTGTAATATCTGTGATCTTGATGGAATAAACAGATCTGTCCATAGACGTGCTGTTGAGCTGGACAAATCTCTCCAAATAGCCTGTATCCAGATCTCCCCAAATACCTGTCCCGACTCCTGGGACATTTAACAACAACACCCCTAAACCTGGAGGCATTTCGGTGGCTGCCATACTCCTGAAAACAAGCATGCAGGACAAAGTAAAAATCTGGTCTGGATGAATAGATGAAGCTTTGGAAATGTTGACTTCAAATCATGGCAGATAAATAAACTTCACTCAGACAGCAGCTTGTCAATCTTACCTGTTCTTTAAGGTGAGGAGTGTTAAAACTGACTTGTTTTTGACCTCCGAGTGTAACTTTTCTGAACCTGTTGATTCCCCTCATCAATAACATTTCAGCTGCCATTGTTACCTTTCAGAGTGTAAAAGCATTAGAACTGTCAGACAATTTATTTGGTTTATATATATATATATATGGTTTAAGTATACACACTTAAACCACAAGAGCAAATAAACTTTAACTTAAAATACTATCTACAACCTTAAACCTTTAAAAAAAATTAAACAACAAAAAAACTATACAGACACTTAAAAATAATAAAAATTGCAAAACACAAAAGTACTAATAAATACAAAAAGTGTATGTGTGTGTGTATAACACTGCTATACTGAGATACTAATATAGTTTTTATTCATATTTTGAATAAATATACACATATAGCCTATAAACGACACTTTACAGCAGTTCAGATTAAATTCAGAAATTTAAAATCCATTTTCCATTGGATTCAGAATGAACCCTGTTCAATTCTACAGAGATTCAACCTCCATTAAACAAATTAGTGAGTGGAGTGAACAGACCAAACAAAGCTTTCCGATCTCCTACAAGATCGCTGTTTTTGAAGCAATAAAACTACTTACTTTAATCCTTGGTGACATTCACTGAAGTCTTCATTTATAATAGGCTACAACTACATCAGACTATGCTCAAACTCCATTAAGTTTCCGTGAGCTGTCCAAACATACTATGACATGCAATGAGACAGTGTGGAAACAGTGACCTGAGGATCTTTCTTGAGACAGCAGCAAATGTTACAAGCAGCCAAAAACGGATTCACTAAACGCTTCTTCCTCCAGGAGGCGCTATGGGCAGGGTTGCCAGGTCTGCGTAACAGAACTAGGCCAAAAAGTTTTGCAATACATACCTATGTGTATAACAATGCATACATCAAATATTACTGTACGTGAAAATCTTGTGTGTGTGACCCACAAGACTTCTCCTATATAATTACTCGCATAATTAGATTTTTATTTTTTTGCAGAGTGGGGAACAAGCGTGAATCACTGCGGTAAAGCCAGCCGCCACCTCGAAATGAGCGGTCAAACTAGCCGCCCCTATATTTCGTGGTGCGCGTATACACTGGCTATCACGGTAAGACTGTCAGACCGTCATCTGGATTGAAAACAATTGATCTTCCGGCGAAGGCTATTTCACATTAATTTATTCTTTCTTTCTTTTCTCTCTCTCTCTCTCTCTCTCTCTCTCTCTCTCTCTCTCTCTCTCTCTCTCTCTCTCTCTCTCTCTCTCTCTCTCTCTCTCGATCTGTCTATCATCTGTCTGTCTATCTATCTGTCTCTCTATCTGTCTATCTATCATCTGTCTGTCTATCTATCTATCTATCTGTCTATGTCTATTTATCTATCTATCTATCTATCTATCTATCTATCTATCTATCTATCTATCTATCTGTCTGTCTGTCTGTCTGTCTGTCTGTCTGTCTATCTATCTATCTATCTATCTATCTATCTATCTATCTATCTATCTATCTATCTATCCATCCTGCCTATCTATCTATCTATCTATCTATCTATCTATCTATCTATCTATCTATCTATCTATCTATCTGTCTATCTGTCTGTCTGTCTGTCTGTCTGTCTGTCTGTCTGTATATTTATGTATCTGTCTATTTATAATTACCTATCTATCGATCCATCCATCTATCCATCCTAAAATAGTAATATACTGTTGTGTCTATACATTCAGAAAATCATTAAAAAAAAAATCCTAGTTTACACTGCCCAATTTCACCTCAGATGGAGAGTACACCACCTCACCGTGTCACCTGCACAGTTTCAGGAAAATCTGATGTTGTATTACAAAATAAGAGCCGTCCAAAATTCATAAATGCGCTGTTTTGGCTTTACATTCAGAAAATCACTAAAAAAAAATTCTAGTTTACACTGCCCAATTTCACCTCAGATGTAGAGTACACCACCTCACCGTGTCACCTGCACAGTTTCAGGAAAATCTGATGTTGTATTACAAAATAAGAGCCCTCCAAAATTCATAAATGCGCTGTTTTGGCTTTACATTCAGAAAATCACAAAAAAAAAAATCCTAGTTTACACTGCCCAATTTCACCTCAGATGTAGAGTACACCTTCTCACCGTGTCACCTGCACAGTTTCAGGAAAATCTGATGTTGTATTACAAAATAAGAGCCCTCCAAAGTTCATAAATGCGCTGTTTTGGCTTTACATTCAGAAAATCACTAAAAAAAAAATCCTAGTTTACACTGCCCAATTTCACCTCAGATGGAGAGTACACCACCTCACCATGACACCTGCACAGTTTCAGGACATTCTGATGTTGTATTACAAAATAAGAGCCCTCCAAAATTCATTAATGCGCTGTTTTGGCTTTATATTCAGAAAATCACTAAAAACAAAATCCTAGTTTACACTGCCCAATTTAACCTCAGATGTAGAGTACACCTTCTGACCGTGACACCTGCACAGTTTCAGGACATTCTGATGTTGTATTACAAAATAAGAGCCCTCCAAAATTCATAAATGCGCTGTTTTGGCTTTACATTCAGAAAATCACTAAAAAAAAAATCCTAGTTTACACTGCCTAATTTCACCTCAGATGGAGAGTACACCACCTCACCGTGACACCTGCACAGTTTCAGGACATTCTGATGTTGTATTACAAAATAAGAGCCCTCCAAAATTCATAAATGCGCTGTTTTGGCTTTATATTCAGAAAATCACTAAAAAAAAAATCCTAGTTTACACTGCCCAATTTCACCTCAGATGTAGAGTACACCTTCTGACCGTGACACCTGCACAGTTTCAGGACATTCTGATGTTGTATTACAAAATAAGAGCCCTCCAAAGTTCATAAATGCGCTGTTTTGGCTTAATGGCTTTACATTCAGAAAATCACCAAAAAAAAAAAAAAAATAGTTTACACCGCCCAATTTCACCTCAGATGGAGAGTACACCACCTCACCGTGTCACCTGCACAGTTTCAGGAAAATCTGATGTTGTATTACAAAATAAGAGCCCTCCAAAATTCATAAATATGCTGTTTTGGCTTTACATTCAGAAAATCACTAAAAAAAAATCCTAGTTTACACTGCCCAATTTCACCTCAGATGGAGAGTACACCACCTCACCGTGTCACCTGCACAGTTTCAGGAAAATCTGATGTTGTATTACAAAATAAGAGCCCTCCAAAGTTCATAAATATGCTGTTTTGGCTTTACATTCAGAAAATCACTAAAAAAAAATCCTAGTTTACACTGCCCAATTTCACCTCAGATGGAGAGTACACCACCTCACCGTGTCACCTGCACAGTTTCAGGAAAATCTGATGTTGTATTACAAAATAAGAGCCCTCCAAAGTTCATAAATATGCTGTTTTGGCTTTACATTCAGAAAATCACTAAAAAAAAATCCTAGTTTACACTGCCCAATTTCACCTCAGATGGAGAGTACACCACCTCACCGTGTCACCTGCACAGTTTCAGGAAAATCTGATGTTGTATTACAAAATAAGAGCCCTCCAAAGTTCATAAATATGCTGTTTTGGCTTTACATTTACAAAATATTTTCTTGGGTAAAACATGTAATATGTCTCTCTGCATTAGGGGGTGTCTGTTACATTTAATAACACCTCCATCAGAGGTGAAACAGACCTATGTAAATTTGCAATTTAGTTTTAATGATTAAATTTAAGTCAAATGACCACATTACGGCCTATGAAGCCGTGGTGACCAGTGATTTCGGGTCAACATATGGGAGTTGGTAGCCACAACATAGAACAGATTATAGCTGTTTTGAAAAACTACAAGAAGCTGTAAAGATTTCATAACATGTACAGAAAAAGAAATCTTATATTTAATTGGTAACACCTTAGATTACAGCCCGGAATGTACTGCGTATTTAAGATGAATTTACAGCATAACTTTACGCGATTATATGAAGTACTAGCATGTAAGTATAAGGGAACAATATGCAAAGTTTGGGGAATAACGGGGTAAAAACCTGGAGAATTAAAAAAAATATTTATACTGTAAGTATTATAGAACTAAGGGGTACTTATTCTACTATTATGGTACAACAATATTGCATTTGGGAGCAGATGTTTAAGTTTGGGCTTACATGCTTTTTGCATTTTACAGTATTTTTGAAAAAATTCTTGGAAATATACTCTTGTTCCATGTAGTTACAGGGTAAGTACAATAAAAAATACATACAGACAATCTTATAACACTGACTTGGAAACCTTTATATATTGGTCCCAAATGTGATTGTTGTGTCATAATAGTAGCATAAGTACCCCTTAGATCTATAATACTTATAGTATATAAAAAATAAGAATTCTCCTGGTTGTTACCCTGTTATTCCCAAAACTTCACATGTTGTTCCCTTAGACTTACATGTAAGTACTTTATTGGTACACTATAATAACAGAAAATTACACTGTAAAATCGCTTTAATTACGCAGTACTTTCCGGGCTGTAATCTAAAGCGTTACCAATAACTCTTTCATCAAAGAATGTTGTTCTTTGCAGCGTTAAGCAGAATGTTAATAAGAGGCAAAACACAGACACAACAGCACAGTAATACTGATGTAATCTGGTCATAGATATACAGTGATATGAAGAGGTTAACAAGAATGAAAGGGATGTAAATGGGCTGTTTATTAATGGTACTGTCTTGACACCAGTTACACATATTGTTATTTTCACTAGAGGTTATACAATATTTTAAAGCATGGTTTAAAGGCTGCATTTAGAAATAACCTGAATATCTCTTTGGTTATGGTTTAGTACAGAGCAAATGAAATGTATGCAGTCTTTGCAGTATGGGATGTTAAAATTTAAAGGCTTTTCAATTAAACAAGGACATTGACATTGAGCTATAAACACCTTATATTTGTGTTACCAATTAATTTCTGTTTATACTTTCATATTAGTGTTTGATGAGGCCAATAACTGTGCCATGTGCTCACTGAAAAAGCCAAGTGGAAGTGGGCCTCCTATGACAAACTGGGTATGTTTGTTTTTTTCACTTGTGAAAGATAAATTGGAAAGTAAAAAAGCAGTAACAATATAAAACCGTGGATCCGTGTTTGTTGCAGATCAGTGATATTTCCAACTTATTACTTTCTAGATCCAGTGTGATACCTGCTAGAGGTGGTACCACGAAGAGTGCCTGAGCATGACTGAAGGGGAGCTGGAACAGGCCAGAGTCAACGACTGGGACTGCATTTTGTGCTCTTAGAAAAGTGATTTTATTTTTATTTAAATTATGCTATTTTATTTTTATTGTAAAATATTGTTGGTAGTTCCAGTCTGTGTCCCTTTAAATAATTTGTGTAATATTGAGTGTTTTTGAAAATAATTTGTAAATAGTCATTAAACAATTTTACATGTGAAATTCAACATCAGAATCTGTTGTCATTTCATATGTGACACTGTGCTCTTATTTTGTAATACAACATCAGAATGTCTTGAAACTATGCAGGTGACACGGTGAGGTGGTGTACTCTCCATCTGAGGTGAAATTGGGCATTGTAAACTAGATTTTTTTTTTGTGATTTTCTGAATGTAAAGCCAAAAAAGCGCATTTATGAATTTTGGAGGGCTCTTATTTTGTAATACAACATC